>NC_142467.1:56921071-57552142 GCF_049115385.1 Moschus berezovskii | reverse complement strand
TCAGGTGGTCTGGGGTTCCCACCTCTTGAAGAATTTTCCACAGTTTATTGTGATCCACACAGTCAAAGGCTTTGGCATAGTCAATGAAGCAGAAATAGATGGTTTTCTGGAACTCTCGCTTTCTCCATGATCCAGCGGATGTTGGCAATTTGATCTCTGGTGCCTCTGCCTTTTCTAAAACCTGCTTGAACATCTGGGAGTTCACGGTTCACATATTGCTGAAGCCTGGCTTGGAGAATTTTGAGCATGACTTTACTAGTGTGTGAGATGAGTGTAATCGTGCGGTAGTTTGAGCATTCTTTAGCATTCCCTTTCTTTGGGATTGGAATGAAGACTGATCTTTTCCAGTCCTGTGGCCACTTCTGAGTTTTCCAAATTTGCTGGCATATTGACTTCTCAGATGGATCTTTAAAAAAGTTATTGACAGTTTGCCTAGCTTTTTCTTATTTGTGAGGATTGGAGCAATAACTGCCAAGTTGTTTAATTGTGAGAGTTTAGATTGGAAATCCACTCTCTTTTTTCAGTTTTTTTCCCCCTTTAGCTTTTTGAAAAAAAATTATTTCACTTTCTTCAATTGCTGCTGTTCTAGAAAGTTTCCAGCCATTATCTCTTTGTATAGTATCTTTTCACCTTTCATTTTGGATCTTTGATTACAGGAAGACCATATGAATGGGTTACTAATGTGTTGTTAATGATCTGCTATGCTGGTCACCACTGGCTGCAGGAGGCCTTATTCTTTTACCTCATTGTGCTATGAATAAATGCGACTTTTTATGTTATTATGACGTGAAAAGAGTTGTGAAGTACTGTTTTAAACCTTCTCTCTCAATCATGCCTCTTATCTTTGTTCATTTACATATACACAAAAGCTCATTAAAAATGTATTCTGGCTAACTTCTTTAGATGTATATTTCAGTTAAAATGTCTCTACAGATATGTCTAATCTGCCTTTAGATCCATCCTTTTTTCCCCCGCCAATTGCACTTGTCTTTAAATTTACTGAATATACTAATTTACCACTCTTGGCAACTACCCTCTAAGAGAAAGCTAGCTTCAAGTGCAGCTCACCTCTTTAGGTAACTGCCTGCATGTAGTGTTAAATATTTTAAGTCCAGTATATCTTAATGGAAGGTTAGGACATTTCTAGTGTTCTGTCAGGGTAGCAGTCTAATTATATCTTAAGATACATATTTTCATCTAAGTCCTTTTTTTTTTTTTTACCAAAAGGTTAGTATCTTGGCATTGACCTGTACCTGGATATTATCAATGCAAATGATTCATTATCAGAACTTTAACTGTTTACTTCAACAATATCAAGCTCACTGCTTTAACAAGGGTACTGCTACAGGTAACCTTAAAAAATTAGCTTTCTAAAAATAGGTTGTGGAAAATTTTCTTACTTTGGAGTATTATTAATATTCCTTAAGTTCTGTGACATTAAACAACAAAAATAGTATGAAAGCATTAAGGTTGATGTGTGTTTTGGAAACGCTTAAATAGATAGTCATGTAGTCATGTAAGGGGCTTCCCTGGTGGCTCAAACAGCAAAGAATCTGCCTGTAATGTGGGAGACCTGGGTTTGATCGCTGGGTTGGGAAGATCCCTTGGAGGAGGGCATGGCAACTCACTCCAGTATTCTTGCCTGGAGAATCCCCATGGACAGAGGAGCCTGGTGGGCTATAGTACAACTCAGCAAAGAGTTGGACACAACTGAGTGATAAAGCACAGTCATGTACACCATCCACAGATTTTTTAGCCACTCTGAAACCACAGTTACTAATGGAATGAAGCCTTTAAAAAATTAGAACTCTGCTTATATGAAAGAGGTATTCAGCTATCAACTCTGCATTTTATAAAGTTTATAATGCCTACTGGATCACAGACCTTCTTTCATTAGTTGTTGAAAATGCCTCATTTTTACTAATATAGACAAGATACTTTGTATTTTCCAGAAGTTTTCCAGTTTGCCTTTGCTTGCTGAAAGTAGTCTCACTGAAGTTCATATACCAATTTACTTTATGTAAACTTTCAAGATAGTGTTGTTCCTTTCTAGATAAAATACCTCTGCCCAACAGTCCAGCTCCAATGCTGCATTAATCAGTTCTTTAATTGTACTAAAGCTCACTTTTTGTAGGTCTCCCTTTCTTTCATAATTTCTTTCTTTTAAAGTAATTTTTATTGGGAGTATAGTTGACTCACAATATTGTTAGTTTCTGCTGTACAGCAAAGTGAATCAGTTATACATGCTGCCACTCTTTTTTAGATTCTTTTCCCATATAGGTCATTACAGAGTATTGAGTAGAGTTCCCTGTGCTGTATGGCATATATATATACACACACTACTGTATATAAAATATATCAGTCCCAGTTTCCCTGTTTATCCCTCCCACCCATCCCCCTTGGTAACCTTAGTTTTTTCCCTACAACTATGGACTATTTCTGTTTTATAAATAACTTCATTTGTATGTAAGCAGTGTTACTGTTGTTCAGTTGCCCAATCGTTTCTCACTCTCTTTGATACCATGGACTGCAGCATGCCAGGCCTCCCTGTCCCTCACCATCTCCTGGAGTTTGCCCAAGTTCATGTACATTACATCGGTACATGTAATGTACCATCCAGCCATCTCATCTTCCGTTGCCCTCTTCTCCTTTTGCCTTCAGTCTTTCCCACTATCAGGGTCTTTTCCAATGAACCAGCTCTTCACATCAGGTGGCCAAAGTATTGGTGCTTCAGCATCAGTCCTTCTAATGAGTATTTAGAGTTGACTTCCTTTAAGATTGACTGGTTTGATCTCCCTGCTGTCCAAGGGATTCTCAAGAGTGTTCTCTAGCACCACAGTTTGAAAGCATCAATTCTTTGGCACTCTGCCCTCTTTAAGGTCCAACTCTTACAGTCGTACCATGACTACTGGACAGACCACAGCCTTGACTATACGGACCTTTGTCAGCAAAGTGATGTCTTTGCTTTTCAACACACTGTCTAGGTTTGTTTAGCTTTCCTTTCCAAGAAGCAGTTGTCTTATAATTTCATGGCTACAGTCACCATCCTTCTGACTTACTCTGGGTCCATCCATGTTGCTATAGATGGCATTATTTTGTTCATTACATTTTTATGGCTGAGTAATATTTCATTGTATATATGTACCACATCTTATTTATCCATTTCTCTGTGGATGTACATTTAAGTTGCTTCCAGGTTTCTGGCTATTATAAATAGTGGTGCAGTGGACGCTGGAGTGCTGCATGTATCTTTTGGAATTGTGGTTTTCTTTGGTTATGTGCCCAGGAGTGGAATTACTAGATTATACGGTAGTTCTATTTTTAGTTTTGAAAGAACCTATATACTGGGGCTTCCCAGGTGGTGCTAGTGGTCCAGAACCCGCTTGTCAGTGCAGGAGATGTAAGAGATGCAGGTTCAATCCCTGCCTTGGGAAGATACCTTGGAATAGGGCATGACAACCTAATCCAGTATTCTTGCCTAGAGAATCTCATGGACAGAGGAGTCTGGAGGGCTACAGTCTATAGGGTTGCAGAGTTGGACATGACTGAAGCAACTCAGCATGCACAACACATACTGTTCTCCATAGTGGTTGTACCAATTGATACTCCTACCAGCAGCGTTAAAAGGGTTTCCTTTTCTCTAAACCATCTCCAGCATTTATTATTTCTAAATTTTTTGATGGCCATTCTGACTGATGTGATACCTCATTGTACTTTTGATTTGCATTTCTTTAATAATCAGTGATGTTGAGCATCTTTTCATGTTTAGCCATTTTTATGTCATCTTTGGAGAAATGTCGGTTTAGAGCTGCCTATTTTTTGATTTAGTTGTTTGGTTTTCGATACTGAGCTGCATGAACTGTTTGTGTACTTTGGAGATTAATCCCTGGTTTGCAAATTTTTTCTCTCATTCTGTGTGTTGTCTTTTTGTTTTGCTTACGGTTTTCTTTGCTGTGCAAAAGCTTTTAAATTTAGGACCTATCCATAATTTCTTATACATAGTATAAGAAATATGTCATTGCATTACTAATGTATTATTAGTCATTGTATAACTAAAATTTTTGACTAAGTAACTGAGTTTGAGCAAGCTCCAGGAGTTAGTGATGGGCAGAGAAGCCTGGTGTGCTGCAATCCATGGGGTCACAGTTGGACATGACTGAGTAAGTGAACTGAACAGTGTTGTAGGGAAAAATCATTCAAGTTGGCATGCTTTCTCTGTGTCTTCTGTAGTGGAAGTGTAAAAAGTTGTAGGAAGGAAGGCTATAGATATTCCAGATTAGCAGTGACTTCCTCTTCCCTGCCATGTGGTTCGTGTACCTCTCCATTTCTCCATGATACCTATCTATCTTATTAATCTTAGCCTTTCTAAAATTTTACATTTATGAAAATCTAAAGTGCCAGGAAGTAGTAGACTTGGTATAATTATTTAGTGCTTTGTATACAAATAAACCTTTATTTCTAGACTTCTACGTTTTATGTTTTTGACATATTTGAGAAGAGAATAGTTGATCTACCAACCTGAAGAGAGGAGCAGTAAGGTTTTCATACAGAGATACTCTTCGTAAGATACCTGAAGCCTGTTTAACTCAGAGGAAACATATAGCATATGTTTACATTGGTCATACATGCAGGGTAAAGCCATTCTCTCCCTGTGAAAGACAAATATCAAGTGTTTGAGTTAAAGAGAAGTAATTCTTGTTCCGCAAAAAAGTACTTTTCTGTTTTATTTTGCAAAGCATTCTATTAACTCATCTAACTATTACAATTAATGAGAATTCCCTCTGATCTGAATTTTGGAAAGCCTTCCTTAAGTATTTAGAATTTACTCCTATAGAATCTATTATCAGTTGTTCATTTAAATCAAGCTTTTATGGTAGTATTTGAATATGAGCAGTTAGACAACACAGTTTTAAATCTTACCTAGTTGAAAATCAAGTTATTTTTTTCATAGCACTGCATTCTAAAGACAACTGTTGAGTGATAATGTTTATAGTTATGTAGAGGGTCAGAAATAAAACTTGACTCTAGGCTTTCTGATATCCAAAATCTGCCTCTGACTAATGTTATGTGACTGAATATTCTTCCAACTAAACGTACTACAAAATGAATTTTCAGTTAGGATTCTCAACAGTTACGATCACATCTATGATGTTCAAGTAGATCTCTCAAGTTTCCTAACTTTTTAAATGACACAAAGAGTCTGAAACTGAATCTCTTCATGGTTTAAAATAAGATCTGTTTTTTAATTATTTGACAAAAAGTGACCTGGGACTTAAGAAAAAAATAAAAGGTTATTACAACAGCATAAGGAGACAAGAATGGGAAATAGAATGCCCACTTAAAAACTATTGTTTCTGTAAGCCATCCATCCTTAAATAAAGTCAAACACTGGGAAAAAAATTTCTGTAACTCTTACTTTATGTAAGAAATACCAGGTTATGCTGCTGCTGCTAAGTCACTTCAGTCGTGTCCGACTCTGTGTGACCCCATAGATGGAAGCCCACCAGGCTCCCCTGTCCCTGGGATTCTCCAGGCAAGAACACTGGAGTGGATTGCCATTTCCTTTTCCAATGTGTGAAAATGAAAAGTGAAAGTGAAGTCGCTCAGTCGTGTCCGACCCTTAGCGACCCCACAGGACTGCAGCCTACCAGGCTCTTCCATCCATGGGATTTTCTAGGCAAGAGTACTGGAGTGGCTTGCCATTGCCTTCTCCGACCAGGTTATGCTATGATGGTTTAAATCTAAATTTGAGTACCCTCCCAAATAAATACTGAGTCAGATTAATTTTACAAAAGAAGATATGCTGGTGTTTCATATCATAACTCTATTCAACACTTTTATTCCCAATTAATGACTTTAGACATTGTCAACATGTTTTTAACTTCTAAAGTAAGCATGGTTAGATTCTGAAATGAGCAGCAAGTACTTAGAGATTTCAAAGGTGTTTAAGCTTACATATAAGCTACATATTTTTAATTAGTTAAATTTAATCAAAAAACTTAAATCTTGTTAAGCCATGGCACAGTGGATTGAGCAGTCCATTATTGGCAATAGATCGTCAAGGTGACGTCTGTCTTTGAAGCAGACACTTGAAAGTATGTGTGGCGATCTGGCCTGGTCAAGCACACAGCAGTGCCTATTAACTGAAAATTAACAGAATTAACAGAACGCAGAGTCTGATCACAGCACACGTTTCACACGCCTCTTCTCGTGCTTCTTCTGACCACGAAGCCTGGTCTTTCCTCCTTCACGCCTCACTCACTCACACCTCCTCCAAGAAGCCACTAGAAACTCGTCTGAAAAAGGTCTCTGTCTAGTAAAAACTCAAAATTATTTTATTTGATGGTTATCTGTGTCTCCCCAACTAATGTGTAAGCAATAAAGGTAGGGAACCTTGTTTGTCTTGTTTTCTGCTAATACTGTAGCAGGCACATCCTAGGAGTGTGGTAAGTATTTGATGTTCCCTTGTAATCCGTTTTCCTCTGTTTGAAACAGCCCCCTCTCCTCCCAGCTCTGGCTTCTTCATCCTCCTAAAACAAACTCTACCTCATGGCTTTTAAGATGCTGCTTGACTTGGTCCCTGTCCACTTCTCTAAACTCAGAGAAAGTCCTTATTGGCTTTCTCTCAGTTCCTCACATATGCCAAGGTTGTTTTTCAGCCTTTGTAGTCATCTCTTCGGCCTGAAGTGCCCTACCTTTCCTGTAAGCTTGTTCTTTTGTACTATTCAGTGCTGAGATATTTAGAGGTCTTCTATAGTACCCCACACTATTATGTCATGGCTCTCTGAAATAAATTTGGTCATTTATTTGGTTTTCCTCATCGGTATGTTAGCAGAGTCTTATGTATTATAGCTCAAGCTCTTAAAAAATAAAAGTGTCTGACACTTGGTAAGTACTCAAATATGATTAAATGAATACTGTGCTGGAAAATAAGTATCACCAATAGAGATACACCACCAAGTTTAACTCAGCAGTTAAGCCTCTTTTAAAATATCTAGAGCTAGTATCATCCAGTCTCTACTAAAACAGATATAATTTGACCTTTACTATGTCATAAGGCAAGCCCTGCTGTTTAACACTCAGCTCAAATAGATGCTTTTCTATAACTTCTACCCATTATTTTTGTGCTTGGTACACTCAACAGTGAAAACAACATGTCTGCTTGATCTTCACAGGATATCTTTTTAGGCTGTCCTCATCATTCCTTTTCTCCTTTACACATCCTCTGCTCATCAACTGATGTTAATTTCTAAACTTATTGCCACTCTGGACATAGTTTTTTTTTAATATGGCATCCAGTTCTGAACAGAAACTACTAATGATGGATTAACTCACATGGAGTATAGTGAGATTGTTATTCTAATAACATGGTTGAAGATTTCATTAAATTTTTTTTTGGACCCCAGAGTCAACAGCACCCAGAGCTCACAATTTTAAAATCTCTCTTTTTTTCACATGAATACAGATCTCCTTCTGCCCAGATCAGTGGGTATGCTTATGTGAGTGTGTGTGACTTGCCTGTTTGCTATCTAATAAAGGAGATAAGCTGTGAGTGCAAAAGTAGTAATAAAAGGTAGAATGTGATAAACGCTAGGGATATACAGCAGAGAGGTTTTTACCTGGTGGTATGACCATCATGAGCTAGGGGTATGTTTGAAGAACAGATCGTCTGAGGGGAAAAAGACTATGTGAAGGAGAATAACAAGAGATAAAGTGAGGCCAGATTCTGGAAAGCCAGAAACGATGCTGAGTATGCACTGCGTGCTCAGTGAAGACACCTGTGTGTTAAGAAAAACTTAGCATGATACAGAATACATGGGCAGCAGAAAGCTGGTTAGAAAAGTGCAATGGGTAAGGGGGAATGGGTATCTGAAATATTTCACAGGCATAGACCTAGAGGACTAGAGAATAGCTGATTTATCAAATCTTAGTGTGGTTCGTTCTCTACCAAATTAAAAAATAAAAAAAATCTTGTTCCCATTTTCTTTACAACTCATAGACATTGAGTGAGCCTTGCCATGCAAAGAGATGCTTCTTGTCTTTGGGTCCATATCTGTCATCCCTTCATCCTAGTTGTCCTCATCTGTTCATTGCCCTGCTGAAAGTAAGATCAACATGAATTGTATTATGCTGTTTCCTTTCTGAAATACGATTATATAATTAAAACAATGCCACAGTAAGATTCCTTTTCCCTTGCTATAGACTTTACTGACCCCAAGAGATGCCATTTAAAAAATATCCTTCAGTATGTCCTGGTAAGTAATAGTCCCACATGCAATTTGCTCTGTAGTACATTCTGGCCTGCCTTAAGCATTGATAAACTCTGCTTCAAGATACTTGATAGGTTGCCCAGTTCCAAGATAACCTGGTAGGATTGATTGAGTCCTAAAGGAATATGAATACAAGGAAAATGACTCACAAATGACTTACTCATTAATAATCAGATCAGGAGCAAAACACAGCATATTTGCACTTGATTGTCTGTATGATCTCCACCCCAGGGCGAATGCCATGAGGAACATCCATGAATATTGCAGTAGAGTCATTTGGTCATCCAGATGTAAGTTTCTGAATCCTGAATTAAGAGGAATATAAGGTACGAGGAAAACAGAAGAAATGAAGTGTTAAGTGGACACAGTTCTCCTTTGTCATTGGTCATGTAAGACCAAAGCTCTCAGTAATTTTTTAATAGTATTCAATGTTAGAAAAGAGTAGCCAGTTTTTGTCACCTTTTGCTTATTTGAGTAAATATGGACTAAATAGTAAAATGCTATATTAAAGAGTAAAACAAAAAGCCAAGAGTCCTAGCAGACATTACTCATTTTGTGTATTTAAGTTTAAAAAATGCTCCTGATATTTATACCTCTTTACCCCTTGATTAAGTAGGGATGACAGGAAGCCATGGGACCAGGGTGATACAGAGCCAGAGTGTTTTGTGTAAAAAATTCTAAGGTTTACACCTTAGTGGTGTTATCTTTTGCATCTTACCTGGTATTGCCTTTGCCCATTTCACTGCTGCAATCACCTGCCGCCCACCTAACATGTTGAGTGCGGTCATGATCCGCCAAGTTGAATCTGGAATAGAGCTGTCATATCCTGCATATAACACCTCGGGTTCAATGACTTCCAGCAGTGACACCAGCGTAGGCGTGAGTTGTGGTAATGTTGCAGGAACTATTGTTTTGTTAGCAGGATTTTCAGAAGTTTCTTGCGAGACTCCTGTAGTGGCCTGCTGAATTCCTTTGATCTTTTTCTTTGTTTTTCGAGCTAGGGGTATATTAAAAAAAATACAAAGAAATCAGCTGTAATGGGAAAGTCTGGGCAGCATAGTTTATTCAAGAGGTATTTCAGTTGCTGATACTAATTTGAAAAAGGAGAAATCTTTTATGTAGCAGTTATGATAAAGTGACATGAAAGAAGAGAAAAACACATTTTCCTGAAAGCAAAGAATCAAGAGGAACCCATTCATTTAATTTCCTCTACAAATAAGACAGTTACTTCTTCATTATTGTTAAAATTAAATGTCTTACTATGTTACAACAATATAAACATATCACTTACATATTCTTCCATTAAAGTAATTTGTCTCAATTTCACTCCAAAGTAAAAATTTTCATTAGTTATACAAGGCAAATTACTATCGACTGAAAGAATAAAGTTTGTAATACCAGTAACTGTGGTAGCTTAGGGTTAATCTAAATTATGGGTATAATGAAGAGAGTGATACTGTTTATCGTCTTGCACAAAGTCCCCTTCTTATCAAGATAGAAGATCTTGCACAGGAGATCATGCACGCAGAAAGATCCGCATTTCACCTTTATATGATGTATACTACATGGGATTTAAAATCTTTGTGGACATTCAGAGAAAACCATTTATTTATATAAATTACCACTGGGTATAATTCCTTTTGTGGACTGCAAGGAGATCCAACCAGAACATTCTAAAGGAGATCAATCCTAGGTGTTCATTGGAGGGACTGATGCTAAAGCTGAAACTGCAATACTTTGGCCACCTCATGCGACAAGTTGACTCACTGGAAAAGAGTCTGATGCTGGGCGGGATTGGGGGTGGGAGGAGACGGGTACGACAGAGAATGAGATGGCTGGATGGCAGCACCAACTGGACGGACATGAGTTTGAGTGAACTCCGGGAGTTGGTGATGGACAGGGAGGCCTGGCGTGCTGTGATTCATGGGGTCGCAAAGAGTCGGACACGACTGAGCGACTGAACTGAACTGAACTGAAGAGATTTTAACTGATGACTCTACAAGCCTGAAGTATCTATTTTTATATCATATATAAAGTAACTTTTATTTCTGACTTAGTTTGGAACAGTATAATCAAATTAAAACATGGATTCTGCAGATTTTTTTAGCAGACATATTCATATTCTTGAATTTACTTGTTCCAGTGACAAATGAAAATATTATTCTTCTCTGGTTATATGTGGGGCCAAAGCAAGCAAATTACAGTATTCTTAAAGAGAAATTACTCAGAGCTCCAAGGAAGGACAAGAATGTAAGTTGTATGAAAGCAGAAGTGTACCTGTCTCAGTTATCAGATATGCAGACCATTGTACTAAGGAAAAGTAAATGATAGTCACATTTAAAAATAATTATTATATCTTCTGTCCCTAAAATGACAAAGTACATAGTTTGCAGAGGACAGATTGGGGGGCAAGAACTATGTATATCCATGTACAGTGTTAGAAAGGGGGGAAAAAAACAGACCCTGTTGTTTACATTGAGTAGAATGGTCCCATTTCTTATTGTGCTCTGTGCTCAAACATTTAAGAATTTTTAGTTGACATTTGAGAAACATGATCATGACACACATGTTCTAATTTATTTTACCATGCTCTACTGAAGGCACAGTATGGTGTAGTAGAGAGCATAAATATGAAACCAACATGCTGGAATATAATCCTGGCTCTGCCACTGAGTAGCTGGGTATCTGTGCAAGTTATTCCCTGGGCCTTTGTTTCCTCTTCTATAAAATGAGGATAATGTCAGTACCTACCTCATAGGGTCTGTTGATAATTAAAACAGTTAGAATATATAAAATGCATAATACAGTTCTTGGCACACACTAAGTGCTATGTAAAACGATCACTGTCTCAACTGGTAGTAAAATACAGTTGGAAAATATTCTGAATTCACATAGTCCAAGTCCATAGAGGAGTGACAAAGTTAAAAATGGAAGAGCTCCTATACATTAAGGAACTCTTTAAACAACCAAAGGTATCCTAATTTACTGACACCCAGACCTCAAAATCATGAAATATATTTTGTTGACAAATGAGAACATGCATGTCCCAAATAAATACACTGAAACAGTACTTTAAAAACTACTATTAACCATAACTTGAAATCTGTCTAGATTATGTGTTCTTACACTCCACATTAGAGCAGAAGAAAGGATAGTGACAAACGGGAGGATGTTAAAGTCTTCTCACCTTATCATAAAACTCCTATAAGAGAACACAGGCAAAAGGTTTTCTGACAATCATACCCATGTTTTCGTAGGTCAGTCTCACAAGGCAATAGAAATAAAAAGACAGTCTACAGACATGAAGAAAATACTTGCAAATGATTCAACAGGGCTTAATTTTCAAAATATACAAACAATTCATACAACTTGACAACAAAACCAAACAACTCCCCACAAAAAGGGCAGAAGACCTAAAGAGACGTTTCTCTAAAGAAGTATACAGATGGCCAAAAGGCATGTGAAAAGATGATTAACATTGCTTAGAGCTCCAAAGATGAAAGTTAAACTTGGTGTGTATTCGGGAAAGCATCTAAAGATGTTACTGGGTAAGCAGCCACACTGTACTAGTGATAGGACCAAATGTTGAGTTTGTTCTTTGAATGAACTTATATCTGAGATGAATAAATGGGGAATTAAAGCAGTAAAACTGGGGCTGGAGGACAAAAATAACTATCTGGTTTTGGTAATAAATTATCCTTGTGTCACTGAATATCTACATGAATTTGTAGTCAATCTCTGTAGCTTTTGTAACACCTACAAGAAGAAGGGCATTTATCATTTTCTTTAAATCAATATTTAATATATTGGCACTCTGTAGTAAAGTTTAAGAATGTAGGCTTACTTGGAAAAAACTGGGCTAAGTATTGACGTGTCATGAATGTTTGTAAATATGGTGAAGAAAAGACTAATCTTTTTTGCTATCAAAGTAATATGAAGAACTGAGAATATTCTTGTGAGTGTGGCTTGGGGAATTAGATTGTAGTTACACCCATAAATCTACTTTATGTTTTAAAACATGTATGCAGTGAGTACTGGACAGCACCAACAGTTAGTCTCTTTTCTGTCAGAAGAACCACATGGATTTCATCCTTCCTCTAATAGCACCATATACAAGATTCAGTTCAGTTCAGTCACTCAGTCGTGTCTGACTCTGCGACCCCACGGACTGCAGCACACCAGGCTTCCCTGTCTATCACCAACTCCCAGAGCTTGCTCAAACTCATGTCCATCAAGTCGGTGATGCCACCCAAACATCTCATCCTCTGTCATCCTCTTCTCCTCCTGCCTTCAATCTTTCCCAGCATTAGGGTCTTTTCCAAATGAGTCAGTTCTTCGCATCAGGTGGCCAAAGTATTGGAGCTTCAGCATCAGTCTTTCCAATGAATATTCAGGACTGATTTCCTTTAGGGTGGACTGGCTGGATCTCCTTGCAGTCCAAGGGACTCTCAAGAGTCTTCTCCAACACCACAGTTCAAAAGCATCCATTCTTCAGTGATCGGCTTTCTTTATGGTCCAACTCTCACATCCATACATGACCACTGGAAAAACCATAGCTTTGACTAGACGGACCTTTGTTGGCAAAGTAATATCTCTGCTTTTTAATATGCTGTCTAGGTTGGTCATAACTTTTCTTCCAAGGAGCAAGCGTCTTTCAATTTCCTGGCTGCAGTCACTATCTGCAGTGATTTTGGAGCCCCCCAAAATAAAGTCTCCCACTGTTTCCATTGTTTCCCCATGTATTTGCCATGAAGTGATGGGACCAGATGCCATGATCTTTGTTTTCTGAATGTTGAGCTTTAAGCGAACTTTTTCACTCTCCTCTTTCACTTTCATCAAGAGGTTTTTGAGTTCCTCTTCACTTTCTGTCATCAGGGTGGTGTCATCTGCATATCTGAGGTTATTGATATTTCTCCCAGCAATCTTGATTCCAGTTGTGCTTCTTCCAGCCCAGCATTCCTCATGATGTACTCTCAGATAAGTTAAATAAGCAGGGTGACAATATACAACCTTGACGTACTCCTTTTCCTATCTGGAACCAGTCTGTTGTTGTCTGTCCAGTTCTAACTGTTGCTTCTTGACTTGCATACAGATTTCTCAGGAGGCAGGTCAGGTGGTCTGGTATTCCCATCTCTAAGAATTTTCCACAGTTTGCTGTGATCCACAGAGAGGCTTAGGCGTAGTCAATAATGCAGAAATAGATGTTCTTCTGGAACTCTCTTGCTTTTTTGATGATCCAGTGGATGTTGGCAATTTGATCTCTGGCTTCTCTGCCTTTTCTAAATCCAGCTTGAACATATGGAAGTTCATGGTTCATGTACTGTTGAAGCCTGGCTTGGAGGATTTTGAGCATTACTTTGCTAATGTGTGAGTTTAGTGCCACTGTGCAGTAGCATTCTTTGGCATTTCCTTTCTTTGGGATTGGAATGAAAACTGACCTTTTCCAGTCCTGTGGCCACTGCTGAGTTTTCCAAATTTGCTGGCATATTGAGTGCAGCCCTTTCACAGCATCATTTTTTAGGATTTGAAATAGTTCAACTGGAATTCCATCACCTCCACTAGCTTTGTTCGTAGATTAGTCTTTCCAAAATTCAAGTCTGATCCCGTCTCTGCCCCGATTTTCCATCTAACTCCTACTCAAATTTTCTAAATTTAAAATTCAGTGTTGGTTTTTTTTTTGCCTTTTAGGACAGAATCAGGTGACCATCCTCTTGCTCCTATTTATCTTATAGTGTGTTGTTCCATTTTGTGATTGACTCTGCAACCTAAATAGATAGTAAAGTGCTTGAGTACAGGCACTATTTCACTGATTCTGAATACAGACACAAATGTTTTATTCATTTTATGTCTAAAGCCTGCTTTGGTGAAAACTTGCTGAATTGAAGTGCACCACTACCACCTTCAACTAAAGCAAAATTCCAAACTTTTTCCCCAGGGAAAAAGATTTCAAATATTGAGATCAATGTTAATTATACTTGTTACATAAACAGGAATATGAAACTCATTCATAACTAGTTTCAGATTTCTTCTTTGTTTGAAAAAACCCATCGAAGGCTTTCTTCACTTTTTCCCCACTGTAGATTTGAAATAAAAGATTGATATATGGATAAGGAAATGGAAACCCACTCCAGTATTCTTGCCTGGAGAATCCCAGGGACGGGGGAGCCTGCTGGACTGCCATCTATGGGGTCGCACGGAGTCGGACATGACTGAAGCAACTTAGCAGCTTAGCAGCAACAAAGTAAAAGGTAAGTAACAGAATAATTCTGATATGTTTCTATACTAACCCTAGTTTTGAGTTTCAAAAAAGAAATAAAGACCAAAGTAATGTTTCTTCAAGTCTTACAAGTTTCATTATTACATAATTTTCTTTCTTCGTGTATAGTTTGGCTATAATGATAACCTTAAGCAGAATATGAAATACTCATTTTAAAAATCCTAGTTTTAATTATTACATCTGCTTATGTATTTTTTAAAACATAAAGTGATAATTTTTTGTTTTTTTTAGGAAAAGCAATGAGTATACAAGTATACAGCCAGTTTAAGAAGTTAGAAAAATAAACAGAATAATCATAAAGAAAATAAAGCAACTAATACATACCAGGTATTAATGCAATAAAAATAAAGATAAAATTGAGAGTCTCAGCAGAGTCAAAGCTGCCCTAAAAAGCTTCTCTACAAAGGGAAACATCAGGTAACAATCAACAAGAAAAATCTTGCAAATAAACAATACTCAAAATGGGAATTACTCCTAGAAGCATTAAGAATATAAACAATAGAAACAACTTTATGCCTGTACATTTGAAGATTAGTTGTCTCATATACAGGGTTATCGTTACCATCTTTCCATATATATGTGTTAGTATACTGTATTGGTGTTTTTCTTTCTGGCTTGCTTCACTCTGTATAGTAGGCTCCAGTTTCATCCACCTCATTAGAACTGATTCAAATGTATTCTTTTTAAGAGGTGAGTAATACTCCATTGTGTATATGTACCACAGCTTTCTTATCCATTCATCTGCAGATGGATATGTAGGTTGCTTCCATGTCCTGGCTATTATAAACAGTGCTACGATGAACACTGGAGTACACGTGTCTCTTTCAATTCTGGTTTCCTCGGTGTGTATGCCCAGCAGTGGGATTGCTGGGTCCTATGGCAGTTCTATTTCCAGTTTTTTAAGGAATCTCCACACTGTTCTCCATAGTGGTTGTACTTTTAATTATTACATCTGCTTATGTATTTTTTAAAACGTAAAGTGATAAATTTTTATATGATGCAAAGACAATTCATTTTCAATATTTACATTACCTTCCAGGTTCATTCCAGCTTGAAGACATTTTCTATAGCGGCATGCTGGGCAGTTTTTTCTTCGAATTTTATCAATGATACAATCATTTCTTCCAGCACAAAGATAATTGTGCTGTCCTATATTGAAAATAAAGGCACTGTTAAAATTTCCCAGGCCTTAAAGGATATTTGTATGGGGAGGCTCTTTTTTGCTGTTTTCGGTGGAACACAGCCAAGGACCAAAGGCACTGATTCAGGCAGGCATACTGTACACCCAGTACAAAGCGAGAGGTCAACTTATCAAGTCTTTCATATTGTTTAACAAGCGTAGTTCATAAAAAAAAGTTACTACAGTATACATACAGAAAAGTACACAAATCATAAATTTATCACCTAATAAACTGAAACTTATTAAGAAGCAAAAAGTACCCCACAAACCTTCTTTTTGCCCCTTTCCAGTCACTACCTCTTCATTGATAAACTGTTCTTTAAATTGCACTTTAAACAGTTTCTTAACCATTACAGAAGACCTCTGTAATCACTATTTTATTATGACTTCTAATCTAATGCTTAGGAGGATTAAAGAAGGAGGAAACTGGTTTAAAAATATGGTGAGAGTACCAAAAGGAAAATTACTTTAATTCAGCATTGCACCACCACATGCAAATAAAGTATGCTTCCCTTCCAAATTTTAAATGAAGTTATTGGTAAAGGCTTAAATTGTCTTAAGGTGGCCAGCAATTAGTTAGGTGAATAACAGACTTGGCAAACTAAACTACTGTATATGTAACTTAGGGAGATAAAGAAAAGAGAAAAAACAATAATTCATTAGGTTGAATATACCTAGTTCTGATATTAGGAAAAGATCCTTTATGTATAGAATAATCTACTTGATTTGGATAAAACAAACTATATTCACTTCTTCCTAACATGTTAAATCACAGGGCTTGTTAAGCATTAGTTTGGGGTAGATGGTTAACTACATCGGTTTCAGTTCTTTGTGAGGAACAGGCCACAGAATTTGACTGCTGGTCTACAATTCAGCTTTGTTCCAGAGTTGTTCTCCAGTGCCAAGTGTCTGTACCAGTCGTTTCTATTCCTTTCTGTATTGTGTAAGTTTCCTAGCTTCTTTTCTTGGACATGAAATGGAAGCTCTAACCCAATAATTCTATTATACAGAATTAAAGAAGGAACAACAGATAAAATCGTAGTTGAAGCAGTTATAGTAATGAAAATGTTTTAACCCATAAGACTATCCCTGAATCACTGTTCTTCAGTAAACTAGAAGAACAATTAGAAAAGTATTGGTAAATACAGAGAAAGTTTCAATGCTTTATATCTAACCAAAAGCTCAGAATGTGCATGTTAAGCTAATATTTATTTTTGGCTGTGTTGGGTCTTCCTTGCTGTGTGGGCTTTTCTCTAGTTGTGGCAAGCAGGGGCTACTCTCTAGTTGCAGTGCTTGGGCTTCAACAGTTGTGGCTCCTGGGCTCTAGAGCACAAGCTCAGCAGTTGTGGTGCACGGGCTAAGTTGCTCTGTAGCAAATGGGCAAATAATCTGGATCTTTCCAGATCAGGGGTTGAGTCTGTGTCTCCTGCATTAACAGGTGGATTCTTTACCACTGAGCCACCAAGGAAGCCCTAATAATGTTTCCTTTATCCCAGGTATATCTTGAGCACAATTAAGAATCTGAGCTATAGAATCAGGGGGCATTGTACCTTCATAAGTTCAAATGCTCTATCTGGTTATTAGTATGAAGTTTGACAAGTCTGTGGTTATCTATAAAAAGAGGAGTTTCAACTAGTGGTCACTATTTACAAGGCATGGACACGTACTCCCTGTCAATACATTTGATAAGACAATAAGACATTTTATTTTGGAGTTTCTGTGTCTTCCACCACTTGGTAAATTTGCTTTCTAATTAGAGAGAGGGCAGATGTCAGGAGAAAAGCCTTCAGGCCAGCTGGGATTTCTCAATATCATTCTGTTTGTATTGCCCTTATTTTTATAGTAAAAATCAGTTTTTGCACCCATTTATGATAAAAACTCTCCAGAAAGCAGGCACAGAAGGAACATACCTCAACATAATAAAAGCTATATATGATAAACCCACAGCAAACATTATCCTCAGTGGTGAAAAATTGAAAGAATTTCCCCTCAAGTCAGGAACAAGACAATGGTGCCCACTCTCACCACTACTATTCAATATAGTTTTGGAAGTTTTGGCCACAGCTATCAGAGCAGAAAAAGAAATAAAAGGAATCCAGATTGGAAAAGAAGTAAAGCTCTCACTGTTTGCAGATGACATGATCCTCCACATAGAAAACCCTAAAGGCACCACCAGAAAATTATTAGAGCTAATCTATGAATATAGTAAAGTTGTAGGATATAAAATTAATACAGAGAAATCCCTTGCATTCCATACACTAACAATGAGAAAACAGAATGAGAAATTAAGGAAACAATCCCAGTCACCAAGAATAAAATACTTAGGAATAAATCTACCTAAAGAAACAAAGGACCTATATATAGAAAACTATAAAACACTGATAAAAGAAATCAAAGATGACAGAAATAGATGGAGAAATATACCATGTTCATGGATCAGAAGAATCAATATAGTCAAAATGAATATACTACCCAAAGCAATCTACAGATTCAATGCAATCCCTATCAAGCTACCAATGGTATTTTTCACAGAACTAGAACAAATAATTTCACAATTTGTATGGAAATATAAAAAAACCTTGAATAGCCAAAGCAATCTTGAGAAAGAAGAATGGAACTGGAGGAATCAACCTGCCTGACTTCAGACTATACTACAAAGCTACAGTCATCAAGACAGTATGGTACTGGCACAAAGACAGAAATATAGATCAATGGAACAAAATAGAAATCCCAGAAATAAATCCACACACCTGTGGACATCTTATCTTTGACAAAGGAGGCAAAAATATACAATGGAGAAAAGACAATCTCTTTAACAACTGGTGCTGGGAAAGGTAGTCAACTACTGCTAGCAGAATGAAATTAGAACACTTTCTAACACCATACACAAAAAAGCTCAAAATGGATTAAAGATTTAAATATAAGACCAGGAACTATAAAAAATCCTAAAGGAAAACATAGGCAAAACACTCTTTGACATAAATCACAGCAAGATCCTCTATGACCCATCTCCCAGAGTAACGGAAATAAAAGCAAAAATAAACAAATGGGACCTAATTAAGCTAAAAGCTTTTGTACAACGAAGGAAGCTAGGGGAAAAGACAGCCTTCAGAATGGGAGAAAATAATGGCATAACGAAGCAACTGACAAAGAATTAATCTCAAAAATATACAAGCAGCTCATGCAGCTCAATACCTGAAAAATAAAGGACCCAGTCAAAAAATAGGTCAAAGAACTAAACAGATATTTATCCAAAGAAGACATATAGATGACTAACAAACACATGAAAGGATGCTCAACATCAGTCATTATCAGAGAAATGCAAATCAAAAGCACAATGAGGTACTTAAAAATTTCATGGTCAGAATGGCTGCTATCAAAAAGTCTACAAACAATAAATGCTGGAGAGGGTGTGGAAAAAAGGGAACCCTCTTACACTGTGGGTGGGAATGCAAACTAGTACAGCCACTATGGAGAACAGTGTGGAGACTCCTTAAAAAATTGGAAATAGAACTGCCATATGACCCAGCAATCCCACTGCTGGGCATACACACTGAGGAAATCAGAATTGAAAGAGACATATGTACCCCAATGTTCATCGCAGCACTGTTTATAATAGCCAGGACATGGAAGCAACCTACATATCCATCAGCAGACGAATGGATAAGAAAGCTGTGGTACATATACACAATGGAATATTACTCAGCCATTAAAAAGAATGCATTTGAATCAGTTCTAATGACGTGGATGAAACTGGAGCCTATTACACAGAGTGAAGTAAGTCAAGAAAGAAAAACACCAATACAATATATTAATGTATATATACGGAATTGAGAAAGATGGTAATGATGCCCCTATATGTG
Organism: Moschus berezovskii; assembly: GCF_049115385.1. Taxonomy (NCBI): domain Eukaryota; kingdom Metazoa; phylum Chordata; class Mammalia; order Artiodactyla; family Moschidae; genus Moschus; species Moschus berezovskii. The sequence continues at coordinate 57,532,552 of NC_142467.1, read as the reverse complement.
AGACAGCAAAAGAGACATGGATATAAAGAAGAGACTTCTGGACTCTGTGGGAGAAGGTGAGGGTGGGATGATTTGAGAGAACAGCATTGAAACATGTATATTACATATGTGAAACAGATGACCGGTCCAAGTTTGATGCATGAAACAGGGCACTCAAAGCCGGTGCATGGGGACAACCCAGAGGGATGGGATGGGGAACACATGTACACCTGTGGCTGATTCATGTCAATGTATGACAGAAACCACCACAATATTGTAAAGTAATTAGCCTCCAACTAAAATAAATAAATTAAAAAAAACCCAGAATCAAATGCCAAAAATTGATTATTTGTGGTAGGAGTTGTAGCCTACCTCCAAGTTGAGCCCCAGTGGTCTCTGGCTCCTGGTAGTCACACTCTGATTACCCTTCCCACACTATACCAGGACTGGCGTGTGACCAATAAAATAGGGCCAAAGTGATCATGTCACATCTGAGATTGAGTAATAAAGAAAATACATTCTCATATTCATCACAGTCTCTCCCTGTGGATCATCTGTTCTGGGGGATGCCAGGTGCTATGTTGAGAGCAGCATTAGAAGAGACCCACAAAATGAGGAGCTGAAGCTTCCTGTCAAAAGCAGTGTTAATGAGCTGGAAGTAGATTCTGTAGCCCCAGTCAAACCTTCAGATGACTGCAGCTTCCACCAACAGTCTGAATGTAACTTCCTGAGGGACCCAGGTAATAAGCTGCTCCCAAATTGCTCACTCTTAAGAAACTGTGTGACATAATTAACATCTGTTGTTTTTAGCCACTAGTTTTGGGGGTAATTTGTTACACATCAACAGATAACTAATATAGTAGAGATATTATAAGTGTTGTTTTAAATAAATTTAAGTTATAAAAAAGAGTGATCCAAGAAAAATACTAGGTAGTAAACAAAAGAATGATGCAAGGACATGATCAAGATAATTAACACAGTACAGGAAACGGGCCACACAGCAAACGGCATCATGTAGGGTTTTCTGCAGTTTGTACATACTCTGCTGGAAGTACCCAAGTTTCAAATGTGAACTGTGACTGTCAGTTTGAATGTGACAGCTTCACAGTGAAGGAAGTTCAGCTTCTTTACTGCTCTCAAAAAGTGTCGTATAGTGCAAAGTGCACTTGGCAAGGTTGCTAGGAAGCCCTTGGTCTGAATTGCAGCTCTGCTGCCTAGCTGTGTGATCTCAGTAATGTTTATTAACCTTTCTGAACTCCCGGTTTCTCCATCTGTGAAGCTGGAAAATTAGCATCTACCTTGCTGAGCTTCTGCAAGGATTAAAGGCAGTTGTGAAGAACAATGTGCCTAACACATTGTAACACAAACACATTGTAACACACATATGCAGAGTACATCATGAGAAACACTGGGCTGGAGGAAGCACAAGCTGGAATCAAGATTGCCAGGAGAAATATCAATAACCTCAGATATGCAGATGACACCACGCTTATGGCAGAAAGTGAAGAACTAAAAAGCCTCTTGATGAAAGTGAAAGAGGAGAGTGAAAAAGCTGGCTTAAAGCTCAACATTCAGAAAGCTAAGATCATGGCATCCAGTCCCATCACTTCATGGCAAATAGATGGGGAAACAGTGGTCGACTTTATTTTTCTGGGCTCCAAAATCACTGCAGATGCTGACTGCAGCCAGGAAATTGAAAGACGCTTACTCCTTGGAAGGAAAGTTATGACCAACTTAGACAGCATATTAAAAAGCAGACATTACTTTGCTAACAAAGGTCCGTCTAGTCAAGACTATGGTTTTTCCAGTGGTCACGTATGGATGTGAGAGTTGGACTATAAAGAAAGCTGATCGCTGAAGCATTGATGCTTTTGAACTGTGGTGTTGGAGAAGACTCTTGAGAGTCCCTTGGAGTGCAAGCAGATCCAACCAGTCCATCCTAAAGGAAATCAGTCCTGGGTGTTGATGTTGAAGCTGAAACTCCCAATACTTTGGCCACCTGATGCGAAGAGCTGACTCATTTGAAAAGACCCTGATGCTGGGAATGACTGAGGGGAGGAGGAGAAGGGGACAACTGAGGATGAGATGGTTGGATGATATCACTGACTTGATGGGACATGGGTTTGGGTGAACTCTGGGAGTTGGTGATGAACAGGGAGGCCAGGCATGCTGTGGTTCATGGGGTCGCAAAGAGTCGGACACGACTGAGCAACTGAACTGAACACATTGTAAGTACTCAAAAAACACTATAATAATTCCCTTGTTATTGCTTTCATCTCAGTATCTAAGTAGATTATAAACTGCCAGGAGATGAGATTTTTATCTGTTCAGGAAGTCAGTGTAGCACTGAGGTTATAAGCCTGTTTGCAGACAGCTATGCTTGAATCCTGTCTGTTGCTTAAGCTGTGAGCGTCAGTTCCCTAGTGTATCAAATATGGATCATAAGAGCATTTAAGAGCTCATAGAGCTGCTAATTAAGTAGTATGACATATATAAAACATAGTACTTTGGTGTGCTAGTCACACAGTTGTGTCTCTTTGCTACCCCATGGACTGTTGCCCGCTAGGCTCCTCTGTCTATGGGATTTCCCAGACAAGAATACTGGAGTGGGTTACCATTCCCTTCTCCAGGGGACCTTCCTGACCCAGGGTAGTATGACATACGTAAAACATAGTACTTGGTAAATTATTAATAAAAGCAGCATGTGTCTGTCTCCATTATGACCCACCACAAAGATTATATGCAGTTTGTGCAAAGGGAGCATAAGAAGAAGGGACTCAGTGAAAAAAGACCACTGAACTAGTATACATCAAAATAAATGAAGCTACCCAAATTATTTTATTTATACAGAAAGTAACTTCAAGAAAAATGAATAAAATTCAAAATCTCAATCCTCGATCTGGCTTGAATAGATAAGTAAAACTTGTACAAATTTCCTAAAAATATTTAACTTTTGGGTCTTTATGATACTATGTCTGTTTGGTGGATAACCTATAATTTGTGGCAAGTATTAAAAATGAAATAATGTAGTGTAATGAAAATCACACAAGGTTCATCTTTGTAACTTTTCAAGAAAGTGCTCTAAAATCTGTATATGGGCTTAAAACAGATTCCCATCATTCCAATCCCAAAGAAAGGCAATGCCAAAGAATGCTCAAACTACCGCACAATTGCACTCATCTCACACGCTAGTAAAGTCATGCTCAAAATTCTCCAAGCCAGGCTTCAGCAGTATGTAAACCGTGAACTCCCAGATGTTCAAGCAGGTTTTAGAAAAGGCAGAGGCACCAGAGATCAAATTGCCAACATCCGCTGGATCATGGAGAAAGCAAGAGAGTTTCAGAAAAACATCTATTTCTGCTTCATTGACTATGCCAAAGCCTTTGACTGTGTCGATCACAATAAACTGTGGAACATTCTGAAAGAGATGGGAATCCCAGACCACCTGACCTGCCTCTTGAGAAACCTGTATGCAGGTCAGGAAGCAATAGTTAGAACTGGCCATGGAACAACAGACTGGTTCCAAATAGGAAAAGGTGTACGTCAAGGTTGTATATTGTCACCTTGCTTATTTAACTTATATGCAGAGTACATCATGAGGAACGCTGGGCTGGAAGAAGCACAAGCTGGAATCAAGATTGCTGGGAGAAATATCAATAACCTCAGATATGCAGATGACACCACCCTTATGGCAGAAAGTGAAGAGGAACTCAAATGCCTCTTGATGAAAGTGAAAGAGGAGAGTGAAAAGGTTGGCTTGAAGCTCAACATTCAGAAAACAAAGATCATGGCATCTGGTCCCATCACTTCATGGGAAATAGATGGGAAAACAGTGGAAACAATGTCAGACTTTATTTTTTGGGCTCCAAAATCACTGTAGATGCTGACTGCAGCCATGAAATTAAAAGACGCTTACTCCTTGGAAGGAAAGTTATGACCAACCTTGATAGTATATTAAAAAGCAGAGACATTACTTTGCCAACCAAGGTCCGTCTAGTCAAGGCAATGGTTTTTCCCGTGGTCACGTATGAATGTGAGAGTTGGACTGTGAAGAAGGCTGATCGCCGAAGAATCGATGCTTTTGAACTGTGGTGTTGGAGAAGACTCTTGAGAGTCCCTTATAGTGCAAGGAGATCCAACCAGTCCATTCTAAAGGAGATCAATCCTGGATGTTCATTGGAGGGACTGATGCTAAAGCTGAAACTGCAATACTTTGGCCACCTCATGCGACGGGTTGACTCACTGGAAAAGACTCTGATGCTGGGAAAGGTTGGGGGCGGGAGGAGAAGGGGACGACGGAGAATGAGATGGCTGGATGGCATCACCGATTCTGTGGACATGGGTTTGAGTGTACTCCGGGAGTTGGTGATGGACAGGGAGGCCTGGCGTGCTATGATTCATGGGGTCGCAGAGAGTCGGACACGACTGAGCAACTGAACTGAACTGAACTAGAAAGGGAAAAGTAGATCTGCTGTGAGTTAGGTTAGCAAGTGATTACAGAATTTTAGAGCTGGAAGGGACCCTGGAGAAAATTTAAATCCAAATAAAGGATTTACTTAGGGCTTCCCTGGTGGCTCAGATGGGAAAAAATATCTACCTGCAATTCAGGAGACCCACGTTTAACCCCTGGGTTGGTAAGACCTTCTACAAGTTAGGTTAGCAAATGATAACAGAATTTTAGAGCTGGAAGGGACCATGGAAAAAATTTAAATCCAAGTAAAGGATTTACTTAACACAGTTTACATTTTAACCTTTTCTTATTTATCATGTAATCTAGCTATCTCATATTTAACTGAAATACGTATATATATTTTGAAAGAGCATAGCTAATATTCACATATTCATAGCTAAAAACGTGTATGAATTTAATTCTAAAGCAGAGAATTTAATCCTAAAGCCTAGGGGGCATATGGCCTGCAGTAATGTCTTATTTGTAATATATTTAGCTTTTTTTTCTTTTTAAATTGCATTTGGACGCTTGTAGGTAAGGCATGCTTGCACCCTCTAATAGCAGTTTCACTCATTTGGTATTGTATTTGGCCAGAACGACACATACTCAACCCCTTCAGGCACTGGAACTGGAATTTGTAGCCCTGTTTTAAGAAATAATTTTAGTTAAAATGAGGGAGAATAAAAAAAATAATTTTGTAAAAAATTCCTGTATTTCTTTTAAGGCTCCATTGTCTCCTTCTGAATTTCATTTTCAGAATTAAATCTGCCAATATTACTTTTTATATACAGGAATAGTGTAACACTGTTATCACATTTACACCATGGACAGAACTAATCAGTGAAGAAAGTGCTGAATAAAGTGAGGACCAGAAGAAGCTTCCTTCTGGGGCAAATAACATCTACTTTGTCGGTAGCACTGCGTTAATTAGGGATGAGCTTTACTTAATGACTCTATTCAGTTGTTGGGTGATAACCAAACTAGTTAAAGCCTGAATTCCTGTGTTCTCTATGGAATAACGTAAGTAATTTTATAGTTTGCTAATGTAGTAAAAGCAATCCAAACAAAAGAAAATGACTGATCTAACCCTTAAGCATATGCAAACAGAACTGAAGTCAAATAATAATACTTCATGTACTGTGAATAAATATATTAATTTATTTTATAATTATCTAATCAGAGCTTTAGATAATCCATTCAGGCCACACTGCCTTCTAACTGCTTTACAAGTAACTAAATTACCCAACAGTTTTTCCCAAGAGGATTCATGGGTAATATTAGAAAATTTTAGTGTGACTTTCAGTAATTTGCTTATGGAATACATTTTACCTTTAAGGAGGTGACGGGCAGACTGAGTCTGTAACAAGGGTAAACATTATATGAATATAATATTTGTCAAGTGAAATCACTTTCTTTTAAACACCTTTCCTGACCTCCCCAGGCAGTTTGTCACTTGCTCCTCTGTATTATAATCGCTGTACCTTGAAACTATGAACTCATCTTTCACTTCCAAGCAGACTGTGACCTCCCAGAGGACAGTGGGAGGTCCTTACATCACATTTATATCACATAGCGCAGCCCTGGTTTATTAGAAAACAAAACACTTTTCCCCCTCATTATCACTCATTTTTCTAGACTAGAATAGTTGGTGGCTCTAAAACGAGCTAACTGATGGGAATTAAAGTCGGTAATACGAATACAGTGAGCACTAGTTCCTGCCGAAACCTAAAACCATCACTGCACATGCATGGCACTTCCTATGGTTATTTTCAGTTCTCCGACCATACTCCCTCCCTTCAATTTTTACTTGTCTGTTTTATCTTAGTTTGCTTTTAAAAGTTTCTTTTTCCCACTAGAAGAGTTAGGAGCAACCCTACGCTCCCTGATTTTAATGAGTTCCAGTGTTAACAGGCTTTGCATACAGAATTCAGTCTGAGAAAAAGGAACCAAATAGAGGAAAAATAAAACTCTTCAAAACACACACTACCTTCCACTGCTCTTTTGAAGAATACTTTACAGCTTCCACAAGTCAAGACCCCATAATGACATCCCGAAGCTTCATCAGAGCACACCAGGCAGAGTTTGGGAGGTGGTCCCGTAGCTGCTGAGGAACTGGATGGAGGAGAGCTTACGTCTGGTCTCATTCCAGGGCTAGAGAAGGAAGAAAGTAGCACCAGTTAGGATTTAATTATCGTGACTGTCAAAGAAGTATTAAAATACAGTTCTCTCACCTTTTCACTCCACAGTAAACATGTTCACACTGAACGTATGTATTTCAAATACTGGCAAACATTAAAAAAATCCTACCTAGATGTAGTCAGATAATGTTTATTCTTCCTCTATACAAAATTAAGAGTGAGGTCATTTATTTTTAAGTATCCCTTAGAAGTTCCCTGGAGGTCTAGTGGTTAGGATTTGGCACTTTCATTTCCACAGTCCCAGGTTCAATCCCTGGTCAAAACTGAAATCCCACAAGTCACGCAGCATGGCAAAAAACCCCAAAAACCATCCTTTAAGAAGAATGGTGAAATTGTGCTTTGCTTAGATATAATTTTAGTTGCTTAGCATCTGTTTATAATCATCTTTAAAGGAATAATTGTGTAATTACCACCATGATCAAGAGATATAGTATAACCCATCTTCCCCCCAAAGATTCCACCTATATAAGAAATTTCTCTCTGTAATATTCTTAATCTGCTTATTCTCTAAAAGATAATATTTATGAATAAACTTTGATTGGGTGTTGTTTCTTTATTAATGCAACTAATAATATGATTAAATCTCAATTATAAATATACTTAAACTAATTCACAGAACAAACTAACTTAAGAAATTAGGTTGTCAACATAGTTAGAAATTATATTAAGTAACATCTTTTTGTTCTGTTTTAGGAATAAAATTTAAAAGTTAATCGTAAAATAATAATTTGTTACTTTAAGTAATTAGGCTGATAAACTCCAAAGCACCCCCTAAATTCTGTCCTCAAATGAAGCATACTGGACTTAGCCAACCCTATGTTTATCTAGAGGCTTAGTGAATAGGACAGTATTCTTACCAGCCCAGCTCTGGGAATAGGCCCCAGGGTTTCATATTTTTCTCTCAACATTGTTAAAGAGAATTTCTGGATGCTTCTGTATCAGAAGGTATTGATCCCAGCTAGATTTGGGAGAATGGACTGAGTGCATATTGAAAGCCTACAATGGAAGAAAATAACCTGAAATGACTCTCCTGTAGGACAAGCCATGTCTGATTAATGGAAACTTGTGACTGAAGTAGCGGAGGTGCAGTGGGCCGGAGTTTTACAGAGAAGTAGGAAGGTCTTGGAGTGAGTGAGCAGAGCGACGTGTTAGGGAAGCAAAAACTTGTTTGGCTTTTGTTCTGAAGATGCTCCTACTCCAGTTCAACCAATTTCTGTCATCTGACATCTATTTTTAGGGACCAACCAGTTGTTTGTATATTTAGTTTATGGAAAATAAGTGCAATATTTAATGATCTCAAACGTTAATTCTGTACTGTTTCCTCAGCCAGTTATATATAGTGTATATATATACATGATATATATGCACACACTAGTATATACTAAAACTGTTTTCACAGTACTTAGATGTAGTTTTAATAGTTTTGAAACACTTTCATGAATACAGTCTCATCCGTCCTCTCAACAACCCTTTGAAAAGGATGTCATCACCTCTAGATGAGGTCACTCAGCTGTCAGAGGTTGATGAGGGAGCCTGTCTGTGGTCAAACTGACATGTTTCAGATCTCAGTTCTACCATTACAGACCTTGTGTGACCTTGGATAGGTATCTACTACTATGTGCCTCTGTTTTCTCGTGAGTACAGTGAAAGGATATCATCTGTGTCTGTGTGTGATGAAAATGAGAGAACACACTCACAGTCTAGTGTGTAATTCCTCCATCTAGCAGGCACTCGATAAATATTCATTCTTTTTCAGGAAAACTGGAGATTTTATGAGAAAGCCTGGTGTAAGTATTATGTAAGTAGTATTAAGTCTAAAATCTAGGACAGTATTCCCAAATTCTCAGTTATAATTAGAGCACATGCAAAATACATTCAGGCCAGTCAACTGTGAGCTAGAGATGACAAAAAGGAAAGTTAAAACTAAATGAACAAATGGATTGATCGAATTGCAACTAAGAATCTGGAACGTAAGTCAGGCTTTTGGCATCCCTTCAGGCAGTTATTCTAGGCTACATCAGGTAAGAACTGAGTGCGTGGAAAGCTGCCAAGCATACCACAGACATCAGTGGAGGAAAACCAGTTTTTGTCATACAACTATGAGCACCAAGATGGCCTATAGTGAACACCACTGGGAGAAATGGATGAACGCAAAATGGTCTTCAGTTGTAAACATGACCCTATGATACTGCTTTAAAAGACTAGGGTTCAAGAAAATGGTTAGAACTCAAAGGAAAACCATATGAAATCACCATATTTTAATAAGGATACATGACAGAAATAAAAAGCACAGCATTATCAGAGTGTATATCACACTCATTCTGAATAGGAAAGCTAAAATGTCTTAGTCCTTGCTTAGTGTGTGTTTACAGCTGCGTCAAACATTCTGAAGATGCTAAGAGATTCTATGATGAACTGACTGTATCCAGAGTACTTTGTTTTAAGTGAGGAACCAAAATAACAAAACATGCTGTTTCAGATGAATATTTGAATGCTCTCTCCCATTCAGAATGGAAAGTATACTGGACATTGCTGCTCTTGAGGTCACTGAGTTTACATTTGAGAGACAAAACAAAGGAAGTATAAAGCAGGTTTTTCTATTTAATTGTCTTGCAGAAAAAAGCAGTTAACGAAAGGAGGACCATGGATGGAGAATCATGGATGGATTATGAAAGTTCCTCACGCACCTTGAAGAACAGGTAAAATGTGGAGGGAGATTACACCCTTTCACTCAGTAGATGATTCCTGGAGTCTTATCATATATGGAAGTTGTCTCATACATGAAAATGTGTTACTGAGATGATAGTGGACTTAGAAACTTTGATCTAGGTAGGAGGAGCAGAATTATTTTCGGCTGCTTTGGTGTCGAGGTAGTACTTCTGCAAGAGATAGAACTTGGATATACAGACAAATAGCACAGTAACAACCGTGTGACAGCAGCTAGCTGACTTAACCCCTGACTCTGTTTCCTATTAGGACCGTTTCAGGAATTTTTAGGTAGATTATATATTGGAATTACATAAAGTACTGGTACACACTTGATGATAATCCAACAGTATGTTTTTCCTTAACACTCAGGCATTAACTTTTTTCCCCTCCTTCCCTCAACTCCTCTTTCCCTTCTGGAGGATCCCAAGGAATGAGAAGTGCTTTGAAGAATGTTGCCTGTGAGCCAGGGGAGGGTTAAATCCTCCAGAAACTTCTCAATTGGGAGCAATTTACTCCCCAAGAGACATTTTGTTAGCCTGGGGACATTTTTGGTTGTCACAACTTGGAACGTGCTACTGGCATTGTGAGAAGAGGCTAGGGTGCTGCTAAACCTCCCACACTGCACAGCAGACAGTCTTTCACGACAAATAATTATCCGGCTTCAATGTCAGTAGTGCTGAGGATTCAGAAATCTTTACTATAAATCTTTAAGTAACATATAAAGTGGAGAAAAAGAAAATTCAGCAAGGACCAGAAACTTACTGTAAAACCTTCAAAACCATGTTTTAAAGTAGAGCAACTGCCCTACTAAGGCAGCTGCAAATATTCTTTGATTCAAGACAAGTCCAAAACGAGATTCAAAACAGACCTGAAGCCAGGGGACTATACAGGTCTAGTGATTAGCTAGAGTGAGTAATTTTATTTTTCCCTTTAGCTCTAGCACAAGAGGTAGTTTTTACACATTAATGTCACCTGCACTTTTCTTATCTTTGTTCATTAGGTAAAATGTAAATACTCAGCTGCACACACCAGGTGATTATATTTTCTGACTGCCCATTTATCCCTGCATTAGCTAAAGGATTACTGAGTTGTTTGATAATAAGCTATGGGATAGTTTTCAAATCAAATAGAAAAATACTCTGGGGGAAGGCTTTCACAGAATTTCTGTTAAATGGTTTTAGCAAAGTGCATTTTATCTTATTTAGCAAGCCAAAGAAAGACTCATTAATCTGCTTTTGCACTTGTTGACAGAAGTTTCTATTGGTTTTAACTTCAGGTGTGTATTAAGACAGTTTCCTCCAACTTTGCATCATTTATACTTACTCATCTTATGGAGGAGATTAGAGAACAGAGTCTGTACAGTAAACCTGTACTGTAATGTTCAGGAGCATTTTCAGTAAAGGATGTGTGATGGGGGAGATGTCTTTTTTCAGACCTGAGAGACCAATGGCGTGTCATTTAAGATCTCTGCACTCAGTTTCCTTCTCTGTAAAAATAAAGGTGCTGAATCCAAAAACTCTAAAGAAGTTGTCCCTATATCCTGAGGTAGGGGTAGGAAGTAGGGGAGAATACCCTTGGGTCTGTGAAAGGCTTCTTTATACATTTATTTATATGAAGAGAGAATATGTCACCTTATCTATGCTTCTTTCTTAAACTCATGTTTTCTTGTGTTTTTCTTTTTCTTTAGAAGGATCAGTCCACGGTCGAGTGATTGTGCTGCACAACTTAGTTCCTAAGAACTAATAAAGAAATACTGTTTCATGTTTTCAGTTCTGTTTGCTTAGGCTTGCACTTAGGGCCATGCGTTCCAAAGAGGAGTAATGATGTTCTAGTAACCGAACATTAAGACCAAGAGTAAGCAGGAAGAACTGCAAGGAAAAACTTTCTTCATTACATGGTTATTTGTAGAATGAAGAACTGATTTTGTTATGATGCTTTCTCACTTCCTAAGAGCACACAAGGATAAGCACTATGATTTGGTACATGCAGAATTATAAATGTGACACCTTCAAATAAGGCAGTAACAGGTTTGCGATGATGTTACACTCACTGCTTTCTTCACATGTGTGTGTATCTAGGGTTGAAACCAGTGGCTGTGGAGTGTTTTTGAGCTTGGATCTTACTTTGATTAATTTTAAAAAATGTCCTTTCAAGACTTGTTTTTTTCTCATAAACCAATATATTTATAGTTTTACTTGGTTTTATTTTTAGGGAGTAGAGTGGTAATACCTTATCTTCCTACAGTGCTACTCAGTAGGTAACTTCAGAGTCAGGTCTTACTGCTGGATGCTGTTGTTACTGTCATTATTTGTAATTTCATTAGAAGCTTGAATTTGGGCTTGTACCTACATCTTGTATTTTGTACCTTCACTTACTAGATTTTGGGAGTCCTCTTTGGTTTTAGTCATCTGTTTACTTCGTAGATTTCATCAACTGTGGTCTATTTTAGGTTTGTACTTTGATTTAGAATGGCACTGATTGTATTTTATTTCATTTTACCTTAGTTTGAAGTAAGTAATTTTTGGATTCTGAAATTTTGATTATTTACCGAAATTTGTAATATAAAGCTGTGAAATACTTGACATAAACAAAAACGCTGTTCATTTCCACCTCAACTACCACCACCATGTATTTCTAAATACCTTATTACCTTTTCAGAGTTGAATTCTTCTCACTGTACTTTAGTAACAGTACTTTGTTCCCAATTCCAATCCCTTTAACACATCCTGATTATTATTCTCTATTACGCTGTATCATGTACGTTTCCCTTTCTACCCGCTCTGCCTCCATCTTCATACGTGTCTTCCCTCACCCCTAGCCTTAACCACTGCAGTGATTTACACTACATAGTCCTCCTGGCTCTGGCTGCTTTTCTGTCCTCTCTCCCACGATGCTAAAACTCATTCTTTGCATCGTGATTAAGTCTCAGAGGCTCTTCCATGTAAGCAGTACAAGCCCAACGTGGTCTTCAATCTGGTTCCTCTTTCTTTCCCGATTATATGTCTTCCCATTCCTTTACACAAACCATTCCTCTGTGCTGCCATGTAGCACTTTACACGATACATTCTGAGGTATTAATATTTTCCGTCAACAGTTCCTTTTAGGTAGGGTCCGTGTCTAGTTCTCTTCTATCACCAGCATCCTGTACTGTGTCCAGTAGATGGCATTGCTTTTAGCTTACTTATATATCTTTACAAGTTCTTCAGAAGAAATTGAGGCAGCTCACATGTTAGATGTTTCTGAGATTGCACCCAGAATCCAGGTATCACCTCACTACTACTAGGAGCTGCTGTGCAAGCCCTTTATTTAACCCCTTTAATCTTTTCCACAGACCTACGAAGTGGGTACTGTTTTCATGTTTTACTGTGGGCAAGTCAGCTTCTCTGAATCTGTTTCCTCATCTGTGACACAGTAACTAGCATAGACAGGATTCAAATGCCTGTCTTTCTGATACCAAAATCAGTGTTCTCAACCAGTATTCTACCTCCTGACTACCTGAGAATCTGAGGTAGAGCTAGGTTTTCAAACTGAGGAATATACACTGTCTTCTGCTTTTAAGGGCTGATGTGTGATGTCTCAGTGATGTACAGCAAAAGGAAGCAAATGTCCTGTGCAGATCTTCCACACCTGATCTGCATAAGATTTTTGCCCAAATAAGCCTTGCCAGAGCAGGTCAACAGGTAAAAACAACTGCCTTAGAACTTTATGACAGTCTATGGATCATTTGAAAATTTAGTCAAAGTAATGTTTATCTCATACTTTACAGTTTTAGCACAGTAACTCCTAAGATGTTTGTAAATGCAAACAAAAGGCAGAACAGCTGTGTCTATGAAGGAAGGAAAAAAACCGTTAACACCAACCTGAACTTGGTCTAAAGCCACATACTCCCTTGCTTTCCTCAGTCCCTGGTGGCTCAGCTGGTACAGAATCCACCTGCAATGTGGGAGAACTGGGTTCGATCCTTGGGTTGGGAAGATCCCCTGGAGAAGGGAATGGCTACCCACTCCAGTATTCTGGCCTGGAGAATTCAGTCCATGGGGTCGCAAAGAGTTGGACATGCCTGAGGGACTTTCACTTTTCTTAGTTAAAAAGCCAAGACTTGATTCTTCAATTGTTAGATTCTTAGATTAGTATGAGAACTTCCTTACTTCTATGTATTTTCCTCATGCTTTGGTAATGATGCCTGCACTTCATCCTAGTTCTTAGATACACATCAAAACAATCTAAAGGAATAATTAAAGTATTTAATATATGGTAAGTACATCACTAAACATCCCTTTCTTCCTTTTCTAGGGACAAGTTTACTGATGTTCTTACCATATAGTAAATACTTTAATTATTCCTTTAAATTGTTAGGGACAAGAAAGTAGTCTCTGCAATGATGTAAAAATTACTTATTCCTTTCTTCCTTCCTCTTCTAAGGATGTTTGCAATGCACACAGTTAGATGAAAAATTTAAGACTGGGAAGGTTTTCTGATAGGTGGAACAAAACACTTCCTTTATAGTAATAATAAAATTTGACACCCACTGATTTCTTAGTTCTACAAGCCAAAATTGACGGCTAGGTACTTTAATAAATGGATTATATCAAATAATCCTTACTTCTAGTCCATTTTACAAACCAGAATATAGGAATTAAGCCATGTGCCTGCCCAAAGTTACATTAGCACAATCTGTAACTGAATTTGAATTCAGCACCGTCTGATTCCAAAACCCATGCTCCTTACCCTCATCACTGTTATCTGGCAGGGACCTGCAGGGTAACATCTGTTCAGCTTGACAGAATTCTTAAAAGAGTGTGGGAGTCATCATATATCAGAGTCTTGATAAAGGTAAATATAAAAATAACTTGTTTTTCCCTCTTCTGATTATTCTTGGTATCACACTGAAGTAGAAATTATCTGTAATTAAAAGATATGAAACTATTCTGGTCACTTCTATTTTTCCTTTAGATTCTTATTATACTGACTTAAATCTTAAGTTAGCATATTCACTTCTATTCTATTAAGACAATGTCACACTGGTCATTAAATACTAAGTTAATAACATGGAGACCTTGTATCAAAAATACAAAAACAGAAATTAGTATTTTGCATACTCAATATATCATTTTTGCCCTTAGAGGAGCTTTGTAGCACTTATGTGACTACCGTATTAGACCACAGAATTTTTTGAAATGCATTTAATTTTTCTAAAATATACTGCTCCACCAAAGTTTTCAGTTGGGAATATATAGTGATGTGACTAATTTCTGTATTCTTCTGAAAAATGCATAACACTTTAGCCTTAGTTAGAAAGGAGCTGTCTTGTCACACTAACAGTTTTACAGATTGAAGATTTATGTCTGTTGACAGGTCAACTGTTAGAGCCAAAAAAACTGTAGTTATTTATTTTAAAAGTGCTGAGGTAGCAGAATTTTATATTCAACTGGATTATGTAACACTTAAAATACTCTATAATCCACATCAAATCTGAAAGTAGATGTCACCAATCCCACTGTGTAGAAACAGAAAGTTAAAAACTTAGAAATTAAAACAGAACTAGTTAGAGAACTACAGGACCCTTTTATATAAAATACACAGGAATCTGTATTTCTATACACTAACAGTAAAAGATCAGAACAACAAATTAAACAAAAAATAAAATTCCTGAAATAAAACTACCTCAGGAAGCAAAAGACCTATACTCTGAAAACCATAAAATGCTGATAAAAGGAATTAGATGACACAAATGGAAAGATATACCGTGGTCTTAGATTGGAAGACTCAATATTGTCAAAAACAACTGTGCCACCCAAGGCGATCTGCAGATTCAATGCAATCTCTATCAAATTACCAATGGCATTTTTCATAGAACTAGAACCAAAAAAATTTTAAAATCTGTATGGAGACACAAAAGACCTTGAGTAGCCAAAGCAATCTTGAGTAAGAAAAACAGAGCTGGAGGAGTAGATTGTACAAAGGTACAATCACCAAAACAGTATGGTATTGGCACAAAAAGAAATATAGATCATGGTACAGGATAGAAAGCCCACACATCTGTGGCCAATTTGATCTATTATGACAAGAGAGGCAAGACTATACAATGGAGAAAGACAGTCTCTTCAATAAATGGTGTTTGGGCAACAGGACAGCTACATTAAAAAAAAAAAACGAAACTAGAACATTCTTTAACAACATACAGAAAAATAAACTCAAAATGGGTTAAAGACCTAAATGTAAGATTGGGTACTATAAAGACTCTTAAAGGAAAACACAGGTAGAACAGTCTTCAACATAAATCACAGCGACATCTTTTTTGATCATCTTTTAGAGTAATGGAAATAAAAATAAATCAGACCTAATTAAACTGAAAAGCTTTTGCATAGCTGTAAACAAAATGAAAAGACAACCCAGAGAATGAAAGATAATATTTGCAGACAGTGTGACTGACAAGGGATTAATCTCCAAAATTTAACAGCTCATGGGGCTTAATATTAGGGAAAAAAAATGGGTAGAAGACCTAAATAGGTATTTCCCAGAAGAAAACATACACATGGCCAAGAGGCACATGAAAAGATACTCAACATCACTATTGAATGGGAAATGCAAATCAAAACTTTACACCGTCAGAATGGCCATCAAAAAGTCTGCTAACAGCAAGTGCTGGAGAGGGTATGGAGAAAAGGGAACCCTCCTACACTGCTGGTGGAAATGTAAATTGGTACAGCCACTATGAAGAACAGTATGAAATTCCTTTAGGAAGCTAATAATAGAGCTACCATATGATGCAGCAATCCCAATCCTGGGCATATATCTGGAGAAGAAAATGGTTCAAAAGGATACATGCACCCCAGTGTTCACTGCACAGCTACCTGCAACAGCTAAGGCATGAAAGCCACCTAAATGTCCATTGACAGATGAATGGATAAAGATGATGTGGTACACACACAAAATGGAATACTACTCAGTCATTAGAAAGAATGAATAATGTCATGTTCAGCAACTTGGATAGACCCAGAGATTATCATACTAAGTCAAGTCAGATAGAGAAAGACAAACATCCTATGGTATTGCTTATAGTTGGAATCTTTTTTAGATATGCTTATTTACAAAACAGAAACAGACTCATGTACTTAGAGAAGAAACTTATGGTTACAAGGAGTGGAGCGGGGAAGGGTGGGGAGAAGGGATAGATTAGGAGTTTGGGATTGACATGTACATACTGTTATATTTAAAATATATAACCAACAAGGGCCTACTGTATAGCACAGGGGAACTCTGCTCAATACTATGTAATAACCTAAATGTGAAAAGAATTTGAAATAGATACATATATAATAACTGAATCACTTTGGTGTACACATGAAACACAACACTGTTAATCAACTATACTTCAATATAAAATAAAAAGTACTACTTCTGAGAGGCAAAGTAAAAACTTGAATCTAAATTCTAATATAAAAAATTATTTACATGTATTTTCAATTTATTTTAAAAGTCTACTGCTTTTTAAATTTTTTAGCACATACAGTATAAACTTGGCTATCTAACTACATGGTAGATTAAATTAGTACATTATAGTAATAATAGGATGTTATGAAACTAAGGTCAAGTGATGCCCAAAGTAATAGTTACCATCATCTAGATTTATTAATTTCCACCCATACTCATTTATTATCTATTTTCCAGGCATTCTCCAGACATAGATAAAAAAATCTGACTATATTTTGAAAACATATCTGAGTTGTTTTAAAATTCAGTACTTCCCTTAACTTTAGTAAGATCCTTTGGTAAATTATTGGAGAAGGGAAAGGCTACCCACTCCAGTATTCTGCCTGGAGACAGTCCATGGAGTTACAGAGTTGGGCATGACTGAGTGACTTTCACTTTGACTTCACTTTGGTAAATTAAACATAATCAAAACATACTGAAAATACAACGTACTGTGGCACTGAATATAATGCATATGTACCATGACTTCAGTGTTTGTCTATATACAGATTTTTTCAGTAGAATTTTATAAATAACAGTGATAAGCAACATTAGCTATCACGTAGTTTCACTTTGCTGAATGTAGCGATAAAGAACAAGCAAGCTTTGATTTGTTTTCTGTCGATTATTGCAGTTCAGTTTAGAATATTATAAAAGTAACTTCTGTTTCTTCTAAAATGGTGTCTGGTAACATTTCAGAGACCATATGGGAATAGAAAAGAAACTTTGAAAGCAAGTGATGACATGATTTTTGCCTTACGTTTTGGGGATAACCCTAGAGTATAAAAATTTCAAGGGCATGAGCAGCACTTTTTTGAGAAAAAACAAATGATAGCTACTGTGGTAGGAATCTTGCAGTCTGCAAGCTCTGAATTTGAGATGTAATTATGATTCAATAATTAATTCTTTTTGTAAAATAATTTGCAGAAGATTTAAAAACAAAACCAACACTATTCTCACAGAATTATCTTAAACATTTTAACAAAACTTTTATCTTCACAGAAGTATTACAAAAACTGTTCTTTTAACTAATCCTTCCTTAAGAGAATATGGATAGTAAGCCATCAGAGAGTGGTTTAAAATTGAGTTCTTATGTAAGCAGCTAGTTCTGTATGCAGGAAACAGAATACCAGTGCAGATCTGAAACTTTGTTTGAAATTATAATTTTTCTCACAGTGTCCAAAAAGAAAGAATTTTATTTCTGAAATGTAGTATAAGTCTGAAAAAAATGATAGTTATAGGATAAAGAATATGAAAGGCTCACACTTGGTTGCCACTGCAGTGGATAGCTAAAATGACTGGCTGACTTCAAGTCTACTTGTGGACTTGAAGCTCTCATTTGGAATAGGGAAAAAAAAAATTGGTTCTCTACTTGCTAGCATCAACAAATAAACATCATGTGCAGTAGAGTGTTACATGCTAAGGCAGTTCTAGGTGTGGAAGCCTCATTTTTCATTAATGTGGGAAAGGAAAACTGAATAAACTCAATGTAACTATGATCTTCATGACCAAGATAGTCACGATAATGTGATCACTGACCTAGAGCCAGACATCTTGGAATGTGAAGTCAAGTGGGCCTTAGAAAGCATCACTACGAACAAAGCTAGTGGAGGTGATGGAATTCCAGTTGAGCTATTTCAAATCTTGAAAGATGATGCTGTGAAAGTGCTGCACTTAATACGCCAGCAAATTTGGAAAACTCAGCAGTGGCCACAGGACTGGAAAAGGTCAGTCTTCATTCCAATCCCAAAGAAAGGCAATGCCAAAGAATGCTCAAACTACCGCACAATTGCACTCATCTCACACGCTAGTAAAGTCATGCTCAAAATTCTCCAAGCCAGGCTTCCGCAATATGTGAACCGTGAACTCCCAGATGTTCAAGCAGGTTTTAGAAAAGGCAGAGGCACCAGAGATCAAATGGCCAACATCCGCTGGATCATGGAGAAAGCAAGAGAGTTCCAGAAAAACATCTATTTCTGCTTCATTGACTATGCCAAAGCCTTTGACTGTGTGGATCACAATAAACTGTGGAAAATTCTTCAAGAGATGAGAATCCCAGACCACCTGACCTGCCTCTTGAGAAATCTGTATGCAGGTCAGGAAGCAACAGTCAGAACTGGACATGGAACAACAGACTGGTTCCAAATAGGAAAAGGAGTCTGTCAAGGCTGTATATTGTCACCTTGCTTATTTAACTTCTATGCAGAGTACATCATGAGGAATGCTGGGCTGGAAGAAGCAGAAGCTGGAATCAAGATTGCCGGGAGAAATATCAATAACCTCAGATATGCAGATGACACTACCCTTATGGCAGAAAGTGAAGAGGAACTCAAAAGCCTCTTGATGAAAGTGAAAGAGGAGAGTGAAAAGGTTGGTTTGAAGCTCAACATTCAGAAAACAAAGATCATGGCATCTGGTCCCATCACTTCATGGGAAATAGAGGGGGAAACAGTGGAAACAGTGTCAGACTTTATTTTTTTGGGCTCCAAAATCACTGCAGATGCTGATTACAGCCAGGAAATTAAAACAAGCTTACTCCTTGGAAGGAAAGTTATGACCAACCTTGATAGTATATTAAAAAGCAGAGACTTACTTTGCCAACCAAGGTCCGTCTAGTCAAGGCTATGGTTTTTTCTGTGGTCATGTATGGATGTGAGAGTTGGACTGTGAAGAAAGCTGATTGCCGAAGAATGGATGCTTTTGAACTGTGGTGCTGGAGAAGACTCTTGAGAGTCCCTTGGACTGCAAGGAGATCCAACCAGTCCATTCTAAGGGAGATCGATTCTGGGTGTTCATTGGAAGGACTGATGCTAAAGCTGAAACTGCAATACTTTGGCCACCTCATGTGACGAGTTGACTCACTGGAAGAGACTCTGATGCTGGGAAAGGTTGGGGGCGGGAGGAGAAGGGGACGACAGAGAATGAGATGGCTGGATGGCATCACTGCCTCTGTGGACATGAGTTTGAGTGAACTCCGGGAGTTGGTGATGGACAGGGAGGCCTGGCGTGCTGTGATTCATGGGGTCGCGGAGAGTCGGACACGACTGAGCGACTGAACTGAACTGAACTATGATCCCCACACCAGAAAAACTTGTTATGGTGTCCATTCATAAAAAGCCCAGACTATTTTTTTCTAGTTCCTTTCTTTGTATCTAATCTATAATCTACCCCAAGGTTACTGCTTTACATTCATTTAGTAATGTATAATAAACATTAACTTGCCAAATAAAGCTAAACTGGAAGGTACTTTTTAAATTTGTAAAAATGATATTCAGTTAACAAATTTGGAAAACACCAAAAAGTTTAAATTAGAAAAAAGCCATCTTAATTTTTGTTAGAGAAAACCCAGCAAACACTTACATACAAATCCTTATTTATTTGGGGGATAACATTATAAATGGCTCAGCATTTTATATGTGAGGCATGGTTCATTTGTTGCTAATTATTTAACATTTTTGAGGAAACATCCTATATGTCAATAGACGTATTTCATTACATGGTTCTTTGACAGTTGCGAAGTTTAACTTAGCCTTTCCCTCATTGTAATAGTGAAAAAAGAAAGAATGACCAATAAACACCACTGCACAAACCTTTGCAAACATCTTTGATTATATACTTAATTTAAATACCTCGAAGGGCAAGGAAAGACAATGGATAATTGTAGGGCTTTTCACATGTGTTAAACTGCCTATCCTCCCTTGTTCCAGGAAAGCAGGCACAGGCATGTCCCCACATCCACTCCTAACAGAAAACAAATCTGGTTCACTGTCAAGTAACCATCACTGCCGATTTCTCTACTAGGGTGTTTGTCTTCTCTTGATTTATAAGAGTGTTTTAGACATTAAGTATTTAACACTTAATCCAATGAGGATATATCTATAAAGCCCCAATTTTAAAACTGTTCAAGTCTGATAGTAAAGTCTATGATGATCAGATCCCATACTGTTGCTCACTTGATACTTCTTTTAGCCATATCATTATTTGAAGTGTCTGTGAGCTTGAAAATAAGATGATCAGCCAGATATAGTTCTGATCTAAAGACAGTATTTTTAACACAAGCTTTTATTTCAGCTCCCTCTGGAGCCCAGTACAATGAAAATAATGACATTTGTTTTAAAAGGCATAAACCTCTAAGAATAAAGACAAAAGAAATAATATTTTGTTATATTTAGGTTGGTGAAAAAGCAATTGCAGTTTCAGACCCTGAATTTTAAATCATTAAAACTAAACTCAAACACATTTTTATTAATCAAAATAGAAGCCATTATAATCAATATATTTTTGCCTAAGAGAAATGAATTTGTTTATTCCTGTAGCATAAAAGTCCATACTTCAGGATTCAACGAACTCTTTGGACAGCATTTTCTGCCTCCTGCTGGTTGCAGAAGTGTTCTCCCTGCAAAATGCTGTTGAGTTGTTGAGATGCTTGAAAAAGTGCTTAGTGAGGTTGGCGAGAGGTCAGGAATATGGCACATGAGGCAAAACTTCCGTAGCCCAATTTGTTCAATTTTTGAAGCGCTGGTTGAGCAATGTGTAGTTGGATGTTGCTGTGGAAAAGAAATGAGCCCATTCTGTTGACCAATGCTGGCTGCAGGCGTTGTAGTTTTCAGTGCATCTTATCGATTTGCTGAGCATACTTCTCAGATGTAATGGTTTCGCTGGGATTCAAAAAGCCATAGTGGATCAGATAGGTAGCAGACCACCTAACAGTGAGTGACCATGGCCCTTTTTTGGTTAATTTTGGTTGTGTTAAATGCTTTGGAGCTTCTTCTTGGTCCAGCCACTGAGGTGGTCATCACCAGTTGTATAAAATCCACTTTTCGTTGCATATCACTAATCTGATCAATAAATGGTTCGTTGATGTTGCATAGAATGAGAAGATGCTTCAAAACGATTAGTTTCTTTGATCTGTGATCAGTTCATGCGATACCAGCTTACTGAGTTTTTTCACCTTTCCAATTTGCTTCAAATGCCAAACGACCATAGAATGGTTGACACTGAGTTCTTTGGCAACTTCTTGCATAGTTGTTAAGAGGAATAGCTTCGATGCTTTTCTCGGTTAGTCACTGTCAACCTCTGATGGCTGGTCACTATGCTCATCTTCAGGGCTCTCATCTCCTTTGCAAAACTGCTTGAACCACCAACTGCATTGTATGTTAGTTAGCAGTTCCTGGGCCAAATATGGTGTTGATGTTGCAAGTTGTCTCTGCTGCTTTATGACCCATTTTGAATTTGAATTAAAAAATAGCTCAAATTTGCTTTTTGTCTTATTTCCCTAGTCTAAAATAAATATAAAATAAGCAGCAAGTAGTAAGTCATTAGCAAAAATACATAAAGCGAGAAATGTGAATTAAAATAATGTATAAATAACATAACCACGTTTACCTAAGAATGTATTCCAATATCAAATGGCAGAGTTCAACAATGCCAAACCACCACTGCTTTTGTATCAGCCTACTATCACAGAAACACTAAAGGGAAAAGAGAAGAGATAATACCAGCAACATTTTATATTGGATTTGGGTGTCTGCGGTCTGTTAAGTTACCAGTGGGTAAAGCTAAGAAGCTACCTGATTAATATGACAGAAATTCCAAAAGGCTCAGAAACTTGGGATAAAGGTAGGGTCAAAATCAGGAAGACTGGTGCAAAGTCAGTTGAAGAACACATAAAGGTTTCTTTTTATAGAAATGGCAGGCCAGGTTATGGGCCAACTTGCCTGACAAAAATAAACTGTTGGATAAAAAACATTTTTGAAAAATCATCTTAACAGCATGAGATGTGAGGTGACAAAATAATACAGGACTTATGCTAAAATCTAAGGAAAAACACTGGATCCACTTGTACTCTTGAGAATATTTACAAATATAGGCAAATTTGTGTTTCAAATAAAAGGAGAAAACCTGCTAGAAAAAAATGGGCAAAAACTTATACTTTATAAAATAGAAACTCCAACATTTTATCAGCCATTGTTAGTAATCAGGGAGAGAGAAAGTAGAACCATTATGAAATACCATTACATACCTACCAGATTGGCAAATGTTAAATGATAAGAAGGAACTGTGTTTAACTGGTACATCACTTCTAAAGACAGTTTGGCATTACTCAGTAAGGATGAAGACAAGAATATCCTAAGACCCAGCAATTGCACTTCTTGATGACATATATCAAGAAATTAATGTGTATATACAGTAAAATGTATAACAATGCTGATAACAGCATTTTTTGGTAGTAAAGCAAGACTAGAAACTACTTAAATGTTCATAAAAATGGAATAGATGTGTAAACAGTGGTCCAATTCTAAACACCAATGGACTACAAGCTAAATATAACAACATGGATGAATTACACAATGTAGAGTGAAAGAAACAACACAAAATAATACATGTAATGTTATTCTATTCATTAAAGTTAAAAAACATGCAGACTAAGTTATACTGTTTAACAGAGTGTATGTCATACATATATATATATATATAAAATTTATACATCTATATGGGAAAAGGAAATGGCAACCCACTCCAGTACTCTTGCCTGGCAAATTCCATGAATGGGGGAGCCTGGCAGGCTACAGTCCATGGGGTTGCAAAGAGTTGGACACAACCGAGCGACTTCACTTTCTTTCTTTCTATAGTTTCTTTTGGAGAAGGAGATGGCAACCCATTCCAGTGTTTTGCCTGCAGAATCCCATGGACGGAGGGGCCTGGTGGGCTGCATTCTATGGGGTTGCAAAGAGTTGGACACGACTAAGCAACTAACACACACACACACACACACAAAATTTATACACAGGTAGTAAAGGAAGCAAGAATGTAGTTATCATTAAGTGTCTGGACGGTGGTTACCTCTGGGGGCAGGGAGTAACATGGGGCTGTAATCTTGGAAGGTCATTCATGCTTGGCAGTGTTCCTTTTCTTTCCCTGGCTGGCATTTAGACAAGTGCTAGCTTTATAATTATTCATTAAATTGCATTAATATATGTTTTGTTTATTCTTATGTATGCTTTGTAGCAACTTTCTTAAAAATTCTAAATAAAATAAGCAAATAAGGAAATACACAAGTTAATTCCTATATTACATCTGCTATTTCAATCATTGATGATTTCTTTTGTTGTTTACATTTTCTGTTTCTGGAACTCCTTGGTCTTTGCATTTTATTTATTTTCCATCTCTTTGTCTTGTTTCTGGATTAATCTCCCAATCCTTCTACTGAGCTTTGCATCTATCTATGCTGTCACTTTTTTAATTTCCAAGAGTTAGATTTTATTCTGTGAATCTTCTCTCCCCACTTTTTTTTAAAAAAACCCCTTACTCCTATTTGATAAATGCAGTATTTTCCTGATCTCTGAGGATATAAATGATAGATTTTTGGAAAGTCCCTTCTATCTGCATGTTTTCTATTTCCTCCAAGGTAGATTTTCCAATGTTTTGATCTCTGTTTTTGAAACTAGAAGTTATCATCCTTTCTTTCACTCTGTCCATCCCCCTCCTTCTAAACAGAAGGCCTTTCACTGTTAAGGGCAAAATAAAAAGGGCTCTGGAATGAAGGACTGCACACAGAGCTGAGGGCAGAGGTACCCAACAAAAACAGGAGGATTAAGTGAACTGTTACATACCCAATATCCATGGGACTTTCATACTGTCTGAAGAACAGAGATGTAAAGACTTGATGAAAAATTAACAGTACTTAAGGGACCTGTGAGATGATATTGCAGGACCTAACATACATGTAAATGAAGTCCTGGAAGGAGAAGACAGTGAGAGTGAAGCAGACATTCAAAGAAATAACTGGCTAAAAAGAAATAGGAATAGGTTTAATATGGTGATTAAACATCAACCCTCGTTTTATATACGGCAACAATTCAAAAATGGAATTTAAAATGAATGTCACTTATAATTGTGTGCATGCATACTCAGCCACTCAGTTGTGTCTGACACTTTGCAACACCATGGACTGCAGACCGTGGTTGTCACTTCCTTCTCCAGGGGATTTTCCCGACCCAGGGATCAAACCCACGCCTCCTGTGTCTTCTGCACTGGCAGGTGCGCTCTTTACCACGGGGCTACCTGGGAAGGCCCGTCACTTATAATCAGAGCAAAACAAATACATATACACAGAAAACAAGAATAAATGGGAAAAAAGGTAAGAACTCTTAAGGGAAAGCTAGAAAACGTTGCTGAAGGAAACTAAAGAAGATGTAACTACATCAGTTCAGTTCAGTTCAGTTCAGTCGCTCAGTCGTGTCCGACTCTCCGCGACCCCATGAATCACAGCATGCCAGGCCTCCCTGTCCATCACCAACTCCCGGAGTACACTCAAACTCATGTCCACAGAGTCGGTGATGCCATCCAGCCATCTCATTCTCCGTCGTCCCCTTCTCCTCCCGCCCCCAACCTTTCCCAGCATCAGAGTCTTTTCCAGTGAGTCAACCCGTCGCATGAGGTGGCCAAAGTATTGGAGTTTCAGCTTTAGCATCAGTCCCTCCAATGAACATCCAGGATTGATCTCCTTTAGAATGGACTGGTTGGATCTCCTTGCAGTATAAGGGACTCTCAAGAGTCTTCTCCAACACCACAGTTCAAAAGCATCGATTCTTCGGCGATCAGCTTTCTTCATGGAGGGATATAAAATGTCATTTACGTCTGTTCTTGCCATATTGATTTATAAATTGAATGCAGTCATAATCTCAACTGGGTTTTTTTGTGTGTGTGCTGATTCTCAGATTTATATGGAAATGCACAATTCAGAAGATCCAAACCTTGGTTCTGCCTTCTGAGAAAGGGTTAATATTAAAAAGATCATATCATTCATTTATCAAATATTTTTAGTGAAATGATTTTTCAGTGTGTGAATGTACACAAAACTTTTCTTTCAGATATTTTATATGCTCTTATGTAGTTTCAAAATGTTAACCTATCACTTGGTTTAGTCAAAAGCCTAAAATACATTAAGTCACTGCTCCAAAGGAAAAAAATCAGCAAAAAAAATAATAGTAGGAATGTTAAAGGAAAGCAAATCAACTTAAGAGGAAAGTTCCTTTTGCCAGAAGCTTGGATGGATGTATTAACTCAGGATTATTGTTGTTCTTTAATTTATGAGGTTCTCATTTGAGTACATGGGCTTCCCTTGTAGCTCAGTTGGTAAAGAATCTGCATGCAGTGCAGGAGACCGGGGTTCGATTCCTAGGTTGGGAAGATCTCCTGGAGAAGGAAATGGCAACGCACTTCAGCATTCTTCCCTGGGAAATCCCACGGACAGAGGAGCCTGGCAGGTTACAGTCCACGGGGTTGCAAGAGTCGAACATGACTTAAGGGACCTGTGAGTACTTTAAAATAAGCTCTCCGATGGCTTATAGTAACAGGAGGTCCTCTACTTAAGCAAAGTCATTAGAACAACAGTGAGTTTCAACAGAAGAGTTAAAAACAGAAGTGAATCACTCAACAACCGGAATGCCCAATCAACAATGACAGAAGGATGAAGAACCATGTCCACGATTGGTCTTCTCAGGAACATCTGTATACAGTGTTCACAGCTGCTCTCAGGAACATGCCTTTCCAATACCAGAAGACAAGTCTTCTAACTGCCTCAACTCTTTTAACATAACATGCTTCATATCCTTCAGTGTTAATATAGTTATTTTGTTTCACAACAAAGTGAAAGGACATTAAATACTTTATGGAAAATTTGGGCTTGACATGACTATAGAGTTTTGTGGCAAAGAAAGCAGAGAAGGAAGAAAGGAGAAATGAATGTCTTTCATCACATCAAGCCCTGGCCCACACCCATCTGATGCTTGTCAGGGATGACATGATTGATGAATCATAAGCTCTGCTACTGACGCCACGTTCAAAAATGACTAATTGGTCTCTCAGACCTTCAGCAGGAATCCAGGACAGCCACAGTCAGAACAGTATGAATGACGAAGAGGTACCTAGCAAGTGTCTCACAGAAAAGCTCTGAAACATGTTTTAACAGAATTTCTTTCCTTTCGGTACTATCTCATTTACTCTGTTAATTTACTAATTTTAATCTACAATTATTCTTAATTTTCACTTAATATGTGTTAAGCATTGTGCCAAATGCAGTATAGGAATTACCATGATTATCTTGGTGACATCTTTCATAATGGGTTCTACTGATATCCTCACTTTGAAAATAAGCAAACAGGCCCAGAGGGTCAACTGTCAAGGATCACATCACCCAGGTGGTAGCTCTCTCAGAACTAGAACTGATTCTCAGACCTCTGGCTGAGGAAGTCTCTTTACTGAGTTCTGTTGCTTCACTCTACTTTGATGACGTATCAATAATATTTACTACACATTTGAAGAATCAGTTTTTAGGAGAAGTTGAAAAAGTCATCAAAAGGCAGTAAGAGAAAAGTGTTCCCAAAACCAAGAGAAGGAGGCACCCCAATCTGTTCTGAGACGGAAGCGAAGTCCGGAGCAAGGGAAGGAAGGATGACTGAATGCCCATCCCAGAGTTCGGAGCTAGGAAACATGCTCTTGTACTCAGGATTACAGCGAGAAGTTAGACACAAGTACTCTTTGCATGAAGCTTCATTAACGCCCATTATAGGAGACATGCAAGGAGACAGGCAGTTACAGTACTCTAAGTCATGCTGCCACGGGAGAATATAGAAGGACCTTTAGGTAGAGACAGGTGTCTGGAAGTGTTCCTGGAGGAGATGACATCAATGCTAAGAGCTGGAAAGGTGAGGAGGAGAGAGAGAGGGGATCGAGGGAGAAAAGATAGCACGTGCAGAAGTCTTTTGATATGAGTATGGCTCTTTCGGGAAATGGAAAGACAACAGAACAGGACTAGGAAAAATACTAAAGAGCATTAGAAAATACTGTCCAACCCAAGGTCCAAAGAGATCTGGAAGTCATGAAGTGCAAATGTTAGATAACATCTAGGGAAAAGCAGTAAGACAGAAATTTTAGTAACACAGTGGTCACAGTGCATTTTCATATTGAGAATGGCACAGCATTTTAGAGCCCTGTCCCCCCTCCCAGAAATGGGCAACCAGAGAGATTCCAGATGTCCTGTCACCAACTCACTGGGTGACATCAGTAAGCTATTTAGCTTCCCTGGAATTTGAAGCTCTCTCTTCTGTGACAGATAAAGCCACTTCTCTTGCAGGTGGCAGGAGCTGATGAACCTGATACTTTTCCCAGGATTCTTTCAGTTCTAATATCCATGATTCTCTAACTAAGACACATAATGGCAGACAACCAGAGATCACCACCACCACCATCTTAATGAGAACCAGTAATAGTAGGTCTGTGTTAAGGGCCAAACAGTGTGAGTGAACTCAGTATTCCTTACCTTAAATCACACCTTATGAAGCAGGTACTATTAAGGCAGGTACTATTACTATCCCCAACAGACAAGGAACATGCAAACTCAGACATTACCCGTCCAAGATCCTACAACTAGCTACTAGTGGAGCCAGATGTCTCTTCCAGGCATTCCAGCTACAGAGGCCATGCCCTTAACCAGCAGCACGTGCTTGGTGCTGCCTCTCTTCATGCACTGTTAGGGCAGTAGTCCCACTACCGTCACTCTGTGTACCTTGATTATACTTAACCTTTTCAAAGTCTATTCACATGAGCAATGCCAAAGAGTATTATTATCCCTATTTAGAGATGGGGTAACTGAAGCTCTGCAAGGTCCTGAGGGATTTAGTGACGGCACTAGGACTCAGATTCAGGTTTCATAACCTCTATCTCTGTGCTCTTTCAAATACAGCAAATTATATAAATTTAAAAAGCCAACATCACAGAAAGATAAACTGCATATGTTCTCACTCAACTGTGGTTAATTTATAAAATGATTAATGAAAAGATTTTACTTTTATAAAAATCAGTAATTTTAGGCGAGCTTTTTTTTTTTCTGAATTACACTTCTATTAATTACGTTCCTTCCAATGAACAACCAGGATTGATTTCCTTTAGAATGGACTGGTTGGATCTCCTTGCAGTACAAGGGACTCTCAAGAGTCTTCTCCAGCACCACAGTTCAAAAGCATCAATTCTTCGGCGATCAGCTTTCTTCACAGTGCAACTCTCACATCCATACATGACCACGGGAAAAACCATAGCCTTGACTAGACGGACCTTGGTTGGTAAAGTAATGTCTCTGCTTTTTAATATACTATCTAGGTTGGTCATAAGTTTCCTTCCAAGGAATAAATGTCTTTTAATTTCCTGGCTGCAATCAGCATCTGCAGTGATTTTGGAGCCCCCAAAAATAAAGTCTGACACTGTTTCCCCATCTATTTCCCATGAAGTGATGAGACCAGATGCCATGATCTTTGTTTTCTGAATGTTGAGCTTCAAGCCAACCTTTTCACTCTCCTCTTTCACTTTCATCAAGAGGCTTTTGAGTTCCTCTTCACTTTCTGCGGGGACGACAGAGAATGAGATGGCTGGATGGCATCACCGACTCGATGGACATGAGTTTGAGTGAACTCCGGGAGTTGGTGATGGACAGGGAGGCCTGGTGTGCTATGATTCATGGGGTCGCAAAGAGTCGGACACGACTGAGCAACTGAACTGAACTGAATTACGTTCCTATAAGGTATAACATGGAGCAATCTTTAAGTTACTTTACTGTGATATCAGTTCAGTTCAGTTCAGTCGCTCAGTCGTGTCCGACTCTTTGCAACCCCATGAACCACAGCACACCAGGCCTCCCTGTCCATCACCAACTCCGGGAGTTCACTCAAACTCATGTCCATCGAGCTGGTGATGCCATCCAGCCATCTCATTCTCTGTTGTCCCCGTCTCCTCCCACCCCCAATCCCTCCCAGCATCAGATAATAGTGCTTAGCATTTAAATATTATATATTACTATGTCTAGTTTGGGGAATCCAGACTTTAAAAGGACTGATAGAAATTAGCCATGAAAGAGAAAAACAGACTCCTTACAGTCTTCCATAACTTATCATCACTGTACAACAGTCTGCCTTTCTCTAACATGAAGTCAGTTCTTAAATTTTATTTCGGTGTATGTTGTTAGCATACAAGTCAACCAAATAGAACCATATCAAAATGAGAGCAATGACAACAGTAAATACTGAGTAATTACTATGTACTAAACACTGGTCTATGTATTTCATAAATATCAGCTCTTTGTAATCCTTACAAAAACCTTACCTTATTCAGTCCTCACTGCATCATATGAGGCAGATGATATTATTATTACCCTGAAGCAGACAAGGAAAATGCTTCGAGAAGTTTACCTGCTCAAGGTGTTGTAACTAGCAGTTAGTGTAGCCAAATTTCTTATTTCATGCCTACATCATTATTATTAGCCCCATTTTATGGATGAAAAAATTTGACTCAGGTCAGGTCATTTTCCCAAAGAAAAAGATACAACCAGAAAACAGCTGTATCTGGATCCCAAATGAGGTAACCACTCCAGATGCCACTGTTAACCACTATGCTAAACATACAATACAATATTATACCTTTAATAAAGAGCTCGTATTTAGGAAGCATACATTGCATGGTATCAGCATTCTAAATCTAGGTTATCAGAGTAAGTTACTGGAAAGCTAGAGATAATTGAGAAAAGATTAAGCTGATAGCCACTTGGTTAAGTGAAATAGCAGCTGAGGTCATCCGAGGGCTATGTTAGGGTCACTATCCCACTGTTTTCCTTTCTTCCCTCTTCCTCACAACAAATTGATTTCCAAGGCATTTTCCATTTTTAAGTATGGAAGTCTCCTAATTTGTCAGTCTCCGAATTTGTTCCCACCTAGGTCCTACAGGCAGAGAAGGCAATGGCAAGCCACTCCAGTACTCTTGCCTAGAAAATCCCATGGATGGAGGAGCCTGGTAGACTGCAGTCCATGGGGTCGCTAAGGGTCGGACATGACTGAGCGACTTCACTTTCACTTTTCACACATTGGAAAAGGAAATGGCAACCCACTCCGGTGTTCTTGCCTGGAGAATCCCAGGGACGGGGGAGCCTGGTGGGCTTCCGTCTATGGGGTCACACAGAGTCGGACACGACTGAAGTGACTTAACAGCAGCAGCAGGTCCTACAGGGGCCTCCCAGGTGGTAAAGAATCTGCCTGCCAAGCAGGAGATGCAGGTTTGATCTGTGGGTCAGGAAGATTCCCTGGAGAAGGAAATGGCAACCCACTCCACTATTCTTGCCTGGGAAATCCCATGGACAGAGGAGCCTGGTGGGCTATAGTTCATGGGCTCACAAAGACTCACACACGACTTAGCGCTGAAACAAGAGCGAGGTCCTACAGACCTCAAACCCTCAATCCTTATAGAGTGGGTCTCTCAAAGAAAAGGTGAGACAAGATGGAAGAGGAAAACAGGTCTCTATTCAGCTACTTAAAAAGTCAACATCAGTTTGATTTCCTTATCTACTATGCCATCAATATCTTAAAATAATTTGAGAAAAGGCCTATGGCCTTGAACAATATATAGGAAACTGGATTTTTGTGTTTTTATAATAAAATTATAAATCTAGAAAATTAAAATTTCCTAAATTTGGATACTCTCTAGATTATAAAGATTGCCACCAAAATAATTTTCAGATTCCAGGAGTGGTTGAAGTGAAACATTCTTAAAAGATATTAATAAAGTAAAGCAGCAAAACTGAAATGATGAGCTGCTTCAAAACTTTATAATACTTTTTTTGAACTAAAAGTGTAGCAGTAGTTTTTATATTTAGGGAGAAAAAATTAGAATCAGAAAATCAAATAAGATTCTTCTGTAATTAAAGACTGCTTAGCAGAAACACAGTAAATGTTAAAGAGTTACTGAAAACTGGTTTCTAAGGTTCCCAAAGCAGCAATAAGAGGGTGACTTTATATGTGCTCAGCATTTCATGATTTACAGCACAGGCTTCATTCAGTAAGCAGCACTGCAAAGGACATCCCTTTTCAGAGGAGACGCTCTTCTTAATGGGAAGTCTCCCACCCCCACTGGACTCTTCCTGATCCCTACATGTAACGTATAAAAAAATGTATATATGATAAAGAAAATACCAAATATCCACATACCCATAAATATAAAAATCTCTTGTAAACTATGTTTAATCGCAATATATTCTAATTGTCTTTTATTATAAACTGCTAAGAAAGTAAAGACTAAAATTCAAGATACTCTCATCTGGTACAAAAGAGAACATTTTTATAAACTGCAGTCATTACCATTTGTAAAAAATGAAACTGGAACTAGTATTGGCATTTTCTCCCTATTTCTACTTAAAAAACAAAGAGAAAAAAAAAATTCGCACATGAAAACTTACTACTTAAGCCAGTGTCACTACTTGTAGGCCCCAAATCTTATGGTAGTTATCTTTACAGGGTTATCAAATTGTTAAATTAAAGGTCTTCTTCACTTGTAAGTCCCACTTAACTTACATGACATTTCTATCTGTTACAGACAACAGAGGGTATACACAAAAACTTTTTGGGAAAACTATTTTACTATGTACCCCAAGGATTTCAGCCTAAAAAGTCCACTTCCTCTCCCAAGGCAAGAATGTGCAATCACTTTCCCACTGTAGAAACTTAAACCAAACTGTACATGGAGGAATATCATCTGGTGAAATGACACTGATATTTTCAGGCAGGTAAAAGCCATATCAAATATATGCTACTAAAATGCAGCTTTTATGCAACCCCTTAAAAACCAACAGCTTTGTTTCGTAGAAGATAAAGTCCAAATTTCTTCAGTTAGCAAATACAGCTTTCCACAGACTGTACCCAGTCTGCCTTTCCAGGTTGAGCTCTTACTGCTTTAAGTACACACTCCAGTGGTTAGCTTCCAAACTCTGTCCTCCAGCCAGGTTATCTGAATTCCTGTCCATTAGTGTCTATTTTAGTCTGAGGCCTAGACCCTCAAAATACAAGTAGTCTGATAGAGTTACTCTGCACACAGTTCTTCAGTATTCATCTAAAATCTTAGCGTCTCCATGCAGATTTAAAATTTTTCCAGCCCACAGTTACCGTGATAGTTATCCGTTGCTTTTGTCTCACATCATCAACTCACCTTTCTTACAGCATACTTTGGGACTTCAGTTATAAGATTTGAAGTGTGACTTCTGATAAAACTACTGAAAATGTCCACTGAAACTATAAACTACATTAAGTAACTAAGAGCCAGGGCAAGTTATAAGGTACTGCAATACTACTTTAAAAACTGATTTAATTATCCGATAAACTGGTAGGGGTGATTCTCATTATTTGCAGTTTCCATATTTGCAAGTTCACCTACTTCCTAAAATTTATTTTTAACTCCAGAGTCAATGCTCACAGTGCTTTCCTGGCCTTTTGTGGATAAGCAGAGAATAGTGAAAATTTTGAGTTGCTTAATGAATAAGTTCCCAGCTGATGTCAAACAAAATGACACTACGAAGTGTCCTTTTTGTGGTATATTTAATGCCATGTTTTTGCATTTTTGTGCTTTTTGTTGGTGACTCTTTTGTTTAAAATGAAGTGGTTCCTAAGCATAAGGTGGTTGTATATTAGGGAGGAATGATGTGTATCAGGAAAGCTTTGATCAGGCCTGATTTACAGTGCTACTGGCCATGAGTTCAATGTAAATGAACAGTGATATTTATTAAATAAGGTATCTTTAAATAGGAACACACACAAAACAGGGTTACACATTGATACGTTAGTTACAATATTGTGAAGAAAAGCTCACAGAAACCTAATCCTGTATTTCTCCTAGTATCAAATGCCTCTCAATATTTGCTCATTCACATTGATACTACTGTGGAACCTAAGGAGAGGGAAATAATGAGAACAGACATCCATAGGATGAGTATTACACACCCCTTGAAAAGGATGATTAGATGAGGGGTCAGCTATTTGTTTCTGTAAAGGGATAGACAGTAAATATTTTAGGCCCTGTGGACCATGTGTCACATACTCTTTTTGTTTGTTTTTACAGTCTTTTAAATCTGTAAAAACCATTTTTGGCTCATGGCTTTAGAAGGGCCAGGTTTGAGTTGTGGGCTGTAGGCCTGCCAACCTCTTATGTAGATCTGAATACAATATCCACATCCATCTATTCATCCGTTATGTATATCGCTGCATCTATCCATTTATATATGTTGGATCACTCCCCTTCATTCAACAGATTATTCTATGAGTATACTTTTTTCAATATATTAATTGCTTTTCCTTTTTAAAAGTAATCTAAGGGCTCAATTTAAAGTTTCTATATGAATATAAACAGAGAATGAGTTTTGGTATGTTTACTATATTTGTAAATATTCTTCCAGAAATGGATTATTGGCAGAGGAAAGCATCTAAATAATTACTTTTCTCTCCATGCATGCCATGAGTGACATTTTATACAAATTCCTAATTACTGTTAAGTAATGTAGTTAAAACTGAAGTAGGGGATGGGGGTGGGCAGAAGCCTCTTACACTCCAAAGGATTTTTCTCTTAGCCCTCCTAGTCTCTGAGAAAGAATGGACATAGTCAAAGATGATCGTATTGTCTTTATGTAAAGGTGGTGGTTAAAAATGGTAACACAATCTTCCTTAGCTACATTGCTTTACAAAAACCCATGCTTCCCCATTGACACCATTTTCCTTACAATACTGTCTGATGATGGCTGCTGCTTCTCTGTTTCCATTTCAGATTAAAGGCCAAGAAGAGGAGTTAGAAACCTCTTCTTTCACTCCATCATTGCCGTTACTCACTACCATGACTCAATCAGCCCTTACGTGTGAGATCTGTATGCACATGGAGTAGGCTTACCTTTCCCTCCGCTAATCCTTTTCTTGGTAGATTTATCATTTTACTCTTTCTCTACGTCTACGTTCATTCATTCCAATCCCAAAGAAAGGAAATGCCAAAGAATGCTCAAACTACCGCACAGTGGCTCACACGCTATCAGAGTAAGCCTCAAAATTCTCCAAGCCAGGATTCAACTGTACGTGAACCGTTCCAGATACTCAAGCTGGACTTAGGAAAGGCAGAGGCACCAGAGATCAAATTGCCAACATCCGTTGGATCATCAACAAAGTGAGAGAGTTCCAGAAAAACATCTACTTCTGCTTTATTGACTATGCCAAAGCCTTTGACTGTGTGGATCACAAAAAACTGGAAAATTCTGAAAGAGATGGAAATAGCAGACCACCTGACCTGCCTCCTGAGAAATCTGTATGCAGGTCAAGAAGCCACAGTTAGAACTGGACATGGAACAACAGACTGGTTCCAAATTGGGAAAGGAGTACGTCAAGGCTATATATTGTCACCCTGCTTATTTAACTTATATGCAGAGTACATCATGCAAAGTGCCAGGCTGGATGAAGCACAAGCTGGAATCAAGATTGCCGGGAGAAATATCAATAACCTCAGATATATAGATGACACCCTTATGGCACAAAGTGAAGAAGAACTAAAGACCCTCTTGATGAAAGTGAAAGAGGAGAGTGAAAAAGTTGGCTTAAAGCTCAACATTCAGGAAACTAAGATCATGGCATCTGGTCCCATCACTTCATGGCAAATAGATGGGGAAACAATGGCAACAGTGACAGACTTTATTTTTTGGGGCTCCAAAATCACTGCAGATGGTGACTACAGTCATGAAATTCAAAGATGCTTACTCCTTGGAAAGAAAGTTACGACCAACCTAGACAGCATATTAAAAAGCAGAGATATTACTTTGCCAACAAAGGGCCATCTAGTCAAAGCTACGGTTTTTCCAGTAGTCATGTATAGTTGTGAGAGTTGGACTATAAAGAAAGCTGAGTGCTGAAGAATGAATGCTTTTGAACTGTGTTGTTGGAGAAGACTCCTAAGAGTCCCTTGGACAGCAAGGAGATCAACCAGTCTATCCCAAGGAAATCAGTCCTGAATATTCATTGGAAGGACTGATGCTGAAGCTGAAACTCCAATACTTTGGCCACCTGATATGAAGAACTGAGTCACTGGAAAAGACCCTAATGCTGGGAAAGATTGAAGGTGGAAGGAGAAGGGGATGACAGAGGATGAGATGGTTGGATGGCATCACTGACTCAATGGACATGAGTTTGAGTGAACTCTCGGAGTTGGTAACAGACAGGGAGGCCTGGATTGCTGCGGTCCACGGGGAAGCAAAGAGTTGGACACGACTGAGCAACTGAACTGAAACTGAAGGTCTACTTGGGAGCTTGGCTCTTTCTCCCCATCCTGTCACCCACTTCTATCCATTGTTTGATGATTCTGCCCACACCCAGGCCGCAGTTTCTGCTTCATTTATAGTGGTCTAAACGGTATTTCCTAAAATAAATCCAACTATTCTTCCACCTCTTTTCTTGCTCCTTTCTACATCTTTCATAGTCTTGTTTTCTTCTAACTTCCTCTCTTATACTGCTCAGTTTGTCATTTATTTATATTTATTTTTTGCATAAATATTTTATTTAGTATTTACTTAATATTAATTTTATTAAATATTTATTGAGCACCCATCATGCAGGCACTATGTATATCCCAGTGAACAAGACATAGTCCTTTCCTGTCACAGAACTTTTAGACTAATGGCAGATAGAGACAAGTAAACAGGTGATTGTAATGCAGTGAGATAACACTAGGATAGGGAAAATGCCTGATACTGAGGAGGAACATCTAACCCATCGCAGGGGATCAGGAACTGGCTGGCCTGAGGATGTGAATTTTAGCTGGGTTTTGGCTACCAAGGAGAAAGAGGTGGCTAGCCAGGTGGAAAGGATATGTGGTTAGAGGTGGGGTGAAGTATATGAAATAGTATAATGCAAAGGCCCAGAGGCAAGAAAGAGGGAAATAATATCAGTTTGGAAAGTTACACAATAGAAAGGTTATTGCTAGATCATAAGAGTTCTTGAAGCCATCGTAAACTGTGAGACTGTCCTGAAGCAGCAGGGACCCTAAGGAATTATAAACAGGGGAATGATCCGATCACGATCTGTATGTATCAGTGCTGCAGCTATAGGACAGAGTATGGATCAAAGAAGGAAGCAAAAGGAAGCGTGGCCTGGAATAAGTTGATTTGTCATTTTGGACATGTTGAGTCTGAGAGGACTATAACTCATCAAAGAAAAGATACTCAGCAGGTAGCTGGAAGTAAGGGTCAGGAGGTTGAGAGAACGTGTTTGAGCTAGATACAGAAAATACAGGTGTCCACTGAATATGGACAGGTGGTAGCTGAAGCAACAGAAGACGGTAAGATTACTGAGAGCGGGGGAGAAAAGTGAGAGGTCCTTGGATGGAGCTCTGAGAAACTACAATGAAGAGGAATTTGGAAAAGAGGAGGCCAGAGAGGTAGAAGGAGGGAAAACTAGAAGGAGTATTAGGTTATGAAAATGCATGGACAAGTGGGACCCTGGTATCTAGCATAGGGCTGGTACAATGTAGGTCGCTGGAATGTGTCCACTGGATTTAACAAAAGAAGCTAACTGGTAACTTTGGAAAGATGTCCGTAGTGTAGACAGAAACCAAGGTCAATCCTATGCCCAAGTGACTCGCATCTGTCCACGTGTTTCCTTCTCCACTGCCACCACTCCAGTTCCTGCTTTTACTACCACTTCCCTGATCTTTATCAATGGGTTTTGTAACTACATTTCTACTTAGTCTCTTTTCTACAACTCTCCCTTCCTGAGAACAAAGCAATATATAATTTATCTTACATACAACTGCTAGAGTAATTTCTTTTTTAGGTACAGCTTAGAGCAAATCAATCCTGGGTCAAAACACAATGATTCTCCACTACCTTCAGGATAAAATCCAAACTGGTTACTCATCATGATGTTCAGAGACTTCCAGTATTTTGTACCAATCTGTGTCCAGTCATTTTGCGCACACTCCACACACCTGACTTTTAAAAAATTACCTTAAAAATTATAAAACATGTTAAAAAGTAAAAATTTTAACTGTAAGCATGTTTGTGAGAGTAATTTTTCTTTTATGGGGGAAAAAAAAAAAGGACTGGGGGTAGATGGGTCCAGGGCTCTGTTTACCCCACCCAGTGAACAAACAGTACCTGACACAACAGAGTCTCCTAACTCAAATATTCCCAGTTGTGCTATGGCATGAAACATAAAACTTGAAGAAGGGGGAGCGGTGTTCTTTTAACAATTAATAATGCATTTTAT
This sequence comes from Moschus berezovskii, assembly GCF_049115385.1. Classification (NCBI taxonomy): domain Eukaryota; kingdom Metazoa; phylum Chordata; class Mammalia; order Artiodactyla; family Moschidae; genus Moschus; species Moschus berezovskii. The sequence continues at coordinate 57,494,645 of NC_142467.1, read as the reverse complement.
AAACTGCTTTTTAGAAAACATTTCCACCCTATTATCAGTTCATTCATTCTACTACCTTCTCAGCTAAGTAAAATGACAATAAAAAAGAAATAATGGCTTTCTTTTCAAAGGTTTTCCCCTTACCAATCTTGGAGAAGCTGTCCAGTAGTGTCTAACTGGAAGATAGCAGTTTGCACACACTGCCCTAGACCAGCAAGTGTCATACTTTCCAGTTATACCATGGCCTTATTAGTAACTAACTATATGAGTCAGATTTTAATTTTAATCCAATTTTAATCCAAACAGATCAGCGAGGCCTGTGACACCTCAAAGGGAAATATTAAAGATGACCTAAAAGACCAAGTGGGTTTTGTTATGTAATCCCAGGCATAGCTGAATCCCCCACAACATTCCCATTCTCTTAATTTTGCTTTTCTTTGTAGCTTTCGAAGATTCTGCACAATCACATACATGGGTAAACACACTTAATGCAGTGCAGTGACGATAAAATGCTTAGCAAAGTGCTGTCTTTTGATAATTTACGCTGCTTGCATTGGTACTAGATCACATGGTGAATGAAATAAATGATAAACAAATGTAAATGCATGTATATGTTCACATATATAATGATAAAGAAATGAAATGACCCTCAGATCAATCAGAAGATTATGTGCACTTTATCTTATATTTCCAAATAATATTTATGAAAATTTTCTTCTGAGATTGGTACAGTAAGAATTTATTATTTGAACCTAAAATTTCACTTAGTAGCATGAATTGACTATTCTGGACATATCGTCTTGGTTTTATAGAGGAAGTATAAAGTATGCCATGCAGTATGTTCTCCTACTTACTGTAACTGTAATTTAGCATGTTTTGAATCAGAGAAAAAACATTTCCATTCATATTGCTGAACATCTAAACATATTCTACAACATGTCTTTTTACATGCTGGTTTTATCTTTCAGCCAGGAAATATTATTTTTAATAATATCTAAGACGATATATTCCTATAATGGCCACCGCTATTATGTTGCCAATAGTTTTCAGAAGGAATACCGGAAGCATTTGGAGGGCTTTCGCAATACATAAATAACAAATTCTGAGCCCCCAAATTCTAATTTATTACAGCTGGTATGTAGCCTGAGAATTTCCCAGGGGATTCTGATTTGATGATTCAGTTTCATTCAGTTCAGTCGCTCAGTCGTGTCTGACTCTGCGGCCCCATGAATCACAACACGCCAGGCCTCCCTGCCTATCACCAACTCCCAGAGTTCACTCAAACTCACGTCCATCAAGTCGGTGATGCCATCCAGCCATCTCATTCTCTGTCGTCCCCGTCTCCTCCTGCCCCCAATCCCTCCCAGCATCAGAGTCTTTTCCAGTGAGTCAATTCTTCACATGAGGTGGCCAAAGTATTGGAGTTTCAGCTTTAGCACCAGTCCTTCCAATGAACACCCAGGACTGATCTCCTTTAGAATGGACTGGTTGGTTTCCTTGCAGTCCAAGGGACTCTCAAGAGTCTTCTCCAGCACCACAGTTCAAAAGCATCAATTCTTCAGTGATCAGTTTTCTTCACAGTCCAACTCTCACATCCATACATGACCACTGGAAAAACCATAGCCTTGACTAGACGGACCTTGGTTGGCAAAGTAATGTCTCTGCTTTTTAATATGCTGTCTAGGTTGGTCATAACTTTCCTTCCAAGGAGTAAGCGTCTTTTAATTACATGGCTGCAATCAGTATCCACAGTGATTTTGGAGCCCCCAAAAATAAAGTCTGACACTGTTTCCACTGTTTCCCCATCTATTTCCCATGAAGTGATGGGACCAGATGCCATGATCTTAGTTTTCTGAATGTTGAGCTTTAAGCCAACTTTTTCACTCTCCTCTTTCACTTTCATCAAGAGGTTTTTAGTTTCTGATGATTAGCTATTTTTTACTCATCACAATCTTTGCACCAGTTAGAGGTGACAGAACATGTAATTTATATTTTACATACTTGGGGCATACAATCTGTTTGGTGCCTCTGTTACTGCTAATTGTTCAGCTTAATTCATATTAAAATAAATGTCTTGAGTTAATTTTTTTTGGTAAATTACCATGAATACTTTTAGAGCTAATGGTCAATTTCTTAGTATTATTTACAACATCAACTATCTTAATTTTTAGCCTAATGCTTAAGTTCAAAATAAGTAAAGCATTATTGGATGAAATGCCAAATGCCAATCCTAGTTTTCACTTGCTTTTTTAGTTTTCAAGAGGAAAAAAGTTTCACATTATTTGAGTTCCTTAAACATTGTTAACAAAAGAGATTTCAAACCTAGCCTTCTAGATTGTGTTGTCTGCAGTGTTGACAGACCCATCGTCCGTCCCGTCACTCAGTCGTGTCCGACTCTTTGCGACCCCGTGGACTGTAGCCTACCAGGCTTCTCCGTCCATGGGATTCTCCAGGCAAGAATACTGGAGTGGGTTACCATTTCCTTCTCCAGGGGATCTTCCCAACCCAGGGATTGAACCCAGGTCTCCCGCATTGGAGGCAGACGCTTTAACCTCTGAGCCACCAGGGAAGCCCATAGGGCTTACTTATTGACTTGAGTTTCATGAATGAGCTTGAGTTAGTTCCAATAATTTCCTCACTGTAAAATGATAAAATATTGTATATATGTGTGTTTCATTTTTCTTTGGGAGAAGGTCAGTTACTTTCATTAGATTCTCAAAGGGGGTTATGGCCCAAGAAAAGTTAAAAATACCAATTCAGGGAGAATTGAAACATTCACTAAAGTACACTGTACACTAAAAAAAGTATTTTTTTCCCCTATTTTAACAGTGAAAGAAAGGCAGGCTGTCTAAAATCAAATGTTTTTCTGTTTCCAGCTTGCAGTTATGTTAGTTTTAAAGGTTTTGAAAGGACAGACGGGATTTCTATGGAATTTCTTAGAAAGGGAAACATACACCAACTCAATAAATGTCTTTTCACCCAAAGAAAACTTTTATAATCCAGTTAGTTTTTATTGCCCATTTTTTTTATCTTAATGCTCTAGTTTTTAAAATAAATTTCAATTTAGACAAAACTGCTTTCATCCAATTTACAAGTAAACAAAAATCTGTTAAAAACCTCCAAATTAGTAATTTGATTCCACAAAACAGCTCTAATCTTAATTAAAAAAACAAAACAAAAAACCAAAAACTAACCACAACCATCTTTTGCATTGTGGATACAACAGAATAGAATATTCAAGAAGACCATTAGGCCTTGACTAGTTTATCAGTAAAAAATTGTACAGAATTCAGGAGCCTCCACTTTTCATGTAGGGATGACATTCAGTTGGCTCAGGTGGCTGAATGATTCACCAGCTCCAAACAATTGCTTTGGGCATAATATACCTTTAGAGGAAAGGTATCTTTGGGTTTATCTAAGTAAAAGATAAATAAAATGCAGAAAAAAACCCTCAGTTTTTTATATCATATTTTTTTCCCAAAATAAATTGGCCAGTAAATTGAACTTTTTGAAACTAGGTCAGAGAAATTCCCAGATACAATCCCAAATACACAAGGTGAGGACAAACCAATTTGAAAAATTCCTTTTAATGATTAAAACTGCCTTTTAAAATGTATCATTGTTATTTATGTGGGACGTATTCAGATCTTGTGAAATAGTACTAATAACTTCCGAGGAATTCCTAAAAGATCTTGTAAGCCTTAAAAGATCTTATGAGGTACTTAATGAATCAGTACAGTTGTTCCTTTTTCTCCTGTTTAAAAAGAGCGGAAATGAATAAGTTAAAAGGCATTTTCCTAACCCTGACTGCAAATCACAAGTTTGATGCTGCATGAAGCCAGCTGGCATGATGCCCATTTACAGTAAGTTGTTTACTTCTTGTCCACCAATCACACCACACAGAATGAATGCCTACAGACAGAGTCAGACTGTCCTTTCCAGACAGAGCAACAGAGGAAGAGGTTTATAAGCTTTATTAAATTCTTAGAGGTATTACTTTTAATACTGCTTGAAATATTCTAATCCAGTTTCCATAACTTCAGCATTTTAAAGTCAAATAACTGACTGAGAACTAACACTTTTGGGCTTCGGGTGGCTCAGATGGTAAAGAATCTGCCTGCAATGCAGGAGACCTGGGTTCAATCCCTGGGTCTGCAAGATCCCTGGAGAAGGGAATGGCTTCCCACTCCAGTATTGCTGCTGCTGCTGCTGCTGCTAAGTCACTTCAGTCGTGTCCGACTCTGTGCGACCCCATAGACGGAAGCCCACCAGGCTCCCCCGTCCCTGGGATTCTCCAGGCAAGAACACTGGAGTGGGTTGCCATTTCCTTCTCCAATGTGTGAAAGTGAAAAGTGAAAGTGAAGTCGCTCAGTCGTGTCTGACCCTTAGTGACCCCACGGACTGCAGCCCACCAGGCTCCTCCATCCATGGGGTTTTCTAGGCAAGAGTACTGGAGTGGCTTGCCATTGCCTTCTCCGCTGCCTGGAGACTTCCATGGACAGAGCAACCTGGCGGGCTACAGCCCATGGGGTTGAAAAGAGTTGGACACAACTGAGTGACTGATACACACACAAAATCTTAACAGTTCACCAGTGGAATGAGCAGTGTCCTCTAATAAGTTTAAGTACCTTTTAAATATTGGAGAAGGAAATGGCAACCCACTCCAGTATACTTGCCTGGAGAATCCCATGGGTAGAGGAGACTGGCTAGCTACAGTCCATGGGGTCGCAAGAGTCGGACACGATTTAGTGACTAATCCACCTTTTAAATATAAATTTTAAAGACTACAATCTTAAAATGGATTTGAACTTAACTAGACTGAAACCTTTAAATATGCAGTGCTTAACATGAAAACCGAGAATCGTAAGAGAAACAGAATGTCCAGAGGAGGAGTAAAAAATAGAAAAAGTGAACTCTTATTATTAAGTGAGAAGTAGGTTAGAACAACACAATGGTTTGAACAGTGATTCCTGGTCTGCCCCGAGGAATCGTGTTTGCTACCTGGCACTTGGAGAACCTCTCCCCACCCACACTGGCTAGTTTAGAGAAAACCAGTAGTAATAAACCTTTTCTTTTAGATCAAACTTGTCTACTATCGCTTTTGTCTAAATGTCTCCCCAAGGTTATCTGCCATCACTGGTATCAATGGCCACTGAAAGTTCAGAACGTTATCTTTCACTCAGTGTGTTCAAAGAATGTTAAAATGAGTGGTAAGACATAAAAAGGGAATGTCTCATTACATAATCCTAGAATCAAGTCACCAAGCATTTTGAATAAACCCTAGCTCAAAGGGCCCTAGGAACCAAAGGTACTTTTAAAATCATATATCTGGAGCAAAAACATGACCAACCACAGAAATGACAGATACTTTCAACAGCCTCTGTGGAAAAAGAAAGAAGCTGATAAGACTTCAGAAACATCCAAAGCTAGCTACTATAAAACAGCCCAATTTTGTAAGAGTTTGCTTCTCTGGCTTCTTCCTTATATGCTTCTTGCACCAACTTTTCCATAGGTTCTAAAAACATATCTTTTACTATTAAGAGTACCCTAAGCAAATAATTTCATGACAATCATTTTCTAGTTATCTCGGTAATTTTACCTAATTCCCAAGCCCAAAGGGCAGAGTGAATAATTTTATTAAATGTAGGATTATTGAGGCCCTCAGAACTAGTATGGGTTGTTTTTTGTTTCTCCCTGTTCTAAGTCCATTATGCCCAATAAATTTGGAGTGTTAGTTCCTGCAATCTTTGGTTCTATGGTAATAATTCTTCTGCCATGTCTAACTTTTTTGTATTTCTCATAATTTCCATTTCTTAAAAAAAATCATGTGTAAATTCTGTAAAATAATAAATTATCCTGTACTACTTTCTAAAAAAAACTTTGAGGGGGCACTGAGTGCTAATGACCATCCTACTTGTTAAATTTCTCACTTAGGAGCTCACGTAAGAAAGAATATACAGAGTACTGGGACTAGGTATGGCTCAGAGTGCATGTTATTTCTAATGAGGTTTAAATTAGACTTTAATCAGTAGGTAAATAAAACCAAATTCTATCTTTGTTACAATAGTTAATACCTGGAAAGGTGCCAGACTCATGGCCTTGGAAATTATATGGTTTATAAACAAGATTTCAAAATAATGCTGAGGTAAGAGTGGCATTTCCTCAGTTACTTCTAAACCCAAAGGACTAATGATCATCAACTATTCATTAAATAGGTTGAAAGTTTTTATATGGGCACTATATTTCCTGGTACATTTGCTGCTGCTGCTATTGCTGCTAAGTCGCCTCAGTCGTGTCCGACTCTGTGTGACCCCATAGACGGCAGCCCACCAGGCTCCCCCGTCCCTGGGATTCTTCAGGCAAGAACACTTGCTACGGGACAGCAAGTTGGTTTGTCAATGATAAATATCTTGAAAAGAAGAATATGCATAGTATTGACAAAATTCAAATTTAATAGGCTGATAATTAAATATAATTTTTCTATAATTTCATTTCTCAGATACATTTCTAACCTCAATTTCCCTTTCAATTTTAACCAATGGGGGAAAATTGTTTTAAATTACTCTTTTGTTAACAACTCTGTTCTGTACAGAATTGAGCATCAAACCATGAGAAAGCTGAAACTGAAGATCAAAAGATGCACAATTTACCTCTGGAGTGAAAAACAGTTTCACAATTAAAAAATTTAAAATGAATTCTGTAATCTTCACTTTAGAGTTGAACTGAAAAAGGGTGATTTGGGCACTATAAATAGGGTCCATGGGCTTTTTTCCCTCCTTTTCTTCACCTCCCCCACCATTTTTATATGTTTTCCAGACTAGTACCTTCAAGTTAGCATTTTTAACACTATGAAAGAAAATTCTGTGATATTAGTCATCCTCACTGAAAAGTACATACCTTCATAATTGTAGTTTAATTGTCTCATATTAAGGTGGTACATCTATTCCTAAGTATCTTCTCATCTTCCCTCAAGCCTTACTTTTCCCTACATTGTTGTTAGACATGAGAACTAAAATGAGTTCTGAAATTCTGGTTAATAGCTAACCAAAAAACCTGAGGTAAGTAAGAAAAAAATTAAGCAGACACTTTCTGGAACAAGTATCTTTTCAAGCCAAATGAACAGTTCTTTCATCGAAAAACAGCCCAGTTAGGATGCCTTGATCTTTGGGTTATTATGTGTTACTGAATTGGAAATTTGTTTTCAGTGAAGTATGTTAGGATCTGGCTGAGTGGGGTTTGGTTACAGGGAAATGAAGGCAGATATCTCTCCTCTTCACAACCTCTTTTACCAGCAGCTCTTCCCACACCCCACTCCAATAAACAAAACATTCGTAGAATTGTTAAGTTTTGTTCTTTTTACTTCTTTATTCATCCATTTTCCAAAAGACATTATTATGTTTCATTCAGTGTGGCTCAGATGGAAAAGAATCTACCTGCAATGCAGAGACCCTGGTTCGATCCCTGGATTGGGAAGATCCTCTGGAGACGGGAACGACTACCCACTCCAGTATTTTTGCCTGCAGAATCCCATGGACATTCTGTAGACTGAACCCTGCCAGGCTACAGTCCATGGAGATGTGAAGAGTCAGACATGACTGAGCAACACACACACACAGAGTGTATCGGGAACTCCCCACCAGAAGTTCTGCAGTGGACAGGTCACAAGAGGACAGGACAGGAAGAAAGGCTCTCGGACACCTGCATTAACAACAAGCATTCCAAACAAATAAATGATGTAATTTTGAAGAGAGAGAGCCTTAATGTCATTTCAATCATGAGTCATGAATATTGTAGCATCCTTTGAACACTTCAGCCATTACAGCCATCTAATATCTGGTATCATTAAATATTTACAAAAAGAATTCTACTGTGTAATATTACCAAAGAAACCTGAACACAAGAACCTCAAAACTATTCTCTTTGCAGTTTTAACCTGATCTACTTCATTTTCTTAAAAAAGGAATTTTCAAGCCCTTAGCAGCAAAATCCTGTTTTAAAAAATTAAAATTTATGCAGAACACCCAATACATAAAACAGGTAAAAGTGATACTATGCTGACAAAGCATATTTTATACATTTGGAATCAATATTAATCTATATAGGAAGCAATCAAATCTGAAGCTGTTTTGCTAAAGCCAGTAAAACTGAAACTGGAATGCCAGGCTTACCATCAAACTTTGTATTTAAGCAGAGTTTGGAAACCACTGCCCTAAAACCTCACATTGTTTCCATTATCAGCCCCAAGCCACATTTCCACATCTCTATCAAACTGCCTTTTTGTTATAAAAATAAAGCCCGAGCAATATAACAAGGCCCACCAAAATCTGTACTGTAACAACTCTCACCAACTTCTTTTTTTTTCTATTTTAATTGGAGCTATTTACTTTACAATACTGTGGTGATTTTTGCCATACTTTGATTGACATGCATCAGCCACAGGTATACATGTCCCCATCCTGAACCCCCTCCCACCTTTCTTCCTGTCCCATCCCTCAGGGTCATCCCAGTGCACCGGGCTCTGAGTGCCCTGTCTCATGCATTGAATCTGGACTGGTGATCTATTTCACATATGGTAATATACATGTTTCAATGCTATTCACTCAAATCATTCCACCCTCACCTTCTCCCAGAGTCTAAAAGTCTGTTCTTTACATCTGTGTCTCTTTTGCTGTCTTGTATACAGGGTCATCGTTACCATCTTTCTAAATCCCATACATATGCGCTAATATACTGTATTGGTGTTTTTTTCCTGACTTACTTTACTTTGTGTAATAGGCTCCAGTTTCATCCACCTCATTAGAACTGACTCAAATGCATTCTTTTTAACAGCTGAGTAATATTCCATTGTGTATATGTACCACAGCTTTCTTATCCATTCATCCGCTGATGGACATCTAGGTTGCTTCCATGTCCTGGCTATTGTAAACAGTGTTGTGATGAATGTTGGGGTACACGTGTCTCTTTCAATTCTGGTTTCCTCGGTATGTATGCCAGCAGTGGGATTGCTGGGTCATATGGCAGTTCTGTTTCCATTTTTTAAAGGCATCTCTACACTGTTCTCCATAGTGGCTGTACTACTTTGCATTCCCCCAACAGCGTAAGAGGGTTCCCTTTTCTCCATACCCTCTCCAGCATTCATTGTTTACAGACTTTTCTGATAGCAGCCATTCTGACCAGTGTTCTCACCAGCTTTTTGCAGGGACTGTCTTTCAGTCAGTATGTTTTCTCAGCACCCCTCAACAAGCCAGCTTCATTCCTTCATTCATTTCCTTAGTGTAATAAGTTCTGAGTGCCTACAATGAGCTAGATTTTCGTGTATCCTGACCCTTTCGCCTTAAAATCGTCCTCAACAATTCTCAGAAAAGCTTTCTCCTCTTATTTCCTGAAGGACTCAGTGATTTCTGCCACTCATGAATTCTGAAGTGATTGCCTCTATTAATTTAATGGGCCACCCGATATATAGTCAAGACTAATAGAGAAACGTACCAAGAAATGTACCAAGTACACAATTGTTTCTTCAGTTTGGATTTTTAAAGATCAAACTTTTAATTCTACTAAATCAACTTCTGAATTTCAAAAATGAAGACTTGATTCCTATATATTTTACAGAAAAGCATATATGAACGCATAGTTTAAGTGGTATGTGTGGTTTCAGCTTATTCGGTTAAATAAAATTTTTAAAGTGTGACACTGTGAAAAACTACTGGGTTGCAAAGGAAAAGCCATCGTTTTTACACACATGATCAAAGAATAATTATCAAGGTATTTTTATAACACAATATTGGATCAAAATTTTTAAATATACTAAATGCATGAGTTTACTATTTGCAAACTTAGTAAAAGTACTTCTAATGGATTATATATGATTCAGTTTCGAAAACCATTTAGGTTTTTTCTCCACATGTCTGTATACTATCAAGCTACTTTAAAAAACAATTGATAAAAGATGCCAGCCTTGTTTCAGCTTCAGAGGACTTGAGTCAGCTTTAAAAGACAGGTAAAATTCAAGGTGGTAATTTTAAAGAAGATGAAGTTTTCAAACTTACCATTTACATTTCTATAGGAGTAGCTTACTAGATCACTTAAATTATTTAGAAACAAAATATTCAGGATACTCTCAGACTTTTTCTTTGCTAATTACGACTAACCTAAAATGTGCTGCTGCTGCTGCTAAGTCACTTCAGTCGTGTCCGACCGACCCTGTGAGACCACATAGACGGCAGCCCACCAGGCTCCCCCGTCCCTGGGATTCTCTAGGCAAGAACACTGGAGTGGGTTGCCATTTCCTTCTCCAATGCATGAAAGTGAAAAGTGAAAGTGAAGTCGCTCAGTCATATCTGACTCTTAGCAACCCCATGGACTACAGCCTACCAGGCTCCTCCGTCTGTGGGATTTTCCAGGCAACAGTACTGGAGTAGGGTGCCATTGCCTTCTCCGAAAATGTACTGCCACATAAAAGGAACAATGTCAATATAAGAATAAAGAAATATATTTAGTCACATAATTGCCAAAATTGGTACCAGGTTTTGTCTTACTTGTAACATTTAATGAAACATTAATGACATCGCTCCACCTACTGAGGTTTCTATGGCTTCTGTTATCTCGTTAAGGGAAAAGCAGCTGCTAAATGGCAAGCAGAGTGGCTTCCAAGTTAAATATATGTAAGCACACAGCCTAGCTATACTGTAAATTGTCTCCACTATCAACTGACGGCTGCTGCTGCACAGGACCTAAAGAGTTTTATCTTGAGTCTCTTCAATGAAAAATAAAAACAAAGCACACCAAAATTATGATGTACTGATCAGAATTTAAATAAGGCAACCTTCCCACAGAAGGAAAAGTGTGGATGAAGAAAAGTAATCACACTGTAGAACAATTCTGGATGGAGCATTTTTCTTTCAGCAACTGGAGGATACTGAATACTTACATTTAAAAACAGTTTAGAGCTGTTTTTCTAAACTAAGTCAATAGTTTTATTTTTTCATTGTTAGATTAAGTTAGTTTCATTAAAATAAACAGGCAGCACTGCTGAAAAGCACTGCTGAATGACAGAAGACAAAATAGGCAGCAGCAATACAGGAATTGATGTCACTGAATTAAAACTTTAGTCAAAAATACTAAATTTTAGAAGAATTAGAAAAGGAAATGAAATAAGGTAAGTTAGTTGTCAAAAAGTTTTCTATCAGTCACAATGGAGAGTCTTGATTCAGTGATAAGCATTCCTTGTTTCTGTACACATGCCTTTTAAAAGCACTTGTGACAAGTGAAAAGACATATTTTACAGGGGGTTGTGGGGATGAACTAAATAAAGTATACTACACAAAATTCTTACTTGTATTTCATTCTAAAGATACTGTATTCAGTGATATATTCCCATACTTTACACATGTGCTCTGATTTTTCTCCCTATATTACTGAACAAAACGTACGTCTGATAAAGTGTAAGGAGCAAGCAGATGAAGCCAGGGATCGACTATTTGATGCATACTCACAATTTCTAAAACTGTCCTGATTTTATTTAATTTCTATATCAGCACTGTAATTTTTCTATTTTAAGTTCAGTTCAGTCGCTCAGTCATGTCCAACTCTCCGCGACCCCATGAATCACAGCATGCCAGGCCTCCCTGTCCATCACCAACTCCCAGAGTACACTCAAACTCATGTCCACAGAGTCGGTGATGCCATCCAGCCATCTCATTCTCTGTCGTCCCCTTCTCCTCCCGCCCCCAACCTTTCCCAGCATCAGAGTCTTTTCCAGTGAGTCAACTCGTCTCATGAGGTGGCCAAAGTATTGCAGTTTCAGCTTTAGCATCAGTCCCTCCAATGAACACCCAGGATTGATCTCCTTTAGAATGGACTGGTTGGATCGCCTTGCAGTATAAGGGACTCTCAAGACTCTTCTCTAACACCACAGTTCAAAAGCATCGATTCTTCGGCGATCAGCTTTCTTCACAGTCCAGCTCTCACATCCATACGTGACCACGGGAAAAACCATTGCCTTGACTAGACGGACCTTGGTTGGCAAAGTAATGTCTCTGCTTTTTAATATACTATCAAGGTTGGTCATAACTTTCCTTCCAAGGAGCAAGCGTCTTTTAATTTCATGGCTACAATCAGCATCTGCAGTGATTTTGGAGCCCAAAAAAATAAAGTCTGACACTGTTTCCACTGTTTTTCCATCTATTTCCCATGAAGTGATGGGACCAGATGCCATGATCTTTGTTTTCTGAATGTTGAGCTTCAAGCCAACCTTTTCACTCTCCTCTTTCACTTTCATCAAGAGGCTTTTGAGTTCCTCTTCACTTTCTGCCATAAGGGTGGTGTCATGTGCATATCTGAAGTTATTGATATTTCTCCCGGCAATCTTGATTCCAGCTTGTGCTTCTTCCAGCCCAGCGTTCCTCATGATGTACTCTGCATAGAAGTTAAATAAGCAAGGTGACAATATACAACCTTGACGTACACCTTTTCCTATTTGGAACCAGTCTGTTGTTCCATGTCCAGTTCTAACTGTTGCTTCCTGACCTGCATACAGGTTTCTCAAGAGGCAGGTCAGGTGGTCTGGGATTCCCATCTCTTTCATTTCCACAGTTTGTTGTGATCGACACAGTCAAAGGCTTTGGCATAGTCAATGAAGCAGAAATAGATGTTTTTCTGGAACTCTCTTGCTTTCTCCATGATCCAGCGGATGTTGGCAATTTGATCTCTGGTGCCTCTGCCTTTTCTCAAACCTGCTTGAACATCTGGGAGTTCACAGTTCACATATTGCTGAAGCCTGGCTTGGAGAATTTTGAGCATGACTTTACTAGCGTGTGAGATGAGTGCAACTGTGCGGTAGTTTGAGCATTCCTTGGCATTGCCTTTCTTTGGGATTGGAATGAAGACTGACCTCTTCCAGTCCTGTGGCCACTGCTGAGTTTTCCAAATCTGCTGGCATACTGAGTGCAGCACTTTCACAGCATCATCTTTCAAGACTTGAAATAGCTCAACTGGAATTCCATCACCTCCACTAGCTTTGTTAGTAGTGATGCTTTCTAAGGCCCACTTGACTTCACATTCCAAGATGTCTGGCTCTAGGTCAGTGATCACGTTATCGTGACTATCTTGGTCGTGAAGATCTTTTTTGTACAGTTCTGTTGTGTATTCCTGCCACCTCTTCTTAATATCTTCTGCTTCTGTTAGGTCCATACCATTTCTGTCCTTTATCGAGCCCATCTTTGCATGAAATGTTCCCTTGGAATCTCTAATTTTCTTGAAGAGGTCTCTTGTTTTTCCTATTCTGTTGTTTTCCTCTATTTCTTTGCATTGATCACTGAGGAAGGCTTTCTTATCTCTCCTTGCTATTCTTTGGAACTCTGCATTCAGATGCTTATATCTTTCCTTTTCTCCTTTGCTTTTCGCCTCTCTTCTTTTCACAGCTATGTGTAAGGCCTCCTCAGACAGCCATTTCGCTCTTTTGCATTTCTTTTCCATAGGGATGGTCTTGGTCCCTGTCTCCTGTACAATGTCACGAACCTCCGTCCAGAGTTCATCAGGCACTCTATCAATCAAATCTAGTCCCTTAAATCTATTTCTCACTTCCACTGTATAATCATAAGGGATTTGATTGAGGTCATATCTGAATGGTCTAGTGGTCTTCCCTACTTTCTTCAATTTAAGTCTGAATTTCGCAATAAGGAGTTCATGATCTGAGCCACAGTCATCTCCTGGTCTTGTTTTCGCTAACTGTATACAGCTTCTCCATCTTTGGTTGCAAAGAATATAATCAATCTGATTTCGGTGTTGACTATCTGGTGATGTCCACGTGTAAAGTCTTCTCTTGTGTTGTTGGAAGAGGGTGTTTGCTATGACCAGTGCGTTCTCTTGACAAAACTCTATTAGCCTTTGCCCTGCTTCATTCCGTGCTCCAAGGCCAAATTTGCCTGTTACTCCAGGTGTTTCTTGACTTCCTATTTTTGCATTCCAGTCCCCCATAATGAAAAGGACATCTTTTTTGGGTGTTAGTTCTAAAAGGTCTTGTAAGTCTTCATAGAACCGATTAACTTCGGCTTCTTCAGCATTACTGGTTGGGGCATAGGCCTGGATTACTGTAATATTGAATGGTTTGCCTTGGAAACGAACAGAAATCATTCTGTCGTTTAACTTCACTAAATTCACATAAAAATATAATATGCCAAATGGCATTTGAAATAAAATTTAAAACCCTAGAATTCTGTCTTCAAAGAAAAGCATCGCTAGAAATGAGGTATGTAATAAAAGCTGGGTAGGTTTCTCTGTGCTAAACCCCAGCTTCTGGAGTTATCACTGTAGTTCCTGACAGTTCTTCAGAGTAGTTTGAAAAATATTCCTGCAACAGTCAACTGCTCAGATACCACAATACAGATAAACAGCACTACTGCCCCAACTGCTGGACAGTGGGAAGGACCACCACAGGCTGGCTTGAAATGTCTGTCAGTTGCTGGAAGACAGTTTGGTGGAGAAGGCATACATATGTACTTTTCAAACAATTGCAAGTTCTTTACATAAAAGCTCAAAGCTCATTTGTTCCAAAGCTGAACTTGTGATGGTTCAGCTCCATTTATACAGTAATATACAAGACAACAGATTGTAAAGTTAAGACCAATAGTAAAACAGTTTGCAAGAGTTCTAATGCTGGCTTTTGGAGACTGTGAATTCATTCTCCCAACCATAATAGTATTTTCCATTATTCAGAACTGGGAGAGACTTCAGAAAAAAGAAAAAACAATTTGGGTTTCACAAAAAGTGCTTTTAATATAAAAGTGGAATTCAGTTCAGTTCAGTGCTTAGTCGTGTCCAACTCTTTGCGACCCCATGAACCACAGCACGCCAGGCCTCTCTGTCCATCACCAACTCCCGGAGTTCACTTGAACTCATGTCCATCGAGTTGGTGATGCCATCCAGCCATCTCATTCTCTGTCGTCCCCGTCTCCTCCTACCCCCAATCCCTCCTAGCATCAGACTCTTTTCCATTGAGTCAACTCATCGCATGAGGTGGCCAAAGTATTGCAGTTTCAGCTTTAGCATCAGTCCTTCTAATGAACACCCAGGATTGATCTCCTTTAGAATGGACTGGTTGGATCTCCTTGCAGTCCAAGGGACTCTCAAGAGTCTTCTCCAGTACCACAGTTCAAAAGCATCAATTCTTCGGTGATCAGCTTTCTTCACAGTCCAACTCTCACATCCATACATGACCACGGGAAAAACCATTGCCTTGACCAGACGGACCTTGGTTGGCAAAGTAATGTCTCTGCTTTTTAATATGCTGTCTAGGTTGGTCATAACTTTCCTTCCAAGGAGTAAGCGTCTTTTATTTTCCTGGCTGCAATCAGCATCTGCAGTGATTTTGGAGCCCAAGAAAATAAAGTCTGACATTGTTTCCACTGTTTTCCCATCTATTTCCCATGAAGTGATGGGGCCAGATGCCATGATCTTTGTTTTCTGAATGTTGAGCTTCAAGCCAACCTTTTCACTCTCCCCTTTCACTTTCATCAAGAGGCTTTTGAGTTCCTCTTCACTTTCTGCCATAAGGGTGGTGTCATCTGCATATCTGAGGTTATTGATATTTCTCCCGGCAATCTTGATTCCAGCTTGTGCTTCTTCCAGCCCAGCGTTCCTCATGATGTACTCTGCATATAAGCTAAATAAGCAGGGTGACAATATACAACCTTGACGTACTCCTTTTCCTATTTGGAACCAGTCTGTTGTTCCATGTACAGTTCTGACTGTTGCTTCCTGACCTGCATACAGGTTTCTCAAGAGGCAGGTCAGGTGGTCTGGGATTCCCATCTCTTTCAGAATTTTCCACAGTTTATTGTGATCCACACAGTCAAAGGCTTTGGCATAGTCAATGAAGCAGAAATAGATGTTTTTCTGGAACTCTCTTGCTTTCTCCATGATCCAGCGGATGTTGGCAATTTGATCTCTGGTGCCTCTGCCTTTTCTAAAACCTGCTTGAACATCTGGGAGTTCACGGTTTACATACTGCTGAAGCCTGGCTTGGAGAATTTTGAGCGTGACTTTACTAGCGTGTGAGATGAGTGCAACTGTGCGGTAGTTTGAGCATTCTTGGGCATTCCCTTTCTTTAGGATTGGCATGAAGACTGACCTTTTCCAGTCCTGTGGCCATTGCTGAGTTTTCCAAATTTGCTGGCATATTGAGTGCAGCACTTTCACAGCATCATCTTTCAGGATTTGAAATAGCTCAACTGGAATTCCATCACCTCCACTAGCTTTGTTCATGGTGATGCTCTGTAAGGCCCACTTGACTTCACATTCCAAGGTGTCTGGTTCCAGCTGAGTGATCACGCCATCGTGATTATCTTCATCGTGAAGATCCTTTTTGTACAGTTCTTCTGCACTCTGTAATTACCTATATGGGAAAAGAACCTAAAAAGGAGTGGAAACATGTATAACTGGCTCCACTTTGCTGTACAGCAGAGATTAACAACATTGTAAATCAACTATATTTCAATTAAAAAATTTTTTTAAAAAAGAATGAAATTAGAAAAATGGTGGAGTAAGGAACTCCAGATTCCACCCCCACATAAGAACAAAGATAAAAGGCATAAACTGTCAGAATCCAATTTTTTTTGGAACCCTCAAAGGCTTGCAGCAACCCAGATGATGCTTATTCCAACACCCTTCCCCACCCACCCCTACCCACACACTGATTCTTGGTAAGAACAGCAAACTTTGCAGGGCTTTTAACTTACCCAGTCCGCCCCCTACTCTCCAGTTTACTAGTAGTCTTGAAAATAACAGCCGTTATTCCAAGCACCAGAGATAGCAAAATAAACTTCACTTGCAAAGAATTCTAAGTATTTGTTCTGACCATTCTGGTGGCTCCCTGGAAGACTACCTCAAAAAGATTGTCTTTATCTTGCCTAACTTGGACCAAGCTTAGCACTAAAGTGTGACTATACTCTAGACATCGGGGGTGGGGGGCAAGTTTGTTGGCAATGTTCATGCTGATGTCTTAGGTTGCTGTTGTTTGAGGTGATGAATAACAATTGGGGGCAAACACTGAACTAACCAGAAAGCTTAGAAGGAAAGTCTAGAGCTTTGAAAAGGTCTGACATAATTCTGGAAATCTAGAAGACCACAAGCATGGCCACAGGAAGGCCCTTAGAATTTCACCTCTTATTGTCCTTGAAGCTCTATGGAAGCTAGAAGTAAAGGCTAAGGCAGAGCTGTAAGCTCTAGGAGTGAGAGTTAAAGGCTCATCCTAACAAACACACTGAGCCCCTGGGCAAAGACTGGAAGATGGTTTTGTTTGCAGATATTTAATAAAATCACTGTTCAACCATTAGCTGACACCAAGCTAAGGGAACAGAGACTTCAGGGTCCACAATGGACAAAGAATGCAGCCTTTACAGAATTAGTTCAAAGAATCAGACAGGAAGCTGCCTGAGGAAGCCCAGATATTGATCTTTCTAGACAAGGCTATTTTAACTGTGTTCCATGACATAAGGTAAACTGTGTCTAAAGAACTAAAGGAAAGTAAAAACAAGAATGTGTCACTAAACTGCGTAGATTAATAAACAGATATTATAAAACTGAACCAAAATTTGGGAGCAGAAAAGTATAACTGAAATGAAAAATTCATTATTGGGGCTCAACAGATGTGAGCAGACAGAAGAATCAGCAGACCTGAAATGGAAAAAAATGAAAAATATCCAAGAAACCCAAGAGACTACATAAGAATAGACTTAAAAATATCCACACACAGACACATCATAAACTATCAAAAGTTAAACACAGAAAACAGCAAGAGAGAAGCAACTCATTATGTTCAAGTGATTCTTAACAAGACTACCAGAGTGATTTCTCAACAGAAACTATGCAGGATCAGGCCAGAAAACAGTACAATGACATATTCAAAGTGCTCTAAGAATTCAGAATTAATCAAAAATTCTATATCTGGCAACACAGTTCCTCAAAAATGAAGCAGAAACTACATTTTCAAATAATAAAAACTGAAGCAGTTCATCCTGAGCAAACCTGCCCTCTGACAACTGCTAATGGGAGTTCTTCAGGCTGAAACAAAAAAACAGCAGAGAGTACATCAAATACACATGAAGAAATAAAGTACACCAGGAAAGGTAACTACATAACCTCTGTCCATGGGGTTTCCCAGGCAAGAATACTTGAGGGGGTTGCCATTTCCTTCTCCAGGGGGTGATCTTCCTGATCCAGGAATCAAACCTGGGTCTCCTGCATTGCAGATTCTTTACCAACTGAGTTAGGAGGGAATGCCATGTAAAAGCACAAAACAGTGTAAATATATCTTTTGTTTATAAATCTTTTCCCCTTTCTTATTGAAAAGACAACAGCATCAACAATAATTATAAATCTAGGTGGACAGGCACACAATATATAAAGAGGAAATCTATAACAATAACAGACAATCTGATACAGAGATATACAGAGACAATATGTAATCTCCAGGGCAACCAGGAAGAAAATAACCCAAAAAATACAGTAAAAGAAATGACAAGGGAGTTAAAATCATCACACTAGAAAACTATTTAATACAAAAGAAGGTCATAATTGAGGAACTGAAGAACAGTAATTCCATTCCATTCCGTTCCGTCGCTCAGTCATGTCCGACTCTTTGCGACCCCGTGGACTGTAGCCTACCAGGCTTCTCCGTCTATGGGATTCTCCAGGCAAGAATACTGGAGTGGGTTACCGTTTCCTTCTCCAGGGGATCTTCCCAACCCAGGGATCGAACCCGGGTCTCCCGCATTGGAGGCAGACGCTTTAACCTCTGAGCCACCAGGGAAGCCAAGTATCAATAGATTCAATCCTCAAAAGGCAGAGGTTGGCAGAATGAATTTTAAAAAATGATCCAACTATATGCTGTCTACAGAGACTCACCTTACACACCTTACACAGATAAACTGAAAATAAAGGGGTGGAAAAAGATATTCCATGTAAACAGCACATACAAGAGAGCCAGATTGGCTACTCTTATCAGACAAAATAAGACAACACAAAAATTGTCCCCAGGGACAAAGATGACTGTATAATGATAAAAGTGAATAACAAATATATATACACACCTAACAAGAGAGTCCCAAAATATATGAAGGAAAAGTAGTTGAAAATTTTAATATTCTCCCTTTCTGTCTGTAACAGAACTAGACAGAAAATTAGCATGGAAATGAAGACTTGAATACCACCCTACAACAATTAAATCTAAAAGACAACTGTCAAAGACTCCAAATTACAAAGTAAGAATATTAATTCTTGTCAAGTACACATGGAACATTCTCTAGGATAGATGATACATTAGGCCATTAAACAAAATTTAGAAGGCTGAAATCATACAAATTATATTCTCTTACCACAAGAGAATGAAGTCAGAAATTAACAGAAGTAAGCTTGGAAATTCACACACACACATATAAATCAAAAAAACATTCCAAATAACCAGTGGAAGAAAGAAAAAAAGTCACACAAAAAAATATCACATGTGAAATGAGAAAATACCTTAAGGTAAATGAAAACAAAAATAAATTTCAGGGGATGCAGCAAAAGAAGTGTAAGAGGGAAATTTATAGCTGTGCTTATCTTAAAAAGAATAAAGTGCTGAAATCAATAGCTTTATCTCTCACACTAAGAAATCAGAAGAAGAAAAGCATAAATAAAAGAATAATAAAGACTAGAGTGGAAAAAAGGAAACAGAGAATAGAAAAACAATAAAAAAGATCAAGAAAATCCAAAGTTGTCGCAATGAAAAAAACCAATAAAAACTTTAGCTACACTGACCAATCGTGGGGGTGGGAGGAAGAGAAGAATTAAATGACCAAAATCAGAAATTAAAGTGTGAATAGTTACTGCTGACCTTAGAGAAAATAAAAGGATTATAAAGGAATAAATGAAAATTTGTATACCAACCAATTAGATAACCCATATGAAATGTACACATTTCTAGAAACAAACTACCAAAACTATCTTGAAAAGTAACAGAAAATGTGAATAGACCTATAACAAAGAGATTAGTTCAGTAATCAAAAAAATTCCAACAAAACCCAGATGGTTCAGCTGGTGAATTCAACCAAATGTTTAAAGAAGAATTAGGGAACACTTCCTAACTTGGTCTGAGGCTAGTATCATGGTATCAAAGCCAGAAAAATTCATTACAATGAGACTACAGAACACTATCCCTTTTAAAGACAAGTGCAAAATTCTCAGCAAAATACTGGTAAACTGAATCTAGATGCAAACAAAACCTGTTATAAACCATAATCAAGTTAAGAGTAATCCCAAGAATACAAGGTTGGTTAAATGTGTGAAATCAATTAGTGTAATAAACTATACAAGGGACTGAAAGCAAAACCACATAATCATCTCAATAGATGATTACGCAAAAAAAGCATTTGACAAAATCCAACGCCCTTTCATAATAAAAAAACATTTAACAAACTAAGAAAAGACGGAATATATTTTCAATCTGATATAGTATATCTATGAGAAACCCACAGCTAACGACATACTTAAAACTGAAAAATTTCCCCCTGAATTCAGGACCAGTACAAGCATGCCTACTTTCACCACTGCTACTTAGCATTACACAGGAGGTTCTAGCTAGTGCAATGAGGCAGAAACAGAGGTAAAAAGAATCCAGATTGGAAAGAAAGAAAAATATATCTCCTTGCAAATGACAGGATCTTACTTATAGCAAATCTTAAAACAGAGTAATAAATTCAGCAGTTGCAGGATACAAAATAACACAAAATATCAGTTGCTTTATTAGACTGCAGCTATGAATAATCTGAAAATGAAACTATAAAAACATTTACAATAGCTTCAAAAAGTATAAAATAGTTAGGAATAAATTTAACCAAAGAAGCAAAAAGAGTTGTATACTGAAACCTACAAAACACTGTAAAGAAATTAAAGATCTACAGAAATGGAAAAGATATCCTGTGTTCACAAACTGGAAGACTTTAATGTTGTTAACACGGCAACATACCCCAAAGTGATCTACAAGTTCAATGCAATTTTGTTATCAAAATTCCAACTTCCATTTTTCAGAAATGGACAAGCTGATCCTAAAATTCATGCAGACTTGCAAGAAATGCAGAGTAGTCAAAGAACTTTGGAAAAAAAAAAAGTTGGTGGGCTCATATTTCCCAATTTCAAAACTCAGTATGAAAAGATAGCAATCAAGCAGTGTAGTGCTGACACACAATCAGGCATGTAGACTGATGCAATGGAATTGATTGTCCAGAAATAAAACCATACATTTATGATCAGTTGATTTTAACCAGGGTACTGAAATCATTCAGTGGAGAAATTAGTCTTTTCAACAAATAGTAGCGGGACAACTGGATATTAACATGGGAAAGAAGAAAGTTTGGTCCATGCCTCATACAAAAATTAACTTAAAATGGATCAAAGAGTTAAATTTAAGAGCTGAAACTAAAATTCTTAGAAGGAAACACAGGTGACAAAAACAAGCAAAGAAAAAAATAGGTAAATTGGACTTCATTAAAATTAAAAACATCTGTGATTCAAATAATACTATGAGGAAAATGAAAAGAACCCTCAGAATGGGAGAAAATGTCTGCATATCATGTATCTGGTAAGGGTCCAGTATTCATAATAAAAAAACAACTCTTACAAACAACAATAAAAAGACAACCCAATTAAACAGGCAAAGGATTTGAACAGACAGTTCTCAAAAGGTATACAAATGTCCAAGAAGCAGTTGAAAAAATGCTCAACTTCATTAGTCATTTGGGAAATGCAAATCAAGGCCACAATGAGATAGACAAACCCACTTGGACAGCCATTATGAAAGAGACAGACAATAACAAGTATGGGCAAAGATACACAGAAGTTAGAGTTCTAATACGCTGTTTGTGGAAATGGAAAAGGTATAGTCACTGTGGAAAAGTTTGGCAGCTCCTCAAAAGGTTAAACACGGGTATCTATTAATACCCCTAACTAGGTGGGACACGACTGAGTGACTGAACTGAACTGAACCAGGTATCTATGAAAGAGAAATAAAGACCATAAAAATGTGTTATAGGAATATTAGTCATAAAAAGGAAAGTAATACTATTAAATGAACACAACACAAATGAACCTTGAAAACATTCTAACTGCAAGAAGGCAGATACAAAAGGCGACTTACGGCATATTATTTATATGAAATTTCCTAAATAGGCAAATCCACAGAGGCAAAAAAAAAGTAAGGTTAATGTTAAATATCTTACAGTGAGCAGACATCTGCAACAACAAAGAATTACCCAGTCCAAACGTCAGTCATGCTGAGGTGGAAAAATCCTGTCCTAAAGGTGAAGCTTAATCGATTAAATAGGGAGAAATAATCAATCATGTAAAATTGTGTTGTTGTCTAGTCCCTAAGTCATGTTGGACACTTGCAAGCCTATGGACTGTAGTTCACCAGACTCCTCTGTCCACGGGACTTCCCAGGCAAGAATACTAGAGTGGGTTGTCATTTCCTTCTCCAATGGATCTTCCCAACCCAGGAATCAAACCCACATCTCCTGCACTGGCAGGCGATTCTTTACCACTGAGCCACCAGGGAAAGTGTAAACTTAAAGTTGCTCAGTCGTGTCTGATTCTTTGAAACCCCATTAACTATACAGTCCATGGAATTCTCCAGGCCAGAATACTGGAGTGGGTAGCCTTTCCCTTCTCCAGGGGACCTTCCCAACCCAGGCGGATTCTTTACCAGCTGAGCCACAAGGGAAGGGAAGCCCCCAAGTAAAATTACATTAATACTATTTGAGACAACTACTCTGAACTTTTCATACTGTTCATGGGGTTCTCAAGGCAAGAATACTGAAGTGGTTTGTCATTCCCTTCTCCAATTAAATAATTTCCAATGAAATTAAAAGATGCTTGCTCCTTGGAAGAAAAGTTATGACCAACATAGACAGCATATTAAAAAGCAGAGACATTACTTTGCCAACAACGATCTGTCTAGTCAAGACTATAGTTTTTCCGGTAGTTATGTATGGATCCGAGAATTGGACTCTAAAGAAAGCTGAGTGCCTAATTGATGCTTGTGAACTGTGGTGCTGGAGAAGACTCTTGAGAGTCCCTTGGACAGCAAGGAGATCCAACTAGTCCGTCCAAATGGAAATCAATCCTGAATATTCATTGGAAGGACTCATGGTGCAGCTGAAACTCCAATACTTTGGCCACCTGATGCGAAGAACTGACTCATTGGAAAAGCCCCTGATGCTGGGAAAGACTGAAGGCGGGAGGAGAACGGGACGACAGAGGATGAGATGGTTGGATGGCATTACTGACTCAATGGACAGGAGTTGGTGATAGACAGGGAGGCCTGGTGTGCTGCAGTCCATGGGGTCACAAAGAGTCAGACACGACTGAGCAACTGAATTGAACTCTGAATTTAGTAGAGCTGTAATTCCTTATTCATTTTGACAATATCAAATTAGATGGTGAAGGAGTGTTCAAGTATCAGTTTCAAGTTTAGGGTGGACCTTAAAGGTCACCTATTTTAAGACATCTTTAAAATTTTGCAATTCAAATTTCTTTTTCTGAGAAGAGTTCAACCATATTGTATATAAGAATTCTGGGAAATTTGAAAGTCATCACAGTATTTTTAGAACTTGTTTTAAGGATGTTTCATTTGTAGGAATCGTCCCATTGTACCTTTACCCTCTGCTCATTAAGGACGATAAGATTACTGGTTTGAGGCTGGGATCCAGGACTTCATTGGCTTGGTGATCAGGTCAGGTGTGAATCTTGCTGTAGAGGCACTACACAATTATGTGTGTTACCTATAAGAAAGCCGTGAGCACACTAGTACCCGTGTGTCTTTTCTAATGTTTTCCCTGGAACTGGATTCTGACCAATCACTAGTCATTTTTCTTCTTTGAAAGATGAGATAAAAGATGTTCATTAAAACTTTGAAAGGGAGCTCTTTATCGATGAGTGTTTGAAAATCAGGAACACAGGCAGAAACGGCTTAGTTTACCAAATCAATGCACTTCTGAATAAAAAATATGAGAAGTCAATTATCATGCTTATAATTCTGTGAAGCAGAAAGCACTGAACTATAGTGGGAAAAGGCACAGATTCAGAAGTAATGACCTAGTTTCAAATCCTGGCACTGCTGAATTAACATTCAAGTCACTTAATCTCTCTGAACCTATTTTCTTATTCAAAAAATAGGGATAATTTTATATTTGCTCTAAGTACTTCACCAGATTATGAGGATCAAACAATAATATAATTTATAAAAGGTGTTATAATAATCACTTGACTAATAAAGAATGTATTTCAATGGAGAGGTTTTTTTTTTTTTTGTAAATGAGCAAGGTTAAAAATTTATGGAAAAGGAGATTAAGATAGAATATGGCTCCTTGGTTTAAGATATTATTACAATACTAAAGCAGCTCAATGGGATCTTTGTAACAGTAGTACCCCCAAACCTTCTTCCCCCAACCCTCAAAAAAGATGGTGCTGATATTTACTCAAAAATAATAGCTCAAAAACACATTACAGATGCTATCCACTGATTAAGCTCACTCTCTTTAGCTGACTTCATGTCATCTTGGGCTGGCAGCCAGGAGTCAATGGCAAATGGTACACCCACACAGTCTCCAGGCAGAGGAAACCTATTGACTTTTTGTTTTTAAAAGACCTACAAAATGGTAACTCTGAGGTATAATATGCATTACTGTCATCCTTATAAAAAGTCACTAATTATAAATATGCCATTATTATTTAGCTGACCTGACTTAAAATGAGGGAATAAGTTTATTTTGAGATTCTTCTGGGGCAAAATGATAATGAGTTGCATATTTATGAAAGGGAGTCTTGAGACATGAAGCCAGTACATTAAGGACTGTGGCTACAGATCTGTATATTACAACACATTGGTCTTCCCAGGCTTTAGCAATGGTTGTACTGACTTCAGACTATTACTAGTTGTACCCCTACTCAAAAACCTGCCTCCCTGAGCAGCTTTATGACAGATGCAGAAGCCCCAAAGTTATCACTTGGAAGTTTTTACTGATTCCAAGAATTTCATAAAATAGCAACTGAAGAAAATAAAGCTCTACTTTAAAAAAATGAAATTAGGTATATATATATATATAAGCATATTATCAACTATAAGTTGATAGTTGTATCAACTATAATTAGTTGGAAGCTTAGTATCTGAGATTATGAATGCAAGTCTGACACTAAAGATGTATCTTTACACTATCTAAAGATGTATCATCTTTAGAAAACCTGTTAAAATTCGTTGTGTCCATCAATTTTTAGACCACAGCTAAATGAAAAGTCAAATGCATACTTTCTAACAAAAGTATAGAAATACAAGAAAATATTTTCTGAGTCTTACTCATAACTAAATATGTCAATGGACCAACGGCCAAAAAAGGGAAAAAATGATGTTTTAGATTTGGCAACCCACTCCAGTGTTCTTGCCTGGAGAATCCCAGGGATGGGGGAGCCTGGTGGGCTTCCGTCTATGGGGTCACACAGAGTTGGACACGACTGAAGTAACTTAGCAGCAGCAGTGGTCTTTAAAAACATTTTTTTTTCATTATGTGTACACCCCTGTACACTGGGTAACCTGAAGCTACCAGACAAATAAGTATTACCTTAAATAACAGAATGAAAAGTATTTTTCTTAAAAGTCAATTTGAATTTTGAAAATAACTTTAACTTTCAATTCTCACTTTTTTATTCCACTCTAGAAAGTGTCCTTGATTTTGATTTATAACTAAAGCAGAATTTTACTGCATAATCTAGCACTTAATCAGAAACTACTTTGATCTCTTGTTTCATATCACTCTTTTTCACCATTCCACAATTCTAAGTTCCTGAGTAGGAATCTGGTTTTCTCTTTTTGGTCCTTTGTAGGACATCAGCGTGCTCAGAAGGCAGAGGAGCAGTGTTTACTGACAGACAGCACCCACAGCAGAAGCTGCACCTGTGATGCTCAGGTGTCAAAAAAGTATGAAGCAAAAGAACAGTGAGCCTGTGAAGAAGAGCCCTGAGGACACACCACATCTGTCACTTGACACAGATGGGTGTCAATTTGTTTCACCTCTCTTTTGTCTCTCTATCAGTAGAACAGTGGTAAAGGGTACTTCCTTCTAGCATTATCATTAAATGAGATAAAAATGGGAATGTTCTGTATACTATAAGAGTTCTTAATTACTATAACTCACCATCTTCTCTGCTAATCACATTTTTTTTTCCTATCTCAAATAACTGCTTTGCCTACCCCCAAACTGCCTACTTGATCCTCTCCAACCTTTTTCCTACCTCTTTCTCAGCCTTCATCTAACACTTTATAGTAAATTTCAAAATTTCCTGAAGTAGTCTCCTGTATTTTCACACAGCAGGTCACTACCATTCTCATCTAATACAAGTCTTTAGAGCTTGTGGGAATTTTTAGCAAATAAAAGTTGGGGAGGCCGAAACAGACCCACCACAGCAAGAGACCTTAGAACAGTCATTCGGAATAGCTTACTATCATTCTGTTCAATAAGCACAATTATTGCTCTGACTTTTAAACCATACATGCATAATTTAACATACTAGTTTTATTCAGTGAGGGAGAGGAGCTCCAGAATACCAAAAAGATTTCCTTTTAGGCACTTTTGTAATCTCAACTTCTACATTAAAAGAAAACAAAACAAACAAAAATCCTTCCTTGATTTCTTTGTATTTAAAAAAAAACTATTTATATGGTAAAATGAAAAATTAAAATGTAACTATTTTGCATACACCAAACTGGCACAAAAGGCCAGCACTAACACATGTTGGTGAGCATGTGGGGCAAAAAGATCACTTTTAACACTGCTCAGAAACAATCTGGCATTCTCCAGAGGTGTAAGCGTGTGTATCTTCTGAGCAAGTTACTCCACTTCTAGATAGAATTCCCTAGGAGAACACTTACACTATACACACCAAGAGACATTTTCACAGCAATATTGTTCAAAAAGCAGAAAACTGGAGACAAAACCAAATGTTCATTAACAGTAGAACAGATAAATGTACTATATTCATTCAAACATGTAACATATATCTGTATTAATTAGTTAAGATTACATGGATAATCTTTACCATGTTGAATTTTAAAAATGTTGTAAAGACTACATTCAATGTGAGTCTATTACATGAAGTTAAAAAATATCTAAAACTAAATAATGTATCATTTGGGGATATATAATTAGGTAATAAAATCATAAAACAAAGCAAAAGAAGGCAAAAACACAAAATTCAGTGTTATAGTTAACAGAGGTTGGGCAGGAGGGTGAAATGACTGGGAAGAGGCATGCAGTGAGCTCAAGAAAGAATAGTAATGATCTCTTATATTGGGGTGAGTGTAAAGAAGTACTTGCTTTATTTTTCTGTAAATCATACATATAACTTATATACTTTTTTCAGTATGTATAAAATAATTCACTTAAAAAGGTACCTATGATAAAACAGAAAAATGTGTTTTTGAGATATCATGTAAATTCATTTTTTTTCTTTCCTGTCTTTCAGCTTCTACAACTTTTTTTATGTAAGCCACTCTATTAATATATAAAATATGCCGCTGCCTTTATTGTCTTTTCCTGATGTTTGTTCACTATTCAAGATTTATATTGCTTAACTTTCCCATATTCTAAATCATTAATAACTTGCCTCGGCCTCATACCTGCCTAGGGAATGTTTTACAGAGCAGTAGGATTAAAAACTTACAGTGAATCAAAAAGAAAGAGAGAAGGGACTTGAATTCTCAAGTCACGTTCTTATTTAGTAACTAGATTATGCAGCGTTTCTTAAGCTCCTTGGGCCTTTACATCCTATCTGTTTTCAAAGGCCCCATCTTATAACTTGGGATGGTTATCATGGAGTGATGAGAACCACTCATCTCAGTAATGGGATGCTGGCATGCGGGCAGATGCTGGATTCAACAAAGCACCTTGTCAGGCTCCAGGCTGATATCAGGTCAGCCCCTATATTTGAACTTTCCCCAAATCTTTCTCAGGTCTTTACTCTTGGAGCTAAGAAAGTCTAGTCATCTCACCTGTTCTTAAACTGAAGATTTCAGGAATTTCATGCAGCAAGTATTAGTGAAAGCTAATCACATAGAGGATACAATTTTGAAAGAAATTTAATGTTTCTGATGTTACCTCAGTTTCAGAACTTTTCCTTTGTTAAGACTCAAACCTACAGAAACACTCGAAAGAATGAGTGAAAATGTATGCATACACACACAAACACAGAGGTGTACACTGCAACACTGGAACAGCAACAAATAAGCTAATCTAAATTCTCTTCAATGGAGGTCTAGTGCACATAGCATATCCATTTAGCAGTTAGAAAGAAAGAGGCAGACCTACTGTATGACCCAGCAATCTCACTCCTGGGCACATATCCAGAGAAATTCATAATTTGAAAACATACATGAGCCCCAGGGTTCACTGCAGCACTATTTACAATTGCCAAGACATAGGAGCAATGCAAATGTTCATCAACAGGAATGGATAAAGATGTGGTATGTATATAAACGCAGTATTGCTCAGCCATAAAATGAAGTAATGCCATTTGCAGCAACATGGATGGATCTAGAGATTATCATACTGACTGGTCAGATAGAGACAGACAAATATCACATGATATTATTTATATGTGAAATTAAAAAAAAAAAGGGTACAAATGAGCTTACCTACCAAATAGCAACAGAGTTACAGATGTAGAAAACAAACATGGTACCAAGGGGTAAGCAGGAGATAAACTGGAAGATTGGGATTGACATACACACACTACTATGTATAAAATAATTAACAAATAACAAGGTCCTACTGTACAGCACAGGAGACTACTCAATACTCTAACAGTCTATGTGGGAAAAGGCTATTAGAAAGAGTAAGTAGATATATATGCATAACAGATTCACTTTGCTGTAGACTTGAAACTAACATTGTGAATCAACTATACTCTAATAAAAATAATTTTTAAAAAGTAGATTTGTTTGACATAGAAAGATATGTTATACATTTTCAAGAGACAATTTATGTATATATACACACACGTATTTTACAAAGTAGAATGTTATTCAAATTTCAAAATATTTTAAAGAATTGAAGATTATGTACTTTTATTTACAAGTAAATCATCAACTTCTGGAAAGCACAAAAAAACACCAAAAGTAATCAAAAGATCAGCGCCTATCATAACAGTGCACTGTCACTTAACAATTTCTGCCAATCTGCTTCTCGGAGAACTGACTGTTTCCCTTTCTATCATCTTCTGCCCAATTGATTAATGAAAGAGGAACAGAAGAGTTAAAACGTAAGGTGCTTTTTCAAAAAAACTAAGAAAAAAATCCTAAAAAAGTCATGTTAATTTCTTAATAGTCTCTGGATGAATATTTGAGAGATGCAAAACACAGGGCAGGGTTTGGATCTTGCAACTTTTCGCTGTTTTTCCCCCTTTAAAGGAGGCACAATGCTCTACTACATTTTCAGAAACCCTCAGTGTTATTTATTTAGCTTTCAAGTGAGTCTTCCTGAAATTAGGTCTGTGCCACTTAGAATTTTTCTAAGGTAAAAGAGCAAAAATCGTTACCCATTAGAAAGTTGAAAGGTGTACAGAAAGAAGAGTAAACTTAGATGATGACAGGAAGCTGAAAAAGTTCTCATACTTCACACACAAGAGCAGTGACAGAAACAAACTTGAAAACTTAAGGAGGTTAAAAAGCACAGTCTCTCTCAGTCTCCCAAATGCAGTAACAATTTGACTGCTAAGAAGGGGAAGGAACCTTAGGTAAG
Organism: Moschus berezovskii; assembly: GCF_049115385.1. Lineage (NCBI taxonomy): Eukaryota > Metazoa > Chordata > Mammalia > Artiodactyla > Moschidae > Moschus > Moschus berezovskii. Next base: position 57,464,850 of record NC_142467.1, on the reverse strand, counting down.
TTCTCAGATAAAGACTTGAAGGCCCTACAGACCTAAGACACGAGGGAGCCTCCTCTAGTGGATTCGTTCCATCACACCTTCCGCATCTGGCCCTGGAGCATGCATCATCACCTGTTCACAATTCACTGTTCCTTAATTATTTCATGGATATACATCGTGTCTCCCCCACTAGACGGAGGCGCCTTTGAGGTCAACAAGAATATGATTTCACCACTTCTTTGGAGCACAGTGTGCAGGAGTGAACAGGTGGGCAAGGTCCTCAGTAACACAAACAGTGGCCCACATGATCAGCAGGCAGTAGAGGGAGAAAAACTCTGCTGCTGCTGTCTCTCTATGACCATCCACTTCTGAGCACTCAACTTTACTTGCCTGACAAAATTTCTTCTTTCCAAGTTACCGTTCTTTCAAACTAAGGTTCTTTCCTTAGCACAGTCTATTTTTGTTGGTTTGGCAAACATGTACTGACATGAAATTAGCATTAATGTTTTGGGAAAATATCCCTGGATTCTAAATATATTTGGGGAAGCTGGTTTCCCCTGGTTTATAGTTTAAAATGGTCTCAGTAAAGGATGAAATTGGGAAATGATTAAAAAAAAAAAAAAGCAAAGATTGAAATCCATAATCCAGTAGCTTAGCCTTAAAAAACAAGGGCTTCTAAACACTTTCATTGTCCATGGTAAACTATTTTAGCATCATTAATCAAATGAGTACAGCTGACCCTTGAATAACAGGGTGCCAGCCCCCATGCAGTGAAAAGCTGACTCTAGCTTTACAGCCGGCCCTGTATATCCCCTGGGCCCTTGGTGTACTGTGTAATATGGAAGTACACACTCAGATCTCTTTCAAGAACATAAATGGACCCCCAAGGTTCAAACCTGTATTGTTCAAGGGTCAACTGTACACTCAACTGTTCTTTTCTTAGAATAATGTGTAATTATTAAGCATGAAATGTGGCTAAAGGGAAAGTCACTCAGTCGTGCCTGACCCTTCACGATCCCGTGGACTGTACAGTCCATGGAATTCTCCTGACCAGAATACTGGAGAGGGTAGCCTTTTCCTTCTCCAGGGATCTTCCCAACCCAGGAATTGAGCTGGCGTCTCCTGCATCGCAGGCAGATTCTTCACCAGCTGAGCTAATAGGGAATCCCATGAAAGGTGGCTAAAGTGAAACTGAAGTCACTCAGTCGTGTCCGACTCTTTACAACCCCTTGGACTGTGGCCCACCAGACTCCTCCGTCCATGGGATTTTCCAGGCAAGAATATTGGAGTGGGTTGCCATTTCCTTCTCCAGGCGATCTTCCTGACCCAGGGATTGACCCCGGGTCTCCCACAATGTAGGCAGACGCTTTACCATCTGAACCACCAGGGGAGCCTCTAAGGTACAGATAAATCACCTGACTTGCCTATGTTCACACCCTTAGCTAAAACCAGAGGTGGTTCAGCCTCGGTTTTCAGATCTTTGAGGACATGAACCTGGTCCTTCTCCTAGAAGAAGTTGACATTTCTGATTATTTGGATTCTGAAATACCTGGCTCTTTGTTTGAGCTGAGCTTATTTTACTTTTACCATATATGTATGTATGTGCATGTGTATGTGTGTGAGAGACCTTTTCTATTCCCCACTAGTAGGACAAAGATTTGTGTCTAGTTAAAGCTAGTGGAGGTGATGGAGTTCCAGTTGAGCTATTTCAAATCCTGAAAGATAATGCTGTGAAAGTGCTGCACTCAATATGCCAGCAAATTTGGAAAACTCAGCAGTGGCCACAGGACTGGAAAAGGTCAGTCTTCATTCCAATCCCAAAGAAAGGGAATGCCAAAGAATGCTCAAACTACCGCACGATTGCACTCATCTCACACACTAGTAAAGTCATGCTCAAAATTCTCCAAGCCAGGCTTCAGCAATATGTGAACCATGAACTCCCAGATGTTCAAGTAGGTTTTAGAAAAGGCAGAGGCACCAGAGATCAAATTGCCAACATCCGCTGGATCATGGAGAAAGCAAGAGAATTCCAGAAGAGCATATATTTCTGCTTCATTGACTATGCCAAAGCCTTTGACTGTGTGGATCACAATGAACTGTGGAAAATTCTGAAAGAGATGGGAATCCCAGACCACTTGACCTGTCTCTTGAGAAACCTGTATGCAGATCAGGAAGCAACAGTTAGAACTGGACATGGAACAACAGACTGGTTCCAAATAGGAAAAGGAGTGCGTCAAGGCTGTATATTGTCACCCTGCTTATTTAACTTACATGCAGAGTACATCATGAGGAACGCTGGGCTGGAAGAAGCACAAGCTGGAATCAAGATTGCCGGGAGAAATATCAATAACCTCAGATATGCAGATGACACCACCCTTATGGCAGAAAGTGAAGAGGAACTCAAAAGCGTCTTGATGAAAGTGAAGAGAAGAGTGAAAAAGTTGGCTTGAAGCTCAACATTCAGAAAACAAAGATCATGGCATCTGGTCCCATCACTTCATGGGAAATAGATGGGAAAACAGTGGAAACCGTGTCAGACTTTATTTTTTGGGGCTCCAAAATCACTGCAGATGCTGATTGCAGCCATGAAATTAAAAGACGCTTACTCCTTGGAAGGAAAGTTATGACCAACCTTGATAGTATATTAAAAAGCAGAGACATTACTTTGCCAACAAAGGTCCATCTAGTCAAGGCTATGGTTTTTCCCGTGGTCATGTATGGATGTGCGAGTTGGACTGTGAAGAAAGCTGATCGCCGAAGAATGGATGCTTTTGAACTGTGGTGCTGGAGAAGACTCTTGAGAGTCCCTTGTACTGCAAGGAGATCCAACCAGTCCATTCTAAGGGAGATCGATCCTGGGTGTTCATTGGAAGGACTGATGCTAAAGCTGAAACTGCAATACTTTGGCCACCTCATGCGACGAGTTGACTCACTGGAAGAGACTCTGATGCTGGAAAAGGTTGGGGGCGGGAGGAGAAGGGGACGACAGAGAATGAGATGGCTGGATGGCATCACCGACTCTGTGAACATGAGTTTGAATGAACTCCGGGAGGTGGTGATGGACAGGGAGGCCTGGCGTGCTGTGATTCATGGGGTCGCGGAGAGTCGGACATGACTGAGCGACTGAACTGAACTGAACTGAATTAATCTGACAACAGTTTTCAGCACAATGCAAAGAAATTCATGTTGTTTTATTTTTATGTGGCACCTTTACATTTTTTAAAAGCAGCCAACTTAAAACTGGTGATGTGGGATGGTACTATTCCTTTCGTATCACATGTAATACCTGATTCAGGTATGACAGTTCCCAAATCTAATGTTAAGGCACCCTGTGTGTCCAAGAGAGGCCAGAATTCTTTTTTTAAAAACATAGATTTAGATTGGGTCTAATGTTACAACTCTCACCCTATGAATCACTGAATTCTACCCAGAGACCTATGGCTTTTCCTCTCTTAACTATGGGTCTCAGCCATTCTTTTCTTATAGGGAAATTCCCCAGTTAGTGGTCACTTCATTTTGAAGTCACAGTTAGTCATGTATTCTTCCTTCCTTCCCTAACACACTTTCCCTTCCCTTTTATTCCAAAGAAATAACTGAATCTGGCACTTTGATTGTACTATGGGAGCCCGGAATAAAAGCAATTTTAGCTTCCATGAATAAAAGCAATTATCTAAGTACTTAGTAGACATCCAATATAACCCTTTCTTTATAATAAATTACACGTAAAGAATCTAGTGACTCAATCATTACAGACTGTTAAGTAAATTGTGCAGGACTGTAGAAAGGAGTGATAGATCTGGAGTTTGAACCACAGTTGGTCTTTAAATTCCAGGCTTTTATCCTTTTGATTGTAGTGACTCTGCCTTTCCACCACGGGCAAGCTTCATAAGCAATTAGAATATCACCAACTGAAGGATCACAATTTCAAATGCACCCATTTCCCATAACTACTGGGATACAATGCAAAAGAGGACGACCCCCCCCCACCAAAGTTATGCCCTCTGCAGTGTAACTTCGAAGATCCTCCACCTCCTGCCTGCATCTTGACCTGGCATTCTAACTTGCTTTGATCAACAGAACCTTTGACAATAGGGAGAAGTCAGTCGAGGCCTTAAGAAGCTTTGCATGCTTCTGCTGGTGCATGCAACTAGTTCTGGACAGCCTGTTGGACGAGACACAACTGTCTCTTCGTGGCCACAGTCAACCAGCTGGCTGCCACAGACACACGGTGAGCCTGGCTGAGATCAGGTAAGCCCGGCCAGATAATCAGAACTACCCATTGACCCGAAGACTCAGGAGGAACAAAAAAATGGTTATTACTTTAAAGGTACTGAATTAGGGGATGGTTATAGAGCAAGTACTACCTGATACAACTATCAAACAAATTAACTGAGCAAGCAGAAGTGAAACAAAAAAAATCTTGCTTCCAAAAGATGGTTCCAACATGGAAAAGGTCATTGATCTATAATAAATTTAGACATCAAAATAAACAATTCAGTTCAGTTCAGTCGCTCAGTCGTGTCTGACTCTTAGCGACCCCGTGAATCACAGCACGCCAGGCCTCCCTGTCCATCACCAACTCCCGGAGTTCACTCAAACTCACGTCCATCGAGTCGGTGATGCCATCCAGCCACCCCATTCTCTGTCGTCCCTGTCTCCTCCTACCCCCAATTGCTCCCAGCATCAGAGTCTTTTCCAGTGAGTCAACTCGTCGCATGAGGTGGCCAAAATATTGGAGTTTCAGCTTTAGCATCAGTCCTTCCAATGAACACCCAGGCCTGATCTCCTTTAGAATGGACTGGTTGGATATCCTTGCAGTACAAGGGACTCTCAAGAGTCTTCTCCAGCACCACAGTTCAAAAGCATCCATTCTTCAGCGATCAGCTTTCTTCACAGTCCAACTCTCACATCCATACATGACCACGGGAAAAACCATAGACTTGACTAGACGGACCTTGGTTGGCAAAGTAATGTCTCTGCTTTTTAATATGCTGTCTAGGCTGGTCATAACTTTCCTTCCAAGGAGTAAGCGTCTTTTAATTTCATGGCTGCAATCAGCATCTGCAGTGATTTTGGGGCCCAAGAAAATAAAGTCTGACATGGTTTCTACTGTTTCCCCATCTATTTCCTAAGAAGTGATGGGACCAGATGATATGATCTTCGTTTTCTGAATGTTGAGCTTCAAGCCAACCTTTTCACTCTCCTCTTTCACTTTCATCAAGAGGCCTTTGAGTTCCTCTTCACTTTCTGCCATAAGGGTGGTGTCATCTGCATATCTGAGATTATTGATATTTCTCCCGGCAATCTTGATTCCAGCTTGTGCTTCTTCCAGCCCAGCGTTCCTCATGATGTACTCTGCATATAAGTTAAATAAGCAGGGTGACAATACACAACCTTGACGCACTCCTTTTCCTATTTGGAACCAGTCTGTTGTTCCATGTCCAGTTCTAACTGTTGCTTCCTGACCTGCATACAGGTTTCTCAAGAGGCAGGTCAAGTGGTCTGGGATTCCCATCTCTTTCAGAATGTTCCACAGTTTATTGTGATCCACACAGTCAAAGGCCTTGGCATAGTCAATGAAGCAGAAATAGATGTTTTTCTGGAACTCTCTTGCTTTCTCCATAATCCAGCGGATGTTGGCAATTTGATCTCTGGTGCCTCTGCCTTTTCTAAAACCTGCTTGAACATCTGGAAGTTCACAGTTCACATATTGCTGAAGCCTGGCTTGGAGAATTTTGAGCATGACTTTACTAGCGTGTGAGATGAGTGCAATTGTGCGGTAGTTTGAGCATTCTTTGGCATTCCCTTTCTTTGGGATTAGAATGAAGACTGACCTTTTCCAGTCCTGTGGCCATTGCTGAGTTTTCCAAATTTGCTGGTATATTGAGTGCAGCACTTTCACAGCATCATCTTTCAGGATTTGAAATAGCTCAATCGGAATTCCATCACCTCCACTAGCTTTGTTCGTCGTGATGCTCTCTAAGGTCCACTTGACTTCACATTCCAAGATGTCTGGTTCCAGGTGAGTGATCACGCCATCATGATTATCTTCATCGTGAAGATCTTTTTTGTACAGTTCTTCTGTGTATTCTTGCCACCTCTTCTTAATATCTTCTGCTTTTGTTAGGTCCATACCATTTCTGTCCTTTATCGAATAAAGTCCTTTTAATTGTGATAGTTAATTCACTTTTGAGTCATTAAAAAACTATTTTCTTAAAGTCTCTTTGAAGAGATAGAAACTTTATATTGTAATATGATTTTTAGAGAGTTAATATTCTCTTTAATAAGGAGCTAAAGATATATAGAGATCAGATGACTGAAGCAATGAACTTATTTATAAAACCACAAGAATTTGTCAAGACATGAGAGGGTTGCTCTTCTTCAGTTACCTTGGTTTAGCTTAACTGAGTTCCTAAGAGGTTCAAACAGTGGAAGAGTGACTCGGAGTAGAGACGCGTGGGGGGAGGGAGGACGGGAGAGGACTGGAGAGAACACCTCAAAGGGAGCACTCAGCACTCATTTGAACACAGCACCCATTGTATATAAGTTTTTTGTTCCTCTTCAAAAAATCATAATGGTACCAGGGGTTAAAGTCTCCATTATGTAACCATAATTACTTAGTTTGAAAGTTAAGGTCATAATGAAGCCATCTGAAGAATTATCTTAATTGAAAATGGCTTATGACTAGCATGGTATGGCACAACGGACAGGGTTCTCAGGCAGGAACCTTTGGCATTTAAGGAGCTGACTAATCTTAGCCACATCACTAAAAATAACAGTTCATGAATACTTTACAACTGCCAGACACTGTGTTATGAGGTTTATACCCATCATCTCATTGCGCCCATTTTAAAGGTGAGGGAACTAAGGGTTTACAGAGTTACAAACTTGCTCAGGGTCACACAGCTGTTCAACAGATTCGTATCCAGAGAATCTGACTGCAGAGTCCTAACTCTTACCCACAGTACTGTACTAACTGCACTCAGCTTTAGTTTCCTCACATGAAAAGTAAGGACTAGATAGCAAGACTGGCTTCCACTGGACTGAATGTCAGAAGCAACTCCCTAATGGTTTGTACTTTTGAGTAGTGATGGGGATTGGCACCTTTCCTGAACAAGGAATGCCCTGGAGTACACAGTAACATTCATTACTTGGTCTATTCCTTTGCCTCTCATACACGGATGCGGAAGCAGCAGAGCTAGTTTGGGAACAGGCCTGTTGCCAGCAACAGTCACCCTGGTGGGTTTGCTGCCTTCCAGCAAAGGCCTGGCTGCCGCTGGGCTCTCTCCAGTGCCTGGCAGAGTCGTGCATGTGTGCACTCAGTCACCTCCACCTCTTTGCGACCCTGTGGCCTGTAACCCTCCAGGTTCCTCTGTCTGTGGGACTCTTCAGGCAAGAATACTGGAGTGGGTTGCCATTTCCTGTTCCAGGGGATCTTCCCAACCCAGGGATTGAACCCACATCTCTAGTATTGACAGGTGGCTTCTTTGCCACCCTGCCACCTGGTTGAGCTGGCACTAAGTAAATGCTGAATGAATAAATATTCCACAGCCTCTGCTGGAAAGAGCCTGAAATTGGTCACCACTGTTTCAATGTTTCCTACAAATCTTTTAAGTATAATTTCTGTAAGACCATAAGTTTCGCAAGGACAGAAACAACATCAGCCTTGCTCACTGCTGCATCCTTTGTGATCTGACTTAAGCCTCACATACTGTAACTGCTGAACACAAGTGTTCTTATTGTTACTGCTGGCACTGGAGTCTTACAGTTCCAATTTGCCCTGGGTAAAATATATGTTTAAAGGTAGAGTCATGTTATTTGCTCTTTTTCTCTGTGGTTCCTTGTTTAAATAGTCAACCTAAACTGAGTATCTTAAGTGCTAAGTGCTATAGTGAAAACATTCCTTGTGTTCAAGAAGAATGGATCTAGTTGAAGAGGTAAGAAATATATAAAGAAAACAGCATTAGTCCAGTAAATATTTACTGGCACCTACTGTGTCCTCTTTCACTGAGCTACATATAAAAAACCTGTATGACTGGCGGCTGCCATTGCAAACCATCAGATGAGGAGCGTGGTTGCAATGCACTGGGCTCATAAAGGAAACAAAGTGCGTGGGCATCAAACTGATCTAGAAGGTGACACAGTGCTAAAAGCAGAAAGGATGAGCTGAATCCCAGACTACAGCAGTCCCCAGCTACATCATACAGTGCACTGCTATGCTGTGATCAATTTTAGAATCTGTGGCAAAGAATGTGTTATTAATAATGATTTATGTATGCTCATTATAAAGTGTAAATTAAACACTGCCAGGTTATACTGACTTGCTATAATCCTTGTGGAAAGTAATCTGGAAATACCTGCTGAAAAATGTAAATGTATACACCCTTGACTCAGGGTATATACCCTACTTGGAGGAATCTATGTTTAGAAGCAAAGTTGCTATGTGTAAGAATATGCAGAAAAGGATGTCTATTGGAGCCTTGTTTGTAGTGGTAAAAATCATGAAACAACCTGAATGAAATACTGTACAGGTGATTTAAAAAAATGGGCTCTACATCTACTGATCTGGAAGGATGTTCAGAGTATATTGTTAGAAAAGCAAGCTGCAGAGAAACTGGTGTATGATGACCCTATTCTTATTTAAAACAATCCAAGATGCCTTATATGTATGTATGCTTATACGATTTTGCAGAAATGTTGAAGATAAGGAGAGACAGGAAAGGAAAGGAAGAAAGAGGAAATAAGAGGCAATGAGGAAGAAGTTTATTACATGTTCTTGGTATAAGGGAATGAACACAGTATTTTCATAAAATTTGAAAAGGCTTTAGTGAAAATAATAATAATAATAAAAAGCTTTAAAAAAGCAAGTTCACAGACTATCCTACCATCTCATCCTACACTCACATATGCTTTCTTGGATATGACAGATCAGGACAGAGCTGCATGAGCTGTGCATAACCCACATTCTCTAAGGGTTCTGGAGTATCCAGGCGGCTGCTATAAGGATACAGCCTGCGGAGGAAAGAGGATGGGGAACCACAATGCTACGAGTAACAGAACCACAGACGTGTTTTGAATAGAGGAATAACAGTGAAAGCAGTGTTGCACTAGGGTATGGCCAGTTTTTGTTTTTTGTCTGTTTCTTTCTGTTGTGCTGGCTTCTCCAGAAACAGAAACCTAATTCCCTCCTGATTTCCAGCCTTTTGTCTCTTACTCCTAACTCAGTGCCAGGGTCCCAATGATGTCACAAGTGTCTCTCATTATCCAGTTTACTATTTTCACCTAAACTTGAAAGACTGATCAGGCTCTAACTTAGGGATAATCAAATTAAATCTAGTTATATTGTTGTTCCATTTAGGATTTCACTGGCTTTGATTTTTGAGAATGTTTATATATTTTACAGATTGGCTTCAACAGCAGTCTCTCATATTTATGATAATCTATTCTCTCTCTTCTTCCTTAGTTGACTTGACAGTATGTGCTACTCTCTCCTACCCCAGTTTAAAACTGTTGGTCTCCTAATTCTCCAGCTATTCATTATCTTTTGTGGCTGCTTTCTCTGGATGCCTTCCAGAGCCCTGTCCTTGGTCCTCCTCTCTTTCTTCCTGAATGCTAAAGCAGTTCGTTCTTAAATGACCTCATCTGATTTTCTTGCTTTAGTTAATACCTACTTACCTTACATTTTCTCTTTTCTATGACTGCCTTCACCATATTAAGTTGAACTCTACTACCATTCTTAGTAGAAGAGATATCTTACTAGCTTTGAATTGCTGCTATGTAGTATAGATAGAGTAAGTCAAAACTAGAAACAGAGTAACTCAAATCTAAATAAGCTAAATAAGCTTAAGAATGATAATTGGGAAATTCAGACAAAAATAAGACAACTTCTCTCTTGGGAGTATTCAATCATTATACACACACTTTTCTGAAAAATGGGCAAATTGGTCTCTTGCCTGACTTGTTCTAGATAAATCAACACAAATGTATACATTACATGTCTGCAAGCATAATCTCAATTCTTAAACAAGTGAGAAATAAGATGAAAGCTATGAACAGTACTATCTAAAGCAAGATAAATTTCAAAAAGCCAGACCTCAAACTCTTATTTTCAAAGCTTTGGCTACCTTAATTTGCCCAATGGTAAATGTACCAGACTCATAGGACATGAATTTGAACAAACTCTGGGAGATACTGAAGAACAGGGAAGCCTGGTGTGCTGCAGTCCATGGGGTCGCAAAGAGTCAAGACACAACTAAGTGACCGAACAACAACAAATGTACCAGCACAGTTCTAAGACCCTGTGAAAAAGCAAGCCATTTCCAAGTCTCAGAGCAAGTTTAAAGGCTGACAGCAATGAAAAACACATTTTCTTTACGTACACATTGTCTGCATAAGCACTAATCCATCTTAAAACCTATTTCCTATCTGGAGAACATAACTTGGGTTGTCATCTCTCAGTGATACTACCTGCTAACATTTCTTTTCTCTGGAAAGACAGAGATGCAGCCCATCCCTACACATCTTAGTTTGCATGTCAGGCTTGTTTATTCATATATTCAATGTGCATTTATGTGTTAGACACTGTGACTTGCTGGGATCCAAGAATAAGCAAAGCCAACAGCATCACTGCTCTTACGCAACTTAGATTTCAGAGGGTGAACAGATAAGACAAACAATTAGATACATAATGTTGAGAAGAGATCCGACTATTTCAGATAAAGCAGTCAGAGAAGGTCTCTCTTAGGAGTTGACATTTAGGTGGAGACCTAAATAAAGTGAGAGAGAGAGCCGTGTAGATATGTGGGGAGGAGAACATTTCCAGGCATAAAATGCATCAGGGGATCTAAAAAGAGGGTTATGCTTCTTGTAGAGAATAAGGAGATATTCTCAAGGGACTGGAAGAAAAGAAAAAAGTCTTAACATCACGGCTGCAAGTCATGTTTCCTCCTTCTTATATCACACAACGTATAAGGTGACAGTACTGTAGATGGCGGCTACGTGGTAAAGAATCCACATGTCAATGCAGGAGACACGGGTTCGATCCCTGGGTTAGGAAAATCCCCTGGAGAAGGAAATGGCAACCTGCTCTAATATTCTCCTCTGGGAAATCCCATGGACAGAGGAGCCTGGAGGGAGGCAGCCCATGGGGTCACAAAGAGTTGGACATGACTGAGCGACTGTGCATATTAGTTTCCTGCAGAGGTGAGTGAAGTCTCCCGCTGGTTCATTCCCAGCTACTCACTGCTCACCTGATTAGCTCATTCTTTCCGCCTCTCTCAGACTCCTTGTTGCCACCTTTTTATTCCAAACAGCTGAATCAACTCCTACTTCCCATTCATCCACACACTCTACTCCATGAAGTTTCAGTTATGCCTTCTGAGGAAAGTGGACGTTTCAAAAAGCAAACTGGGTGTGGAAAGTGATGGGGGAAGCTGGAGTCGAGGGCAGAGTGGAAGAGGTATGAAGATCTGGTATGAAAATCTCTAGATCTGTGAGGTTCGTGGTTGGAGATATTTATCTTCACCTCCAGATGCCCAGTGCCTAGCTCGTTAAGTGTATGCTGTGGTCAGTGCGATTGGGAGGAACTTTGACATGCAGTTAACCTCCCACTCCACCCATCTCAAAAATTCCCTTCCTAAGACATGCCTTTGTGGCTCTTCCACCTATTAACCACAATGTAACTGGAAGCTTATGTATTTCCCAGTGTTCATACAGAAACACTTAAGGCATAGAAAAATCAGATTTAAGCAGACCCTGGAACTGGCATTTAGAACTTTCATTTTCTTCTTCTATTGGTTTCTTAGTTCTAACTTTTCCTTCTGGCTTCACTTGTTTATCTTCTCTTTTAAATATGTTTGTGGTACCCTCAAAGTACTGTACAGCCTTGTTAAATGATTATTATCAATTAAAGGGTTACTCATCCCTAACATATTGAGTTAAGAGATTATTTCACTTACTTTTCTTACCTTTCCTCTAAAATTTCTTAGATTGAAAACCTAGTGCCCACAGACTGTACCTACACCAGCCCATTGCGTTATGTTTAGTGATAAGAAGCATTTTCTACTGAATAGAAACATCAACCAGGCTCCGAGCTAAAAGAACAAGCTAGAATATTCCAGACTAATAAAAAAGTAAAGAAATAAAAGTGAATTTACAAGTAGAGCACATTGGCCACACTATAATGGCTCTTTATTTCCTTTCCTTAGCCATCAAAAATTTACAGATCATTTTGAGGCCGAGAAAGAATAACTATTTGAGAAAACAGGTTGTTTTCAATACAGACATGGGAAACGTACTAATGTTATTCAGCAGAATCATCTCAAAAAGAAAATTCTCACAAAGAATTTCAGCATAACAGAATGGTTACAAAAGGTATATCCTATTTTTAATGCCACTGCATGCATCTTTGTGATTTCAAAGGCTGGGATCCATTCCAATTCTAGCATTTTATGAATAATAAACATGGCTAAATTAAAAAAAAAAGTAGTGATAACCAAAATTTACTTAATTTTTAAAAGTACTTTCAGTAGGTGCAGAAAATTTCTTTTCAGCTCATAAGGAATAAAAGTAGAAAATACATGTAACTGTAACTCTCTGTTAAACTATTTTATGGATATAAATAATTTTAGTGTACTCGGGTTATTCTTCCTATACATGCTAAGTTGTTTCAGTGATGTCCGACTCTGCAGCCCACCAGGGATTATCCAGGAAAGAATATTAGAGTGGGTTATCATGACCTGCTCGAGGGGATCTTCCTGATCCAGGGATCAAACCCACATCTCTCATGTCTCCTGCACTGGCAGGAGGGTTCTTTACCACTTGCAGCACCTAGGAAACCCTTGTTCTTCCTATAATTACCCTCAAATAGTTAATTCTCTGACACACTGACTGGAATGGGAAATGAATTGTTTGGGATTGGGAAAAAAGATTGGATTTGGATTTTGGAAAAGGAAATGTATTGCTGTAGAAATTTACATTTACTGTACATCTGCTAACATCAGAGTCCCTTCAAGTTCAAGGCAAGGACAGGCCCACTTTACTTGAATATAAAATATATATTAATATCTATGAAAAAAAATCAGGCTAAGAGGTGAGTAAATCTATTTTTTTCTACACTATGTCAAGAAAAGGGAGTATGTAAGTTGTTAGCATAAAGCTCCCTGATAGCTTAAAGAAAACAATCTGAACTTAGCAATCAAGCCACATTCATTTCAAATTAGTTATGTTGGGAGGAGCTCAGTGGCGTCAGACTCTTTTGTGACCATGGACTGTAGCCCACCAGACTCCTCAGTCCATGGGATTCTCCAGGGAAGAATACCAGAGTGCGTTGCCATTTCCTTCTTCTGGGGATCTTCCTGACCTGGGGATTGAACCCTTGTCTCCTGCATTGGCAGGAGGATTCTTTACCACTGAGCTACCAGGGAAGCCCTATCTTGGGAGGCTAGGCACTTATTCCAGGGGTATTCCACAAACTTTTAAATTTAAGTCTTCTACAGAAATACATAAATGAATTCTTTTAAATAATCTCAATGAAAACAAATGTTATACTTTGGGAGAGGATTAAATTTCCACATCATTGGAAATACTCAAGTCATTTGGAATCACATAACTAAGGTAAATGATCAAGCTAAGGAATAAACATATTTTCTGATTAAGCATGAACATTTAGGTGCTACTATAGTGTAATAAGTCTTATAAGGTGGTTTTGAAGGCAATTTCAAAAGAGGAATATACATAGCCTCCCAAGGTAGAGGTTTAAAAAGACAACATTTATTTTGTGTTTTCTGTTTTTAAAAAATCAAACTAGCTATTTTATGGTCACACTTTGTCTTCAGTAAACTCAGCTGGATTCCAGATGACAAATTTCACATTTAGTTCTAATTAAAAGTTTTAATTCCCCTATAAGAAAGCTGCCTACAAACCGAGTTATTTATTTGTATTACCAATTTAAATTAGCATATTACCAGTTTAAATTATCAGTTTTATATTATCAATTTAAACAGCTTACCCGTTTAAACTGTCACTTGTTTCTGAACTTGACTCTTTGTTATCCAAAGAGATTGGTTTCATCCACTAAATTTGTTTTTCTGAAGTTTTTTTCAATCACTTTATCAAAAATAAAAATGTTAGTACATAAAGTCAAGTGAACTACATAATTCTCCCAGATTTATGCCCTTGGGATACATTTTGGTATTCATTATAGTCAGAAGTTCTTTTGCACACAGTTTTTCAGATTAAAGTTTCTTAATGACAATCTTTGCATACTTGATTTTAGAAGAACACCAGACAATCAAATAGAAAGAGGTAGCATTTATTTAAAAGGACAACAATGTGGTTGAAGTTATTAACATGGCTATTAAAGTCACATCACACTGAAAAGCTAACAAAAAACCCAAACTGAAAAAAAAAATGCAATCAGAAAGTGATTTGGTCCTTGAAAGCTTTAAATATATTTAGTCCTTATAAAACCGGGATCCATGACCCTTCAGGGATTATACACAATGGCACTGAAACTGTCTTAATGCTTCATAAATAGGAGACACCTACACAGGCACAGATGTGCCAACGTGCTTAAGCCAGTGAGGGTCATGTTGGTTTGAGCTCAGGAGACTTGGCAGAGCTTTAAGAATTCCACACTGAATTTTTATAGTACTTTTTAATTTTCAAAGTAAACAACCATGCACAAATCCCTCAAGCAAGAGTGCTGGGTGTTCTCACTATTTTACAGAAGTTGAAACCGTGACAGAGAGCAGAAAGTGACGACACAAATATACGCAAGAGAGCTAAGTGGCTTGATCCCATTTCTCCTTTATATATTGTTTAAAAATTCACTTATGACAAATAAACAGTATCAATTGGTAAAGAATCCACCTGCAATGAAGGAGACCCCAGTTTGATTCCTGGGTCAGGAAGATCCCCTGGAGAAGGGATAGGCTACCCATTCCACTTCTCTTGGAATTCCCTGGTGCCTCAGCTGCTAAAGAATCCACATGCAATGCAGGAGACCTGGGTTCAGTCCCTGGGTTGGGAAGATCCCCTGGAGAAGGGAAAGGCTACCCATTCCACTTCTCTTGGAATTCCCTGGTGCCTCAGCTGCTAAAGAATCCACATGCAATGCAGGAGACCTGGGTTCAGTCCCTGGGTTGGGAAGATCCCCGGGAGAAGGGAAAGGCTACCCACTCCAGTATTCTGCCCGAGAGAATTCCATGGACTGTATAGTCCATGGGGTTGCAAAGAGTTGGACACGACAGAGCGACTTTCACTTCACTTCAGGAGGGATTTCTAACACAATATTAAATATTTCCCCTTCAGATTGCAATTAAGTATTCCTATTATTTTCTCTTTCTCTATAAACGTCTCAAATTTCCCCACCTGTAAAATTAAGGTAAATGACAGCTGTCTTCTATACTACAAAGTTATTGACAGAGTCAGTAACAGTACAGAAACTAGAATTAAAACCCTTCATAGGGTTGTTAAGGGGTTTAAATGAGATGAATGCATACAAAGTCTTGAGCATACTGGTGACAGAAAATTACAGAAAAAATTATTAGGGAAAAAAACTTCAAAATATTCAGGAAAGAATACGGATAATATACATTAAAAAAAAATCTGAAGTAGTTAACTTCATCATAACTTTTACAAAATACCTGACTAATCTGTATTTTGTTTCAGATCTCTAGAGACCAGATGTTAAGAGAGGCCTGCTGGGGAGCTTAGACTACTGAGAATTAGGTATTCTAAGTGTAATTGTCACTATTGTTTAGTCACTAAATCGTTTCTGGTAATACCACTAACTAATCCTGTGCTGTTTCTCTAAACACTTTCTAAGGTCTCATTTCCTCTTCTGAAAAAATAAGTGTGGGCTGTAAATGAGCTTTCAAGTCCCTTTAACTTCTAATCTAAAATCATTGTACCTGACATGGAAAGCAAGCTTTGAGAACTCGAGCCCCAACTCTCAGGCTCTACCAACAACAGTGCTTACATATTATTTTCTATGTACCACCAACTACATTATTTTAAATTACTATTTTGTAAAAATACTGAGCCTGGTTTCATTCTTGTCTTATACCTGACAGTGTACAAAGAATCAATTTTAGTTTTTCATTCCCTTCCCCAGGTGCCTCATTCACTAAAATAAGTTAAGAGGATTGTAGGATTTTAGATACAGAAGTACACATATGTTTTGAAAATAATTCATGTATAATTGTAAAGAAAATATTTTTACTCTAAAACACCTGATTATTCAAGGTCACAGATCAGTTCAGCTCAGCATTAGAACTCAAGTTCCCTAATTGTTACTCTATTTCTTTCTACTACTTCTACTATTAAGTAATGAAATTGTCTGGAAGGGATTCGAAGTTGTTGTTTTTTTAATCCACCAAATTTTGCAGTTTATGTCATCTTAAAATTAAGGAAATCCTTATCGCCAATAATTACAAAACAAAACCACAAAACATTAGAACAATAATAAAGTAAAAAAGTGTCCACAGCAAACCAGGAGAGCTTTAATGTTCAACATGTGACAATCATAAGGTCATAAGTCACACATTGCCCCAACCAGCATGAAATAATAAATCATGTACTAAATTAAATATCATTTCACAATAGCTTTAAAAAATTGGCTATCAAATATACTTTCATAATAGCCACAGCTAAATACTAAGGACAATTATGAAATCAACCAGAATAAAGGTTAATTTTATTATAAAAAGAAAAATTAACATTTATTGCCACAAACTTTATGTCCTAAATACTACATACTTAAGTTGAACTTAAGTTTAAAAAATAAAAATTCAATGTAAGATAACGTGCTAAATATTTACAGCTAATCATATTATTAAATCTTTCTCCCCTGAAATATATATATTTGGAACTCTACAGTGCAAATGAAAAAAATTCTAAAATAAGAGACATTTTCACTAAATTTGTTGTATTATAGACATTATTAATCTTGTTGAAACTTGCTCAAAAGAAAAAAAATTTTAAGCACTCAAAATCAGTATGTTACTCTGAGACAGTATATTTAAGCATGCAGCTCTACTACGATAGATAAGTCACTAATATTTAAGCCAGGCCAGAGATAAAATTAGGTGATGACACACTTCTATTCAAAATAATTTGCTTTAAGGACTATATTGCAATATAAATAGTTTAAATGACCATCTAGCAACTGAAGAATTCCATAGTTTATTATGGGTTTCCTCAATGGTTCAAGTGGTACAAACTATCGCTGCAATGCAGGAGACACAGGAGACTCAGGTTCAATCCCTGGGTTGGGAAGATCCCCTGGAGGAAGAAATAGCGCAACCAATTCCAGTATTCTTGCCTGAAGAATCCCATGAACAGAGTAGCCTGGCAGGATGCAATCCATAAGGTTGCAAAGAGTCGGACATGGTGAGCATGCACATACACATAATTTATTATAAATAGGTAAGATTACGTAAGAATCCATTTCCTTACTTTTCAGTAGAAAAATACACAAGCCATGTAAATACATTACTACTATAGAAGAGGGTTCTACTCCTGGAGTGTATGACACGGTCAGATGACAATGTATGTCAAAGTGCACTAGGAAATATAAAGTGCTTATATCAACATAATATGTCATCACTATTTCAACTACATGCCAGTAATTAGACTGTTTTGAGTAAATAGCAGTCTAAATAAAAATGGGAAAAATACAAACGTGGTTTTAGCTGAAATAATCTAAAAGGAACTAAAATTTCCATTTCATCCTTTTTTTTTTTCTTCTGGTAATAAAGGATAGCAAAAGACAACAAGGATCCCTAGAAACACCAGGGCTATATTGCCACAATTAGCTTTAGATTTTTACATCAAATAAAAGAAACTAAATTGTAATCCTGGTTAATGCACTGCTTTATGTGCAAAGAGTTGATGTGCAAACACAGCCACAATCTCTCTTTTTTCAGTCCTCTGAATTCATGGCAGCTGATCCAGACTGTTGGTTTTCGGAAGGTTCTTGATGTTTCTAAACTTATCTTCCACATTTTCACATCTCTACTGCTTTGCCCTCTCACATCCCTTCCCCCAACACCTGTTAATCCACAAACTCCACTGGAAGCCTGTATTCAAGGGATATATTTGACAGTGATAGGAATAAAAAGGCAATCTATCAAAATCTGGTGTTTGAGGGTAGAAACCACTCTCTCCAACTAATTTTGAACTACTATATTTTCTAAACTATACCTTCATGGGTAAAACTCACACTCTAATCCAGTTTAGCATAAAAATGATCATGCACAATTCAAAGAGAGAGGAACACTTAACAGATCTTTTGTTTTGTTTTTTTTCCCTAAATGGAAGTTCTCTATAAGGATATTTTTATTTACTTTAAAAATACAAACGTAAGTAGAACAAGCCAGAAGAAAATGAGGGCAACTGACTCTCTGAAATTACAGAAATAAGGAGTACATTGCCTTTTAAACCCTTCTATAAAGGTCTTATAAATAAGTAATTGTTTTTTTTTTCAGTTATAGCTAAATTCAACAAAATATTTCTTGAAAATTCTTTTGCAACACGATTTACCAATATACATTTTTCATGACTTGGAAATATGAAAGCAAGTGCCCATTAATTTGGCAAACACCTATAAATACTGCATTACACAATTATCAGCATGTCCTCAGAAGGGTATATAACAGTAGTACATAATGAAAACTTTTGCTCACTACAATTAGGTATGATGTTAAAAGTAAGAAAAAAAATATGTTTCAAGAAATATGCCCCAGGTAAATTTTAAATCCAATGTCAATTAAGAGTTTCTAACAACTAGGCTATTTCAAATCACCTGCAGCCCAGAGTGGATTAAAACTTATATAACCAACCAATTAATACAGATATTCTTTTATATTAGTCACTCACACTAAACACTTTGATCCAATCTCTACTTCACTAAAATCTCAAAAAGCCACTAATGTGATCTCCATACATATGAATGTTATTGCTGTTGTAATATACATTTAACCTATATTTATGCAAGGTATGTTTCAGGATAAGTCTCTTATGGTTTGTAAAATTTTTAAACAGTTTATATAAAAGTGAAAGTGGCCAGATTAACTAAAATATCTGTAACATCAATAGATAAAGCCAAAACAGCATTGTAATACAAATTATTTTTATCAACTATAAAAATATAATGGAATAGCCAAAGAAACATCACAAGAAGTAATCTCAATAAAATCTGACCACATGCTAATCACACATCTCTGTACTGTAGTGATTTAAAACTAAACTAACACCCCTGAATACACAAGGTGTTTATCTTGTGTTTTTTTCTTTTACTAATAATAAATCCATAACAAAGTACAGGGTTTTAAAAAATGAAGACAAACAGCCAAAAGCTAGCCTCCTATAACATTCAGAAATCATTTTATGAGTGAATATCAGAAATATTAAGCTTAAAAAGACACTGATCGAAATACTCACTGCCAGAACCTTTGGAAGGAGAGGAAAAAGGTACAAATAAAGTATCCATTAAAAAAGGAGAGATATCAGTAAAAATCTCTTCCTCAGGGCTCCTCTCTCTCTGAGAAAACAATCAACACAATGTTAACACAAAAAATGTAAAGGGGACACAATTTGCTTCATTCACTCTGTGTTTGTACAGGTCTTCATTCCCATTACGCTAAAAGTGAGGCGCAGATGCAAATAATAATGAGATGTTAAAATCTACATAAATTTTCATAGCTTCATTAAATGCCAATCAACAGAGCCTTAAACTTCACCTATGACTTAGTTGACAAATTCATCTTGCGTCATTCATTCTCTCCAGTAACCATACCCTTCAGAAAACGATCAACTTTTTCATACTAAAGTTTCAACACAGTTCCAATAAAAGCTCTTAATTCCACCGGAAACCATTTGCTTCCATGCCTCCTTTCAGCAGTTGCACCATTAATGCTCAAGTGAAACAACCTTGAAAATCAAATTATGCAGAAATGTGCCTTCATCAATGTTACAAGTTTATGCTAAATTTTTTGAATTTCAGTATTTAAAAAGTATATTAAGGTAGAATGGCTACTGCATTTTACTTAAAGACTGTATCTGAGTATCAATAAGGTTCCTTTCATTTTACTATCAATTAACTTAAATCTTCAAATAGTCTACTATGGCCCATCATGATATTCATAATTTTACAACAATGTAATAACTGGATGTTGTACTATGCTGATACATCAGAAGGAATTGCCTTCCCTCACAAAAGAGTGAAAAGTGTTTTTAAGTGTTTTAAGAAAAAGCAATTTTAGGTGACCTCTTAAAAAGTCAAATTACAATTTATGCTTTAAAAGAATTTAAACAGAATGCAAGTGAAGGTATTAGTGGATTTAATATTTCTGTATCTAAAGTCAGAAAGTCATTATTTAACACAGTTGTGGTCTTAACATATTGAATTATCTGCTGATTACTCAAGGTCACTGGTCATAAAGTTTGGCTAGAACCATGTAACATATAGACAAGAGAAAGCCACCAATTTTAGTCATATCAGGGTTACTGTTTGAAAACAATAGGCTAATTCAATGATGGTAAAAAGAAACACTGTTTCAATTTACTTGGAAGCAGCTTTGTTCTGGGTAATCACAGTTTCCAATGTTAAGATAATGCCAGGAAGCACAAAATTTTCAAACCTTCTCGAACTATCCTGTAAAGATATTACATCTTTTCATAGGACACAAACTCCTGATTATAACTCCAACCACACATCAGCATAAAACAATCACTCCACTAAATGTTAAAGAATCTTGAAAGAGCCACATTATCATTTGGCCTACCATCATATGGTTGTTGAGGCTGACATATCTTAAATGTTATCAACGACTAGAAAAAGTATTAAAACTATCTTTAATGATTTAAGAATAACTGTGGTGCTGGAGAAAACTCTTGAGAGTCCCTAGGACTGCAAGGAGATCCAACCAGTCCATTCTAGAGGAGATCAATCCTGGGTGTTCATTGGAAGGACTGATGCTAAAGTTGAAACTCCAATACTTTGGCCACCTCATGTGACGAGTTGACTCACTGGAAAAGAGTCTGATGCTGGGAGGGATTGGGGGGCGGGAGGAGACGGGGACAGCAGAGAATGAGATGGCTGGATGGCATCACCGACTCGATGGACATGAGTTTGAGTGAACTGCGGGAGTTGGTGATGGACAGGGAGGCCTGGCGTGCTGTGATTCATGGGGTCGCAAAGAGTTGGACACGACTGAGCGACTGAACTGAACTGATATTCATTTAAGACTTATTCTCCAGATCTTAGATTTTATAGGGCTTAATGAAAGTTAACTGTGAATAGGAACTGAGAAGTTCTTGTTTCACGCCTTTTTTACAGTAAGGAAAATGAAAACAATACCATGCTGAGTATCAGAACAAAAAGCATTAATAATCACCAAGCGTTTCCTAAGATATATTATTTTTCTTTGTACAATTAAATGTTTTATAAATCAATGTAGCAGTTTCCTACAAATACCTTAGTCAAATCAAATGTACTTATTCTTCTAAAACAAATAAGCACAATCATAAATTCCACTACCAAAAACTGAGATTGAAAGATTTAAAACACAGCATGTCTTTTAAGATTGAAGCACAGCCAGCTAATGTAGCAACATCTCAAATCTTCTTACTGAAAACATTTTAAACCTTCAGTTCAGAATGACAGCAATAAAAAGTTGAAATGTTCTAAGTAAAAGATAATTATTATTTAAGTAACAGATTAGTAGGTAGTTTACATTAAAACACACAAGAACCAAGGATTTTTTTTCTTTTATAAGAAACGTCTAAGCCTTTAAAATGGAATAGAACATAGCCTAAATCTAAGTCTAAAATTTTTCCCCAAAGAGCAAAGCTTCCTACTCAAAGATGAAAGAAAAGAGTCACCTCAGTATTAGGGTATATCATTAATAAAGAAAGTATTTTTAAAAGTTTTAAATAAAAATTTCAGTGACTACTTAGTGGGAAGTGACTACCATTAACATTTTAGAACTTGAAGTACTTACGTACAAAGAAATCATGGTGTCTACTATGCCCTCCTCCCGGCTCAAAAAGTCTCACTGATTAATCAGTCTTGTGTCTCTACAATTAATTGTTATATTTTCCTTCACACCTAAAATGTGATACATATTTATCTGAATTGGCAATGGGTGTGTTGGACAGAGCATTTAACCCCTACCAACAGAGTCACCTATATTTAGAACTTTTTCTTGGTAATTACATTTTTACAGACCTTTCTGAGTCAAACAGAAATGTCAATATACTTATAAATGATGCAGAATAAAGAAGATAGAAACAAATTAAACATAGCTGAGACTGAAACTTAACAATGTTGGCCATTAGTTATATATGTGAGAACTTGCAGGAATATTTGAAAGTAAACTCAGCACCAATTTCTTTCTTAAAGAAACCAATCAGCAGACATAACTTATCTACCCTGGGTCAGGAACTCTGTCCCACATCTAATACTCAGGTCAGGTAAACTTCACTGCATTGCTTTAGTAATCTCAGAACTCAGTTTCTTCAACAGCAAAGTTCACAGTTTGAAGAAAAGGGTTCATTGTTAGTACTTCTAATTTTCCCCAGGCTAATAGTTCACAGATGTACAAATACAGCACAAGGTTTGATTATGTTAGTATTAAAGGTGTTTTTCAATGTAATGTAAGAGCATATTTTAGGACAACTTAAAAATATGCATAATAAATTTGTTTCCACACATTATCCCCCTCTGAATTTACATCACTTTTACTAAAGTTATCTGTTAATGAGCAATATTATTTTAAATTTTTACATAAAAGTTTCAATCACTACCCAATGGGATACTAAATACCACTATTTCAGAAAAAACAAACACAAAACTTGAAAGGGTTTTGTACAGATAAATCACGCAGTTTGTCTACCAAGCCTACTTTCAAAAGACCACTGAAACTTTTTCACATGAAAAAGCATTTCAATTGCGGTCGAATACATTCAAATAAATGTTTAAATCTATCAATGGATCTTAAACATACCATTTTCAAGAAACAGAAAGCGTTAATCTTACCTTGAATAGCCGTTAGAAAAAACAGATCGACCAGAGAAGTTCAAAGTCCCCAAGGAAGTCAAGTTATCATCTCCAGACCCTTGGCATCTATTCCAATTTTCTGAACCAACAGGAATTGGTGGAATGACATTAAAAATAGGTTTCTGATCCTGCTGTTGAGAAAGAGATGCTGTATTCATGTCATAGTGGTACATCTGTCCCCCAGAGGTACTCACACCATGAACAGAAATGGCAGACATTTTATTACCAATTATATTGGCCCCAGAAAAGCTGGCCTGACAATAAACTGGGCCCAGTTTCTCCTGTTTAATTACCCCAGGGGTGCAGAGTTCAATAAAATCTTCTTTTTCTGTTTTCACTTGGGGCAGTGGCACACTGTTAGGACTTGGTAAGATCAAATCTCCATTATCTTTAATTTTAGGCTTAGTGTCCGGTAAAACAAGAGGCTTACAGTCCTCATTCGAGCTTCCTTCCAGAAGGAATGGATCATCCTCTCCTGCCAAAGGAGAAAGCAAACAGTTTTCATCTATCAAGAGGTCTGAGCTCCAAGGACTCTCACTTGTCTCTTTACTTGGGGACCCAGAAGAAAACTCCAAATCCTGGAGCTTTTTCCTCCAAATGTCAAAGGTGCTTTGGTCTGTGGTATACAACTTCATATTACCCCCGTTACTGCCTTTCTGGCCTTTCAAATTCTGCTGTTCTGAAGACACATCAGTGTGAGTTTTTGGAAACTCCTTCTCTGTGGGGGCAGCAGAGACAGCAGCAGATGCCGAATTCTTGGGGTTCTCTGGAACGCTGGTTGACCTACTGAGGTTTGCGATGCTTTCTTCCAGAAGCCGAAAGTCTGTTTCCCCAGAGGAAAGGCTGATTTGGCCCTGCTGTGGGAATCCCAGGTCATTTCCCATCACTTTCGTCTCTGTCTCTCCCATGTACAGTCCCATTGACAGTGAAACTGCCTTGGACAGATCTGGCTGCTGTGCATTGCTTCCTGAGCCTTTTGGAAAATCAACCAGAAGTCTTTGCTGCTTGGAGTCTGACTGAGAAGCAGCAGCCAGTGAGGGGGAAGATGCAGAAACCTTCACAGTAGCTCCTCCCCTTAGGGTTTTATAGAAATCCATCACATTTCCCCTCTCTCGACCAAGCACACTGCTGGGGATTTCTTCTCTACTGGGGTTGCTTAATGACTCCTTGGGGTCCATCAGTGAGTATCAGCTACAAAAAAAGAAGGGGACATAATAAGCTACAAAATCACATTACCTCTGTGATCCGATTAGTAAGAGCCTGTTAAATGAACCTTTCAGTTAACACCGAATCTAATTCCTTGTTACCAAAAGAGTAGATAGATTCTGTCTTCCAGAATACAAAAGCAGAGGCTCCTGCTCCCATTCAGTGCACCACATTTAAAAGTACAATGCAGTCCATTTGCACAGCTCTGAACAAAATTGTATCAAACTAAGCCTGGCTATTCATCCTGCCACTCACAAATTGGTAACTTTGTTAATCAGAGACATTACAATTCATGACATCTGATTATTCTAAAGTTCCAGCTGATGTCAAAGTATTTAATTTTTAAAAAGGAAGTATGACCATTTCTTTTCAACTAATCAAGGTTATCGGCTTTTCTGAGAACCAATAAACGTAAAATTTGATAAACACTATGCTAGAATTCTGTTTCTAATTACTCCCCAATTCCCCTCCTACTGGCTGGGTCACACATCCAAACCTTTTAGTACAACCTACTAGTGAACCATGTATTTTATTTGAAAAATAAACAATGATGGTCTGCTCATTTTCCAACAGAGTAGGAAAAGGCTCTTATTTTAACCCATATTTCCTACTGAATGTACCTAATAGTGCCTGCCTTCAAATTCTGGACATATGAAATGAAATGCACTGTACACAGGCTAATCAAAATTTAGATTTAAAAAAGTAGAATAGAATGTGTAGCTTCACACTACAATTTTAGCTTATTTAAATACTGTACAAGAACGATAGCTCTCTCAAACCCTTACAGCACAATAGAATCTAGATGAAACTACATGTTTTTAAACCGCTTAAGACCTCAGAATGAAATACTATTATAATCTCGAAATTAAATTTTTTCCTTTCTGAATATCTAAGTATTGAAAAAACAAACAAAAAAACCACCTCAGACCTGTAAAATCACATTTATATAAACTCAAGTAAAATGCTCAGAACAATTTGCTTCGCATTCTAAAGCTTCACCTATCCTAATTCTGAGCCTTCTTTCAAGAGGGTTAGGTTGATAGGTTATTGACAATCAAGATGTTTTAAGAGGCAGGCAGAGTCTTTGACAAGCATTATTTGCAACATTATAGTCAAATCCCGTTCAAAGAAAGAAAACTCCTGTACGGAGACTTTAAGATGCTTAAACTTCACTGGTCCTCTCTAAAAGTGGAATGTGATGAAGGTAGACTGTGGTGGATACCCGCTTCTACAAATCTCAAGGGTAAACTGCTTTTCTACCCGCCTCTTTGCTGTATTTGTCTGATAACGATCTCTAAACATAAGGTATCAAATGGAGCCTAATGAATTTCCACGCCGCTTTGACAGCTGCCTTCAAACTCGAAACCAAAACAAAACTTCACAAAACGAAAAGATACCTCAAACGACTTGATCCCCCCGTTTAAGTTGCAAATAACCCTGTCACAGTAATCGGCCTTAACAAACCATGCCAAGGGGTCTTAAGCGGCATTACACGGCTACAATTGTTAAGTCTGCAATCTCAAAACTAGCGCTTATCAAACACTGCACCACGAACTATCACGGTTAGGGAGGGTCTTTTTTCTAAAAGGGGCTACTTCAAACCTTCAGGCGCGAAGTGATGTCAAGCGCTAAAGAACAAACCCGGGGCCGAGGGAGGGGAGAGGGAGAAAAAAGTGAGAGGTTGAGAGAGAAATGTGTCCAGACCTGTTGAGTTCTTTCTCCGACACGCCCACTTCCACCAGATAACGCCAGCCCCGGCCGAAGTCTCCAAGTGGCAGACTGTCAGCCCCCTGCGTGTGTACACGCGCGCGCGCGCACACACACACACACACACTGCGTGCCCGCCAGAAAGGAGACGCACTGGAGCCTCGACACAAACCCTGCTCGCGCTCGGGCGCACTAGGGTGGAGTGAAAAGATTCAGGCGAGGAGAATTCAGACGCCACTCAACGTTCACCAGAAAAATGGGTGTCAGGGAGGCCCCCCTGGGAGGGAAAAGAAAAGGGACTAGGGAAGGAAGAAAAAAAAAAAAAGCCAGGATTCCTCGACAGGGAACGAGAGCTAGAGCCTGGAAACCTGGGGCGGCTCGACGAGGCTCCACTCGCAGGGAGCTCGGGTTCCTCCCCCTCGGCCCGGCCGGGGGACGGCGGCCCAGGGAGAGGAAGAGGCCAGCGCTGTCACCCGCGCGCTGCCCTTTCGTCACCGCCACCCGGCCCTCGCCAACCCCCACCCCCACTCCCCGAGGCTAATAAAAGTTTGCGAGCTCCCGCGGCGCCCCCGAGCCAGCCTGCAGGCCCCGGCCCGCACCTCGGGGAGCAAGCGCCCACGCGGGCCCCAGCGCCCGGCCCTCCCCTTACCTCTGCCGGCTGCGCCGCTCACCCGCCACCGTCCGCGGCTCCCACCGCAGCCGAGATAAACAACTTAGCGTGTGAAAGCAGGAGGAGCAGGAGGGAGAGATTTTTTTTCTCTAAAAAAAAAAGGAAGTAAACAGCCGCCCCCTTCTCCAGGAGGGGGAGGGGAGAGCCCCTATTTGAGAAAGTCTCCCATTTCCCGGCTGACAAGCCAGACCCCCGCCCCGCGCACGTCTTCGCGGGCCGGGGCTCTCGGGCGCGCGTCCTCCGTGCCGGCACGCCGCCGCTCCGGCTGCGGCGTCTCTTTCCACCCACTACAATCCGTCCCCGACGGGCGGGCGGTGACTCGGGCTCCAGTCACAGACTCGAGCTCGCAAAATGGAGGAGGAGGAGGAGGGGAGGCAGCGCGGACACGCGAAAGGGCCGCCCGGCCGCGGCGAGCGAGCGGGACCGAGAGGGGGGCGGGCGGAGGCGGCGCCACGGCGCGCATACACACACGCACACACACACACAGACACACACACGCGCGCGCGCGCGCGCTCCCACTCCACCCCCGGCCGCTCCCCGCCCGAGGCGCCGCGCGGCGGCGCGGGGAACGGTGCAACCTGTTGGCGACGCTCGGCAACTGCAGGAGCGGCCGCGGCCCCCGCCCCCACGCCCTCCGCGCGGGCCCCACCACCCCGGCCGCGACGGCGCCTGCCCGCCCGCGGCCCCCCGGCGCGGCTCCCGCCCAGGCCGCCTCCTCGCCCCCCACCTCTCCACCCCGCAGGCAGAAGGAGAGGAGGCGCCGGCGGGGCCGACCTGGCCTCGGAGGGGCGGGCTTCGGAGGGAAGCCGAGTTTTCTCTATAGTTTCTCTTCTTGCCGCTCCTTCCCGCCCCCGCCCAACTCCGCGACTCCGGAGCCACTCCGGAGCTCGCCCAGTCCTTCGGCGGTCAACGCCGCAAGCGCCCCTGCGGATGACAGCGGGCTGGCTGCGGGAGCCGGGGCGCGGCCGCAGCAGAGCCGCGGGACCGGTCCGCGCCTTCGCCCCCGGGCCGAGTGGAGCGAAGTGTGTCACTTCGAACGGGGCTACGGGGTTGCACCGAAACGGTGCCGCAGCGTCTCGGCCGCTCGCGGGACCCGACAGCCAGACACGCCCTCTGGGGAGGCTTCAGGGAGGGGCGGGCAGGGAAGAGGGTCGGCTCTTACGTACTCTCGGCCCACCCGGAGTCGCGTGCCGGCCGGTCCCCCACCCCCGCATCGTCTGGGCAGCCCAGTCTGCACCCGCCGAGCGCGCTCGCACCCAGAGTGAAGTTGCAAAGCAGAACCCACCCTCCCCTGCGCCGCGTCCGTCCCCCACCCTCTTCTCCGAGTCTGCGAGGCAGCGGCGGCGGCAGAAGGAGGCGCCGCCTGCCAAGTTCAACCCCCATCCCTCCCTCCGTCCTAGCGCGCTCACACTTGAAGGAAGTTGCACGCCAAATCCAAAACCTCCGGCGAACTAGATTTCTTTGCACTTTTTATTATTTTTAAGGAAAGCAGGAGGTGGCAGACCTAAAAGCAAGTTGCAAGCGAAATAGTAAGTTGCTTGCAAAGTACGCCCTCCTCCCCCGCCACCCCCAACTCCTGACCTCTCTTTCCACCCCCCTCGGGGGCCCACGTCCAAGTTTCCCGCGGAGGCCCGTCCCCAGAATTTTGACATTTGCTGCACTCGCCTCAATGCGTTGCTCACCATTTCGTGTTCATGGGACCCCAGTCCCTCCAAATAAAATTGAACATACGCAGCTTTAAAATGTCAGCGTGAAACTCCTTCCAGCTGTTCCCGTTACGCACCTCCCCCTCCATCCGAGGGAAACACGTGGCTTGTCCCCAAAGAGAGGAGCGTGGGGCGAGGGGAGTCGGCGCCGGAGGCCCCCGCCCCAGCCCCCTCCCCAAGCTCGCTGCCTCCGGAGGGCTAGGGCGACGGCGGGATCGAGCCTCCTACCTTGGACGGCACATACTACCATTTGTGGGACTCGGGGAAAGGTTGTGTTTGTGTTGCTTTAGGGTTTGGGGAGGTAAGTTTTGCGCCCCTACAGGTGACATCGCTTGCCTGCAGCTGCCGGGGCGGAGGCTGCGGCAGCTCCACCTAGCCCTGCCCGGGCGCTCGGCTGCAGCTACTCTTTCCCCCAGCTGCACGCAGACTGGCAGCGGCTGCCCTGCCCTGACATTTGCAGAGGATTGGGTCAGCGCATGCCGGAAACCGCCCGCCGCCATCTTGGTAAAGGCTGCTGACGCCGCCTGGCTGCGCGTACACCATCTTGGCCAAGCTTCTCGATACCCGGCAGCCGAAGTCGCTCGTCCTTGGTTCTGAGGTGGTGGACGCTGCCCCGTGTGTTGTCCAAGGATGACAGGGGAGAACTAGGCTATTAGCAAGCCACCTGCCCGGAGGCGATCTGCACCGGCCGCCTCCAGATGATGCCAGGGCCACCATCTTGGCAAAGGAAAAGACGCTCACCGCCGGAGGAAAGAAGGGAACCAAGACCTTTGCCAGCATAGAACCCTCAGCCAGGAGAATTTTCATGAAGGGCACTGAGCAACCCAGTTGCTAACAAAACCCCTTCTGTTAGCAACATCTCTTCTGATCCAGAAGAAATGGCTTCTCTTTTCCTTGGCAGCAGTCGACTGGAGGGAAGCCCTAGTCTTGGGTGCTCGCGGGGGCCTCTAAATGAGAATTGACTCCGAGAATGCTACTTTGCCTACTTCCCAGGTTTCTTACCTTCCAAGTGTCAAATACTAGAATCACATGTCTTTACCCGATGGGTCCCTAAACAACTAACAGCTTCATGGAAAGAAAGTCAAGACCCAAACCTACAATGTTACCTTACTGTGTTTCAAAAAGTGAGTTAAATAACTTGCACTGAAATGAATATCCTTGTACATCTGCTTAGACGTGATATTAGGAATTATTTAAGTATTTAAACATGTACAAAGTGGGGAAGGGCAGACTTCCCTGGTGGCTCAGTGGTAGAGTCTGCCTGCCAATGTGGGAGATGCAGGTTCACTCGCGGGGTGGGGAAGACCCCCTGGAGAAGGGAAAGGCTACCCACTCCAGTATTCTTGCCTCGGAAACCCCATGGACAGGTGAGCCTGGTGGGCTATAGTCCACGGGGTTGCCAGAGAGTCCCAAACGACTTAGCAACTAAACAACAAAACATACGTAAAGGGACCCTAACATATCTAATCAAGTGTCTCTTCCAATACCATAATCCTGTTTGATAGTTGAATCTCTGCTCTTAAAAAACAAACAAAAAAGCACTTCATCCCTCTTACCTGTCCATATACAGGTGGCTGGCACCCAGAATTTATATCACA
Organism: Moschus berezovskii; assembly: GCF_049115385.1. Taxonomy (NCBI): domain Eukaryota; kingdom Metazoa; phylum Chordata; class Mammalia; order Artiodactyla; family Moschidae; genus Moschus; species Moschus berezovskii. The sequence goes on along the minus strand of NC_142467.1, from coordinate 57,434,919 downwards.
TCTTTTACAAGCGTTCCCAATTAACTCTCCCCCCCCTCATTTTTTTCTTGCAGGTCAAGTGGATCACTTTAAAATGGGAGAGGACTCATTGTTTCAAATTAACAATCGCCATTGAAAACACTTTCAGTGGAGCAAAAGTGTTAAATTTTCCTGATTTCGTTTCTTTTCAGTGGTCTAACTATGCCTGTTAATTTTTTAATTTGATGGGAAACCTCTCATTCTTCAGTCTTTCATGCTTATCTGAAAGCATGCATAAACTTTAGCCCAGTGTCTGCTTTTCAGAGTATTAGAATTGTTACGTTTTGTGACTAACATTTATTGATTCCCCCAACACCCTCCCCCGCACCACACACAAACACAGAGTCTGCTGCCCACTTCTGCTGACAACAGCTGAATAGATAGGTATATATGGTTTTAACATGAGGAACCCGAAGCTTGCAGAGCTTGAGGTTTCTCCAGGATCACATAGCTAAGCATGGAGGGTAGAAATATACAATATTAAAGAGATTTTTCTTCACTGATCTTGTAATTTCCATGAAAGAGTTTGCAAATCCTGTGATACACCTGCAATAAATGTGTATGGAATTTAATTCAAGAAATGAAATCCTGTGTACCAGAAAGGACATGAGATTAAGCATTGTAATAATAACAGCAATTCTAACAGTAGTTAACATTTACTGAACTTCTATCTACCAGGCACCACTGAAAGTGTTTTATATATATGATCTTATCTTTAAATATGAAAAATTACTAATAGATAAAAAATTATTAATCTGTAACTCTGGGAAGTTATCATTACCAAAAAAGAAGAAATAGGATGAATCCCTATCTGAGGGGGAATATATTTGATTGTCTCAGAAGTAAAGGTGGGAATGAGGTGATATATCCAAACTGCAACAAGGCAAGGACCTTTACTGTCTTGTTCATCGCTATATGTTCCACTCCTAGAATAGAGTCCAGTACATAGTTATAATAAAACATTGGGTTAACTAGACATAATATCACTTTTATTGCACTGTTGCATTGTTGTGGAGGCCAAATGAGTTAATGAAATGTGTCCAAATATTACTCAAGATCCTCATTTTAATTGACTTATGTTTAAACACCTGAGTACTCCTTCCTAAAAAAATTAAAAACAAACAACAAACAAAGACCCATTACTGTTTGTTCCTGCAGTGTCCTGTACTTTACCTTGGTAGCACATTACAGTGATAGTTTGCTACTTCTGGATTCGTTTGTTAAATTTCTGTCTCCCCCTCGAGAATATAAACTCCTCTGGGACTTCCCTGGTAGTCCAGTGGCTAGGACTCTAGACTCCCAGTGCAAAGGGGCCTGAGTTTGAGCCCTGGTCAAGAAACCAGATCCCACATGCTGCGAATAAGACCCAGCACAGCCAAATAAATAAATATTAAAATTTTTTAAAAAAGCTCTGTGATGGCAGAGCCTGTGTCTGTCTTTTTCAACACTGTATCACTGCTGCTGCTGCTGCGTCACTTCAGTCGTGTCCGACTCTGTGTGACCCCATAGATGGCAGCCCACCAGGCTCCTCTGTCCCTGGGATTCTCCAGGCAAGAATACTGGAATGGGTTGCCATTTCTTTCTCCAATGCACGAAAGTGAAAAGTGAAAGCAAAGTTGCTCAGTCATGTCCGACTCTTCGACGCTATGGACTGTAGTCCACCAGGCTCCTCCATCCATGGGATTCTCCAGGCAAGAATACTGGAGTGGGCTGCCGTTTCCTTCTCCAACTGCATCACTAGTACATAGTAGGTACCCAGTGGCTGTCTGTTAAATTAATAAGTAAATGAAGGAAGGAAGGAAGAAATGGAATGGGTCTGAGACTATATCCTAAGGTCAATAAAACCTTAAACCTGAACAGTAACTGAACCACTTTTTACATTTATACAGCAGTTGATAGATTATCAGAGTGAGATAGATTATCTCCAATTCTGTTCATCTGTTTTATCATTTTAGATAGCTAGTTGGAACCTGCTAAATATAAAGCACAGGAAGCTCAGCTTGGTGCTTTGTGATGACCTGGATGCACAGTGGGATGGGGGATGGAGGTGGGAAGATCTAAGAGGGAGGGATATATGTATACATTGAGCCTATTCACTTCATTGTATAGCAGAAATTAACAACACTGTAAAGCATTTATATACCAATTGAAAAAAAAATCCAGACCTCACTGCCAGAATGCTCCTCCAAATCATCAGTTAAATCCTGTCACGCTCCTGCTTAAGTATCTACAGTAAATCCCTATTCCAGTGTGTACAGACCTCAACTCTCATTCTGGTTAGTATTTAAAACTACGACTTTCACCTTTGTAGAAGGCAAAACATTGTCACCAATGTGACTGGACTGGTATTAAAATAAAGTCAGTTAAAGTAAGGAAATCATAAAAAATTATAGTTGTAAATTTGAAGCTTTAAAACCTAGAATTTATGACTGAATGTTTAGTTGTTAATCCTTTGATGAGGGTCTAAAGCTTTTGAGAGTCTAGTGACTGGCATTTTGTGTTTTCATTCATGTATAAACCATATGCATTGCATCAGCATAGCTGTTGAAAGCCAGACTGGCTGGCTGGCCTCCACCTCTATGAAGAATGTAACCTTGGGCAATATAATTCTCTGTGCCTCAGTTTCTATTATCTGTAAAATGGGGATGATATTGGGTTGGCCAAAAAATTCACTTAGGTTTTTCCATAAGATATTATAATAATAGTACTAACTCAAATTATTATAAAGATTAAGCAAATGTGATATATATGAAGTGCTTCGACTAATTCTTGGGGTATATTAAATGTTCAGTCATCATTAGCAGTTATTATTCATATGCGGTATTAATATTTTTCCAGTTTTCTTTAAAGTAGAGCAAGAAATTAAAAATACTTAAAAATAATATGAGTATAGATTTCTAAATTTTTATGATTCATCCTCTCTGTCCTCACCCCGATCTTTTAAGGTAGTCTTGTATTCACCTAGTTTGACAGCAATTATTTATAGGGTGTTTTTCCATTTGGATTTTATAAATCAAAAAGTTTCATTACTCATGTTTCATCATTTTACTTAATATTTAATTAAATCAAATAATTACTAGAACAATGCAAATGGAATAAACATAATTTTGGGGGAAAAACTGCCAGGAACTGTTGGAGAGTGTAACTGGTAGAAACAGCAATGTGTGGAGCATAGGAAGTAATCATGGCCCCAGTGTTTAGCCTGTCCTGCATTAATCAGTATGTTTCCAGGGAGAATGGAGAACCTGGGTTAGCTGAGATGAATGCCTTTAGTAGTTTTAGTTGAGAGAGAGCATGATGAAGAAAGAGCACAGTGTACATACCACATTCATTTCCACTTTTACCATTGTTTACCACATGTATTTCCTTTTACATAAAGAGACCGCCTTGTAACTTATTTTCCTACAGCCCATGATTCCTTGTCATGGCTGTACTTCCTGGTTATTCTATCTTTTTATCCCCCAGCTGCTGCTGCTGCTAAGTCGCTTCAGTCGTGTCTGACTCTGTGCGACCCCACAGACGGAAGCCCACCAGGCTCCCCCGTCCCTGGGATTCTCCAGGCAAGAACACTGGAGTGGGCTGCTATTTCCTACCTCACTTTAAATCTATGACATTAAATATAAATTAGAATCAATAAATTTTTATCATTTTCACATGTATTAATTTGAAGTATGGCAGTTCATTGAATATGTTAATTTTACCTTAAGCCGGCAAAAGCAAATTTCGTGGGTTGTTGGAACTTACTTAAAAAGATTACTTCCACAGGTACCATAGCTATTAGATGCCTCTTGAAAACAGTATCCTGTCTTTAGGAAACACTTTGTTCTGGTTTAACTCTGTAAGGTCAGAATTTCAATGGAACCCAGCTGAGTTCCAAAAGCCCCGTGTTTCTCTGCTTCAATATTTGCATTTTACACCAGACATGCTTTTTATAAACAATTCACATTTAGAACAGCAAGTTCTTAATCATAATGAATTCCACTTTGGTACTTCTTTTTGTAATTGGAATTAACATTCCCACATGAACTGGGAAATGCTAAATTGTTACGGGCATCCCTAGTGTTTTGCTGATTCTCATGATGCTTTCAATGGTTTCATCATAAGCTACCTAAAATATCACAATTTAAACTCATATGCATGATATGCTTATGGGTGTCCTGTTAAGTCTATATTCTTTATGCTGCAGAACTTAGTTTAAGCAATACCTGATTCAAAGAGGAGGTAAATATCAGCAGATAAACGTTGCAGTGAGCAGGAACCTAATGTTTTTTAGTATTTGCAGACATTAGAGCAAGCACGCTGAATAACTGTAACAAGTATTACGTACCTTGTTTTTCATTTGTGGCATTTGTGGCTGGCCATTATGTCATTAGCTTTCTTCCTCTTTCTGATTTAATCTCCTTTTCTATTCCATGTTCCTTTAGTAGAGATTGTTTCAGTAGGTTCCATTTCTAGGTGGAACCTTTCAGCTCATTTGCAAAAAACTTACATTTCCATTTTGGTGCTTACACCTTGTTTATTTATTAGGTCATGCGGGGCTTTGTTAGAAATAGTGGAGTTGGAAGATCAAAATATCCTTGGTATAGGGGTCCCTTAACAAGACATGAATGTACTTTATAACAGACTCTGAAGTGTTAATAAGGACATTTGATACAACTTTTAAATCTGATGTCAGTATTAGTCAATTAATTTTCTCTAGCCTCTTGTTTGTCAATATGAGACCTGACTTTGAAATCCTGTTCTGTCCTTTACTTAACTGAATCATCTGCAGCCAGTCATTCACTTCTTCTCAGCCTTGTTTTTCTGTTCATAAAAGAAGGGTGATATCTACCCCCTGCCTCACAGGAATCTGTAAGTCAAACAGGATGGTGCATACAAAAGGAGTTTTTAAAAACTAAGCTTGGAAAAACAAGGAGAAGTGTGTATAATTTTTCATTATTAGTTCACCACTACAAAAGTAATTATTAATTTTATTGACAATCATCATTGCCTCTCTTCACTCCTTCCCCGGATAGTGCAATGGGTGGCCTGACAATTCCAGCAGAGGAGTGGCAATTGATGAGTGCCGGAGCCAGTTGCACCTGCTTGGGGAGCTGATAGCTAAGTTTTTAGGAATTCTGTAAGTCAGTTGTTCATCATGGCCAAGATTCAAAACTAAATCATTTAGAAACTTACAATTAAAATACTTAAAAAACCAAGGTAATAAATGCTCAAAACTTCACTTCTTAATTGCTTTACCATTATCTATGCTTTAAAGTTGTTTCTGTCCATCCTTTCTAATGCATATCCCATATAATGGTGTGATACAACATCTCTTCCCAACTCTGCATTCAGAAATGTTATTTCAGTAGTTTGAAATCAATCGTGATGGAGTATGTACACTATAGAAATTGGAAAACACTGCAGATCAGAGATTGACTTATTGTGTTGATTGTCTAAACCTAAGAAAGTGATAGAAGAAAATTTAGCAATAAAGATTGAACTTCAATGTGTATTCATTCATGAGTAACACAAGAATTTGATGAAATTTTTTTCCAGTACTTGAAAAGTATTATCTGATCAACAGAGAAGCACTCACATCATTGCCAAAGTGTAGTCCAAACATACATCTTTGTTGTTTCACTTTCATCTTGCTCATTAATGTAAAAAAAAAAAGGTCATCAACATTCATGTTTGAACTTCAGTGGCATGAGTGACTTCTTTGCTGAACTGAATATTAACCAAATATGATCTGCTTTTGCCAAACATAATTGAATTGCAGCTGTAGGCTGACTATGGGTACAAGAGATTGGCAAAAACCATTGAAAACAATCTGAAAATCAATGGGCTATATAGAATTTACTGTAAAAAGTGTATTTTATTATTTTTTGGTAAACTGTATGCTATGCATTCTTTGTATAAGTAAAACTGTATAACAGATACAGAGATACTCCCTCGCAGCAGCTGTTAGACATTTATCAGCACACTGATTATGGATGAAATCTAATTTACTATTTGAAAGCTCATTCCACCTGTCACATGGAGCCTGGGTTGTGGGAGCTAAGGCAGGAAGCAGGGGGAACAGTGAGGAGGCGGGCACACAGGATTCAAGGAAACACACAGATTTGCTCTGGGGTGGTGCCAGTGGAGGTGGGAAGCTATGGCTGGACAGGGGAAGTATTTTGGAGGCAAAGGAAGCAAACCAGTCATTTGGCAGCTCCATGGAAGAGATAGGCTTGCAGGAAATACCCATGCTAACGGAAGACTGTCTGGCAAAGACTGAGAAGGCTCAGTGGTTGGAGGAAGTGAGTGCTTCTATGAGTTGCACCTGAGAGCAGCATGGAGGAAGCAGCGTGTGGAAGGAGAGAAGTAAATGGTCAGCTCAAATTCATATCTTTGAAGCACATGCAGAAAGTTAGGCTTGACTGTCTTGCAGTGGGAGAAAGGAGGGAAAACCCTAAATACCAGTAGCATGTCCTAACCGGAACTCAAGTACTTGGAAGTTTTCTTACTCATCTAGAAATTTTATTAAGATTTTTGCCCATATATCTGGAGAAAACCTTAATTGGAAATATGCATGCACCCCATTGTTCACTGCAGCACTATTTACAATGGTCAAGACATGGAAGCAACCTAGAAGTCTGCTGATTTAAGAATGAATAAGAAAATGCGGTATGTATATACAATAGAATATTGCATGTGTGTTCAGTCACTAAGCAGTGTCTGACTCTTTGTGACCCCATGGTCTGTAGCCCACCAGGCTCCTCTGTTCATGGGATTTTCCAGGCAAGAATACTGGAGTGGGTTGCCATTTCCTCCTCCAGGGAATCTTTCCAACCTAGGGATCTAACTTGCATCCCATGATGAAGTATTACTCAGCCATAAAAAAGAATGAAGTAATGTCACTTGCAGCAACATGGATGGACCTAAAGATTGTCATACTAAGTAAGTCAGACAAATATCATATGATATCACTGTTATTTGGAATCTAAATAAGGGCTACAAATGAACCAATCTACAAAACAGAAATAGAGTTACAGATGTAGAAACTTATGGTTACCCAGGGGGAAAGGGTGGGGGGAGGAATATTGGAAGATTGGGACTTATAGATACATATAACTATATATAAAATAGATAACTAATAAGGACCTACTGTATATAACAGGGAGACCTCTACTCAGTACTCTGTAATGACCTCTATGAAAACAGGATCTTAAAAAAGAGTGGATATGTGTATATTTTTTCACTTTGCTATACAGCAGAAACTAACAACGTCGTAAATGAACTATACTCCAATAAAAATTAATTAAAAAAAGATTTTGCCCCCTAAGGGGATTGCTATTCCAGTGCCCTGATCCCATCCCAAAGTACAGCAGATCTTTCCCCATCATTTGCCCAGGCTGACTGTAAACTCACTCAATCACCCTGGGCTACAGAGACGGTGCTGCCTTCTTTCATTCTCCTCAGGACCGTGTTATTCTTTGCTTTGTCACAGAAGACCCCTACCATAGCTGCCTACTATATTGCCTACTAGTTAGCAGCAAGATTCTGGTCACCACTGCTCTCCCTGCTTCCTCCCTTACAGCATAACACCTATACTCCACATTGCAGGTTGTACATTTCAGTTTTTAAACATATTGCAAGAGGTTATTAAATTTTATGGAATTTTAAACAGTCAATGTTTTGCAGAAAAAAAAGGACCATCTCTTCCACATTCACCTAGCTTCTGAATCCTAATAATCAGAGAAAGGACAATTTCTCAACTAGACACCCACTAATGACTGACAGTTTGAGGATTCTGTTTGGATATATTAATTTGGTTTACTCTGGCCTTCTGATGCTAGTTATTTTATTGACAATTTCAATCAGTCATGGAATCTTCATTAATAGAAGGGATTTCCCCAACTATTTTCCTCTCCCATTCATTCATTTCTTCAGGAAAATATAATTTCTTCAACAAAATAGCAACTATTACATGTTAGGGCCCAGTGTAAGGTTGCAAGGACATAAAAATGATTAAGATACAGTCTATACTCTGGAAGAAATGGAGACAGAGTAACAAGTCATTATGAAACAAGGAAGATGTGTAGAAATGTGGTGACAGCTGCATGGAGCAGTACATACCCATCAAGTCACCTGGATGCTTAAGGACAGGGAGGTAGCTGTGGGTCTGGAGGTGGTGGTCAGGGAGAGTTTCCAGGAGGTGAACAGGTCTTGTTTAAATTATGAAAGTTCTCCTCCAGGTTATTTCTAATGGAAATAACACAATGAAAACTTGCCGTCAGTATTTTATCAAGATTTTTTTTTTGATGGATTTAAAAGAAACCCAACTGTTAAAGCAAAAAGAAAGTTTACTGATTTGCTTAAAAGTCAAGAGGAAATTTAGTTTTAGGCATGGTTGGATTCAAGGGCTCAAATGATATCAAAATGACTTGAGGACTTCCCTGTTGGCCCAGAGATTAAGAATCTGCCTCCCAGTGCAGGGGACCTGGGTTCCATCCCTGGTCTAGGAAGATCCCAGATGCCACAGGGCAACTTAGCCCAAGCACCACGATTACTGAAGCCTGTGCACTTAAAGCCCGCATACCACAACAGAAAGTAGCCCCTGCTCACTGCAACTAGAGAAAGCCCACCTGCAGGATGAAGACCCCACAAAACCATAAATAAATAAAGTTTTAAAACTTATTTTAAAAAAAGGACTTGACCCCTATCTCTTAGCTTTACTTTCCTCTGTTTTGGCTTTATTCCTGGGAAGGTTACCCCCACCTGGTGGCCCATAGCACTTGGATTTAAAACTCTACCAGCTTAGTAACTTCAGTGGAAAGAAAGTTCTTCTTTTCCAAAAATTTTAGTGGATGTCCCTGGGAGTAGCCCCATGGATCTCACTGGGTCTACTTGGGGTTATACTCTGACTGGCAAAGCCTAGGTGAGATCCCCACCACTGATACTTAATCAGTTCAGTTCAGTCGCTCAGTCGTGTCCGACTCTCCGCGACCCCATGAATTACAGCACGCCAGGCCTCCCTTTCCATCACCAACTCCCGGAGTACACTCAAACTCATGTCCACAGAGTCGGTGATGCCATCCAGCCATCTCATTCTCCGTCGTCCCCTTCTCCTTCCGCCCCCAACCTTTCCCAGCATCAGAGTCTTTTCCAGTGAGTCAACTCATCGCATGAGGTGGCCAAAGTATTGCAGTTTCAGCTTTAGCATCAGTCCCTCCAATGAACATCCAGGATTGATCTCCTTTAGAATGGACTGGTTGGATCTCCTTGCAGTATAAGGGACTCTCAAGAGTCTTCTCCAACACCACAGTTCAAAAGCATCGATTCTTCGGCGATCAGCTTTCTTCACAGTCCAACTCTCACATCCATACATGACCACGGGAAAAACCATGGCCTTGACTAGACGGACAATAGCGGGGTACAAATGAGAGAGAAAGAGAAAGAAGGAAAAAAAGAGAGAAGAGAGACGCTCTTTCCAATAGTTAGGGTTTCAAAGTAGGAGAAACTAAAGTAGGGCCACACAGAAATCAAGAGAGGCCTACTGCGACAGCTATTTATTGAAATATTAACGGTGACACAAATATCGTAATTTACATTTCAGGGGGATTTATTACATTTAGGGGGATTAATCATGACCTAAAATTTTTGCAATCATGACCTAAAATTTTTGCCAGCAATGAACACTGAAAATTAAGTATAGTTGTTATAAGTCCTACTGATTCCCCTTCCCAATTTTAATAGGAAAAGCATAAGGATTTTTGTTTTAAACATTTCAAATAGGGCACAAATGAATTAACTATTACTTTGCAGAAATAGTACCTCTACTAATTGGCCCTTTTCAGTTGATGTAGTGATATTCACAATTTCTAAGCTAGGTTTGTAGTATTTTACAGAAGGACTTTATCTTGCTTGCCTGTGATTCCAGTGAACGTGACAGGGTATAGAAGGCTGCTGTGAGCCTCTGCCTGCTTATTTTGCTCCTTCTGTCCTGACAAGCTGACCGTCATGCAATTGTCTCCAGCCTGGGTGCTGGGCAGGCAGGAAGCCAGAACCAGTAAAAGAAGCAGGAGGCACTCCATGAATACTTGCTGATTAATTTTAGCTCCATAGGCCTGATGGGTTTTCCATCCCTATAATTACCATCAGCAAATAGTTATTGAATGATGTCTAGCATATATTTTTATTCCCCTTTCCTTGGTCCTGATTTTCACTTCCTATTTTACCTCCCTGTGATTTTACCAACAGAGCCTCCTTGATGTTTCAACTTGCTCAATTTTATTCCACATATGAAATATCTATGTATCCATCCATCTATCATCTGCCCATCCATCTATCTAAATTTAGTTTTATTATAAAGAGTTTAAGTACTCTCTGGATTAGTGAGGGGATAAATTGTGAGGGAAGAAAGAAAGAAAAGGATACCGAATGGCTACTCTGTTAGTACATTCCACATACACCTTACAAGTCAATCTTTTTTTGTTAGAAATAATGCCTAATAAGCCCGTAAGTCCTGACTGGGTCTTTCAATACAGCAGCAGTCCCCAGCTCGCCAACTTTTTTGGCATCAGGGACTGGTTTCGTGGAGCACATTTTTTCCACGGACTGGGAATGATTTCAGGATGATTCAAGTGCATTATATTTACTGTGCACTTTATTTCTATTTTTCTTATTATATCAGCTCCACCTCAGATCATCAAGCATTAGATCCCAGAGGTTGGGGACCCCTCTATAGACCAAATGGAGAGCAGTGAAGAGTGACAGTATGAGTTATGAAAATGACAAGTGGAGAAAGTTAACAGAGAGAAGATTGGGGCCTCTCAAGAAAAACGACTGTCTTTGTGTGCATGGCATTAGAAGAATGACACAATTTTAGATCTTCTGTCTTTTAAACAACTTTAAAATATACATGCTAAAATACATACTTGTTTTTAAAAATTCAAACATATAGAAGAGAGAAACGCTTAAATTTAAAGGAAAAACTCTCCTCCATGTGATCCCATTTTGCAGATATAACAATTTTAACAAGTTGGTGTACATTCTTCCAGACCCTTCTTGTCTATGCATACACACACATAGTTTCTTAAGAAAACAAAGCTAGGGTTTTACTATATTTTTTTCAACTTTATTCATCAAATAAGATGTTTGGGGACAATGCTCCATGTCAACATTTTCAGGTAACACCAGCAGAGCTTTCTATTGTTTAGCTATAATTTATTTAACCTTTACCCTATTGATAAATATTTAAGTCATTCCCAATTTTTCACAGTTGTCAGCTATGCTGCAATAAATAGCTTTGTATATCTTTACACACCATTGTAAAAGTATTTCTGTAGTATAAAATTGAAATTAGACAAATGTGATTCATAACAATCATTAAGCACCCAAATGTGGCACACTAGTGGGCTTATTAGAAAACTGCTTGTCTATTACCAGCTCATTTTCTATTTCATCTTCCTTGAGATTAAGATTCAATTCGAGCAGGAGTCATGAATGGCTATGCAGAATAGGCTACTACCTAAAGATTCCTCCTATATTGCTATGGATCCAGTTTTGCTGTATTCATCCTTATGTTAACTATAGTATAAATTCAAGAGGATTGGTTTACATATGAACTGTGAAGAAGTCACTTGCGTGTGGTCATTTAGGGATACCACAATGCTTTTGATGATCAGTCTCCATCCTTTGAGGGTACCTGTTATGTTCTCTGTGATAACCAGCGGGTGCAGTTATTGTCTGTGACTGCCACACACTCATTCTCCACATATGGTACTAGGACCTCAACTTTCCTTTGGAAGACTATCCTCTTCCCAACTTAAGTTCATGTATTTGTGATGGGATTAACTCCATCCCAAACTCTATAGATAGGACAGGCCTGGCCTTAGGTCAGAGATGGGCACATGACAGACACAAATGAGCCTGTCAAGGTCTGCACAGACTATTCAGAAACTCACTCTTTTTTAACAGGAGCATCTAAGCTGGTAAGATGCCTATGTGGAGCAGCTGTATTCTAACACTTAGAACCTCCATCAGAAAGAGGTTAAAAAAAAGAAAGAAAAAGGAAAGGGATCTGGAGATAGCTTCTCAGTTATGTAATTTGAAATCTAGGTCCTCAGGCTAGGGCTACTCCTAGACTTGACAATTACACACTCTGATAAATTATTTTTCTTCTCTTCAGCCAGTTGGTGTTAGCTTTGTAACACTGGCATCTGAAAGGATCCTGACAGAAGAAATAAAGGTCTAAAACATAGGGCACTGCTTCTTATGGAAGACAGAAGCAGGTGAAGGTTACTAGGCATCTAGGGTGACCCCAAAAGAGAAGTCAGAGAGAGAAGCCAGCTGAATGTCTAAAAATAAACTTTACCTGCTTCATGAGTTTGGCTCCCATTTCCCCGTTAATAATTAACTATGTGAGATGGCCAAACTTCTTTATTTATGTATCCATAAATGAGAACATCAACCTTCAGTTAATTTACTCATTTTGGCTATATCTGCCTTAGATTTCCATTGTTTAAAATTAATATAGATATTACTTCTCTACTTTAGGTTGTGCTTTAACAGAAAAAATAAAGGCTGGTGATATTCCCAAAGAAATGTTTTATCTAGTTTGTCTTTTGTTGTTGAATCACTAAGTCATGTCTGACTCTTTGTGACCTCATGGACTGTAGCCCACCGGGCTCTTCGGTCCATGAAATTTCCCAGGCAAGAATACTGCAGTGGGTTGTCATTTCCTTCTCCAGGGGATCTTTCCAACCCAGGGACTGAACCCACATCTCCTGCATTGGCAGGTGGATGCTTTTCTGCTGAGGCACCAGGGATGTCCCAGTTTCTCTTTGGAGAAGCCTAAATTACTACTCTTCTTTTTTTATTGATCCAGCCTTATATTTTACTGCTTTGTTTATAGTAGACTTGATAAAATATTAACTTAAATACAGCATTTGTAAATATGGCCTGCTGTTGCTGCTGCTAAGTCGCTTCAGTTGTGTCCGACTCTGTGCGACCCCATAGATGGCAGCCCATCAGGCTCCCCCATCCCTGGGATTCTCCAGGCAAGAACACTGGAGTGGGTTGCCATTTCCTTCTCCAATGCATGAAAGTGAAAAGTGAAAGTGAAGTCGCTCAGTCGTATCCGACTCTTAGCGACCCCATGGACTGCAGCCTACCAGGCTCCTCTGCCCATGGGATTTTCTAGGCAAGAGTACTGGAGTGGGGTGCCATTGCCTCCTCCAAAATATGCCCTAGTGAAGTATATGTGAAAATATTTTATATTTTTTATATCTTTAAATATATATAAAAATGTGTATTTTTATATATTTTCTAACTTGTGTTTTTTAAACTCAAACTTGATAGCTGAAGGAAAACCTCCAATAATATGAAAAACCAATCCCTCACCTGAGTTAAACCTACAATATTTATACAAATATTGCTGCTGTTGATGTATGTAAGCTTTATACTCTTATCTCATCTGTAGCAGGGAAATAAGGCATGGTGGTGGATGGGGATTTCATTAGTTAGACACAGTAAATATTTATTTAGTTATTAATAACTCCAGCTCTGTCGGAAATAAACTTGAGGCTCTAGCTCTTAGTAGACATGTGTCTTTAGGCAAGTTAGTTAACCTCTCTGAATCTTCATTTCCTTATTGGAAAAATAAAGGTAATAATAGGATTTGTTTCATAAGGTTCTTATACAGACTGAATAAGCTATTCTATGTCAAACATTTAGCACAGTCTCTGACATAAGTGCTTGTTATGTTACATGATGATTGCTGTTACTAAGCCCTGTGCTAAAGATTAGTAATGTAAAGAAACCGACAAATCATAACGCCTGCAGAAAGTGAGACGGACATGTAGGCACACGCCAATCAGAAAGACACATACACTCACACTGCCCTAGCTTCCTTCAGTCTAAATCACTTTCCTCCTCACATCACCTGCTGGGGATTCTGCAAAAGAAATTCAGCCACTAGCTGGAAATTTTCACTGTATGACTTATCAGGCTCCTCAGAGCTTTGGGGTTCAATAATTCTGTAAACCACACTAGTTACAGATCATGGTGGGATTTTATCCTTTTGAAGCCCACATATTTCCACTTCCAGATGAGCATGCTCAAATAGAAAAAGACATTTAAAAGCACAGAAATGGATCGTTTGTTCTTTAATCAGCAAAATCCTACAGCCAAAAGAAATAAAAGCACGAAGAACTGGAATAATTTGACTGGAATCTCACTAATTTGCCAAGGAACCAAAACGAACACACAAGCTATTCTAACTCCTGGTTGAGTTCTCCACACAGTAAATACAGTGATATATAATCTTCATATGTCAATATTTAACCTTTTATGAATTTATTGCTAGCCATGTGTCAACCCACAAATTCATTTGTTTACTTATATCAGTGCCATGAAAACTCCTTTCACTTCACCATCAGTGTTTGTATAACAAGTGGACAAGGCACTGAGCAGTGGGGAGGGGACGGGGTTTTGGTTTTGGGAACCCCTTCTTGCCTCACCCCACCCCCAACTACATGATCTTGGGTAGGTTTCTTTTCATCTTTTCAACTGTCTTTCTTTGATTAGGTCCCTGGACTTTTACTTCCTATGTCTTTCAACCCAAACAGAAGTAACCCTGTTCTGACTGTGAAGTTTTTACTAGACAGCCCATATTTATTTAGCTCCTTTTATTGTTCAGTCACTAAGTCATATCCGACACTTTGCAAAACTGCAGAACACCAGCCTTCCCTATGCTTCACTATTTTCCAGAGTTTGCTCAAACTCACATTCACTGAGTCAGTGATGTTATCTAATCATCCAATCCTCTGCCACCCTCTTCTCCTTTTGCCTTCAACCTTTCCCAGCCTCAAGGTCTTTTCCAATGAGTCGGCTCTTCGAATCAGGTGGGCACAGTATTGGAGCTTCAGCTTCAGCATCAGTCCTTCTAATGAATATTCAGGACTGATTTCCTTTAGGATTGACTAGTTTGATCTCCTTGCTGTCCAGGGGACTCTCAAGAGTCTTCTTCAGCAATTTGAAAGAATCAATTCTTCAGTGCTCAGCCTTCTTTATGGTCCAACTCTCACATCCATACATGACTACTGGAAAAACCATAGCTTTGACTATCAACATTTGCTGATAAAGTGCTGACTCTGCTTTTTAATATGCTATCTAGGTTGGTCATAGCTTTTCTTCCAAGGAGCAAGTGTCTTTTAATTTCAGGGCTACAGTCAGCCTGCAGTGATTTTGGAACCCAAGAAAATAAAATCTTTCACTGTTTCCACTTTTCCTCTTTTTATTTGCCATAAAGTGATGGAACTACATGCCATGATCTTAGTTTCTTGAATGTGGAGTTTTAAGCCGGCTTTTTCACTCTCTCTTTTCACCGTCATCAACAGACTCTTTGGTTTTCTCTTCACTTTCTGCCATTTAGCTCCTATTGTATGCCTCTATGTAAAGCACTGGAGATAGAGATAAATAACGGAAGCTTCTGACCCTCAAAGCTCTCCCAGTAAAGAGGGGTCAGAAACACAAAGAGATGACAGAATACAGTAAATGCAATAATAAAGATGTGTACAGGGTATGACAGGAGCATAGGAAGTCAGAGGATGAAGTCAGGGAACAGGGAAGGTCCTGGAGGAAGAAGGTTGAGATTTAAAGGATAAGCAAGAGTTGGTGTCGGGTAGGGCAGATAGATACAGTCTGAGCTTCCTGTGAGATGACAAAGATCATGCTAAGAGAAAGACACTGGCTTGGATTAGAGAAGAATGACAAAGAACACAGGCTGTGGTGATTCTAGCTGGGTGATCTTGACCCAGTTACCCAGTTTCCCAGTCTATTAAATAGGCATAATGACTAGATTCCTTCTTAGGGCTGTTGTGAGGATTCAATGAGATTATTTATGCTAATTGTAGCACAGTACTTGACACTAATTACAGTTAGTAATAGCTAATAATAATAACAGTGGTAGTATTACCAATTTACTATCACCAAGAACGCATTGCCTCCTCTCGCTCTTCTAAGGATACAAACACATTCATATCCCACTACTAAATATATTTTGTTTATAAATATTTTTTAGGGATAACACCCAAGTATTTGAAGCACTGTGATTAAAAAGTGAACATTTCATACAAAGCTTGCAGAGATCATGGAGGAGTCATTGATTGTAATGATTTCTCCTAGATCAGTAGTTGTCATATGAGGGTAACTTTTGCCCAGTCGGCAATGACTGGTTATCATAGCTGGAAGGGGGAATCTCATTGGTATCTGGTGGCTAGATACCAGGGATGCTGCCAAATATCCCACAACGCACAGGATAGTTCCCACAATGCACAAGATAGTTCCCACAACACACAAGATAGTCCCCACAACAAAGAATTATCCAGCCTAAAATGCCTACAGCGCAGAGCTCAACAATCCCTGCCCTTGATGTAACCCACTTGCAGCTGGCTGTCAGTCACCGTCAGGAAACACAGCAAAGCAGTGTTTCTAAAGATCCAAATTTCAGATGTGAAAGTTTATCCTACAGACATCATACATGTTTCAACATCTGCAGAAATAAAAGTCCGTGAGCCCCTGATAGCATCATTTAGACTTTTCTTGCTACCAAAGTAATGGTAATTTTAATAAGTCATTTTCCCTTACTGAGATAACTCAGGACAAATACCCCCTTTTTTAGATAGCTGTTTCTTTAATGGAATTTACCAAAAAGAGACTCAGTTAGCCCTTATTTGGGAGTCTTAGAAACTTGGAATGGTCTTGGCTTGTCTCCATTGCCATGGAGGTTCAAATGACCAGCCACCTGTAGTGGCTCCCATAGTCTCTCAGGGGAGGGGGCTAAGCGCCCTTTGGGCTCCCATGGTCTTCTGAACATTCCTGCCAGAGTGGGGCCAGCATCAGTGGGCCTCAGAGGGCTTGTGTGTTCATGTCTCCTGACAATTTGATCCCATTAATGGTCTCATCTTTCCTTCCTTCTTTTTCTCATTCTTCTAGAAGCAGTCTAAGAATGTGAGCTCTGGTGCAAAATTGCCTAGGTTTGAATCTGGCTCTGCCATTTCTTACCATGTGACTTTTACAGGTTTCTTAATCTCTGTGTAACTCAGGTTCCTTACCTGTAAAATGAGGGAAATCAATAGGACCTGCCTCCTAAGATTGTTATGCAAATTGAGTTTTTATATATAAAGCATCTGGAACACAGCCTGGCATATAATAAGCAGTAAATAAATGTTAGTTCTTTCTCTTACATTTGTTCCTATTTGCCTTTACAGTTTATTCATGTGCTCATAGGACACTCTGACATCCTATGATTTTAGGTATGATAAGGACTTGGTAGAAGGTACATGTCATTGCAGGATATATCATACATTCATAGTCAAGGGCCAGCTGGGGGCCAAGGGAGGGGTGGTTGATGCTTGGTTAGTTCTACTTCTTGGTTAGACTACCAGTAGCTTGTGTTTTTCTTCCTCCCTCATCTTTACTCATACCCAGTTTTCTCTTACTTTTCCTAGCATTTCCCCCCAAGTGTGACATCTCAACAGAATCCTCCTTGCTTTGACCCTCCACAGTGTTTTATCTGGCCACTTCTTAAAGCATTGGTTTCCAGCTGAGCTCTCCACCAAACTATTTGAGAATCTATTTAAAAGTACAGATATCTGGGTACCACGTCAAACCTACTGAACCGAAATCTAAAGGCAGAGTTCAAGGATCTCTGTTTTATTAGTCTTTATTTGAGAGGCAGTCTGGCACAGTATCTTAGAACATGGCCAAAGAGCTAGATTACCCTAGGCTATGTGATAGCTGTGTGACTTTGGGCAAATTGTTGATCTCTGTGGCTCATGATTTCATCTGTGAAATGGGGATTGGAAGAGTAATTTATTTCCTAGGGTTGCTGTGTGAATGAATACATGAAATAATGCCTCTTAAAACAATGCCTGGAACATTATAAACATTTTGTAAGTGTTACCTATTTCTTTGGGCTTTCCTGATAGCTCAGTGGTAAAGAATTTGCCTGCAAGGCAGGAGCAGCAGGAGCTGCAGGAGACGCGGGTTCGATCCCTGGGTCAGGAAGACCCTCTGGAGGAGGGCATGGCAACCCACTCCAGTGTTCTTGCCTGGAGAATCCCCATGGACAGAGGAGTGTGGCACGCTACAGTCCAAAGGGTCTCAAAGAGTCGGACATGACTGAAACGACTTGGCACCTATTTCTTTTCTCTTTCTCGTCCACTCTTGCTTCCCTTTTACCTTCTTAAGTATCCACCCATCAGTCATTATTGTCTTCGCTCTTTTCAGCAAATACATACTGGCCATCTACTTAGGACATGACTTTGGGGTTCCAGAGACAAATTAGACAAATGTGATTTTAGTCCTCCATGGGGCTATAATCTAATGGTGAGGGGGCAGGGTGGAATAGACATATAAACAAATATAGTGTTCCAGTTCCAAGTGCTGGTAGATATATGTACAGTGTATGAATGAAGAAGTTACTGGTTTTCTTAGAAAAAGAGTTTGAGGAAAGGCTCCAAAGAAGAAATGACTTTCACATTGAATCAATCAGCATGTGGAATAAACATTTCTGAAAGTTGTACATACCAAGCACAGGTCACAGTGCCTGCTTGACATTTTCTTTCTTTAGTGAGTTGCAGCTTCATTTTTAATATTTTAAAAAGTTATTAACCAGGAGTAGCAAAGTTATCTTAAAAGGAGAGTGAAGTTAGAGGAATCACAATTCCTGAACTCAGAACTTCCTACAAGGTCACAGTAATCAGGATAGTGTGGACTAGCATAAGGAGAGATAGTTGGATCAATGGAATAGAACTGAGAATCCAGGAAGCTATATGTCTGTGAACAACTGATTTTTGCCAAGAATGTCAAGACTGTTCAATAAAGAAAGAATAATCTTTTCAACAAGTGGTGCTGGGACAACTGGATAGCCATATATAGTATAGAAGAATAAAGTTGGATCCTTACTTCATATAATATACAAAAATTAACCCAAAATGGAACAAAAATTAGCGGTATGAGCTAAAACTATAAAACAGAAGAAAACACAAGTGTAAATCTCCATAACCTTGGATGAGGCAATGGTTTCTTGGATATGACACCAAAAGTATAAACAAATGGGAAAAAAAATTGATAACCTGGATCCCATCAAATTAAAAAAATTTTTTTTCTGCTTTGAAGAATATAATGAAGAAAATGAAAGGACAACTCACAAAAATGAAAGAAATATTTGAAAATCATGTGTTTTCAATTCAGTAGTAAAGGTGGCAAAGTGGTCAAGAATCCGCTTGCCAATGCAGGAGATTGGGGAAGATCTCCTGGAGAAGGAAATGGCAACCCACTACAGTTTTCTTGCCCGAAAAATTCCATGGACAGAGGAGACCAGCAGGTTACAGTCCACGGGGTCACAAAGAGTCAGATATGACAGCACAGCACAGCATAATAAAAGGACAATTTTATGCTAAAAATAGCCAAATGAATAGACAGTTCTCTAAAGAAGACAGACAAATGGCCAATAAACATGTAAAAAGATGCTCAGTATCATTAGTCACTAGGGAAATGCAAATAAAAAACATAAGATGTATCACTTCAAATCCATTAGGATACCTAGAATTAAGAAGAAATAAAGGAAAATAATAAGTGCTGGTAAGGGTGTGGAGAAATTTTAACTCTCAAACTTTGCTGATGGGATTATAAAATGGTTCACCCACTGTGGCAGTTCCTTAAAAAGTTAAACATAGAGCTGCCATATAACCCAGCAATTATACTTCTAGGTAGAAATAAAGACATATGTTCACCCAAAAGCTTACATATGGCTGTTCAGAACAGAATTATTCATAACAGCCAAAAAGTGGAAATAATCCAAACATCCATCAACCAATGAATGGATAAACAAAATGTAGTATATCCAGTCAACAGAAGTTTATTCAGTGATTAAAGGGAATATACTGCTGCTTGATAAATACTATAAGATGGATGAATCTTTAATACACTATGTTAATTGAAAGAAGACAGACATAAAAGGCCACATATTATATGATTCCACTTATATTAAATGTCCAGAATAGGCAGATCCATTGAGAAAGAAGGTTGATTAGTGGTTTCCAGGTGAGTTAGGAAGAAGGGAATTGGGAGTGACTGTTAATAGGTACAGGTTTTATTGTTGAGCTGATGGAAATGCTCTGGCAATAGATAGTGGGGCTGGCTGTACAAAACTATGAATATACTGGAGCTCAGTGACTTGTACTTTAAAAAGTGGTGAAGTTTACATTATGTGAATTATGTCAACAGTAATAATAAAAAAGAAAAAAATTATTAGAAACCAACAACATATGCTTTCTATTTTCTTTGGAATATTGATACATTGATACAAATCAGCTAAAATAATAAAGCAGAAGAGTTATTCCATTAATATTTGTTTTGTAAGAATACATGTGTTCCATACTAGGTGAGAAGTTCATTTAGATTGTTACCAAGAGTAGTCAAGTGAGCAAGGGAGGACGGAGTTTAAAGGACTTGATTGTTAAGACTTTTCTGACTAATTTTTAAACTCCTACATGATAATTCAACTGTTCATTAAAACAGCACTTTGAAAAAACAAATTTTATTAGAACTTTATGGTACACTAATTCGTGGGTCAAATACTGTCTTAAAGGGACAAATGAGTTATTCTTAGAGATGTACAAGCTCTTGGAGGGCAGTGAATGGCTGTGTATCTGCGGCTAACCTGTGGGGTTCCTGTGATTACTGCCTCCCCTCAGCTTGGTTCATCATGAAGACTCCACCAATAGTACCTTGCTTGCTCTTTGGATGGAGGAGCATGTATGTTAGTGGATGTAGGATCTGACTTTTTCTTGGGGATGTAATTCATAAATCATAAGGACCTGTTCTTATTTACCAAAGCAAATGTATTCATTTCTGCTTTCTTTGAAGGAGTTCAAAAGTTGAGATACTCTCCCCAGTGAGCATGCCTAACCCTTGAGGAAGAGCCCTAGTCTACACTGTTGGAGTTAAGGATTTTCATTATTTAATGGGACAAACTGTGTTCTTATTGGCCATTCCACTCCAGATATGGCTTATTTCTTTTCTTTCCTTTAAAAAAATTTTTTTTAAGTGAGGATACAAATAGAGATTCTGAAGCACTTTCCATCTTACTAGATAGGGATGATTAATCGTATTTGGGGACTGCCCTGATGGTGGGGTGGGGTGGAAGGAATTACCCCTCATAGTTTGACTATGAAATTTACATGAAATAGATACAGTCATCTAAAGGGAAAGAATGGCAGATAAGACCAGATGCAGAGGGAAAAGTGTTGGTAAAACAAAACTCAGTAGTGCTTTCTCAGGCCCCATCTAGGGGATAACAGGATTTGGGAATTCCCGTTTGAGTGGCAAGGCCACAGCCAGTGTGGAGTTGGATGGAGGGTTGTAACCAAAGGACTTTGTGAGCTGAGGATCTGCTGGTGATATCACTTTTCTGTGAAATGGATGCACCTGAAAACTGGATTCCCTGCTTTCCTTTCTCTATGGATTTAATGTCTACCGGTAACCCACTCCAGTATTCTTGCCTGGAGAATCCCATGGATGGAGGAGCCTGGTAGGCTATAGTCCACGGGGTCGCAAAGAGTCAGACATGACTGAGCGATGGAACGGAGCAGCAGCCTTCTGTAAATCCCATGGACGGAGGAGCCTGGTAGGCTGCAGTCCGCGGGGTCGCTACGAGTCTGACATGACTGAGCGACTTCACTTTCACTTTTCACTTTCATACATTGGAGAAGGAAATGGCAACCCACTCCAGTGTTCTTGCCTGGAGAATCCCAGGGACGGGGGAGCCTGGTGGGCTGCCGTTTATGGGGTCACACAGAATCGGACACGACTGAAGTGACTTAGCAGCAGCAGCAGCCTTCTGAGCATATTTGCCTTCTATGGGACACTATGGTGTAGCAGTTAGGAGCCCCAACTCTGGTTTATACCACGTGGTTCAGTTCCCGGCTCTACCGCCCACTAGACTTGTCATATTACATGTTATATAACCTCTGACTTTCTCTGTAAAAAGGGCTTAACCACAGTTCCGACCTGATAGGCTTGTGGTGAGGACTAAACAAGGTTATCACGCTGAATGCTTCATGCTATGCTCAGCATATTGTGAATAAATGACAACCATCATAATTATTGTTATGTTATTCCAATGTAAGTATATCAGTGGAGACAGCTCACATGTGGCAATTATGTTTTTCATTGACAGTTACTATGACTTACTTCTGACTTCATATGTTGATCACTTGAACTCAGTGTAAGTCTAACAGGGAGAAAGAGATGTGGGCTGACAGATTCAAGGTTCTGATCCTGGCTTGGATGAGTGCTAAAAGCCACAGCAAATTCACCAAGGTTATCAGTGCTGCCTCATGAGATGCCTTGGGGTTAGCTGCTGGTAGTACCCTGAGGATACCATCTCAGGCAGGAGTGAATTTCCATAGGAGGAGACTCTACAGAGAAACTAGCCAGGTGGGACCAGTGATTCACACGGTGATTGAAAGCTGAAATGCTGGTCAGCTGATGGCAGGGCTTATATATACCTGGTCATATTCTTTCCAAAACTCCATGAAGGCTTCCCTTTTACTCTCTGGGTAAAAAGTAAACTTAATGCTAGGGTACACAAGACCCTTCCTGCTGGCAATTTCTGCCTTTCCCACGCTGTGGTGCAACTCTTCCTTGCTTGCTGTACTCAAGTCCAGGGGCTGACAAGCTACAGCGAAGTTCTGGAAGGCTGTAGGGGACACAACCACACACATTTGTTTGCATCCTGCTGAGGGCTACTCTCACGCAGCAGGGGCAGAGGTGGGTGCTTGAGACAGACACTACAATGCCTACAAGGTCACATGGGAACACCTAATTGCACGGACCTGGGAATAAAGTCCACTTTTGGGCCCATGGAGAAATGGTTTTGCTCATTAGCTAACAATTTTTAACTGACGATGGCAAATGATTTTTTGCCGTGAAAGCAAACCTGTGCTCTTGGCTGGGGGTGGGTGGTGGTGGTCTTGAACTTCCAAACTGCCCTTTCCATTCTGATTACCATACTGTTTCCCATCAGGTCCCTGCAGAACTGATACCTTACAGGCACATATTTTGAAAACCACTGGCTTTACTAATTTGCTTGGGCCTTTTGAATAAAGTTGCCTTTGTATTCTGATAACATTTGTAATTACGTGATATGGATGTCACACTGTCAGTGCTTTAAGAACATTCAACAGAAAGTCAGTGACTTCCAAAGAGCTTCAAACACACTGAGTCTAAATTCATTGCTTAATAATAAGCAACAATGATAATAGTAACTTGCTACATACTTTAAAAGCATGATCTTACCTAATGCTCACCTATAAGGTGCTTTGCATTCATCTGATAGATGAGGAAACGGAGGAAAAGACAAGTAACTTGCCTAAGTTACATAATAATAAGTAATGAATGATGGATCCAGAAGTCCAAACCAACCGTATGATGCAGAGCACTGATGCATTCCCTTAGCCCTATAGGCACCTTACACAGTTAAACTAATACCTTATCCTTGTGCAATAGTTTATAGTTTACAAAACTGATGAGATTAGCCTTGTTTTCTAAAAAAGGGAACCAAGGCAGGTAAGTTGTGGTTTCACAAGGTTATATAGCTGATTTAAGGGAGAAGAACATTAGGAACTGGGTAATGGATTCCTCCCATCAGAAACAAAACCTGAAGCTGAACCATGTGTAGCTGCTCATTTTCCAGGCCAGTCACCCACCTAGAACCTGGTACCACATCACAACTGGCTGTCTGCATGGCATTATACTCCCAAATGCCAAATATCTATCCTTGGAAGTTCCATTCCTAACAATACCTCCTACCTCACGAAGAATAAGAAGGACATTGTGTGCTAATAAAAACTAGAAAGCACCCTAATCTCCACCAATGGGAGAACAGTTAAATTATGTTGTATCCATAAGATAGAATGATGCCATCAAAAACCATGTCCACTATGTTGTTAAAAACACACAGGAAATTAACAAGTGATACAGTATTATTAACTAAACTACAGATTTTGTTCAAATTTTACAAAATTTTATGCTAGTGTCCATTATTTGTTTTCATGTCTTATTTAAGATTCCACATTCTATTCAGTTGCATCGAGCAGCTTCAGCTGCATGTAACAAATTCTGGTTAAATTACCTTTTTATTTTTATTCTACTACAAATATTTTCTAAATTCTTTTTTTTTGGCTGCTCTGTGCATAGGATCTTAGTTCCCTGACCAGGTATCAAACCCACACCCCCTGCAGTGGGAGTGCAGTTTCTTAACCACTGGACGCCAGGTCCCATCCTGTTTAGTGCTGTTGAACATTTACATGCAACCTCTAAAAACACATCCCCATTTTGAACTTGTAAATAATTCTGACTTCCAGTTAGGAACTTCCAGTTGACCACTAGTAACAGCTAAGTGTGTCTTGAATTCAATCATGTACAATGTTCCTTGAGCAGAGATGTGGGGAGAAGAGAGGAGGTTTTGGTCTTTGTGTCTTCAGGTGTCTTTTCAGAGGAGAAGAGGGAAAAGATTCAGACATAGTTTAGGACCACAGTATCCAAGACAAGACATGGCCATTTGATGCTAAGAGCTGACTCACTGGAAAAAACCCTGATGCTGGGAAAGGTTGAAGGCAAAAGGAGAAGGGGGCGACAGAGGATGAGATGGTTAGATAACATCACCAACTCGATGGACATGAGTTTGAGCAAACTCCAGGAGACAGTGAAGGAAGGGAAGTTTGATGTGCCACAATCCATGGGGTTGCAAAGAGTTGGACACGATTTAGCGACTGAACAACAATAATCCAGGACCAGACATGAACTGTGGCCCTGGAGCTTCTCAGAAGGAATTAGTCCATTCTCTTCCCCAACACCTTCATCCGTTTCTACTGATTTTCAACAGGAGGGCTTAGGAATGTCCAGAGGAAAGACTGGAATCCTGCATACCAATGCAATTGCAAACTGACTTCTGCAAAATGAGGTGCTCCCGGGTGGAGGACAGATGTGGAGGAACAGGTGCCTCCAGAGAAGAATGAAACCAGCACTGCAATTCCAGGAGTAAAGGTTGATAGGTGTGGAGAGTGGGGATTACAGTTAGTCTCTCAACTGAGCCCAGAACTTGTCCTGACCTAGGCTGCCTGGGGCCTATCTGCAGCCTTGGTGAAAGGGACTGTGGGTAAAATATTATCCAGATTTGCCTCGTGTCATAGTGTTTCTCTATCATTTGGAGGAATGATACCCTACAATGGTAGGAACACATTGACACTCAAGCAACTTTGCAGGGGGGGTCTAGATGAGTGTACTACAGCTATGACATGCTCTGCCTTTGAATCTCACTTATCTTCGCTTGGGCACAGAGATGATTCTCCCTGAGGAGATGACAGTGGCCGCAAAGGTGACAGCAGAGTTTCAACCTTGGAGACACAGGGCACAGGGAGAACTGTCAGGCTGTGGGCTGAGAAGTGCCCTGCTTGGCTCCCCGCACCTCCGGTGAGGAAGCCCTGCCATGGGCCACCATGACAGCTGAGGCTGAGCAAATGTGCTGTGGAACTTCTAGCTGAATGTCACTCCGTATGTCCTCCTCTCTTTGCTGAGTGGGCAGGTGACAATCGCTTCCAGTTTAGGGAACTGGCAGGTATTTCAAATTTACCAGGATTGCAGGCAGTGGTCTCTGTGACAGCCATGGGGCTGGGGACAGATTTCTAGTCTTGAGGGGGAATCTTTATGGATGCACTGAAGCCTGGATCCATGGATTCCCACCATGATGGGGACACTCAACCAAATTATTTCTGGTCACATTTCAGTACCCTTGGCAATTCCAGAAATATTTAGAGGGAAAGGGCTCTTTAAAAGGCTGAGGTAAAGCAGGGACATTCATAATTAGAGAAGTGTGAGATGCTTGGGGCAAGTTTATTTAAACAAAGCAAGCCAAAGGAACCACTGAGGCATGTTGTAAGTGAAAGTGAAAGGGGGAAAGTGGCTCAGTCATGTCTGACTCTTTGCTACCCCATGGACTATACAGTCTGTGAAATTCTCCAGGCCAGAATACTGGAGAGGGTAGCCTTTCCCTTCTCCAGGGGATCTTCCCAACCTTAGGGATCAAACCCAGGTTTCCCACATTGCAAGCAGATTCTTTACCAGCTGAGCCACAAGGGAAGCCCAAGAGTACTGGAGTGGGTAGCCTATCCTTTCTCTAGTGGATCTTCCCAACCCAGGAATCAAACCAGGGTCTCCTACATTGCAAGCAGATTCTTTATCAAATGGCATGCTATTCTCCACAAATTCAACATTTTTCTAAAGCAATTTGGCTACCATGGCTACTTGTTATAACTGTTCCAAGGAGGTGCCCTTGTAGGACTTCATTTTTTATTAGATGAGACAAACATGATGTGAGGCAAGTCTGGATAATATTTCACCATTGACAGAGTTTATTTTCAGAGGTTCTCCCCACAAGGGATCTTCTCAATTTGCCCACAGTATACTCAGCAACCCCCCAACTGTCACAGCTCTGCCCCATATTTATTCTTTCCTTCCTCCCATTCAAACTTAAGCCAGTTATGGCAGAGACGTGATGTAAATTCACCTAAAATGGCAAATGACTGATGGTAGCTCCAGAGTTTCTGTTTTAAAGGAGGATGTCTGGGGTCCACGATGCCTGAACAGGGAAGAATCAGGCTAATTGTGAAATTCTTTTGTCCCGAGAGGCAGTTAGAAGGAGTCTTCTGGGCCGGGGAGCTTCCTGGAATCTATTAATGATACCCCTATGTTAACTCAGCTGACTCGTAATATTAACTCTGAAGGTGCTAATGACGTAAGTAATAATCCCTAAACCTGAGCTGCCTAAATTCTAGTTTTGTTCAACGACTCCTTTTGAAGTAGGGAGAGCAGAAATGACCCTCCTTAATTCTCAGCCAAGATACTGAGGAGTGGAGAGGGTCCTTCATATGCTCTAGTCTCTCACCCAGTAATGGGTGCAACCAGGACTAAACAGACAGTCACCTTGTTAGACCAAAAGGCCCAGCATCCCAGAGAAGGGTGTTTTCCTTGGGCCTGATGGGTATCATGGAATATGAAGCTGTAAGGGATTAACAACTCATCTAAGTTTTCTGATCTCTAAGCCTCTTTTTCTCTCACACCCCATATCCCACCCTCCAGCCAGTTCTACAGACTTCATGTTGGGAATCCACAGTGAAATGACCACCTTCGCCAGCCCCTCTGTTCCACCCTTACCTGGGCCTTCACCGTCTTTCCTTTACAGGATCAGTTTCAGCATCGGCTTCCTGGCTACCTCCCTGCTTCACACTTGCCTCACTACATTCTGGGCACACACTAGCCAGAGGGATCCTGTTAAACTAACCCAGGTCGTGGCAAGTCCTCCTTGGCTTAATACTCTCAGTGGCTCCCCATCTCTCTCAGCATCAAAGCCAGAGTGCCCCTGGCTGCCATGTGGGCTGCATCTCCCCACCACCCCAAGTTCTTTGTGCTCCTGTCAAGCTGCTCCTCTTGCTGTCCCTCAACCTTGACAAACACCTTCCTTTCCACTTGCTCTTCCCCTGCTCCGAGTCCCCCAGATACTACATAATGAACTCCTTCCCTTTCTTGAGATCTCTGTTCAAATGTCACCTCCTCAGAGAAGCGCCACCCGCTACTCTATACACAGCCTCCTCCCAGCACACTATCCCCAGTGATTTTGCTTTCTTCATAGTATTTTTCATCTGACACATTAAATATTTTTTAAATGCTTTGTCTGGCTCTCTTATCTATCACCATATGAGTTTTGCTATATCCCCCATTGCTAGAATAGTATCTGTCACCTACTTGCTGAATAAATGAAACTGAGAAACTCAGAGCAACCCATTTCTTTTTTAGATAAGAATATTTTCTTCCTTTTTAGTTTAAACTACCCAGCACATGATCATCAGTCTTGTGATCATTTTTTTCTGAAGCTCTGACTTCTGGGTGACCTTTAGCAAGTAACCTGACTTTGTTAGAACTCACTTTAGCCAGCTGTGGAATGGGAGTGAAAAGACTACCTGCCTTCCTTCCCTGACACTTGACTGGAGCAGGCTCTGTCTGAGAAGCCTTCTCTGTTCTGAGAGGGAAGGAGCCACGAGAATATTCTCCTTGTGAAGTTGCAATGAAAGTCCCAGGAGGGTAGGGGCTGTGCTTTCTCTCCATTCTTGCACAAAGTAGGCATTCACTAAGTGCTTATCCAAGTTAGGATCTGGGGGACATCAATTACACCTTCTGCTGCAGCCCTGCACACGGAAGCTGGCCCCTTTCTGGGCTAACGCTCTGAAATAGCAGAAGAACGAAGTCTAGCTTAGAGGTGACGCAGATTCTTTTTCTAGAGGAAGACAACTGCACAGCCCTTGATGGACAAATTATGACTTTCCATTTGGTCTTCGCTTTGAATGTGAAGCAGGGAATTTCACAAGAGGAGAAAAATTCACATCAGAGGATTCTTCTTCTCGGCTATAAGTTTTTCTGGAGTGACTTTGACTGATACCATTACTCTCTTAATTTGGGTGAATTTTCTGGTTCAGTTCAGAGCTACTGATTCAGCAGATATTCCGAGTCAGACCCTAGTGGAAACTAATATATTTGTGGAATCTGGTGCCAGGTGCTTCCTGAGGTTCAGCAAGGATTTCTAGGATAGATGAGGGCGTGGATACTCGTGCCACACTACTGGCTTGTCATCACCTCTTAGTCTTTCCTCTTCTCTCCCCCTTCTGACTTTTTTGATTCCTTCCCTACTCGTGCCTCAGTGCTTCTTTGAGATACGTGGGCATTTTATGGTTTTGTTGGTCTTGACAGATTACTGACCTTTCAAAGTCCAGTGGTTTGGTGTCAGAAGGTCTAAGTTTTCTCCTTTTTCTCTACCCTCTAAAGAAGCACGCTGTAATTTCCCCAGCAGAAGTGAAAGTGATTTCACGGGCAACTCAGATGTCAGCATAGGCACAAGAAAGAGGGGAAGAGGGAGTAAGAGTAGAGGCAGAGGTGACGTTCGGAGGGGCTGAGAGCAACACCCCACACACTGACCATTCAGTGGAAAGAAATGACATCTTGCAGGAAAATAATTGTCATTTTGCTTTTTGTACATTCATTTTAACGACTGAGACTTCCTCATTTGCCTGAGGAGGAGCTATACGAGGATGCACAATTTATAGTTGATTTGAAGATGAATAACATATTAACATACCATTTGTTGCCCCTAAAACACAATACTCAAATTAGCACTGTGCTCTGCCTGCTGTCCCACACACGCATTTAGGTTGTAAATGAGCTCAGTTTCAAGCACATTTGTGAGGGACCAATTAGGTGGCCATATTGATACTAATGAGGGTGACTTCCAAAACAGTCCCAGCCCAAGAACACCCACAGTGGAACCAACAATCCTGGCTTTAGTCCCAATCAGGAGGTTTTAATTCAGTACTAATCATAGCAGAATCTGTCAAATGGATTTGTTTCTAGAAAACTTGCTTGACACAGGTCAAAAGGCAGAAGTTGCAGAAGTGTTGTTGTTTTACATAAAATTTCTGCAGAAATTATACCCAGAAACTGCTGCTCTTTTTATCCCATTAACTGGTGGATACAAAACAGCCAGCTCCAATGGTTACCATAGTGTCAAGGATTATTTTATGGTACATTTGTAATTGTTCTAAAAAAACTGATATGAAATGAAAGTTATCAGAATTAAGATGTTTTCCTTAAGAAGTAGAAAAGGTGAACAACTTATTAAGAGCCTAAGAAGAAACTGCTTCTATAAAACGTGTTATTGTATTTGTTGAAAGAATATTGTCAAGGTCTTGATCCATATTATGTGGCTCCTCAGAACATAGTTTCTTCAGATTTTAGTCTTAGGTTCTGCTGTAGTGCTGCTTATAGAAACTGTAGGTTTTTATACATATTTTCCTCTTTACTTTGGTTGGTAGGGAGCTCAAAATCAGACTTACTGATTATCTCTAATAAGTCTGTGAACTTCATCTTTGCATTTCTTTTTTCTTTTTCTTAGGGAGATTAGTGATTGTTCATTAATTTTATCCTTGGCTTTATTTTCTTCTCAATATTTTCTCTTTGATGTGATTCCTTCACTTGTTACTTTTCTGCTTTTCTACTATATACATTCTTAAAAGCTATCATACAAGGATATGGAACATGAATATATAAATATCAGTAAATCTGGTCTCAATGTGATAAACTTAAGACATCCAAAATCATCATCCTAGTGCTATTTATCCTATCTTGCTATCTTTTCAGAACATTTAAAATGCTGTTCTCCTTCTTGAAATTATAAAAACATTTTCCAGAATTAGCATATATTGAACTCAGGTATTCCTCTTAGTCTTTTAAATTTTGGTCTCTCTTTTTTTATGCTTTGCCTCAAAATAAGTTCACGTGAACCATTACATTAAGTTCTATTAATCATCAACTTAGGGACATAATCCTGCTGCACTGGCAGTGAGTATCTTAGTATTTTTGATAGTTCCAGGAGGAATGATGAATCTGTCCTGAGCCATCGCATTCTTCCACCCTGTCTGCCCAGTGGATGTCTCCTTGCATTTACTTCTTTACTTTCCAGCTCAACTTACCTGTTTATTATTTGGCCATTTCATATTCTCTCTCTTCCTCTCTTTCTCTCTCCTACCCGCTTCAGCTCTTTCTTTGTTTTTTTAAAATCCAAGTATAGTTGATTTACAATGTGGTGTTTGTTTCAGGTGTACCACAAATATATATATATATATATTTTTTTCTTTTTCAGATTCTTTTCCCTTATAGGTTATTACAAAGTACTGACTGTAGTTCCCTGTGCTATATAGTAAGTCTTTGTTGGTTATCTATTTTATACATAATAGCGTGCATATGTTAATCCCGACCTCCTAACTTAGTCTCCCCCACCTTCCCCTTTAGTAACTATAAGTTTGTTTTCTATGTCTGTGGGTCTATTTCTGTTTTGTAAATAAGTTCATTTGTATCATTTTTTAGATTCCATATATAAGTGATATCATAAGACATTTGTCATTCTCTGTCTGGCTTACTTCACTTAGTATGATAATCTCTAAGGTCCATCCAAATGGTATTATTTCATTCATTTTTATGGCTGCGTAATATTCCACTACATAAATATACCACATCTTCTTGATCCATTTCTCTGTTGATGGACCTTAAGGTTGTTTCCATGTCTTGGTTATTGTGAACAGTGCTTCAGTGAACATCAGGGTGCCTATATCTTTCTGAATTATGGTTTTCTCTGGATATAAGCCCAAGAGTGGGATTTCAACCAGTCCATTCTAAAGGAGATCAATCCTGGGTGTTCATTGGAAGGACTGATGCTAAAGCTGAAACTCCAATACTTTGGCCACCTCATGCGATGAGTTGACTCACTGGAAAAGACTCTGATGCTGGGAGGGATTGAGGGCGGGAGGAGACGGGGACGACAGAGAATGAGATGGCTGGATGGCATCACCCGCTCGATGGACATGAGTTTGAGTGAACTCCGGGAGTTGGTGATGGACAGGGAGGCCTGGCGTGCTGTGATTCATGGGGTCACAAAGAGTCGGACACGACTGAGTGACTGAACTGAACTGAACTGAATAATGGAATGAAGATAGCCGGATCCATTTTGGAATAATCCCAACTCCTCCCTTTCTGTCATATTCCACATGTAATTTATTAACAGATTATATCATTTCTGGTCACAGTATATCAGGATCTGCCACATACTTCCAGTGCTGCCATGACGCGAATCATCACCCCCTGCCTAGTCTGGCTTGGTCCCTTTTGGTGGTCTCCCCTTGCCTTTCTTGCTGTTCTCCACCCAGTAGCCAATGTGACAGTGTGAAAACATGGATCATGCCCTCTGCTCAAGCATCCCCAGTGTCTTGCCTTTTCATCTAACTCACAGAGCTGAAGTCCTCCTAAAGGCTGCTGCTGCTGCTGCTAAGTCACTTCAGTCGTGTCTGACTCTGTGTGACCCCATAGACGGCAGCCCACCAGGCTCCCCTGTCCCTGGGATTCTCCAGGCAAGAACACTACTCAGCCCTATAAGCTCCGGGTACCACCCCTCTGAGCTCCCCTGCTCACTCACAGTGCTTCTGCCATGCAATCTGAATGCCTCTTCTCCCCTTCTCCTGAACAATGCCTCAAAGTCAGCCCTCAGTATCCACGGGTTCATATCTGATTGCAATTCGATCATTTCACATAAGGGACTAGAGTGTGGATTTTGGTGTCCACCATGGATACTAGAACCAAGGAGCTGTATACCTTTGTCTCCTTATTTCTTTCAGGTCTTTGCTGAAGCATTTTCTCATCAGAGAGACCACCTGCCTTGACTCTTTCTCATCCTACCTAAAATTAAGGCTCCTCCCTTCCCTCTCTAGCCCTTTGTTTCATTTTGCACTACAGCACTTACTGCTTCCTAACACATCATATGTGTTCATGCCAGTTTACTTATGGTTTATCTCTGCCTACCAGCAACCCACTTGAGCACCAACTCTGTGAGGGCAAAGCTTTTAACCTGGTGTTTGTGCTGTATGCTCAATACCTAAAACAGTGCCCAGTGGGCACTTAGCTCATTGCCTATTTGTTGAATGAATGGATGAAACTAAACACTCTGACCTTGTTGGCACAAATCTTAAACAGCTAAGATAATATAGCAAGTGCCATTCAAAATAAATTAATAGGATGGAGCAAGCTCCCCACTGTCGAAGTAAAATAGAAAGTAAACAATAACCGTTAAATAGGGCAAAGGGGCTTTTATTTTTTTCTGTTAGAGGATCATATAGTGTCATAGGCAGTTCTCATTCAGCCCTGCCTCCTGACAGCAAGAATGAGGGGCACATTTACCTCACATGAAAGGGGATCTTTTCTGTATTTAAGGGCATTTGGAGAAATACTTTGGTTTTCCTGTCGTTCACAATTTTTCCTTTTGATGTTCAACCACTCACTATTCCCTCCCCTTCTTAGAAAAGTCATATCTTGAACTGAAATCACGCTCAGTGAAATGAAAAGCCAACTGCAATTACATCCGCCTCCTGCTTCCCTTTCTCTTTGATTATCTGGCCCTAAACAGCAATAGAAAAAGCACAATGTTCCTCAAGTATCTATGGCACAAAATCAAAATTCTACCAAACAGTACTGACGACTCTGGCCTTTTCCTAAGTTGTCTTAAGTCATTTTCTTTGAAATACATTTTTCTATTAGAGTTTGCAAACAACTTTGCCTTTTAATTTTTTTTAAAGTAAGGAGGAACTGCTAGCTCATTTGCTTTTTGATGTTTACATATCATAGGTCAAATTCTGTTATGACAATATGTTACAACCTAAAAAATCACATGGGATCAGATTTTCTGGTCTATCAAAAGGCCCACTTTTGGCTATAATATCATTTATGTTGGAAGTTGTTTGAAGTCAACTCAAACCAATAGCAAGTTTCCAGTGAAGCAAAGGTGTGTGAGAAGGTATATTAAACTGGAAGTCAGGAGACTGGGCTGGAACCTGATTCTTATTCTGTTATGGACATGCTGTGTGAGCTTGAGGTAATTTGCTCAATATTTCTGGGCTTCAGGTTTAACTCCTGCAGAAGAAGATCTTTAAAGGAACTTTGTATTCTCTTTCATCCCTAGGATTTATGATTCTTTGCATGGTTGAAATAAATTTAGTCTGAGGATTTATATTTTGATTTCTTTCCTCCCTTCCACCTCCCTCCGTCACTTCTCCCCGCTTCCTCCCTCTTTCCCCTCATCCATCCATCTATTCATCCACCCATTATGTTTTGACTCCCTTCTTTTTCCTTCTATTCTTTCTTCCCCCTTTTAATTTCTCCACTGTATTTCAATAACTTTCTTTATCTTTTTCCTATTTCTTTCCTTTTCTTTTATCCCTTTTTCTTTATTTTTCCCTCTGCTCTCTTTTCAGCTTTCATTCATGCTTTGATTTCTTAAATTCTTTCTCTTAGCAGCAAATCACTCGGCATTTCAACAAATTCATAAAGTAGCAGTGGTTTTATGGGCTGGTGTTAACACCTATTCTAACCAACCAGGCATTGCAAACTGATGTGAGTGCTGATAGTGTGGCTTCCAGGCCTTGCATGGAAAGTAGCCAAATCAGCACATGGCTATTATTTAATGATGCCCGGAGACTAACAGGAAGCCTTCTGCAAATTGCCTCACAAATTACACAGTGGCTCCCTGCCTTCTTTATTGGCACAAAATACACTTGTGAAACTAGGCTTAACATCCAAATTCTTTCCCTGTTACAGGAAGCAACAAAGTTACCTTCTTAAGCATAAAAATGAAAAATAAATTTATACAGAAAATGCCACAAACAAAGAAAATATAAATGATAGACTTGGGAAATACAGTATAATGTGAGTCAAAAGGTCTAATTTTCATAATGTATAAAATGCTCTTGTACATCTTTAAACATAGCTTTTAAAAAATACTTTCTCTTAATAAATGATTTCACCAAATCTCCTCCCCTTCCTGTTCTTTTAAAAATGTAGGTTATAAAGAAATGCGGGCTATTTTTCTAAGTAATGTTTTATTTAAGACTAATTCTTCAGACTGGGTCACCAATTTTTCTTCCTCATTTCCCATCCTTACTGAAATTCTCAGAATATTAGGTATCACTGCCATTTTTCAAATATATGCTTTAAAACTTCATGAAACAGGAAGGAATTGGGCCACCTTTGAGATCCCTTCATGTTTATCTCTTGCTTAGTCAGTACAATGGCAAGGTAAGATCACAAGATTTGGAGTCAAATTGAACCTGAGATTAAACTTAGCTCTGGTATTTAGTTACTCTATATCTAAGTTACTTACTCTCTGAACCTCAATTTTCTCATCTGTAGAACAGGACTAACACAGGCATGTCTTTCACAAGGTTGTGGTGGGGCATAAATGACACAGGCACGTGGAGATTTACAGCAGACCCAGTAACGGAGGGCCAGATAAGTACATTGCTGGAACAATGATGGTGATAGTGATGACAACTCAAGTAAGTGAGGAAGCTCATCAGAACTATGCAAGAAACTCCACGTTGTGTCTGCTTCATTTAGAAGGAGAAGATGGAATCTCAACTAAACGCTAAGAAAAGAACTTTGCAATTTATTCAAGGTTTGAATACAAACCCACTGAAATTCCACTGAGTCAGTATAATACAGAATGACATCTCATTCTGGTAAAGAGTGAAGCTTTAAAACCTTTCACCAATTTGAATACAGTAGAATGAGTGAAACAGATGAGAAAGGAGAGTGACAGTAGTCAGAACAATAAGGGAGGCAAACATACACCCAGGTCTGCATATAATTTGGCACAATATGGGTCAATATCTAATAATGTCTAAGATGATAAGAGGTAACCTTGACACCCCAGCTGATGCAGGGTGAAAGAATAAGAGATTTGCAGGAAGACATAGGAGAAAATCTGGGCCATTTTCTTGGTTGACTGATAACTTGCTACAACTAGTAAACCAGTCTTTTTTTAAACTTCATCAGTAAACATCTATTAAACATTCATAACATGCCAAGACGCTGTGCAAGGGATACAGAGATATTCCCTGCCCACGAGAAGCTTAAGAAGGACATCCCCATTTACAGGCAACTAAAAAGCATCAACACCCCCAACCCCTGTCCCCGACCCCACTCAGAGCCCCTGCAAACCTTGGCTTATTAGTGCTATTTTATTGACCAAGGAACTGAAGTTCAGAGAAAATACAATTAGAAAGAGCCAAGGCTAACATTTCAGCTTCACTCTGCCTAGGTTCAATTCTCAGGAGGAGAGTGACAAAAATAAAACGATTTATTTTGATTGAGATAATGGTAATAATGGTAATAATGAGGATAAAAATAGGCTAGGTTTGTTTCAGCAGCAACATTAAAAAAAAAAGCCTCAAACCTTAGTGGCTGAACACAACTTGATTTCCTGATCATGCTCCATGGCTGTGTAGGCCAGCATAGGACCCTACAACATGGAGCCACTGAGCTCCACTGTCTGGAACCAGTGACCTCCTCGGCTACAGGGACAGAGGAGAAGGGCATGGAGATCATCTGGTATTGGCTCTTAAGGGTCACTTCCAGGTGCAGCTCACTGGCCAGCCCTCCTCACATGGTCTTACTTGGGGTTAGGATGAAGCTGAGAGGAGTGAAGCCCTTAGTGTGACATCTAAGGAGGCACAGGCTCTTTGGGTCATGTAAGCACAGGATTGGCACTGGTGTGACCCCGAAAGCCAGCGGCTCCTTACATTTTTCATCTTAGGCAACTTACTGGTCTCACCCTTGTCTGGGTGGTGGCCCCACCTAACTGAGAGGAGGGTAGGAAATGCAGTGTCTCTCATATCTGGGAGGGAGAGGTAAGGTGGGTACTGGTGAGGACTAGAAATATCTAGTAACCTGGGCTTGAAACCTCATTTTCATATGTGATGGTGCCTTCTGCTCCATTTTCTCCCCTGAAATTTAATTCAGGAAGTTGCCAACCTTGGGATTTTAACCAAATGTACTGGAGAATCCCAGGGACGGGGGAGCCTGGTGGGCTTCCGTCTATGGGGTCACACAGAGTCGGACATGACTGAAGTGACTTAGCAGCAGCAGCAGCAAAAGCTATATGTCAGATGCTTGCTGTGTGTCAGGTATTACACTATCTACGCTTCTGCTCATCAACGCATCTATTCATTCCTCACAACAGCTCTCTGCAAAAGTTCCTGTTTCTAAGTCAGTTTTTAAATAAGAAAACCGAGGCTTACAGAAGTGGAATAACTTGCCCAAGTTCATTTCTATAAAAGGTAACAGTTGCGATCTGAACTCATATCTAACTGTAAAGACTTTTCTCTTGCTCTTGGGAGCTTACAATTGTGTTGTATTCCAAGTGTATTAAATGAAAGTGTGGCTACATTATATTAAATGAAAGTGTGGCTACATTAGCCCAACTCATGAGATAGTTGGAGCAAAACATTGACTTGCCACTGGTTGGAAGTATATGTAGGCATCATCTTCAGTGCCTATGTCACTGATATTAATAAAAGATGAAGGAATTTTGTTGTTTTGTTTTGGGTTTCCACATGAAAATTCAGTGCCATCTGTTATTAACAGCTGTGGAATAGAGAATGAGAGTCAAGATGTCTTTACTAATCAGATGTATGACTGGGGCAACTCCCTCTGTTTTGCTAGATACCAAATAAAGGGGCTGAATCAGATTTCCTAAGGTTATCGCCACTACTGACCTTACAAAATTCAGCACGGATGGCAGAGATAGGTAAGATCATAAGCATGGAAAATATTTTAGAATACACAGAAGTATTTCTCTAGTAAAGCTGAAAACCTTATTATCTGAAATAAAATAGAGCCTGACTCATAATATGGATGTAAACTTATCACAGTATTTCAACACAGAGTGTAGACTAATCCTTTAATCAGACAAAACTGTACGGTTAACTGGAGGGAGAACAGCAATTTCACATGCTAATTTGCAATGAATGAGTTTTTGTCAGTCAAAGAGCTTAAGTATTTATTTTGGATTTTAAACATACAGGATGAGTATGAGTGGAGCTAAGTTTGATTCCCTCTGAGGGCACACAGGACAGTCACCCATGGCTGAAATGCTGAGAGCTTGTGAAGACAAGAGACAATAGATATTCTTGACACAGGAACTAGTGGGTGGGGAGGGGTGGGGGGAGGGGGAACTAATTCTCTTAATTAAGGAAGGGGAGCATTTTGAGGCAGTCATTAAGGATGAAGTCATATGCACCAATGCACATAAAAACCTTTGCCTTTACACTTTTTTGTGTGGAAACATCTGGCAAAAACATGTTGAGAAAAGAGAACTTTTGTGCAGCAGGATCTTGCTGCGAAGAGATGAAAACTTAAGCTAATTACAGGATGTCTGTAAAAAGAAAGGGCTAGCTTTATATTTTAGGCCCATTTTTCTCCCTACAGGGTAGACATCTAATGTAAAAGCAGTGGTATGCTGCGGGAAATAAATATGGGGTAAGAAACAATGAATTGCATCTAATATATAATACTACATCATAAAGATTATTAAAATAGCTTTCAATTTATACTCGCCTTTATAACTATGCCAAGAGAAAACCAGACAAGTCTGAAACCTGTATGATACAGACCACAAAACTGCACATTTTCTTATATGTAAAATGTTGCAGACCTCTTAATTAAAAGTGACCCAGCTATTGTCCTATTTACAAGTAAATAATGCAGTCTGGAATTTTTCTTCACATCTATTTTAAAACTATGATGACCTCAAACTCTTTTTGAAATTTCCTCTCTCAATGTCCTTTAGTTCCTTTTGCCTTTCTTTATAATCCTACTTTCATTCTGTTCCTTTTCCAGAGTTCTGTGATGCTGCAGCTTAAAGACCAAAATTACAAAAAAGAAAAGCGAAGTTGAGTGCAGCCTGGTCCTAATCTCAAGACTGAGGCATCCCATGTGACTCTATCAAGATTCTAATCATAGGCATCCAAGAGGCTAAGACCAACCCTAGGCATTCAACAGGTTCTTCTGATATTAACCATTCTAAAAGCTGCTGCTGCTGCTGCTGCTAAGTCACTTCAGTCGTGTCCGACTCTGTGTGACCCCATAGACGGAAGCCCACCAGGCTCCCCTGTCCCTGGGATTCTCCAGGCAAGAACACTGGAGTGGGTTGCCATTTCCTTCTCCAATGTGTGAAAGTGGAAAGAGAAAAGTGAAAGTGAAGTCGCTCACTCGTGTCCGACCCTTAGTGACCCCATGGACTGCAGCCTACCGGGCTCCTCCATCCATGGGATTTTCTAGGCAATAGTACTGGAGTGGCTTGCCATTGCCTTCTCCAATTCTAAAAGCATTAGGATTTAATCTAGCAGAGGAATGCTTGATCCTACTACAGGCTTCTTCCTGCAGGAACAAGGTGCTTAAAATCACCTGGAGAGGAAATTTCTGACAGTCATCTCAAGGTGAATGAAATTTGTTTTCCCTCTTTCCCATCTCTATAATTTGGGTGACTATTAAAAGAGATCTTTATAAAGAGGTAGGCCAGTTGTTACCTTCCTCCTAGTTGTGCAATATCACCTACACTGTCAGGTACCTGGCTGAGACGTATGGGCTCAAAGACTAGGGGATCTGGCTCCTAAAACTCAGTCTTGTGCGGATATTATCCCTCACACATGGCCCTCACAACTTCCTGGCATCCTCTGTCCTTTATAAGTACCCCACTGTTGGAAGTCAGTTCTCTTCCAACTGATCTGAGCCAGAAATCTCAAATCTATTTGGAGACTGTGTCATCTTTACTGCTCAATAGGGACATTCTTCCCTGCAGTGAGCCACACTTCTTACCAGGCACTATTGTCTCCGAGACTGACTGTAGCATCTGCCATCTGCTCCATTAACTAGCAAGTCTTATAATGTTAGTTTTCTTAAAACTGAGAATGATTTCTCCATGATTACATGTCTATCATAAGTGGGAAAATTAAAGAGGCCAAAAAGATTATGTGATTTTTCTAACATCTTCCTATTCCCTGGGAATTTTTGATTTGCAGTCTTTGTAATGGGACTACCATCTCATGAGGGCTATGATTGCACCTGTTTTTGCTTATCTTTGTTCCTTCTTTCAGACCCTAGCACTAATTTGGGTATCTGGTAGATGCTCAGAGATTTAACCTGTCCAGCAGAGGATTGAATGCATCTACTTTGGCTGTGCACTGTCCTAGGTGCTTTGAATATAATATGTAGAAGACACAGTTCTTGCCATTAAAACCTGACACAGGACTCATCTTTCCAACATGTCTTTCAGCGCTTGAGCAAAACAATTTAAGTGGAGATTCCTGTTAAACCTCTGGTTTAGGGATTCTAAAGGAAATGCTGCTCCTAAACGGCTCTCCCATGAGTCAGGCAACACATGATATTTTCTGCATTTATTAGCAATGATGACAGGGACTTCCCTGGTGATCCAGTGCCTAAGATATTGAGCTCCCAGTGCATGAGTCCTGGGTTTGATCCTTGGTGAGGGAACTAGATCCCACATGCTATGACTAAGAGTTCAGATGCCTCAACTAAAGATCCTACATGCCACAACTAAGACCTGGCATAGCTAAATAAATGCTAAAAACAAAAACAGTGCCTCCCTGGCAGCTCAGTGCAGGAGACAGGGATTCAGTCTCTAGTCCAGGGAAAACCCACATGACGCAGAGCAGATAAGCCTGTGCGCCACAATGATTAAGCCTGTGCTCCACAGTCAGGGAACTGTAACTACTGAAGCCCGGATGCCTACACTCCACAAGAGAAGCCATCTCAATGAGAAGCCCACACACGGCAATGAGAGAGTAGCTCCTGCTCAACACAACTAGAAGAAAGCTTGTGCAGCCATGAACACCCAGCATAGCCAAAAATAAGTAAATAAATGCAATTATAAAACAGACACCCCCCCACAATGATAAACGATATCAGTCATGGCAAACATAACTTATGGATGCTTTCACTGTGCTTGACACTTGTACAAAGTGCCTTGCATATATTCTATAATTCTCACAATCCACCCTATATATTAACAGTAGGTATTATGATAATTTTATTGATAAGGAAAGTTGGCTAAGAGAGGTTATGTGTCCCAGTCAGTATACCAACTACACAGCTGGTAGGTGGAGACAGTTGCTTTCAGCCTTGCCTGATCAGATTTCAAAGACCAGACCTATAACCATGCTCTGTTCTGCCTCCCACTCCTTAAGAATAAAGTAATATTTTCAAAAAAGGGAAATACATTGACAGGAATTACTTGATATGACTCTGTCCCTTGTGGAAAACAAAACTAGGTACTTTTTGATTTGATTCTTCTAAATATTCATTGTATGTGGACCAAGTATTGTACCTGTACTTTGTGAGGGACCTGGGACTCTCCAGGGTCACACGGGGAACAAGCAGCAGACTGCTGGTCTGACTAGATCACTTTATGGTGTTCTTTCCACTGTATGGGGAGGGAAGCCTCTGGGCATTTCAGAAAGAGATTTTCTGTTCCATGTTTTCACCAGGGATGGGACTCCATGGAGCATTTTTGCATCTGGTCCAGAGTAGTTTAAGGAGACCAAATTGGTGATTGGAAAAATATATGCCCATCCATGTCTCTACAAATGGTGTGATTTCATTTCCTTTTATGGTTGAATAATATTTCATTGTATATATGTACCACATTTTCTTTATTAATTCATCTGCTGATGGACATTTAGGTTGTCATGTCCTAGCTATTGTAAATAGTGCTGCAATGAACACTGGAATGCATGGGTCTTTTTGAATTATGGTTTTCTTAGGGTGTATGCTTAAAGTCTATCAAACAGAGTAAAGTCAGAAAGAGAAAAACAAATATTGCGTATTAATGTGTCTATGTGGAATCTAGAAGAATGGTACGATGAATCCATTTGCAAGATAGGAACAGAGATGCAGATGTAGGGAATGGATGTGTGGGCCTGGAGAGGTGGAGTGAGTGGGATGAGCTGGGAGATTGGGACTGACGTATAAACACCCCTATATATAAAGTAGATAACTAATGAGAACTGACTGTACAGCACAGGGAGCTCAGCTCAGTGCTCTTTTGTGACCTAGATTGGTGGGATGGAGGTGAAGGGTGCAAGGGAGTTCCAAGAGGGAGGGGAATATATGTATACTTACAGCTGATTGACTTCACTGTGCAGCAGGAACTAACACAACATTATAACCCAACTATACCCCAATTAAAAGAACAAAAAGCCTTTGGACTTCTCTGATGATCCAGTGGTTAAGAATCCACCTGGAAATGCAGGGGACACAGGTTCAATTCCTGGTCCAGCAAGGTCCCATATGCCATGAAGCAACTAAGCCCGTGTACCACAACTACTGAGCTCAAGCTCTAGAGCCCACAAGCCACAACTACTGAGCTGGAGTGCTGCAACCACTGGAGCCCATGTGCCAAGAACCTGTGCTTCACAATAAGAGAAGCCACTGCATTGAGAAGCCAGAGCACCACGACAGAGAACTGTGATGTTGGAGAAGACTCTTGAGAGTCCCTTGGACTGCAACTACAGAAATTCCTCGGGCAGTAATGAAGACACAGCACAGCCAAAAATAAAGAAAAAGGAAAAATATATGACAAAAAAGGCCAGTGATGGTCTTGTCTGATCTAGGTCTGCCTTTCTTGAAGGATGTAGAAACAGTCTGCCTGCCAGCCTCTCCTGCCCTCTAAACCAACGGTTCTCAATGGTGATGATTTTGCCCCCAGGACATGTGGCAATGTGGCAGGACATTTTTGATTGTTTTAACTGTAGCCTATGTGTGCCACTGGAATTTAATGGGCAGAGGCTAAACATCCTAC
Source organism: Moschus berezovskii (assembly GCF_049115385.1). Lineage (NCBI taxonomy): Eukaryota > Metazoa > Chordata > Mammalia > Artiodactyla > Moschidae > Moschus > Moschus berezovskii. The sequence continues at coordinate 57,392,561 of NC_142467.1, read as the reverse complement.
AATGCACAGAAAATACAGACAGTTTAACAGCTAGGATATCTAAATTAATCCTATAAAATACACTGTGTAGGCCCAGATCACCTTATCTGCCTCCTGAGAAATCTGTATGCAAGTCAAGAAACAATGGTTAGAACTGGACATGGAACAACAGACTAGTTTTAAATAGGGAAAGGAGTACGTTAAGGCTGTATATTGTCCCCCTGCTTATTTAACTTATATGCAGAATACATCATGCGAAATGTCGGGCTGGATGAAGCACAAGCTGGAATCAAGATTGCTGGGAGAATTATCAATAACTTCAGATACTCAGATGATACCACCCTTATGGCAGAAAGCGAATAAGCACTAAAGAGTCTCTTGATGAAAGTGAAAGAGAGTGAAAAAGTTGGCTTCAAACTCAACATTAAAAAAACTAAGAGCATGGCATCCAGTCCCATCACTTCATGGCAAATAGATGGGAAAACAGTGGAGACAGTGAGAGACTTTATTTTTTGGGGCTCCAGAATCACTGCAAATGGTGATTGCAGCCATGAAATTAAAAGACTCTTGCTCCTTGGAAGAAAAGCTATGACCAACCTGGACAGCATATTAAAAAGCAGAAGCATTACTTTGCCAACAAAAGTCCATATAATCGAAGCTATGGTTTTACCAGTAGTCATGTATGGATGTGAGAGTTGGAATAAAAAGAAAACATAGCACTGAAGAATTGAAGCTTTTGAACTGTGGTGTTGGAGAAAACTCTTGAGAGTCCCTTGGAAAACAAGGCGATCCAACCAGTCCATTCTAAAGGAAATCAGTCCTGAATATTCATTGGAAGGACTGATGCTGAAGCTGAAACTCCAATACTTTGGTCACCTGATGTGAAGAACGGACTCATTGGAAAAGACCCTGATGCTGGGAAAGATTGAAGGTGGGAGGAGAAGGGGACGACAGAGGATGAGATGGTTGGATGGCATCACCGACTCGATGGATATGAGTTTGAGTAAACTCTGGGAGTTGGTGATGGACAGGGAAACCTGGCGTGCTGCAGTCCATGGGGTCGCAAACAGTCAGGCACGACTGAGTGACTGAACTGAAGGTGACTGAGGCCCATTAAAGAGAAGGGAGGTGTTTTACTTATTTGTTTGAACACGATGTTCTTTAAAAATATTTCTCTCACTCCCAAGTATGACAGACACGTAATACTATCCTGAATTTTTTTTAAACTCCTGTATTTTGAAAACAAATTATTATACAGCAACTAATAAAATATTAATTGGGGTCCTTTTTCTATCTAAATAACCTAGAACAAAACAGAATGATGAAGCTACTTTTTAATACAGTCAGTGAAGTAAACATCAAACAGATGGTCATGGAAAATTAAAATAATTTCCTGTAAATGAAGAGAAATGTGAAATCAGGTTAATATAAACCTTTAATTCACTGACTGCTTTCTGGGACTTTGAGAAGCATTCTGTTTAGCAATAATTCCACTTACGTGGCACACAGTCTGTGTTTTTTTCCCCTCTGCTGTTTGTTTTGGGGATATATGTGGGTAACTAAGAATTCACCTTTAAGTATCCTGCGATAGGAACTGGGCCCCCAGAGGTGCAGTTGCTCAGGGCCTTGGGTGTAAATGGGCCAAGGGCTTGAAACCCAGAGACTGGGTGGGATCTCTCCAGGGACAGCAATAGCAACTTGTTTTCTTCTTCTTTTAAAATTGAAACATGGCTGATTTACATTATTATATTACCTTCAGATTTACAACAGAGTGATTCAACACTTTCATAGATTATACTCCCTTTAAAGTTATTACAAAATAGTAGCTACTTTCCCTGTGCTTAACAATATATTCTTGTTGCTCATCTATTTTATACACAGTAACTTACATCCTTTTCATTCCATTTGCCTATCTTGACCCTCCCCACTCCCCGTCTCAACTGGTAACCACTAGTTTGTCAACATGGCTAATTGTCAGGGAAATGCAAATCAAAACCACAATGAAATATCACCTCACACCTGTCAGAAAGGCTATCATCAGAAAGGCCACAAATAGCAAGTGTTGGGTAGGGCGTGCAGAAAAGGGAACTCTCATACATTGTTAGTGGGAATGTAAATTGGTACAGCCACCTGTCTTCTGAAGCCAGCCTCCTCATTTTAGGCTTCTCAAGGCTGTGACCTCTGGAGTAAAGGCTTCTTCTCAATAAATACTTTAAGAAACATTTATTTTTTTGATGCAAACCAGACACTGTGTGAACACTGAGAGTATGTACAGTAAGAAAATGATTGACGTGACCCCTGTCAACATGGAGATTACAGCCCAGTCAGGGAGAGACAGAGGCAACTGAAAATCTCATAAATGACCCTTTAACTACAAATGTGCCAAGTGTGATGGGGTAGATACAAGAGGAACTGATGAAGGCACACACCAGGGAACCCTGACCAAGTCTCCATATCTGGGGATAGGAGTAGGGTAGGAGGATAGGCAGGTTTGTTTGGAGGTCATGTTTAAACTGAAATCTGTAGGATTAATGAGCAGTCTGGGGAAAATGTGTTCTAAGCACCACGAGCCACCTCACAGCTTCTGCTTGCTTATACTTTTGGTTCAAACTCAAATTTACTCCGCATACAGGTCTTCATGCCTTTTCAGCTCCAGTTATTAATACTTCCACGTGTAGCCTTACTGTTGCATAGTTCTGCCTTCACTTCATAAGGGAAGCCGACTAGGTCAGTTCACTTTTTACCCTTGGCATGTAGGACTTGCAAGTTATTCCTATTTCTGCAACTAGAGACAGATTTCTTCATGGGCAGAAGCCAGGGTCTTCAGATAACCTTACTTTGTGTACTCTGGAAATCTTCCTGGCCCTTGCCATATGAAAATTCCTCTTCACATGGGCAAAGAGGGAGTTTTAGACTGAATGGTAATGCAACACTTGGGCTATTCCAATGTCATGTGTAATTTCCCTTGTGACAATGAAAGGTGGAAAGGAAAGCATGAAACACTCTTCTCCATCTTTATGTCTTTCTCTAAATTGGTCATTTTGTGCACAAAAGAGAGGCATGTCCCTGCTCTACATCTCCACTGAACTCAGCTATAGATGCACTTCTCTATCTGTGCTGCTGAAAACAGAGTATGATCTTGTTCGGATTTCTCAAATAATTCAAGAAAGAAGCCTTATAGTTAGAACCAGAGAAACAGTGTAGATAATATTATTATTTAATATTATCTTGAGTAGAAAATAAGATGACCTCATTGAAAAATGTTTTTGGATGACTCCCACTCTTTAGAGTTCACAATCTTTCACCAAAGTACTTAATTTAGGGTTGACAAAAAGAAGGGGATCTCTTATGTTAGGCCATGAATTACCCTAAAACAGGCAGGGATGCTACCTGATACTTCTTTGGTATTCACGACAATGCACACAGTAGGAGTTGAATAAACAGAAAGTGAAAGAGGAGAATGAAAAGGTTGACTTGAAGCTCAACATTCAGAAAACAAAGATCATGGCATCTGTCCCATCACTTCATGGGAAATAGATGGGAAAACAGTGGAAACAGTGTCAGACTTTATTTTTTTGAGCTCCAAAATCACTGCAGATGCTGATTGCAGCCAGGAAATTAAAAGACGCTTACTCCTTGGAAGGAAAGTTATGACCAACCTAGATAGCATATTAAAAAGCAGAGACATTACTTTGCCAACCAAGGTCCGTCTAGTCAAGGCTATGGTTTTTCCCGTGGTCATGTATGGATGTGAGAGTTGGACTGTGAAGAAGGCTGATTGCCGAAGAATGGATGCTTTTGAACTGTGGTGCTGGAGAAGACTCTTGAGAGTCCCTTGGACTGCAAGGAGATCCAACCAGTCCATTCTAGAGGAGATCAATCCTGGGTGTTCATTGGAAGGACTGATGCTAAAGCTGAAACTGCAATACTTTGGCCACCTCATGCGACGAGTTGACTCACTGGAAAAAACTGATGCTGGGAGGGATTGGGGGCAGGAGGAGAAGGGGACGACAGAGAATGAGATGGCTGGATGGCATCACCGACTCGATGGACATGAGTGTGAGTGAACTCCGGGAGTTGGTAATGGACAGGGAGGCCTGGTGTGCTGTGATTCATGGGGTCGCAAAGAGTCGGACACGACTGAGCAACTGAACTGAACTGAACTGAACTGAGAAGACTGCACTGTAAATATTCAGTTCAATGAACAGAAGCAGGAGCGCATGAAGTCTTAGCCCTGTCCAACTCTTTGGGATCTCATTGACATCCTTTCCCAAGACATTTTTTTTTTTGGTCATTCTTCCATTGTAGCATTTATATTACAGCACCATCAATATTATTATTATTGTCATCATCATTGGCAACACTCACTCTGAGTTGCCTAGTAATAGTTGTTATTAAGGGTGACCTTAACATGTGTACAGAAGCTTGGTTGTCTTGCTCATTCATCTGTCTGTCCATCCATCCAAACACTGAGCATTTTAAATAAGACCGTCTTGGTTCTGAAGCTATTTAAAGTCTGGTAGCACCATTTTGACCACAGGCAACTACTTCTTAGTGGTTTACATTTTTAAGCTACATATAGTGGGAGAGTGGGGTAGAGTGGGGGACATCAGAGAACTGTGTATGTGTGTGTGTGTGTGTGTGTATGTGGTGTGTGAATATGAGTATACTTGGTAGCAAGCAGGTACACATTTCCTTATCAGCTATTTTTGAATGAGACCAATGAATATGTAAAACTATTTTGGAGATTTATATGGCTTTCTCTGGGAAAACCCCAAAGTCTTGAACAAAGACCTTTTATGAGAAGCCACAAATAATAAAAGCCACTCATTTAAAGAAAGCATGCACAAAGAGGAGATTCTAACTCAAAGGAAACATTGAGAAATAGGGAGGCCATTGAGAAATAAGGAAGAAGCTTGAAGAGGAAGTAGGGTAAGAAGGGGGTGAACAAAACCTATCACGCTTAAAAAAATTAGTATAGCTCTCTTACTTCTCTGCCAAAAATAGTCTCAGACATTGAGGCAGAAATTAGGACTCCAGGAGGTGAAAGGACCCTGACTCTAGCCCTAAAGAATTCTCTGTGGTTCCCCTAGACTCTCTGCACCCCAACTCTGTCAATCAAAACCACTAAAGCCTGTTTTTCAAAATTTCTATGAAGCTGTCCTTGATGCTTCAAGACAGTATAAGGTATAATCTCATTTCTGCAACCATAACTCCCACCCTGCTCATCTCTCTACTAAGGACTCCTTATTTTATTATACATTATTTACTTCTCTGGACCTGCTAACCTGGCTATGGACTTGTAGGCAGGAGTTTTGTTCAGGTTGTCTTTTAATTTCTAGAGCTTAGCACAGATACCCTATTGATAAAATAAACATTTGAGAAAGGGAAGAGAAATAAAGGAGTACTTAGATGACTATATATTAACTAGATAAAAAGACATATTCAGTGAGACTTTAGACATTCATTCATTTGTTCAATCAACCAACAGATACCAGTATTAACTAAATGTCAATCACTGGGATAAGACATGATTCTAGCCCATAAGGGTTTAATCTCTATTAGGGAATTCAGTCATGTCCAGCTCTTTGGGACCACACGGACTGTAGCCTGCCAGGCTTCTTTGTTCCTGGAATTCTCCAGGCAAGAATGGGTAACCAGGTCAGTGGGTAACCATTTCCTTCTCCGGGGGATCTTCCCAACCCAGGAATCAAAACTGGGTCTCCTGCATTGCAGGCACATTCTTTACTGTCTGAGCCACCAGGGAAGACCCTGATGCTGGGAAAAATTGAAGGCAAAAGGAGAAGGGGAAGGCAGAATGATGCTATCTAATGAGATGATTAGATAGCATCACCAACTCAATGGATATGAGTTTGAGCAAACTCTGAGAGATGGTGAAGGACAGGGAAGCCTGGTGTGCTGTAGTCCATGGGGTTGCAAAGAGTCAGACACAACTTAGTGACTAAGCAGCAATAACAAAGTGGACTCAGACTTATCAATAGGCAAGTAAAATGCAATGTGATACTAAGAGGTAGGTAGTGGTAATGGTGAATGTGATTAACGCCACAAAATTGTATACTTAGTGATGGTTAAAATGGCAAATTTTACTGAGTTGGTGATTACATGGGTGTATACAATTGTCAAAACCCACCAAATTGAATATTTGAGACCTGTGCTTTTAATTGTATGTTAGTTATTTCTCAATTAAAAAGACAATTAAAAAAATAAGAGGTGTTTATATGAGCAACAGGAGGGGCACCAAATCCTCTTAAGTGTTGGGTGTCAGAGAAGGCTTCTTAAAGGACAGAAACCCAACTACGTGCAATATCAAAGAGAGATTTATACATTTGAAGGAAGTGAAAAGAGAATCAGAGATAGGAAGTGGCATGTCCAAGGTCACATCCGGCTGACGGCAGAGCTGGAAAAAAAAAACCCAATGTTTTGATTCCTAAGCCAGGGCTCATTTCATAAACCCATTGTGCCAGTTATTATCTAATGGCTTTCAGCCCCAAGCCCACTGCTCCATGTTCTGCCCTGTGATGCTGCATTTCCCAGACATTTGAGTTTCCAAGTTAGGTCCTGCCAGTGAGAGGCAATGGTGGAAATTTTTAGGCAGGAGGCAGGGAGAGGAGGCAGTGTGCAGCTCTAGTCAGAGTTCTGAGCACCCTCCCTGTAGTGTCCCTTTGGAGATCCAAATAATAGCCATCTAGTGATCAAACCAAGAAGCCCTAGTGCCAAGTCCACAATCCCAGAGTATGAGTTCAGGTATGAATGGAAATGAAACCAAACTTATGATCTTTCTCCAGAAACTGAGTCTTCTAGTGCTTCCAAGCTTGGGGAATGACAGGTTATCCAGAGTTACTCTTGACATCTGCCTTTCCCTCACTGTGTCTGTCCAAAACCAAGACGAAGTCATGGCCATTCTACTTCCTAAAAGCCTCTTAGATATGTTCATTTCTTATCCCTACTCTCAACATAGGCTAGGCTACTACCACGTCTTGCCTGGACTTCTATAATCATTTCCTAACTGATCTGGCATTCACTCTGCCCATCTTTCTTGACTTTCCATTCTCTCTTGATTTAATATAGTTTTCAGCCACTGAATCAGGACAGTAAATGTCCAGTCACAATTCTGTTGGTATTCAGCACAGTCTTGAGCAAATTAGTTCATTTTACTTGTTTCTAGTTTCCCCAGTTATAAAATATCAGGATTTATATGTATACCAACAGTTTTATGATGAAGGAAGGTTTAAAAGAGGAAGTATCACTGTACCTGGACATTGAAGGATGAAAAGGCCTTTGATCTGTGTTTCAAGAGAAAACTATGGCCCAAAGGATGGGTAAAGTGTTTGTATGTGTGTGTTTAGGAATAGCACAAATCAGAAAATAGCTGACAACTTTATTATAAAGTTGATTTCCTGGAATACGTGATGAGATGGCCTACAACACTGTTGTTCCTTCTCGTCTTCCTCATCTTATTAAATGACACCAGCATCCAGGACTATGATAAGGCTGTATATTGTAACTAAGCTTATTTAACTTATATGTACAGTACATCATGTGAAATGCTGGGCTGGATGAATCACAAGCTGGAATCAAGGTTGCTGGGAGAAATATCAACAACCTCAGATATGCAGATGATACCACCCTAATGGCATAAAGTGAAGAGGAACTAAAGAGCCTCTTGATGAGAGTGAAAGAGCAGAGTGAAAAGTTGGCTTAAAACTAAACCTTAAAAAAATTAAGATCATGGCAGCCAGTGCCATCACTTCATGGCAAATAGATGGGGAACAAGTGGAAGCAGTGACAGATTTTAATTTCTTGGGCTCCAAAATCATTGTGGACAGTGACTGTAGCCATGAAATTAAAAGATGCTTGCTCCTTGGAAGAAAAATGATGACAAACCTAGACAGTGTATTAAAGAGCAGAGACATCACTTTGCCGACCTAGGTTTGTATAGTCAAAGCTATGGTTTTTCCAGTAGTCATGTATAGATGTGAGAGTTAGATCATAAAGAAGGCTGAGCACTGAATAACTGATGCTTTAGAACTGTGGTGCTGGAGAAGACTCTTGAGAATCCCTTGGACAGCAAGGAGATCAAACCAGCCAATCCTAAAGGAAATCAGTCCTGAACGTTCATTGGAAGGAATGATTTTGAAGTTCCAATAATTCAGATGTGAAGATCGGATTCGTTGGAAAAGACCCTGATGCTGGGAAAGATTGAAGACAACAGGAGAAGGGGACAACAGAGGATGAGATGGTTAGACAGCATCACAGACTCAATGGACATGAATTTGAACAAATTCTAGGAGATAGAGGACAGGGGAGTCTGGTGTGCTGCAGTTCATGAGGTCACAAAGAGTTGGAGATGACTTAGTGACTAAACAACAACCACCACCAACTAGGAACTGCTTAATCCAAAACCTCAATCCAAAGCCATTGTCTATGATTCCTCTATTTTTTTTCCCACCTACCCACATTCTTTGAGGAGATACCCCACGTCCAAGGTCAGAGAAGCCCCAGCAAGATGGTAGGCGCTGGAGTGGTGGCTGTGTGGCTCTGGAGTGACTTTGAGGAGATACCCCACGTCCAAGGGCAAAGGAGAAGCCCAAGCAATATGGTAGGAGGAGCAAATTTGCATTTAGAATCAAACCCCATTGCCGCCAGAGATGCTCAGAGGGCTCAAACAAACCTTGTGCGCCCCAGGACCCAGAGACCCCACAGAGACTGAGACAAAACTGTGTTTGAGCATCTCCTGTGGAGGTACGGGTCAGAAGTGGGCTGCTGCATGGGCAGGGGCTCTGGGTGCAGCAGACTTGGGCACGGCATAAGCCCTCTTGGAGGAGGTGGCCATTAACCCCACCATAGAGCTGCCAGAACTTACACAGGACTGGGAAACAGACTCTTGGAGGGCACAAACAGAACCTTGTGTGCACCAGGACCCAGGAGAAAGGAGCAGTGACCCCACAAAAGACTGACCCAGACTTGCCCAGGAGTGTCCAGGAGTATCCAGCAGAGGCGTGGGTTGGTGGTGGTCTGCTACAGTGTTGGGGGCACTGAGTATAGCAGTACCTGCATGGGAGCTTTTGAAGGAGGCTGCCATTATCTTCATTACCTCCACCACAGTTTGGCCCCAGGTAAATACCCATGGATGGAGGAGCCTGGTGGGCTATAGTCCATGGGGTCGCAAAGAGTCGGACACGACTGAGCAACTTCACTTCACTTCACTTCAAATACCAGGGAGGGAACACAGCTCCACCCATCAACAAAAAATTGGATTAAAATTTACTGAGCATCAGCTCAGTTCAGTCTCTCAGTCCTGTCCGAATCTTTGTGACACCATGGATTGAAGCATGCCAGGCTACCCTGTCCATCACCAACTCCTGGAGTTTACACAAACTCATGTCCATTGAGTTGGTGATTCCATCCAACCATCTCATCCTCTGTTGTCCCCTTCTCCTCCCGACTTCAATCTTTCCCTGCATCAGGGTCTTTTCCAATGAGTCAGTTCTTCCCATCAGGTGGCCAAAGTATTGGAGTTTCAGCTTCAGCATCAGTCCTTCCAATAAATATTCAGGACTGATTTCCCTTAGAATGGACTGGTTGGATCTCCTTGCTGTCCATGGCACTCTCAAGAGTCTTCTCCAACACCACAGTTCAAAAGCATCAATTCTTCTGCACTCAGCTTTCTTTATAGTAGTCCAAATCTCACATCTGTATATGACTATTGGAAAAAGCATAAGTTTGATTAGATGGACCTTTGTTGGCAAAGTAATGTCTCTGCTTTTTAATATGCTGTCTAGGTTGGTCACAACCTTTCCTCCAAGGAGTAAGCATCTTTTAATCTCATGGCTGCAGTCACCATCTGCAGTGATTTTGAAGCCCCCCAAAATAGTCTGTCACTGTTTCCATTGTTCCCCCATCTATTTGCCATGAAGTGATGGGATCAGATGCCATAATCTTAGTTTTCTGAATGTTGAGCTTTAAGCCAACTTTTCATTCTCCTCTTTCACTTTCATCAAGAGGCTCTTTAGTTCTTCTTCACTTTCTGCCATAAGGGTAGTGTCATTTGCATTTCTGAGGTTATTGATATTTCTCCTAGCAATCTTGATTCCAGCTGATTCCATCCAGCCCAGCATTTCTCATAATGTACTCTGCATTTATAAGTAAAACAAGCAGGGTCACAACATACAGCCTTGACCTACCCCTTTCCCTATTTGGAACCAGTCTGTTGTTCCATGTCCAGTTCTAACTGTTGCTTCCTGACCTGCACACAGATTTCTCAAGAAGCAGGTCAGGTGATCCGGTATTCCATCTCTTTAAGAATTTTCCGCAGTTTATTGTGATGCACACAGTCAAAGGCTTTGTCATAGTCGATAAAGCAGAAATAGGTGTTTTTCTGAAACTCTCTTGCTTTTTCAATGATCCAGCAGATATTGGCAATTTGATCTCTGGTTCCTCTGCCTTTTCTAGATCCAACTTGAACATCTGGAAGTTCACGGTTCATGTACTGTTGAGGCCTGGCTTGGAGAATTTTGAGCATTACTTTACTAGTGTGTGAGATGAGTGCAATTTTGTGGTAGTTTGAGCATTATTTGGCATTGCCTTTCTTTGGGATTGGAATGAAAACTGACTGTTTCCAGTCTTGTGGCCACTACTGTGATTTCCAAGTTTGCTGGCATATTGAGTACAGCACTTTCAGAGCATCATCTTTTAGGATTTGCAGTAGCTCAGCTGGAATTCCATCACCTCCACTGGCTTTGTTCGTAGTGATGCTTCCTAAGGCCCACTTGACTTTGCATTCCAGGATGTCTGGCTGGACAGGTGAGTGATCACACCATCATGATTATCTGAGTTGTGAAGATCTTTCTTGTACAGTTCTTCTGTGTATTCTTGCCACCTCTTCTTAATATCTTCTGCTTCTGTTAAGTTCATACAATTTCTGTTATTTATTGATCCTATCTTTGCATGAAATATTCCCTTGGTATATCTAATTTTCTTGAAGAGATCTCTAGTTTTTCCCATTCTATTGTTTTCCTCTATTTCTTTGCATTGATCACTGAGCAAGGCTTTCTTATTTCTCCTTGATATTCTTTGGAACTTTGCATTGAAATGGGTATATCTTTCCTTTTCTCCTTTGCTTTTCACTTCTCTTCTTTTCATAGCTATTCGTAAGGCCTCCTCAGATGCCATTTTGCTTTTTTGCATTTCTTTTTCTTTGGGATGGTCTTGATCACTGTCTCCTTACAATGTCATGAACCTCCATCCATAGATCTTCAGACACTCTGTCTATCAGGTCTAACCTCCTGAATCTATTTGTCACTTTCATTGTGTTATTTTAAGTGATTTTATTTAGGTCATACCTGAATGGTGTAGTGGTTTTTCCTTTTTTCTTCAATTTAAGTCTGAATTTGGCAATAAGGAGTTCATGTTTTGAGCCATAGTCAACTCCCGGTCTTGTTTTTGCTGACTGTGTAGAGTTTGTCCATCTTTGCCTGCAAAAAATATAATCAGTCTGATTTTGGTATTGACCATCTGGTGATGTCCATGTGTAGTCTTCTCCTGTGTTGTTGGAAGAGGATGTTTGCTATGACCAGTGCATTCTCTTGGCAAAAATCTATTAGCCTTTGCCTTGCTTCATTCTGTACTCCAAGGCCAAATTTGCCTCTTACTCCATGTGTTTCTTGACTTCCTACTTTGCATTCCAATCCCCTATAAATAAAAGGACATCTTTTTTGGGTGTTAGTTCTATAAGGTCTTGTAGGTCTTCATAGAACTGTTCAACTTCAGCTTCTTCAGCATTACTGGTTGGGCATAGACTTGGATTACTGTGATATTGAATGGTTTGCTTTGGAAATGAACAGAGATCATTCTGTTGTTTATGAGATTGCATCCAAATATTGCATTTTGGACTCTTTTGTTGACTGTAATGGCTACTCCATTTTCTTTACGGGATTCTTGCCCACAGTAGTAGATTTAATGGTCATCTGAGTTAAATTCATCCATTCCAGTCCATTTTAGTTCGCTGATTCCTAAAATGTCGATGTTCACTCTTGCCATCTCCTGTTTGACCACTTCCAATTTGCCTTGATTCATGGACCTAACATTTCAGGTTCCTATGCAATGTTGTGCTTTACAGCATTGGATTTTGCTTCTATTACCAGTCACATCCACAACTGGGTGTTGTTTTTGCTTTGGTTCCATCTCTTCATTCTTTCTGGAGTTATTTCTCCACTGATCTCCAGTAGCATACTGGGCACCTACCAACCTGTGGAGTTCATCTTTCAGTGTCCTATCTTTTTGCCTTTTCATACTGTTCATGGGGTTCTCAAGGCAAGAATACGCAAGTGGTTTGCCACTCCCTTCTTCAGTGAGCCACATTTTGTCAGAACTCTCCAACATGACCTGTCCGTCTTGGGTGGCCCTATACGGCATGGCTCATAGTTTCATTGAGTAAGACATAGCTGTGGTCCATGTGATCAGATTGGTTAGTTTTCTGTCATTGTGGTTTTCAGTGGGTCTGCCCTCTGATGGAGAAGGATAAGAGGCCTATGGAAGCTTCCTGATGGAAGAAACTGACTGAGGGGGAAACTGGGTCTTGTTCTGATGGGTGGAACTATGAAAGATAGGCACAATAAGGACAGAAATGGTATGGACCTAACAGAAGCAGAAGATATTAAGAAGAGGTGGCAAGAATACACAGAAGAACTGTACAAGAAAGATCTTCACAACTCAGATAATCATGATGGTGTGATCACTCACCTGTCCAGCCAGACATCCTGGAATGCAAAGTCAAGTGGGCCTTAGGAAGCATCACTACGAACAAAGCCAGTGGAGGTGATGGAATTCCAGCTGAGCTACTGCAAATCCTAAAAGATGATGCTCTGAAAGTGCTGTACTCAATATGCCAGCAAACTTGGAAATCACAGTAGTGGCCACAAGACTGGAAACAGTCAGTTTTCATTCCAATCCCAAAGAAAGGCAATGCCAAATAATGCTCAAACTACCACAAAATTGCACTCATCTCACACACTAGTAAAGTAATGCTCAAAATTCTCCAAGCCAGGCCTCAACAGTACATGAACCGTGAACTTCCAGATGTTCAAGTTGGATCTAGAAAAGGCAGAGGAACCAGAGATCAAATTGCCAATATCTGCTGGATCATTGAAAAAGCAAGAGAGTTTCAGAAAAACACCTATTTCTGCTTTATCGACTATGACAAAGCCTTTGACTGTGTGCATCACAATAAACTGCGGAAAATTCTTAAAGAGATGGAATACCGGATCACCTGACCTGCTTCTTGAGAAATCTGTGTGCAGGTCAGGAAGCAACAGTTAGAACTGGACATGGAACAACAGACTGGTTCCAAATAGGGAAAGGGGTAGGTCAAGGCTGTATGTTGTGACCCTGCTTGTTTTACTTATAAATGCAGAGTACATTATGAGAAATGCTGGGCTGGATGGAATCAGCTGGAATCAAGATTGCTAGGAGAAATATCAATAACCTCAGAAATGCAAATGACACTACCCTTATGGCAGAAAGTGAAGAAGAACTAAAGAGCCTCTTAATTAAAGTACTGGCACAAAGACAGAAATATAGATCAAGGGAATGGAAAGCCCGGCGATAAATCCACGCACCTATGGACACCTTATCTTTGAGAAAGGAGGCAAGAATATTCAATGGAGAAGAGAATATTCAATCTCTTCAACAATTGGTGCTGGGAAAACTGGTCAACCACTTGTAAAAGAATGAAACTAGAACACTTTCTAACATCATACACAAAAATAAACTCACAATGGATTAAAATCTAAATGTAAGACCAGAAACTATTAAACTCCTGGAGGAAAACATAGGCAAAGCAGTTTCTAACATAAACCACAGCAGAATCCTCTATGACCCACCTCCCAGAAAATTGGAAATAAAAGCAAAAATAAACAAATGGGACCTAGTTAAACTTTAAAGCTTTTGCACAATGAAAGAGACTATAAGCAAGGTGAAAAGACTGCCTTCAGAATGGGAGAAAATAATTGCAAACAAAGCAACTGACAAAGAATTAATCTCAAAAATATACAAGCAACTCATGTTGCTCAATACCACAAAAATAAATGACCCAATCAAAAAATAGGCCAAAGAACTAAACAGATATTTCTACAAAGAAGACATACAGATGGCTAACGAACACATGAAAAGATGCTCAACATCATTCATTATCAGAGAAATGCCAATCAAAAGCACAATGAGGTACCATCTCATGCTGATCAAAATGGCTGCTATCAAAAAAATCTACAAACAATAAATGCTGGAGAGGGTATGGAAAAGGGAACCCTGTTACAGTGTTGGTGGGAATGCAAACGAGTACAGCCACTACGGAGAACAGTGTAGAGATTCCTCAAAAAACTGGAAATAGAACTGCCATACGACCCAGCAATCCCAGTGCTGGGCATACACACCGAGGAAACCAGGATTCAAAGAGACACGTGTACCCCAATGTTGATTGCAGCACTGTTTACAATAGCTAGGACATGGAAGCAACCTAGATATCCATCAGCAGATGAATGGATAGGAAAGTTTTGGTACATATACACGATGGAATATTACTCAGTTATTAAAAAGAATGCATTTGAATCAGTTCTAATGAGGTGGATGAAACTGGAGCCTATTATACAGAGTGAAGTAAGTCAAGAAAGAAAAACAGCAATACAGTATATTAACGCACATATATGGAATTTAGAAAGATGGTAATGATGACCCTATATACAAGACAGAAAGAGACACAGATATAAAGAACAGACTTCTGGACTCTGTAGGAGAAGGCGAGGGTGGGATGATTTGAGAGAATAGCATTGAAACATGTGTATTACCATATGTGAAATAGATCACCAGTCCAGGTTCAATGCATGAGGCAGGGCACTCAGAGCCTGATGCACCGGGATGACCCTGAGGGATGGGATGGGGAGAGAGCTGGGAGGGGGCTTTAGGATGGGGGATACATGTACATCCATGGCTGATTCATGTCAATGTATGGCAAAAAACACTACAATATTGTAAAGTAATTAGCCTCCAATTAAAATAAATAAATTATTTTTTAAAAAAGATTCTTTTGAACTGTATAGTTGGAGAAGAGTCTTGAGAGGCCCCTGGACTGCAAGGAGATCCAACCAGTCCATCCTAAAGATCAGTCCTGGGTGTTCATTGGAAGGACTGATGTTGAAGCTGAAACTCCAATACTTTGGCCATCTCATGTGAAGAGCTGACTCATTTGAAAAGACCCTGATGCTGGGAAAGATTGAGAACAGGAGGAGAAGGGGACAATAGAGGATGAGATGGTTGGATGGCATCACCCACTCGATGGACATGAGTTTGAGTGAACTCCGGGAGTTGGTGATGGACAGGGTTCCTGGCATGCTGTGGTTCATGGGGTCGCAAAGAGTCGGACACGACTAAGCAACTGAACTGAATTACTTTACAATATTGTAGTGCTTTTTGCCATACATTGACATGAATCAGCCACGGGTGTACTTTATAGCAATGGAAAAAGAGCTATGGTGCATTGCATAATGGTTCTTAAAGGTTTTCTTTAAAAGTGCCATATGTAAAATTGTCTTATTGGGCAAACCAAGTCACATTGCTTAGTCTAACATTTGTGAAACATAGAAATATTATCCTCTAGTAAAAAAGGAAAATGAATCATTTAGAACAATAACTCTGTCATATGAATATTTTGTTTTGTCCTTGATTTTAATTGTAATGATTTTGTGTTTTACTACTAAAGTATGATTTTGCCAATTAAAAAAAAAATAAAAAAGAGCTTCTTGACGAAAGTGAAAGATGAGAGTGAAAAGCTGGCTTGAAACTCAACATTCAGAAAACTAAGATCATGGCATCTGGTCCCATCACTTCATGGCAAATAGATGGAGAAACAGTGGAAACAGTGACAGACTTTATTTTCTTGGGTTCCAAAATCACTGCAGATGGTGACTGCAGCCATGAGATTAAAAGATGCTTACTCCTTGGAAGAAAAGTTATGACCAGCCTAGACAGCAGATTAAAAAGCAGAGACATTACTTTGCCAACAAAGGTCCATCTAATCAAAGTTATGGTTTTTCCAATAGTCATATACGGATGTGAGAGTTGGACTATAAAGAAATCTGAGTGCCGAAGAATTGATGCTTTTGAGCTGTGGTGTTGGAGAAGACTCTTGAGAGTCCTTTGTCCATCCTAAGGGAAATTAGTCCTGAATATTTATTGGAAGGACTGATGCTGAAGCTGAAACTCCAATACTTTGGCCACCTGATGGGAAGAACTGACTCATTGGAAAAGACCCTGATGCTGGGAAAGATTGAAGTTGGGAGGAGAAGGGGACAACAGAGAATGAGATGGTTGGATGGCATCACTGATTCAATGGACACGAGTTTGAGTAAATTCTGGGAGTTGGTGATGGACAGGGTGGCCTGGCATGCTGCAGTCCATGGGGTCGCAGAGTTGGACATGACTGATCGACTGAACTGAACTGAACCCACATTCACTCCATCAGTAAATCATATTGTCACTATGGCCAAACCCTTCCCACCTCCCACTTGTCTCCCCTGCCACCACTTAAGTCCATGCCATCCCTGCAATTGCCTCTTAAGTGTCTTCTCTTCCTCCACACTCTCCCACACTTAAAGAACCCAGATAAAGCATCAAGACGACTCTTCAAGATGGTCAATCAGTTTATTTATAACTTGCTTAAAACTCTCCTTTGGCATCCTCCTGCACTGGGAATAAAATTAAAACTCTTTACCATAAACTAACAGACCCAGAGGGATTTGGTCTTACTGTGTTTTGCTGCCCAGGTTCCCTTCTAGGACGAAGAGCTGATCCTCACATCTGCTGGCAGTGCTGCTGCCTGACAGCCCTGACCTAACAGCACTGGCTGGCAGAGAGCAGCCCACGTCTACCGAGTGTTCAACACGGAGACATGAAGGCTGTTCCCTTGGCCCAACACTGAAGGGCCATCCCAGTTCTGAGCTCCCTGCAGGGTTGGCCGAGGTCTTCCTGTGATTGCACCACAGCACAACTTCTCCATCCACTTCGCCTTCTTCCTTCCTCCTCTCCTCCTAATTAGTGATCCCAAGAGTCAGGGAACCCAACTGACAACTGTGTAACTTGGATGCCATTTCCCTCCTCCAAGTTAATCACCTCACTCTTCCTTCACTTTCTGTATGGCACCATGCTCCTTCTGGCCTTGGAGTCATTGCTGTTTTGATTTTCCCGCTCTGTCTGCTTTTTGCCTGATTAGTTCCTACCCCATCAGAATTCAGTTCCAAAGAGACTTCCTCAGGGAATTCATCCCTGATCTGTTAGACTAGGGCAGGGGTTCCTGTTACAAACTGTCACAACACTTTATAACTTTTCCTGGCACTTAGCTGTTATGACATCTTTAAGATCAACCTTTCATATTAGAATATAAACTTCAGGCATGTAGTGACTTTGTGGGCTTTTTTTCACCATGTTTGCTTAACACAGAGCATGCTGCCTTACCTTTAACAGATGCTTAATACATTCATTTGTTGGATGAGTGAGTGAGAGAATGATTTATCCTTTTGTTTTGGACCACAGTGATAGGTAGGAAAGGGCAATGATAAGAATCTCTGAATAATTGTGGCTGACACTTGCTTGTTTTTCCTATTCATGAGAAAACAAAGCAATGAAACTAAAGAAACAAAAGCAGCAACTTAGAAAAAGTGTCTGGACCACATGCAGAGTGAGAAATACGAGTTCCCAGTAAAAGCTAAAGTTATGTTTTAGCCAACAGGACAATCAAAGTATAATGTCCTCAGGCAGGATTAGCAAAATTCTTTCTCTGTGTCTAATGTCGAGTTAAGTGTGTCCCCAAACACAGAAAATGTGTCAGTTAAATTGGACTCAATTCAAGTCAAGAAGCATTTGTCTTTTCTTTTAATATTCCCAAAGTTTCCATTTTTATCTTGAAATCTTCCATCTTTTTGGAATGTGAGCTGTTGGACAATGAAACAACCAACTAAAACAAAACAAAACAGTCTTACTATGAATCAAAATGTAGAAGCCATAAAACAAAAGGTTAATAAAGTATGTAAAAATTAAAACCATAAAATCACAAGAGCAGAGAAAAAATTCAAAGGGCATACTGAGAAATTACAATTCACACTGCAAAGTATTTCTCTTTCTGATATATAAGTAGGCAAGGGATCAGTTCAGTTCAGTTCAGTTTAGTCGCTTAGTCGTGTCCGACTCTCCGCGACCCCATGAACCACAGCACACCAGGTCTCCCTGTCCATCACCAACTCCCGGAGTTCACTCAAACTCATGTCCATCGAGTCGGTGATGCCATCCAGCCATCTCATTCTCTGTCGTCCCCTTCTCCTCCTACCCCCAATCCCTCCTAGCATCAGACTCTTTCCCAGTGAGTCAACTCATCGCATGAGGTGGCCAAAGTATTGGAGTTTCAGCTTTAGCATCAGTCCTTCCAATGAACACCCAGGATTGATCTCCTTTAGAATGGACTGGTTGGATCTCCTTGCAGTCCAAGGGACTCTCAAGAGTCTTCTCCAGCACCACAGTTCAAAAGCATCAATTCTTCGGCGATCAGCTTTCTTCACAGTCCAACTCTCACATCCATACATGACCACGGGAAAAACCATAGCCTTGACTAGACGAACCTTGGTTGGCAGAGTAATGTCTCTGCTTTTTAATATGCTATCTAGGCTGGTCATAACTTTCCTTCCAAGGAGTAAGTGTCTTTTAATTTCATGGCTGCAATCAGCATCTGCAGTGAATTTGGAGCCCAAAAAAATAAAGTCTGACACTGTTTCCACTGTTTCCCCATCTATTTCCCATGAAGTGATGGGGCCAGATGCCATGATCTTAGTTTTCTGAATGTTGAGCTTCAAGCCAACCTTTTCACTCTCCTCTTTCATTTTCATCAAGAGGCCTTTGAGTTCCTCTTTACTTTCTGCCGTAAGGGTGGTGTTATCTGCATATCTGAGATTATTGATATTTCTCCCGGCAATCTTGAGGCCAGCTTGTGCTTCTTCCAGCCCAGCGTTCCTCATGATGTATTCTGCATATAAGTTAAATAAGCAGGGTGACAATATACAACCTTGACATACTCCTTTTCCTATTTGGAACCGGCCTGTTGTTCCATGTACAGTTCTGACTGTTGCTTCCCGACCTGCATACAGGTTTCTCAAGAGGCAGGTCAGGTGATCTGGTATTCCCATCTCTTTCAGAATTTTCCACAGTTTATTGTGATCCACACAGTCAAAGGCTTTGGCATAGTCAATGAATAGGTACAGACAATTCACAAAGAAGGCAAAACAAATGGTATATAAATGTATAACAGGGTCTTGGGTTCCTATATGAGAAACTACATTGAGACGCTATTTTCTACTTATGATTTTGGCAGAAATCCAAGTGTTCAATCACTCATTTTTTTATTATTTAAAAAGAATGGAAATAACCTATAGCACATTAATCAATGGAACATTTCATAACTGATCTCTAAGTAGTGATGTGCAAAGAGGTTTAAAATGTATTGTTAGTTGGGAAAGAAAACCCCACAAATGCACAAGTGATGGTAGCTACTTTTTACATAACAAAGAGGGAGAAATAAGGATATATATCATAATTTCATAGAGAAATACATGGAATAATAGTTTTTTTTTTCTTTTCTTCTTTTCTTTTTTAGTGGTGTTGAGGTCATGGAAGCCAGGTAAAACAGATTGCAAAGAGATTGGGAGGAGATTCTTCATTGAATAATTTTTATTATTTAAAATTCTTGAACAACATAAGAGTCATTCCTGAAATTCCTTCATAAAATTTTGTTTTACCTATTCACAAAGTAAATAATAACATGGAGAAGCACATATGGAATACCACCTGGGTACCTCCTGTTCTCCCAGGGCATAGAAATGGCAGGGAGAGCTCTGGTCTCAAGAAGCCTGAAGTCTATAGGGGTCACATTTAGACAAAAGAAAAAAGAGAAAAGTGCTTGAAAGATAATGACTTTATAAAAATGTGAGGTGAAGAAACAAAGTGCTGAGCAAGAGAAGGATCAAGAACAAAGTGGTGAGAACTAGAGTTTAAGAGGGTGAGTTCATAGAAAAGATACAAGGAACTAGTTCTTCAAGACTGAGCCTATTTGGGAAGGCAGGAGATCAGACCAGGCACAGTGCAAAACCCTTTTCAGGGGCTACATTCTTTAATCTTCTCAACAACCGTAATGAGATAGCTGCTATCATCATTTCCATTTTTAGATGAGGAATGTGAGTTATGGAAGGGTAAGTAATTTGCTCAAGGTCACCTAGCTCGTAAGTGGCAAAGCCAGGACTCATAGGTACCTTTTCCTTCAGCAGCACCCTGTCCCCCCTTTAATGGAAAAGAGATAATTGTTTTCACTGAGGTAAATTTTACATATGAGAGATGCAAAGATCCTAAATACCTGTTCAATTTAGTGAGCTTTGACGAATGTATACACTTTTGTAACCAATACTCTAATCAAGATACAGAATGCTTTCATTACTTCATGATTATTTCATTATCTTAGAAAGTTCTCTTCTGCCTCCTTCCAATCAATCCCAATCCACTGAAGAAAACCACTGCTCTGATTTATATCACAATAGCCTAGCTTGTCTACATGGTTGGACATATCAGTACTGTGTTCATTTTCACTGCTGAGTAGTATTCCATTATATAAACATACCACAATTTGTTTATACATTCTCCTGATGATGGACATTTGTTGACAGGTTCTGGATGTTAAGAATAAGGCTGGTATGAATATTCTTGTATAGGGTTTGTGTAGACATATATTTTTATTTCTCTTGGATAAATACCTAGGAGTAGAATTGCTGGGTTACAGAATAAGTGTATCTTTAAACTTACAAGGAATTGCCAAACAGATTTACAAAGTGGCTATCCCATTTTGCAATCCCATCAAAAATGTATGAGAATGCCAGCTGCTCTACAATGTTTACCAAAATTTGGTATTGCCTTTTTCAGTTTAACTGCTCTAGTGAATATGAAATGGTATCTCATGGTTTTAATTAAAAGTATTGAGCACTTTTATGTGTTATTGGCCCCTCACACATCTTTGTGAGATATCCAAGTCTCTTTGTTCATCTTTACTATTTTTTGGTTGTTGTTGATTTGCAGTAGCTCTTTATATATCTGGATACAAACCCTTTGTATATGATCCACACATTACAAAAAAATCATCCCATATCTTTCAATGAGCAGAAGTTTTATATTTTCATGAAGTTTAATTTGTCACTTATGATTAGTGTTTTTTGTGTCATCTAAGAAATCTTCATTTATCCCAAGCTCATGAAGATAGTATTCTAAGGTTTTTTCTTTTTTTCCTAGAAGTTTTCACGTTTAGGTCTAAAGTTCAAGCTTTTATGTTCAGCTCTAGGATCCATTTAAAAATAATTTTTGTATATGGTACGAGATAAGTCTCAAAGTTGTTTCTTTCTGTTTTTCCTATATACTTATCCAGCTTTTCCAGGACAAATCACTCAAAAGAGTTTATTTTCCCCAGTAAATTGCCATGGATTCTTTGTTGAAAATCAATTGAAAAACATGTGTAGGTTTTTTCTAGACTCTGTATTCAGATTAGTTGATTTGTTTACACTTAGATCAATCCTGGGTGTTCATTGGAGGGACTTATGCTAAAGCTGAAACTCCAATACTTTGGCCACCTCATGCGACGAGTTGACTCACTGGAAAAGACTCTGATGCTGGGAGCGATTGGGGTAGGAGGAGACGGGGACGACAGAGAATGAGATGGCTGGATGGTGTCACTGACTCGATGGACATGAGTTTGAGTGAACTCCGGGAGTTGGTGATGGACAGGGAGGCCTTTCCTGTTGTGGTTCATGGGGTCGCTAAGAGTCGGACACGACTGAGTGACTGAACTGAACTGAACTGAACTGATACCAATGCCACACTGTCATGACTCGTATAGCTTCATAGAAAGTCTTGAAATCATGTAATGTGACGTCCTCTAAATTTGCTTTTCTAGATCAAACCTGTTTTGGGTGTTTCAGGTTCTTTGCACTTCCACATATATTTTATAATCATCTTATCCCTTTCCTCAGAAAGCCAATTTGACTTTTACTGGAATTGCTTTGGATGTCTTTCAAGGAATTTGTCCAATTAATCTAAGATGTCAAGTTTTATTGGTGTGAAGCTGTTCATAATATTTTCTCATTACCCTTTAATGTCTGTAGGATCTGTAATGACATGCCTTCCTTTACTTCTGATATTTGTAATCTGTGTTCTCATTCTTTCTTCGTTAATCAGGCTTGCTATGGGTTTATCAACTGTATTAATATTTTCAAAGAATAGCCTTTTTGTTTTGTTAAATTTTTTCTATTATTTGTTTTTTATTTCATCTCATTGAATTTTGCTCTTATATTTATTATTTCTATTACTTTGGTATTGATTTGTTCTTCTCTTTCTAATATCTTAAGGTATAAACATAGATCACTGATCTTTGCCCTTTTTCTTCTTTTCTAATATAAGCATCTATACTCACAATTTTCCTTCTAAATGCAGTTACCAACATTTCACACATCTTGATATGCTGTATTGTCTTTAGCATTCATTTTGAAATATTTCCCAATTATTCTTTGGTTCATATATCATTTAAAAATGCATTGTATACATGTCAATGTATGGCAAAACCAATACAATAATGTAAAGTAATTAGTCTCCAATTAAAATAAATAAATTTAAAAAAATGAGCTCACAGTTCTGTGAGCTGTGGTTTCTGGGAAGTGAGCAGCTCTCTTTCTTGTAACTCTTATAATCCAGTCATTCGTGTGCCTCCTTCATGAGGATTCAGTACGGCTGTGGTGCTGTTATCCCCCTGACAGGAACTCTAACTTGGTGTAAAGCCCCAAAGGTCTGTTACTTATTTTTATTTTATATTGTACTATATTTTATTTACAGTGTTGTATTTGTTTCAGGTGTATAGCAAAGTGATACAGTCATATATATATATATATATATATATATATATGAATTAACAGAAGCAGTTCCCGTCTTTTGATGGGGTACTCATGGTTTATAACATAAATGACATTATTTTGAGAGAGGGATAACCTAGGTATGGCATTGGGTTTTTTTTTTCTTTTTGCAGCTTGAGGCAGTTGTAAAATAACTTAATGTAGCTTTTTACAACTGTGTATTCTATAGTATTTTTTCATTTGGTGAAATTTTAACTGTTAATGTTTTTGGCATTGTGCTTTGTACCATTTATTAAATAAAAATTTAAAAAATGCATTGTATAGTTCTAAAATATTTGGGAAGTTTTAAGATACTGTATTGCTATTAAGTTCTAACTTAATTTCATTGTGGTCAGAAACTATGGTTTTATCTGTCTTTTAAAAGTGATATAGACTTATTTTATATCTGACGATATGGTATATTCTGGTGAATGTTCCACATGCACCTGGAAGTAATGTCTGTTCTTCAGTGATTTCATATGGCCCATAAATATCATTTAGGTTAAAATGATTAACAGAATTTGGATACCCTATATACAGCATTTGCTCTATTAGTTATTGTCTACTTGTCTACTTATTTTATTAATTACTGAAAGATGGAAGTTAAGATCTCCAACTATAATTGTGATTTTTATATTCTGTCTTTAGTTCCATCAGCTTTTTCTTCACATCTTTTGAACCTCTATTTCTAGGTTAATACACATTTGTAACTGCTATGTCTTCCTGATGAAATGACCCTTTTATCGTTATGAAATGTTTGTCTTTATCTCTTATGTTACTCCTGATTAAGTCATCTTTGATATTATATAGCCATTTTGGCTTTTCTGTGCTTACAGTTTGCATGGTAAAATTTTTCTAACCTTTTGCTTTCAATATAACTTGATATTTAAAGCATGTCTCTTACAGACAACAAATAGTTTGCCTTTGTTTTCAGTTTAAAAGTCTCTTCTTAATTGGAGGCTTAGGCTATTTATTTTTAATGTACTGATTGATAAGTTTGGATTTAATATTACTATCCAATTATTTGTCTCTCCTTTGTCCATTCCTCTGTGTTCCTTTATTTGTTCTTTCCTATTTCCTGTTGGACTAATCAGATTATTAAAAATATTCCATTTAATTCCTTTCTTGTCTCTTTATTTTTTTTCTCTAGGAATTTAAATAGGTATTATCTCCTAATGGCAGTCTACTTAGATTTAACATTTTACTACTTCCTACAAAATACTTGTGGAAACAATGTCAGACTTTATTTTTTTGGGCTCCAGAATCACTGCAGATACTGATTGCAGCCATGAAATTAAAAGACGCTTGCTCCTTGGAAGGAAAGTTATGACCAACCTTGATAGTATATTAAAAAGCAGAGACATTACTTTGCCAACCAAGGTCCGTCTAGTCAAGGCAGTGGTTTTTCCCGTGGTCATGTACGGATGTGAGAGTTGGACTGTGAAGAAGGCTGATTGCCGAAGAATCGATGCTTTTGAACTGTGGTGTTGGAGAAGACTCTTGAGAGTCCCTTGGACTGCAAGGAGATCCAACCAGTCCATTCTAAAGGAGATCAATCTTGGATGTTCATTGGAAGGACTGATGCTAAAGCTGAAACTGCAATACTTTGGCCACCTCATGCGACGAGTTGACTCACTGGAAAAGACTCTGATGCTGGGAAAGGTTGGGGGCGGGAGGAGAAGGGGACGACGGAGAATGAGATGGCTGGATGGCATCACCGACTCTGTGGACATGAGTTTGAGTGAACTCCGGGAGTTGGTGATGGACAGGGAGGCCTGGCGTGCTGTGATTCATGGGGTTGCGGAGAGTCGGACACGACTGAGCGACTGAACTGAACTGAACTGAACTGACAAAATACTTAGAAAATTATTTTATTTTCTCTATGTCCTTTGTGCTATTCCTCTTTTGTTTCTTCCATCTGGCACATAGTAGGAATATGATGAATATATTCTGAACGAATGGATGGCATATCAGAATAAAATATCTAAGAGAAGAGAATGTTTCATTATAACTTTGACCACAGTTAGTCTTGCTGTGCTTGCTGAGTCCGGTGTTAGTGATATTCTGATAACTTCACCGAGAGCGTCATTTTCAAGTAACTGCTCACTGAGTATCAGGGGGTGCAGAGCTGACAGAGCTGAAAGAAGAGGAAACAGAGTCAGGACTCTTTTTTGCAAGTTAAAGAAACCCAAGTAAAACTGGTCAAGCTAAGAACAAAGGAGAAGGACAGGTATTTATCAGTTTTCATAAGTGAGAAGTTTAGGAATGCTGCCTCTGGAGGCTTAAACAACGTTGTTAAACCTCTCTGTCTTTCTCTCTCTCTCTTCTCTCTCCCCTCTATTTCTCTCTGCTTCCCTTTGTGTGTTGGCTTCAGTCAGTCAGCTGGAGGTAGACCCTCCCTACCTGGCAGAAAAGTATTTTCTGGAATCCCCAGGGCTGTATTTTTTCGGCTTGGCAGTTACAGATTCTGACTGGCTCCACTTAAGTCACATGATCTGCCGTGACCCTGTCACTGTACACCAAGGAATGTGGTATTGTGACTGACTTCGACTGAGTCATGGGCGCTCATGCTCACTGGTCAGGGAGTAACTGATATTCCCAACAGGGTCTCATGGAATGAGGGATGAGTTCCTCTAAGGAATCTGAAGAAGGCAAATGGGAACATCTGCTGGGCAAAAAAACAAACGAAACCTGGCCGCTGACGGCTTCTATGTGTGCTGTGCTGTGCTCGGTTGTTCAGTCATGTCCAACCGACTCTCTGAAACCTTTGGACTGCAGCTCACCAGGCTACTCTGTCCATGGGGTTGTGTTCAGGCAAGAATACTGGAATAGGTTGCCATTTCCTCCTACAGGGGATCTACCCAACCCAAGGATTGAACCCTTGTCTCCTGTGTCGCCTGTATTGCAGGCAGATTCTTTACCACTGAGCCATCAGAGAAGCAGAGAACTATTAATAGAATCTCTTTTAAAGTCCTTCTCCGCTAGTTTCTCTATGACTTCAGTCAAATCATTTCCCTTGCTTAGCTACCTTTTCTCATTTGTATAATGATCTCTGAGATTTATTCTATCTCTATTTTGGAAGCAATGTAAATGTCTATGAAATGGAATGAATAAATTAAAAAAAACACTCATATAATGAAATACAACACAGTAATGAAAATAGCTTCCCTAGTGGTTCAGTGGTGAAGAATCCACCTGCCAATACTGGAGACACAGAGACACAGGTTCAATCCTTGGGTAGGGAAGATCCCTTGGAGAAGGAAATGGCAACCCACTCCAGTATTCTTGCCTGGGAAATTCCAAGGACAGAGGAGCTTGGCAGTTATAATCCATGGGGGTCACAAAGAGTCAGACACGACTTAGTGACTAAACAACAGTGAAAGTGAATGAATTAAAATCACATATTCTAATATGCGTAAATCTCAAAAACATGATGTTGACCAAAAATGCAATTTGAACAAGGCTATCAACAGTACTATATCACTTAAATAAAATTTCCAGAACACAAGATAAAAGTACAAAAGAGTCAAGGTGGATGGATGTTCCAGGGCAGTTTCACCAGAAGGCAAAATTGATGCGGATCTTGAAAGATGAACAGGGAACAGAGTAGGAAATAGATGAAAAAATTCTAAACAGAGGGAAAAAGGAAATAGCATGGATGCGTGCACCAGAATTCTAGTCGCTTCTCCTGAAAAGAGTGTACTATAGAGCCAGCCTGTCCTGGTTCTGAAACTTTATCTACTGAGACTGAATAATCTGCTTAACATTTTGGGTCTTATATTATTTGAAGGACAGGACACATAATTCTTACCTCACAGGCTAAGACTAGATATGAAAAGAGCCTAGTGTAGGGCTTGACCCATATAATAAGGAATTTGCCAACGTCAGTTCCCTTTTTCTTCCTCCTTAATTCTGCCCTCTTTTATTAAATTATATTGGTTGGTGGATAAGAAAGATTTGAGACTCAGACTTTGATAAATAAAATCAGGCAGATTCACTTTTAGTAATTACAGAAAGCTCTGTAAACACACGATTGGGCTCTGCCCCAAATGAGATGTGCAAACAGCCCTCACCTGTCTCACTGTCCCATTGGCTGTCAACCTTAAAAATGTGTCTTTGGCATACACTCTCTGAGCATCCATTTCTCCTCAAAAAAAATAAAAATAAAAGTACAAAAGAAAGTATGATTCATAAAACATTTGGGACTGTAGATACTGCTCTGAAGGGAGGGATGAGAATGGGAGGTAGGAAGAGTATAGAGGGGACTTCAACTTAGTAACACCTGGAATGTTTCACTTATTAAAAAATATATGAAAAAGTATGGCATAATATTATGATCTGACAAAGTTGAGAGCCTGAATGAATATTTCTTACTTCCTATGCTAAACCTGGGTGTTCAATGGAAGGACTGATGCTAAAGTTGAAACTCCAATACTTCAGCCACCTCATGTGAAGAGTTGACTCACTGGAAAAGACTCTGATGCTGGGAGGAATTCGGGGCAGGAGGAGAAGGGGACGACAGAGAATGAGATGGCTGGATGGCATCACCGACTTGATGGACATGAGTTTGAGTGAACTCCGGGAGTTGGTGATGGACAGGGAAGCCTGGTGTGCTGTGATTCACGGGGTCGCAAAGAGTCGGACACAACTGAGTGACTGAACTGAACTGAACTGATGCTAAACTTTTCTGTATGCTCAAAATGCTTCAAAATGACAGTGCCAACAGCTATCAGTACAATACTATTGACTGTGTTCCAGGCACTCAGGTAATGACTTTACATAAGTCACTTAATTTAA
Source organism: Moschus berezovskii (assembly GCF_049115385.1). Classification (NCBI taxonomy): domain Eukaryota; kingdom Metazoa; phylum Chordata; class Mammalia; order Artiodactyla; family Moschidae; genus Moschus; species Moschus berezovskii. Next base: position 57,364,755 of record NC_142467.1, on the reverse strand, counting down.
TCAATATATTAATCATCTACTAGACAGTACAAGCATGACTGTGCAGGCAGGTAGTGGGAGGCAAGTCTAGAACTACAGGACACCGTGTAGTGATGGAGGCCAAGAATACCAGCACAAGGCCGCAGGCGGTCTACAATGATAGCAAGGTGGAGAGAGATGCCTCAGAGCTGGGCTTCAGGAAGGACAAGGGAAGACTGGGGGACTGAGGGAGGAGCCTAAAGTATGGAAACAGCTGTGAGAGTGTCCAGCAAAGAGGAGGGAACAGAGGTGGTGGTGAGAGGTGGAGATGGCCCAAGAGTGTCTGAGAACTGAGTTAAGTGTTCTGTTTGCTATCTTCTTTATTTCTCCCCAAAGCCCTGTTGGGGAAGTTCTATACCACCTATTTTGTTGATGAGGAAACAGTCCCCACTGTTGACTTTCTGAGGCCTAGTTCCTGATGGTGAATTCCTCTGCTCTAGAAAGAAAAAAAAATCTGTGACATCTACCTTCTGTCAGCTCTTTTCCAACTTGAAGTTTCTGAGAATTTCCTTTCAATGACCTAAAAAAAAAATCTTCCTTGACGCCAAATATAGACCAGTGAAATTACTCATTATTAGATAGTTCTTGCCTGAAAAATAATCCACAGATAGATTCCTGGAATGGTGGAGTAGGGGAGAAAATAGCCTCGTTTCTTTTAAAAGTAATTGGGCCTGCTGGAGGTGGTTCATGCACTGGAGTTTCATAGGAGAATTAACCCCAGGTAAAACTGTGTGTGGCAGGAAGTTTGCTTTGGTGGCGCCCTACCTCTGTGCCAGGGGCTTTTAGAAGAGAGGCAGTGCTTCCCAGAAGTTTTCCCTGAAAGAGACTGTCACCAGCCTTGATGAAGACTCATGAGAGACCAAGCCCTCTATGTGGATGGGTGGGAAAGGATCCTACCCTCAAGCTGCTGATGAAAGCTCAGCCACAGATAACAGCAGGGCACAGAGAGCCTTCACAACTTAGGCTCATAAAGTTAAGTTTCTGTCAGTCTGCCTGTCATCACATCCCAGGAAACAGTTGGATAGACTTTTATGATATCCAGGGGGTATGTGTGGGATAGTCTGACATAAAACATAGGTTCTATTGAGTAGACAAAAATTAACTTTGAAGGCCAAGGAGGACATTTCAAATAGATGGGCACTTGCCCTCCAGGGCACCTGAAACTAGATAAAACAAGTTTGTGGTGAGGAGAAGTATGGTGCTATTGATAGTAATAATGCTACTAAGAAGAACTAACACTTATTGAGTGCTTACAATCTGTTAAGATGAAGCCGACAAAGAATGGAAACAATGGTTTTATGTGAGCCTCAAGAAGAAAGTCACTGACAGCAGATCCTCCCAACTGTCGACACTTATTAGCAATGTCCTAGTTGTTCTCACTAGGGCAAATATATGCAGGGCTCCAGGGTGAGTAGCAACAGGAATTTATTTATTTCACTGTATTTATTCATTCTCCTGAGCCATGTCAAAGAGGCCTATTATTTCTTCTATTACCACCATTAATAATAGCTACCATTTGCCATGGGCTTGCTACATGCCAGGCAATGAGCTACATGCTTTTACATTGGTTATTTATGCCCCATAACAACCTATGATGCCCACGCTACAGAGAAGGAAACAGAGGCCAAGGAATGAACCAGTAACATGTGCTAGGCTGCCACAATAAGGGTAAAGTATTCTCAAACTCCAATCAGACACATGGAATGACATTCTTATGACTTCACTGAGAGCATAATTTTTAAGTAACTGCTTACAGAGTATCAAGGGGTACAGTGTTGACAGAGCAGAAAGAAGAGGAAACAGAGTCAGGACTCTTTTTTTTTTTTCAAGTTAAAGAAACCCAAATAAAACTGCTCAAGCTAAAAACAAAGGAGAAAGGACAGGTATATATCAGTTTTCATAAATGAAAAGTTTAGGAATGCTGCCTCTGGAGGCTTAACCAATGCTGTGAAGCCTCTCTCTGTCTTTCTCTCCTCTCTGTTTGTCTGTTTCTCCTTATCTGTTGGTTTCCCTCAGTCAGCTGGAGGTAGACCCTCCCCATCTGGCAGAAAAATGATTTCTGGAATCTGCAGAGCTATATTTTTTCAGCTTGGCAGAGTTACAGATTTTGATTTGCTCTGCTTAAGTCACATGATCTTCTCTGACCCTATCACTGTACATCAAGGAATGTGGTATTGTGATTGACCATGATTTATATATCTATAAGAGTTATAACCAAGGTATAAACATTGACATATACTTATTCAATAATGACTCATTTTTATTGAAAATATTAAAATGATATAAAATTAACTGTCCTTAGAAAGTCTCAACTGGAGGTTGACTGGTTTGGGGTACAGAGGGGAAGTCACCCCTATCAAAGGGCTGCCACTGCCACTTCACTCCTCCCTGTATCACCTCTGCCCTGTTCTGAGTATCTATGCCCAGACTTCTGTGGTTTCCAGTATTTCAGTTTCCTTCCATTGTCACTATTAAAATTCAGTTCTAACTGTACTCTTCTGCTTAGAAACTTTTAATGACCCATCAAAGCTTAGACGGAGAAGGCAATGGCAACCCACTCCAGTACTCTCGCCTGGAAAATCCCATGGACAGAGGAGCCTGGTAGGCTGCAGTTCATGTGGTCGCTAGGAGTTGGATGTGACTGAGCGGCTTCACTTTCACTTTTTATGCATTGGAGAAGGAAATGGCAACCCACTCCAGTGTTCTTGCCTGGAGAATCCCAGGGACGGGGGAGCCTGGTGCACTGCCGTCTATGGAGTTGCACAGAGTTGAACATAATTGAAGCAACTTAGCAGCAGCAGCAGCAGAGAGAAGAGAAGACTCTACACATGGGTATCAGCAGATGTTCAATACCAAAATCAGATTGATTACATTCTTTTCAGTCAAAGATGGAGAAGCTCTATACAATCAGCAAAAACAAGACCAGAAGCTGATTGTGGCTCAGATCATGAACTCCTTATTGCAAAACTCAGACTTAAATTGAAGAAAATAGAGAAAGCCTCTAGACCATTCAGGTATGACCTAAATCAAATCCCTTACGATTATATAGTGGAAGTGACAAATAGTTTCAAGGGATTAGCTCTGATAGAGTACATGAAAAACTATGGATGGAGGTTTGTGACGTTGTATAGGAGGAGACAGGGATCAAGACCATCCCCAAGAAAAAGAAATACAAAAAGGCAAAACAGTTGTCTGAGGAGGCCTTACAAATAACCAAGAAGAGAAGAGAAGCTAAAGGCAAAGGAGAAAAGGAAAGAGTTCCAAAGAATAGCAAGGAGAGATAAGAAAGCCTTCCTCAGTGGTCAATGCAAAGAAATAGAGGAAAACAATAGAATGGGAAAGACTAGAGATCTCTTCAAGAAAATTAGAGATACCAAGGGAACATTTCATGCAAAGATGGGATCAATAAAGGATAGAAATGGTATGGACCTAACAGAAGCAGAGGATATTAAGAAGAGGTGGCAAGAATGCACAGAAGAACTATACAAAAAATATCTTCTTGACTCAGAAAGCCATGATGGTGTGATCATTCACCTGTCCAGCCAGACATCCTGGAATGTGAAGTCAAATGGACCTTAGGAAGCATCACTATGAACAAAGTTAGTAGAGGTGATGGAATTCCAGTTGAGCTATTTCAAATCCTAAAAGATGATGCTGTGAAAGTGCTGCACTCAACATGCCAACAAATTTGGAAAACTCAGCAGTAGCCACAGGACTGGAAAAGGCCAGTTTTCATTTCAATCCCAAAGAAAGGCAATGCCAAAGAATGCTCAAACTACTGCACAATTGTACTCATCTCACATGCTAGCAAAGTAATGCTCAAAATTCTCCAAGCCAGGCTTCAACAATATGTGACCTGTGAACTTCCAGATGTTCAAGCTGGATTTAGAAAAGGCAGAGGAACCAGAGATCAAATTGCCAACATCCGTTGGTTCATCAGAAAAAACAAGAGAGTTCCAGAAAGACATCTATTTCTGCTTTATTGACTATGCCAAAGCCTTTGACTGTGTGGCTCACAACAAACTGTGGAACTCTTAAAGAGATGGGAATACCAGACCACCTTACCTGCCTCCTGAGAAATCTGTACGCAGGTCAAGAAGCAACAATTAGAACCAGACGTGGAATAACTGACTGGTTCCAAATCGGGAAAGGAATATGTCAAGGCTGTATATTATCATCCTGTTAATTTAACTTATATGCAAAATATATCAAGCAAAATGCTGGACTGGATGAAGCACAAGCTGGAATCAAGATTGCTGGGATAAATATCAATAACCTCAGATATGCAGATGACACCACCCTTATGGCAGAAAGCAAGTAAGAACTAAAGAACCTCTTGATGAAAGTGAAAGAGGAGAGTGGAAAATTTGGCTTAAAACTCAACATTCAAAAAACTAAGATCACGACATCTGGTCCCATCACTTCATGGCAACAATGAAGTGATCATGGGGAACAATGGAAAGAGTGAGAGATTTTATTTTGGGGGCTCCAAAATCACTGCAGATGGTGATTGCAGCCAAGAAATTAAAAGATGCTTGCTCTTTGGAAGAAAAGCTATGACAAACCTAGACAACATATTAAAAAGCAGAGACATTACTTTGCTGACAAAAGTCCATCTATTCAAAGCTATAATTTTTCCAGTAGTCATGCATGGATATGAGAGTTGGAACATAAAGAAAGTTGAGTGCCGAAGAAGTGATGTTTTTGAACTGTGGTGTTGGAGAAGACTCTTGAGAGTCCCTGGGACAGCAAGGAGGTCAAACCAGTCCATCCTGAAGGAAATTAGTCCTGAATATTCATTGAAAGGACTGATGCTCAATCTGAAACTGCAATACTTTGGCCACCTGACGCGAAGAACTGACTCACTGGAAGAGACCATAATGCTGGGAAAGATTGAAGGTGGGGGGAGAAGGGGACAACAGAGAATGAGATGGGTAGCATCACTGTCTCAATGGACATGAGTTTGAGCAAGCCATGGAAGTTGGTGATGGACAGGGCATCCTGGCGTGCTACAGTCTATGTGGTTGCAAAGAGTCGGACATGACTGAGTGAATGAACTTAATGATCCATTGTCTTTAGAATCAAATTCAAACTCCTTCACACATCTTCTGGGACTCTTCATAATGTGCTCACAGCCTGCCTAATCATCTCTATACATCCTCACACCACGAATAATTTTAAATATTTAAAAATAATTTAAGTAAAAAATTTAAATGATAGTTTTATTGAAATAATATCGCATTTAAATCCATTTTATATTCGTGGTATACATCAGAATTTAGCAAGGGACTCACATTAAGCCATTTGATATTTATAATAACCATACCGGGCAGGCAAGCAGATGAGTATCTTGTTTATTAAAATAAACTTTTAATTTATAATAGACTTAGATTTACAGAAATGTTTAAAGACAATGCAGAGAGAGCCTAACATCCCACACTCAGTTTCTATTATTATATTTTGCATTAACATGGTACATTTGACCTATATGTGAGCAAGTATTGATCCGTTGGTATTAGCTGAAGTCCATACTTCATCCAGATTTCCTTACTTTTTCCCTACTGTCCTTCTTCTGTTCTAGGATCTCATCAAGGAAACAACAGAACATTTAGTTCTCATGTCTTCTTAGGCTTCTCTTGGCTGTGAGCATTTTTCCAACTTTCCTTGTTTTTTATGATCTTTATGAGAGCTTCCGAGGAGTACTGATCAGGTATTCTGTAGAAAGGCCCTCAACTGGTTTTTTTTCTAAGCTTTTTTCCCTCTTGATTATACTAAGGTGATGCATTTTTAGGAGGAAGATCCCAGAGAAGTGCCTTTCTCATCTCATCATTCTAAGGGTGCCCAGGATCAAGTGTGGTTCATATATACAATGAAATATTGCCCAGATTTAAAAAGTAATGAAATTTTGCCATTTGCAGCAACATAGATGGACCCAGAGCTTATCATACCAAGTGAAGCAAGTCAGACAAAGACAAATATCACACGGTTTCACTGAATACGTGTAAAAAAGTAATACAGATGAATCTATTTGCGAAACAGAAACAGACTCACAGACATTGAAAAAAACCAACAACTCATGGTTACCAAAGGGGAAAGAGAAGAGTTAGGGAGAAATTAAGAGTATGGGATTAACAGACACAGACTACTACATATAAAATAGACATGCAACGTGGATTTACTGTGTAGCACAGGGAACTATATTCAGTATCTTGTAATAACCTATAATGGAAAATAGTCAGAAAAAATATAAAACTGAATTACTTTGCTGTACCCCCCACCCTGAAATTAACACTCAACTGTAAATCAACTATCCTTCCAAAAAAAAAAAAAGGCTTATCACTGTTGATGCCTGTTTTGGTGACCTGGCTGAGACAGTGTTTGTTAGGTTTCTCTCCAGTAAATTGAGCTTTTTCCCTTCCTTTTTCACATGGTACTGTTTAGAAGGAAGTCACTATGCATAGCACACCCAGTGGTAGGGAGTGATGCCCTCCTTCTGGAAAACATATACTTAAGTTATTTGGAATTCTTTTGGATGGGAGACTGATGCTGGGAAAGATTGAAGGCGGGAGGAGAAGGGGATGACAGAGGGTGAGGTGGTTGGATGGCATCACTGACTTGATGGACATGTGTTTGAGCAAGCTCCAGGAGTTGGTGATGGACAGGGAGGCCTGGCATGCTACAGTCCACAGGGTTGCAGAGTAGGACAAGACTGAGCGACTGAACTGAACTGAACTTGGATGGGAGATCTGATTCTTTGCCCCTGTTTATTTATTCAGTCTATCATTTATATCAGTGTGGACTTATGAATATTTATTTTATGCCCTGGGTTCTAATTCAATACTACTTTATTTCTCCCTCAAACTGCTCCAACCTGGGTCACCGGGAGGTTTTTCAATGGCTCCTATGCTCCTTCTACTGGCTTGCCTCATAAATTTCCTGCTCTAGTTCTGGGATTAGTCATTTCTCCAAGCAGCCCTGGTTCCCTTTACTGGAGGATGATGTTAGAAACTGAGATCTAGGCATTGGCAGGTCACTGCTCCTAGGCCTTCTCAGCTAAGGTAGCTATCATTCCTACATTCTACTGGAGAACAGTAAGGATTCAGGAGACTTTCGTCATTTCTTGGAAATACCAAAAACATCCTGCAGTCTCACTGCTTTAAACACCTCTCCCTCACTTTTCTGTTCAGTGAAGTAGCTCCTGGCACACCTTGTGAGTTTTCTCCTTTGTAATGTCTTCCACGCTCCCATGGCACTAGTTAATAGCACCAGCATATGTTGGAGCCAGTTAACATTCCCTTGATTGTCTACCCTGTTGTTGCTCATCTAGCACACCTAGTAGGCGCTCAATAAACATGGAATGAACTATGTTTAAAAACACAGATATCTGAACATAAAGAATAGGCAGAGATACGAAGAGGATGTCTTGTACAATGAGTGAAATACTCTGACCTCTGTCCTTCCCATTTCCTACTTAGATTCTTTCTTTTGGTTACAATTTACAGCACCATGTATGGAAAACAGGGCCACAGGGTCCTTGCAGGTCATCCAGGTAAGGTTTTCATGGTCTGAGTCCTACAGCAGCCATTCCTAAACACTACTGCACACGAGAATCACCTGTTAGTATACAGAGTCCTTCCCCCAACCTCCACTCTAGAAAGGTGATTTCAGAAAGTCTGGAATGGGAACTATAGATCTTATATTTGATATCCTTTCCCTGAAGAAAGTAAACCAGTAAAGCCAAAGCAGACAGTCTGCAATCTAATAATTTTGGAACATCTATGAAATACAGAATCTCTAGTCAATCTGTAATATTTGAATGGTTAAAAATTCTGCCAGAACCTATATCTCCTTCCATGACATACAGGTGAACTAAAATACATAAATGTAAGTGAAGAGAGATCAAACTGCCTCAGAGGAGCCTGCTGGCAACTTTTCAGTATTGTAACTTTTACATTTTCTTTACACTGTTAAATTGGGTCAAACCAAAATTTAAAGCAACAGTTCAGAGTCTGATAACTGTGCAGTCCATCTAGTCTCAATGGTCATGATTTATTTGAAGCTCTCTCATCCCATGCTGTGGTTTTGAGAAATACACTGCTGGGAAGAAAGAACTGAGTTAACAGGGTATAATCTGTCAGTCCTTAGAGCTATTCCAAAGTCACTTAGGGATGTAGCCTTGCTCATCTTCCACAGGCAAAGATGGTTTTACAGTAAACCTGTTTTCTAGCAAATGTCTTCTTTACAGGTAAATTTATAAAAGACTTTTATTTCCTCCTTTCCCTTCTCTCCTACACTCACAAAACTAATTTGTTCAAATTCTGCACACTGATACAATAGATAACAATCTGAATTTTAGAATATTTTTAAAAATAATTATAGTTTACAGCTTTCAACTATATTTAATGACACAAATGGAGCTGGAAACATATTGACAGAGATGCTGACACAATGAGATTCTTCAAAGTATAGAAGAGGAAACTTATAATTAGTTTGAATGCACCATTTCTGGTAAATTGTGTTTTATAAACATCAAATGTCTTATTTTTTTTTTTTTACTATAAAAGCATACTCCTCCTTCTATAACCTTGTTTATTTTGTGATTTTTGTTAATAGGATAATTTTTTTTCATAGTCAGCAAAAGATAAACGGAGAAGGCAATGGCACCCCACTCCAGTACTCTTGCCTGGAAAATCCCATGAATGGAGGAGCCTGGTGGGCTGCTATCTGTGGGTTCGCACAGAGTCGGACATGACTGAAGTGACTTAGCAGCAGCAGCAGCAAAAGATAAGCATTTCAGTTTGGCCCCAAATGACCACACTAATTTTTGTGATGACAATGATTATGATGATAATAATAAAAATCAATGGTTTTGAGTGCTTGCCTTGTGTCAATCATGTTAAATGCATTATTTTACCCAACCCTCATATCAACTCTTATTATTCCCATTCTCATAGAGGTTAAATAACCCACCTAAAGTCAAACTGCTAATAAATGGAAAACTTAGCTTGACTCTATAATACAATAGACCACACTTTGGACCATTACATCTCCAAATGACTACAGCATCTCCAGTGACTCTTTAGGTGCTAGGGCTGTACACGTTGATGCATTGACGACAACAATGATGATAGAAAATAATTTATACACAATATTTTTAAAGCAAACTTTTGTTGAAGAATGACATCAACTAGATGGTAGAAGCGGAATTTCAGCTTCACCTCACACCCCTCCCTCCTCCCGACCAAACATCAATTTGACAACCTCCATGTTGAGAGTACCATTGTGGGAGTCTGATAATACAGCAGGGGAGCTCCATCACACCACTGGAGAAAAAAGTAATCCAAGAATACACACATTGACGAGCATAAAAATAGTTTCCCTTTATAGCATCATACCCTCACACCAAGGTGGCTTAGTCTAATGCTAAGAAAGACATCCTCAGCCCCCAATTTTCCCCACAGGGGTAAGTGAGAGTGGAGGTAGAGGCCAGCTCCTCCAGCTGTGTGGAATGTAACCCAAGAGGTACACTTCTTTCTCCGTTCACCCTAAGCACTGAGAGGATTAGCATGGCTCAGTGGTAGGGAGAGATTGGGAGTGGAGAAGAGAAGTAGGGATTCATAGCAACCAGGGTTCAGAAATCAACAGAGGGCTATGGATTCTATTAACTGCTTTACAGACTTCATCAGGAGCCTAGACATCTCATGGAGTTTCCAAATGGCCCTCAGACACCCCCAATTCTCTGGTGCCTCCTATGCAAGCATAGCTGGCCCACCACTGGGTGAGTGTGAACTTTTGCAGATGGCTCACAAGCAAATCCAGAAAGTAGGCTCAACACTGTGGTATTGGGAAAAGGCTCACAAACTTGAGCATGTCTGGGTGGCACCCTGGGGAGAACAAGCTACTTTAGTGAACTGGACAAAACTTTAGTCTGGGGACTCATACTTGAGTAAGACGTGTCCCTTCTGCTATTTTCCTTTGATACTAGGCTACATTTACAGTAATATCAGTAAAGGTATAGTTAATTTTGACAAAAATTTTTCTTGGGCTCCAAAATCAGTGCAGATGTTGACTGTAGCCATTACATTAAAAGATGTTTGCTCCCTAGAAGAAAAGCTATGACAAACCTAGAGAGCATATTAAAAAGCAGAGACATTATTTTTTGGACAAAAGTCTGTATAATCAAAGCTATGGTTTTTCCAGTAGTCATGTATGGATGTGAGAGTTGGACCATAAAGAAGGCTGAGTGTGGAAGAATTGATGCTTTTGAACTGCGGTGCTGGAGAAGACTCTTGCAAGTCCCTTGGACTGCAAGGAGATCAAACCAGCCAATCTGAAAGGAAATCAATCCTGAATATTCATTGGAAGGACTGATGCTGAAGCTGAAGCTCCAATACTTTGGCCACCTAATGCAAAGAGCTGACCTATTGGGAAAGACCCTGATGCTTGGAAAGATTGAGAGCAAGAGGAGAAGGGGATGACAGAAGATGAGACGGTTGGATGGCATCACTGACTCAGTGGACATGAGTTGGAGCAAACTCCAGGAGATAGTGAAGAACAGAGAGGTCCTTCTGCAGAGGTCTGCTGCAATTCATGGGACTGCAAAGAGTTGGATACGACTTAGCGACTGAACAACTGCTTTTTGCAAACCAATTATTTTTAACCAGTCATAACTTTGGCACCAAGTCCCCTTAAGGCTGTAACTTTCCATTCTGTGAAACATTTTCTTCCCAAGTTCTGTTTTCAATATTCTCTGAAAGGTTCAAATCACTCAGAAGCCCAGAAACTTAGTGCAACTATTTCTCAACCTGTGCTGACACAATGGGAAGAAGTCATGTATAAAGTCCCCATGGATTGCTATCTCCCTCATGGTACCAGCACCCCCTTTCCTATATAATGAAGACTCTGCCAATGTGGTAACTTTGCAGAAAAATTTTTTCCTGTGTTTGATTATTGATATTTCTGGAATGAAAAATTGTTTCCATCATTCATTTAGCTTCTTCTTGACCTAAAATATGCTTCTCTTAATTTTACATTCAAGAACGGTGTGGGGAGAAAGCTACAGTCTAACAAAATCACATCATAGTGCTTTTAGAATAGAGAACATATTTACCAAAAATGAGCCATTCTTAACACCAAGTGGTTATGAGAGTAATTTGATCGTATTTTTCTACCTCACATGTAAGTTCCTTCTTTCATCTAATAGGTTAGCAATGTTTAAGGCGTACTTCCTGTGGAGGTTGTCACTGCTTAGTGAATAAAACAGACAAGATCCTTGCCTTCATGAAGATAACAGTATATCACAGAAGGTGTAAAAACAGAAGAATTTTTTTTTCAATTTTCTTTACTGACACATACTATGATTTGCTCTAAATCAATAAGAGAATGAAGAAACATTTTTGTCTTGAACCCTTGTAAGGATGGAATGGCCTCCATTTCAGTTTGGGCTAGCAGATTTCAGTCAGTTTTTCTGTGATTACAGGAATAAATCTCTCACCTACCAAACCTTTTGCAAAATTCATTCTATTGATCACAGAGGGCCTGCATAATAGAATATAGACAGATGAATCTGCCCTTATCCTGTTTCCTAGACCAAGAAATCAAAGATTGATAATGCATCTAGATGGCTCATCTATCATCAAATGCCATCTGATTGCCTCTTCATCATGCCTCCTGAACACTTGCTAATAAACAGAATTCAACGTAAACTACATAATGGAGAAATAGATCATCTCTCTATGTGTCTTGGAGTTAAACTTAAGTCTCATGCAGAGGCTTCAAAGTTCAAAACTGAAGATAGTATATTTAGCACTAGAGAATGTAACATTTCCATTTTGTTATCAAAATAATTCCCGTCTTTTACACTGAAACAATAGACCTCACTATTCATTTGTTCTTTCATTCACTGACTTATTCTTTCCACAAGCACGTTTTCCCTGCCTGTAGTATGCCAGAATGCAATGCAGGAGACCCTGGTTTGATTTCTGGGCTGGGAAGTTCCCCTGAGAAGGGATAGGTTACCTACTCCAATATTCTTGGGCTTCCCTGTTGGCTCAGTCAGTAAAGAATCCACCTGCAATGTGGGAGATCTAGGTTCAATCCTTGGCTTGAAGATCCTCTGGAGGAGGTCATGGCAACTCACTCCAATATTCTTACCTGGGGAATCCCCATGGACAGAGAAGCCTGGCAGGCTGGCTTCCGTGGGGCTGCATCCAAAGAGTCAAAGACCACTGAGCAACTAAGCACACAATGGGCCAGAAACTATGCAAGCACTGCTGAAAGAAATACAAACAGTATTTGGTCTGTAGCTTAGAGCACCTTGCAAACTGGAGGAGAAAAACACAGCATGCAATGCAGGTGTTAAGTGTGTGGGACGTGAAGCGTGTACGGAGGCCTGGTCTGATGTTTAGGGAATCCCATGGACGGAGGAGCCTGGTAGGCTGCAATGCATGGAGTCGCTAAGAGTCAGACAGGACTGAGCGACTTCATTTTCACTTTTCACTTTTACACATTGGAGAAGGAAATGGCAACACATTCCAGTGTTCTTGCCTGGAGAATCCCAGGGACGGCAGAGCCTGGTGGTTGCCATCTATGGGGTCGCATAGAGTCAGACACGACTGAAGCGACTTAGCAGCAGCAGCAGAAAGAAAATCAAGCTGCAAGTGAGTTTTGAAAGATATGTAAAATTTTTTCCCAGGTGGAGGAAGGGGACTGAGGAAAGTGTGAGAAACAGTTTAGCGAGTTTTGCAAGCAACTTGGAGCAAGGCTTAGCATAGATTGAGTTAGCGGAGATTAGTAAGGAGGGCAACCAGAGAGGAATCCATCAGATGTAAGACGTAGGAAGTAAAGAGGGGCCTACAGCATACAACTGATTGCAGAGTTTTGCAAGTTGTTTAAAAACTTCTTAGAACCAAGTTTGTAAAAGTCGATTTTTTCCCCTCCCTCTTTGCATTAGTATCACAGGCTGTTTGAGTTCTGTTTTGTTTCCACTTGAACAAACTTTGTCCTACATCATAATGCAGTCTCATTGCTGTAGTTCTGTTTTTGACTGTAACCTTTCCGAGCAGGTCAAAAGTACTATAGCAGTAAGGGAAACTTATACAGTTCAGGAACTTTGTACCTTAGATCAGAGAGAAAATTAATCATGGGACTGCCAAACTGGCAGGTTTCCTGGTGCTGAAATCAGTGTAAATTTGTCGAATTTCTTACAAAGAAATTTAGAAACATCAGAAATTATGTAAGCTGACTTTGAGAACCGTTTTCTCCTTTTGGGGGTATTGGGCTCTCCTCTTTGACTGGTGTGAAGAAATGTGCTCATCTGAGTTGCTCCCAGAATGGGCCTCATGCCCTCCTCTTGGCCCTTCAACCATGGTAGATTTTTCTGATTGATCAGAGCCCCTTTGTTGGTGAGTCAGATATGCTCAATGGATATGGATCTCAGATATGCATCTCTTTTGTCTGAATGTGAGTTACATATATAAACTTTTCTGGGGCTTCCCTGGTGGCTCAGTGGTAAAGAATCTGCCTGCCCATGCAGAAAACAAGGGTTCAATCCCTGGTCCTGGAAGAGCCCACATGCTGTGGAGCAACTAAGTCTGACAGCCACAACTATTGAGCCTGTGCTCTAGAGCTGGGAGCTGCAACTACTGAAGCCTGTGCTGCACAAGAGAAGCCCCTGCAATGAGAAGCCCGCACACCACAACTAGAGCATAGCCTCTGCTCACTGCAATCAGAGAAAAAAGTTTGTGCAGCCATGAAGACCCAAAACAGCCATAAATAAAAATAAGCTTTTCTAATTCTACATTAGGACACATCCCTAAAAAGGAGGCAGGGGAAATTAATTTTAATCATAGATTATATTTGACCAGATGTACCTAAAATATTACCGTTTCAAGATAGAATCTATGTGAAAAACTATTCATGAGATATTTTGTACCCTTATATTCCTATTAAGTTTTCAAAATCTCTTGTGCATTTTTATATTAGTTCAGTTCAGTCGCTCAGTCGTGTCCGACTCTCTGCGACCCCATGAATCACAGCACGCCAGGTCACCCTGTTCATCACCAACTCCCGGAGTTCACTCAAACTCATGTCCATCGAGTCGGTGATGCCATCCAGCCATCTCATTCTCTGTCGTCCCCTTCTCCTCCCACCCCCAATCCTTCCCAGCATCAGAGTCTTTTCCAGTGAGTCAACTCGTCGCATGAGGTGGCCAAAGTATTGCAGTCTCAGCTTTAGCATCAGTCCTTCCAATGAACACCCAGGATCGATCTCCTTTAGAATGGACTGGTTGGATCTCCTTGCAGTCCAAGGGACTCTCAAGAGTCTTCTCCAGCACCACAGTTCAAAAGCATCGATTCTTCGGCGATCAGCCTTCTTCACAGTCCAACTCTCACATCCATGCATGACCATGGGAAAAAACATAGCCTTGAGTAGATGGACCTTTGTTGGCAAAGTAATGTCTCTGCTTTTTAATATGCTATCTAGGTTGGTCATAACTTTCTTTCCAAGGAGTAAGCGTCTTTTAATTTCCTGGCTGCAATCAGCATCTGCAGTGATTTTGGAGCCCAAAAAAATAAAGTCTGACACTGTTTTCACTGTTTCCCCATCTATTTCCCATGAAGTGATGGGACCAGATGCCATGATCTTTGTTTTCTGAATGTTGAGCTTCAAGCCAACCTTTTCACTCTCCTCTTTCACTTTCATCAAGAGGTTCTTTAGTTCCTCTTCACTTTCTGCCATAAGGGTGGTGTCATCTGCATATCTGAGGTGATTGATATTTCTCCCAGCAATCTTGATTCCAGCTTGTGCTTCTCTAGCCCAGCATTCCTCATGATGTATTCTGCATATAAGTTAAATAAGCAGGGTGACAATATACAACCTTGACGTACTCCTTTTCCTATTTGGAACCATTCTGTTGTTCCATGTCCAATTCTAACTGTTGCTTCCTGACCTGCATACAGGTTTCTCAAGAGGCAGGCCAGGTGGTCTGGGATTCCCATCTCTTGAAGAATTTTCCACAGTTTATTGTGATCCACACAGTCAAAGGCTTTGGCATAGTCAATGAAGCAGAAATAGATGTTTTTCTGGAACTCTCTTGCTTTCTCCATGATCCAGCAGATGTTGGCAATTTGATCTCTGGTGCCTCTGCCTTTTCTAAAACCTGCTTGAGCATCTGGAAATTCACGATTCACATGTTGCTGAAGCCTGGCTTGGAGAATTTTGAGCATGACTTTACTAGCGTGTGAGATGAGTGCAACTGTGCGGTAGTTTGAGCATTCTTTGTCATTCCCTTTCTTTGGGATTGGAATGAAGACTGACCTCTTCCAGTCCTGTGGCCACTGCTGAGTTTTCCAAATTTGCTGGCATATTGAGTGCAGCACTTTCACAGCATCATCTTTTAGGATTTGAAATAGCTCAACTGGAATTCCATCACCTCCACTAGCTTTGTTCGTAGTGATGCTTTCTAAGGCCCACTTGATTTCACATTCCAAGATGTTTGGCTCTAGGTGAGTGATCATGCCATTGTGATTATCTTGGTCATGAAGATCTTTTTTGTACAATTCTTCTGTTTATTCTTGCCACCTCTTCTTAATATCTTCTGCTTCTGTTAGGTCCATAACATTTCTGTCCTTTATTGAGCCCATCTTTGCATGAAATGTTCCCTTGGTACCTCTAATTTTCTTGAAGAGATCTCTTGTCTTTCCTGCTCTATTGTTTTCCTCTATTTCTTTGCATTGATCGCTGAGGAAGGCTTTCTTATCTCTCCTTGCTATTCTTTGGAACTCTGCATTCAGATGCTTATATCTTCCCTTTTATCCTTTGCTTTTCGCTTCTCTTCTTTTCACAGTTATTTGTAAGGCCTCCTCAGACAACCATTTTGCTTTTTTGCATTTCTTTTCCATGGGGATGGTCTTGGTCCCTGTCTCCTGTACAATGTCACGAACCTCCGTCCATAGTTCATCAGGCACTCTATCTATCAGATCTAGTCCCTTAAATCTATTTCTCACTTCCACTGTATAATCATAAGGGATTTGATTTAGGTCATATCTGAATGGTCTAGTGGTTTTCCCTATTTTCTTCAATTTAAGTCTGAATTTGGCAATAAGGAGTTCATGATCTGATCTTAATTTACACATTTCAAGTGTTCAAGAGCCACATGGGGATAGTAACATATCTATTTGACAGTTTGGACCTCAATGTGACCTCAGGTCACAAAGGAGAAGCTGAGAGAATGGGTTTGGAAACACTTCTCTTACTTCTGTGGCTGAGCCCTTTCTGTGGTGGGAGGGGGTCCCAGTGGGGTGAGACGAGAGAAAGCCCACTTTCACATTAGACCCTACAGAGCACGTTCTAGAGCAGAAGGAACTGCCCTCTACAAAAAAAAAAAAACAACAAAACAAAACCGAAGAAAACAAAAAACGGGAATGTCTTTAAACTGGCAATTGACAGAGCCAATCAAAATCACATATTTTCCTACGGCTGTTAGAAAAAGTGTGTGATCAAAGTGAAAAACATATGTTTCATGGAACTTTTGCTTCTTTTAAGAATAATTTAACGTTGGAGATCATAAGAGGACTACAAACAGAATACTGGTGTTTAGAGAAGATATTCAGAAGAGATCAAAGACTCCAGAATGTTAGAACTGGAAGAAACTTTGAGGTCGAATTTACATGTTTAGACACTGAGAGCCACAGAATTTAAGAGGCTTTATCAGCCAACAGCTGGGGAGAGACAGTGCTGGGTCTAAGACTTAGTTCCCTCAAATCCTTACCTTAATAAAGGCACGTTGGCCCTGTATCACGAGGTCACTTGATGTTAGGAATGAAACATGATTGAAAGAATATGCAGCTAATTTTAAGACTGTAGTTCATAGCAGAATTATTTATAATTGCCAAGGTATGGAAGCAATCTAAGTGTCCATCAACAGAAGAATGGATAAAGAAGATGTGGTACACACACAACCCTGGAGAAGGAAATGGCAACCCACTCCAGTACTCTTGCCTGGAGAATCCCATGGAGGGAGGAGCCTGGTAGGCTACAGTCCATGGGGTCGCAAAGAGTTGGACATGACTGAACAACTACACACACACACACACACACAAACACACACATGCACACACATGCACACACAAACAGACTACTGCTCAGCAATAAAAAGAATGAAATGTCATTTGCAGCAACATGGATGGACTTAACAGTATCATACTAAGTAAGCCAGACAGAGAAAGATAAATATGATATGATATCACTTATATGTGGAATCTAAAAAACAACAAACTAGAGAATATAGTAAAGAAAGAAGTAGACTCATGGATACAGATAACAAGCTAATGGTTACCAAGGGGAAGAGGGGCAATGTTTGGATAGGGGAGTGGGAGACACGAACAAAGGGATGTAAGATAGGCTCAAAGGATGTATTGTTCAACACAGGGGATATGGCCAATATTTTATAAGTGTAAATGGAGCATAATCTTTAAAAATTGTATAAAAAAGATTGTGACTTTTTTAATATAAAAAGCTAGGTACCTGGTGCTCCTTCCCATCTCATTTCGTTGGACTTCAAAACCTTGAGGTTCCCATCAACATTAAGAGCCTAAGAGTCTAGGATCTGTTTGACATTGCCTCCCAGAATTAGGAGGGAAACTTTCTGGTTTCTGAGTGGTTTTTAAAGAGAAAAAAAATATAAGCAGATGATTTAATTACCAGTCCTTGAACTGATTTATTTTCAGCAGTAACAACAAAGTCATACCACCCAGTGACACAAATCAAGTGATTACTCTTTAAACGTGGGCGACGAAGAGGAGAAAGAGAGAGAGAGAGAAGAAAAAATAAAAAGCTCTGACTTCATATGATGGCTTCAAGCCAGGCTGCAAAGAAGGAATCTGTGAAATTCAAGGTCCTGGAGTCTATTATTTCTCTTTGCTATTATTTCTGAAATAAGACCTGGGCAAAATCAATTCAGGTTCAGAAAGAATATGACTTTAATTTTCTACATAAAATTGTCAGGAAGTCTGATTTAGAAGGGGAGAATAGACAGACAACTATCACCCAAGAAGAAATTAAATGAATAAATTAAACAAAACAAAGTACATTTACACTACCAAAACTCTTGGTCATGAGACAAAACACATCTCCTGGCACAAACACAAAGGGTTTTAAAAACACAAAGCAGCAACACAGATGATGAGGTAATGCTCCTGAAAATAAACTCTCTCTTGAGTGTTAGAAAATCAGTGATGGATCAATCAAATAGAATTAATTTTATTTTGATGCAAATGCATCCTTAATGCTTTGATTACATTTAATCCTAGAATATGTGATCTTCTTAAAATTTTAACTTATATTCCACCCTCCTCAACTAACTGACATGCAATTTTTGAAAAATTGGGAAGCTCTTCAGCCCATCATTCTGCCTAACAAGGATGATATACTGACTCTTTTTGTCTTTCTTTCAGCATAAGTAAGTAAAGTTGCTCAGTTGTGTCCAACTCTTTGCAACCTCATGGACTATAGCCTACAGGCTCCTCCCATGGGATTTTCCAGGCAAGAGTACTGGAGTGGGTTGCCATTGCCTTCTCCAGAGGATCTTCCCCACCCAGGGATTGAACCTGGGTCTCCCACATTGTAGGCAGACGCTTTACTGTCTGAGCTACCAGGGAAGTTCTTTCTTTCAGCGGTTTTTCCACTAACCATAAACTCTCTGCCTCTACTAACTAACTATCTGCCACTAACTAATTTTCCACTAACTATCTGCCTCTCATCCAATCTCTATCAGATGTCAAAAGAACAGCAAAGAAATCTGAAGAAGTGGGTGCTAACAGTAGATGAGACTTCCTTGGAAATATTCAAGTGGTTTACAGTCTGCTGGGACTACCTTATTGCTCTTAAGCTTTTAGCATTTTATGGGACTTAAGTTTTCAGTCTTTAAGTTTTTGCCTTTCCCTTTTGGCTAGCAGAAACTTTTTCACAGGGTTTTCAGGCTAAACTACAGGTCTGGTGAGAATCTGTCAGCATAATTTGTGGTAGTTTGTATGACACAAATACATGTTCCCTTGACTCTTTCCTTACGAGGCAAATGTAAATCCATTTTCTGGGTGGAGAAGCAGAAAAATTTGGGCTTTGGCATTCCATTCAACAAAACTGTTGAGTGCTTACTCTGTGACCAGTGCACACTAGATGCTGTGTCTCTAGGGGCCACATGCTCTATGCGGTGATCTTACATCTAGAGATAAAACAGCTTTAGTTTTCATCGCTTTGTTTTGGATGCGCACTAACCTTATTCTCTCTTAAATACATAGAATTCATGTGCTGCCCAGTTTGGGCCATGATATCGTCTCTTGATTACTTACTCTGGATCTCGCCCCGAAATCAAAACTCGCCTTCTCTGCGTCTCACTCTTTCCTGATCTTTCTCTCTAGTGACAAGAGCTAGACTGATCTGTGACCATTCAGAGCTAGAAGGACTCTCATAGCTCATACAGTCCAAAGTTCTCATTTTAGGTAAGAGGGAAAGGAGTCCTGAAATGTTTAGTTCAATAAACATTTAATATGCGTCTCTTTGGGGCCAGGGAGCACACCAGCACCTGGGTGGCACATAGAAGACAGGGTTTCTACCCCAATTCTTTTGTTGGAATAGAGTCACGAAAAGGTAAGTGCAAAGAAAGAGGTATGTTTAGGGTAAGATGGTGCTCACGGAAGGATAGAGGCGAGGGCTTCTAGGAGCTGATGTCTAGGCCAAGTTATCAAGGATGCGAGGGAGTGGGTAAGGTTAAAGCTCGGTGAGGAAAGGTGCAGGGTGCTGCAGGGAAAGGCACGATTCAATTCGTGAACAGACTTAACTTGGTGTGTGTATGTGTGCTACAGGGAACTCAGGGTGCTGGGGTGACAGTCTGAGGCCAAGGGAGATAATGTTGAAAAGCAGGTAGAGGGTCTTGCATGCTCTTGAGAGCCTTTGTACTTGATCTGGCAGGCCGCGGGGTTGGGGTTGGGAGATAGGTGTGGGGTGGGTAACAATGAAGAATTTCAAGCTGAGACATGGTTAGATTTGTGTTTTAGATGGATCATCATGGTAACACCATGGAAATGAATCTGGGGATAGACAAGAGGCAGGGGGACTACTGAGTCTAGAACTCTGGTCTCTTCCTTCTGAGCCCAGGGTTTCACCTACTACACCACGCTGCCTCCAAGGACTCAGCTGGAAGCAAATATCTCCAGAAAACCTTTAAGTGACTCCCTAGGTTTTCTGGGCATCTGCTATTTTTGCCTGATGGGCATCCATTCCTTTATTTTTATGGCAATAATATTTCAATTTCCTTTTGGGGGATCTATTACCATCCCAAACTCAATCTGAGCTTCCATGGGAGGCCCAGGCTCCATAGACTGGTACCTGACCCAGATCAAGCTACTCAATATAGTCTGTTCTCCTAGAAAAGTGACTGGGTCTGTGATGGACATAGGACTAGGCCAGACCAATAAGACTCAGTGATACTCAGGACTTTTCGGCTATGCAAATCACTCTGTTGACTTCAGCTTCATTAGCTATTCAAAGGTTCCTAACAAATACATCAAGAAACATTTCTGAACACTTTCTACATCCCTAACTTTTAAGTTTCATGGCATGAGTCACAGCTCCTGTCACTGAGGGAGCCACTCAGTGATGACTGGTGGTTTGAAGACATCACTGAGTGATCCCTTTCCTTGGTCCCTCTAAGGTGCAGTTTGAGATTCTAAGGAGCAGAGTAGTTTGGGAAACCCAGTAAGGCATAAAGAAGAATAAAAGTATGGCCACAATCCCACTATGCAAAGTTACCTGCTATTAAGAGTTTTGTGTACTGACTTCTATGCTTCTTTTCTATGCAAACATATTGATGCATGCCTCTAAGTACTTGAGCACATAGAGACACCCAGGGCATTGGATGCTGCCTCTGTTGCTTTGCCCCTGACTTTTTCCACTGCAGAGTGTATCTTGGGCATTTCCCTCATATGCATGGCATTCTTAAGCGGGCTCATTTAACCTCTAAACTGTTCCAAGATGCCCTTATCTGACTCCCACGTTTCTAAGTGTGTGCCAGCTGCCTGAAAGCAGTTTCTCTTGGCCACTATTCCAGGGGAGCATCTGCCTGCTGCCTCTTTCTCCTTCTGCAGCAGCCAAATGATCCATGTGGTGGTGGTGGTGTAGTCGCCAAGTCATGTCCAACTTTTTTGCAACCCCATAGACTGTAGCCCACCAGGCTCCTCTGTCAATGGGATTTCCCAGTATAGAATACTGGAGTGGGTTTCCATTTCTTTCTCCAGGGGATCTTTCCCACTGGGATGGAACCCTTGTCTCCTGCATTGCAGGTGGATTTTTTATCATAGCCCAGACAGGGACAAACCTAGGCAAAGGAAGAGGAGGAAGCGTCCTGGTAACTCAAATATGTATGACATGCTAGTTGCAGTAACCTTCACATGATTATTGTTATTGTTGAGGATTCAAATATAAATCTGATCTTGCCATCCACCTCCTGCTTAAAATGCTCCTTGGCTGCTCAGTGCTTTTAGGATAGCTACCTATACCCTGATCAGTTGTGGGGTGGGGGGTGGCACACTGGGTATTTTGGCCTGAAGACCTCCCCAACCTGACCTTGTGGTCTGGCCTTTCTTCCTCATTCTTAGCAGTCAGTCTGCACTCATTATATTTGCAAATGCATATCAGCCTATGTAATTGCCTGAATCTCTGTCTCTTCCTCTAGACTGCAAATTCCATGAGGGTAGGGAGACCACCTGAGCTGTTCACTGGGTGATCTTTAGTGCCCAGGTCAGAGCTGAGTGTGTAGTAAGTTCTCAAAAGTCAGTGAAGGAAGGATGTTGGGCGAGGAAGGTGGCAAACAGAGAGAACTCTGCTTCATGGCTGTCCCTCTCTTCTTGCCTCTCTTGACTGCTGGGGCAGTCCTCTGCCCCACAATCCCCTAGAAAGGACTCCAAACTCCTTTATCTTGCTTTCTTCCTCTATTTCCCTGCTAGAAATGGGAGGCAGGAGGCAGAGGGGTCAGGACCACAGTATTTTGTTTCTCAAACACACATATGTGAATCCCTGCTCACAACTGCCCTAAGGGCCTTGAGTGCACCAGAGCAAGCAGAGACCTCACGGTAGTCAAATGAGTCAAGGTCCTGGAGGCAGAGGAGATGAAAGCCCTGCTGTGGGAACCCTGGACCCAGTACAGACCCTCCTTATGTAACTCACTCGGTCAGAAATTATAAGAGAAGAGTCATTACTGTTTTCCTACTTTCTGCCTGGAGCTCTGGTTTTCTACTCTTTCCCGTGGAGGGAGAGGCAGTGGCTATTACTATAACAACAACATCTCTAAATAGGGCCTCCCTCGGAGGGTGGAGAGTTTCCCATCCATGAGCTCATAGGACGGTACAACAAATCTGCCCACTCAAGAGTGTTTTTGTCCTTTGTTACTGAATCTTAGCTTGATTTTGTGTTTTGGAAGTGTGCCTCCACCCAGTTCGTGAGAAGGACCGCATCTCCCATAACCACTAAGCGATGACAGAGTCACTTCTAGGCTCAGAAACTAACGATGGGTCTTTTTGGTTAGAAAGGAAAATGCAAGTTCTTTGCCAGACACCCAAGGTCCTCCTAGCCCAGGCTTCTCCAGTGTCCCCTTCTGGAAGGTGACTAAATGGGAAAGTTCCACTGTGGCACACATCAAACCCCAATAGCTACTCTGCTGTTCAGGTTTTAGGTGGTGCTGTTCCCCTTCCCACAATGCCTGTGCTCTTCCTCTCCATGTCTGGGTACCATCCCCACCCTGCACTTCGGAATCAGCTAAAGCCCTGACTTCACCATCTCAAACTAAAGCTAGTAACCCCTTCCACACCCTCATTTACTTAGCATCTTGGCAGCACTCAACTCTGCTGACCTCTCCTGTCCCCTCACCTCTTTGTGATACCCACCTGTCCTCCTCTGCCTCTTCTGTGGATACACCATTTTCTACCCAGCATTTCCCCCAAGTACAGTCCTAGGCTCTCTCTTCTCGTTTGCCACATATGTACAAACAACTCATGAATTAGTATCTGATCCCAGATATTCCCTCTATGCAATAAACTCTTATATCCAACCTTGGACTCTCAGTCATATCTTATCCCCAGTACAGCCAAGACAGATTCAGGATTGTTCCGCCTGTTGCCCACTGCTTCTGCTGTCCATCTTGACCTTTCCAGAGTCCCTTCTTTCAGTGTATGGCATTACCATCCACTTAGGCACAGAAGCCAGTGGAGTCCTTCCTGGGCTCTCTTGTTACAGATACACTTAATGATGCTGACTATGGACTGGACTCTGGCTTCCATTCATATCTATGATAGTGTCTTTGTTCTCTGTATATGTGACCTCTCTCTCTCCACTAAGACTGAAAGTTCCTGGAGAGCAGTGACTCTCTTATGATCCAGCCAGTTCCTAACTCCAGCACATTGTCAATTCCCAGCAGGCACTGCAGCAAGTGTTTACTGATCACTTAAGCAGCCATATAGCAATCTACGATGTGCAAACAAAGCAGATATTCAGAGGGTACAAGAGGAGTGCTCTTTGATTCTTTAGTGCCGCCCAATACCAGAGGCCACACTTGAGTAAACATAAAGCATTTTATGGTCTCTTCATGCTTTAAAATCTGTGATTCTAGGATAAACTGTGTTTTTAAACCAATGGGGAGCCTAATTCCAAGCTTTATGCTTCTATGTTTTCAGATGCATGTATGGGATTCAGAGCAGTCATTTCGTTCCTTATAAAGGAGTGCTGGGGTAGGAAGACAGTCTTTCTTCAGCTTTTCTTAAGCATTACGGTGTAACACAGTAGGTCAATTGCATGAAATAAAAGGTTGAGTCCATTCTGTTATAATGTGAAGAGTTATGTAACTTGAAAAGGCTATAAAGAAAACGATTTATGAAACTTAACACAGGCATAAGAAAAGGTCAGATTTACGGCATTTCATGAATAATTTCAGGTATTTGAATATGAAAATCATCAGATGGACAGATATGAATTTTATACTTAATTATGAGAGATAGTTTTAAAAAGTGGAATCTTGAGTTAACTAAAATGATGCATTGCATTTTATAAAATTTCAGGGAATAGAGAAAGACCTTAACTGGTACAACTCCTTATCTGATATTCTATTCCTTATACAATGGGTTTGCTCAGTAGTTAATCAGGCTGTACTTGAATACCCCAGTGGTAGGGGTATTCAATACTCTATCTTTGAACGTATCTTATTATTAGAAAGTTCTGTTATGTTTGAGCCCCTATCTTTCCATGTAGCTTTTATCTGTCTAAAATTACTCTTCCCTTTATATTGGTTGGTTTTGCCATACATTGACATGAATCCGCCCCAGGTGTACATGAGTTCCCCTTCCTGAACCCCCCTCCCACCTCCCTCCTCCCTTTATCCTCCCTCTGGGTCATCCCCGCACACCAGCCCTGAGCATCCTGTAACATGCATCGACCCTGAACTGGTGATCCGTTTCACATAGGACAACATACATGTTTCAATGCCATTCTCCCAAATCATCCCACCCTCACCCTCTCCCACAGAGTCCCAAAGACTGTTCTATACATCTGTGTCTCTTTTGCTGTCTCGTATACAGGGTTATCATTAGCATCTTTCTAAATTCCATATATATGCGTTAGTATACTGTATTGGTGTTTTTCTTTCTGGCTTACTTCACTCTGTATAATAGGCTCCAGAGTAAGTTTGAGAACTTGTCCACACAACGACCACAGAGACAGCTCTCAGATTCCTTAGAATTGTGTTCATTGGTTATTCATTCAACAGCTCTCTTTATGCGCCAGACATATCTGAAGAACGAAAAGACATAATAATAACTTCAGGGAAAGGATCTGAATCTCCAATGCTTCCACCGTGTCTAGCATATACATAGTGGATATTAATGAATGGTGGAAGCCCTGATTCAACTAGAGATGCTCACTAGTCCTGTTGGGGCAGTGAGATATAGAAAGATGTGAAAGATAGGGAAAAGATAACACCTTCACAGGAAAATGGGCGAATGACATCAACAGGAAATTAAAGGAAGAAGAAAGCCAAATGGCCAATGAACATCTGGCATAATGCTCAGTCTCACTAGTAATCAGGGAAATTAAAGAGACAGTACACCCACACTCATGAGATTGGCATAATCCGAGAAGTCTGACAATGTCAAGAGTTGATGAGAATGTGAAGCAATTAGAACAATAACACCCTGTGTTGGATGGCTAACTGAGAGACCCGTTTGGAGAGTCATTTGGCACTGTTCTGTAAAATTAAAAGTTGAGAGAACCTTTGACCCAGCAATTCCACCTCTGGGTACATGCCTCAGAGAAATAATTTCATGTATTCAGAAAGAGGCATGTGCTAGAAATTCATTGCAGCATTTTTAGAGTAACAAAAAATTATAAATAATTCAAATGTCTATCAACGAAGGAATGGATAAATAAATTGTGCTATATTCACCAAATACTTATTATACAGTTGTGAAACAATGAATTAGGTCATATGTATAAACATGAATCTAATTAGCTAAGAAAGAAAGTTGAAGAGGGCAGGCTAAGTTACAGTATTTGTACAAATTTTAAAACAGCCCAACCAAGATTATGAGAGTAACTATATACAGTGAAAATATGTGTGGGAATAATACATTTCAAATTCAGGATAGTGGTTGGTTAAGGGGTCAGAGTAAGGAAGTGCAACTGAGAAATATACAGGCGGTTTCAATTGGATTTACAATGTTTCATTTTTTTTTTTTTTTTAAGCTGGGTATGCTTGTTTGGGTGACATTCCAAACATTTTTTATAGTAGCAAACCTGCAGCTGTGTCTGTATCTTAGCCATAGAGACCAGTATGATTTTCTCTTTTGTGTATACTTGAAATATTTCTTTTTTTTCCAAAAAGGGAGAGGAAATAACGGCAATTGTGGCATAATAGTGTTTGGCTGAAATACACCTCTTACAGATCTCATTCTTCCTAGCTGCCTTCCACCCAACATATCCCCAGCTTTTCTTGCATTAAAGATGACCATGAGACACAGTTCTAATGAATGAGATATAAGGGAACATCTTCTTGGAGTTTTCTCAGAGAAAGCTTTTGCTTTTCTGATATTATGAGCAGATCAAGTCAGTAGCCTGCCTTCTCCCCTTTTCCTACTGTGAATATAGATGACATGTCTGGAGTGCTGATAGACATTTTGCAACCACAAGGAAAGGTTAGCTGAATCACAGAGATGCCAGCCTTATCATCATTGGACCAATGACCCAATGCCAGAAACAACCTTCTTAGACTCTTTGCTATGTAAAAACAAATAAATAAATAAATTTCTGACTGTTTAAGACCTTGTGGATTAGAGTTTTTTTTTTTTTTTTTAAGCTTTTCTAATTCATATGAAGGTATGTTGTAAAGTAGCATTATTAAATTTCACCATGGTGGTGGTGGTGGTTTATTTGCTAAGTTGTGTCTTTTGACTCCTGTGACCCCATGGACTGTAGCCCACCAGGCTCCTCTGTCCATGTGATTTCCCAGGCAAGAATACCGGAGTGGGTTGCCATTTTCTTCTCCATGGGATCTTCCTGATCTGGGGATTGAACCTGGATTTCTTGCACTGTAGGCGGATTCATTCCCGACTGAGCCACCCAGAAAGCCCCAAATCCCAGTATAACTTATTTCAATTTGCCAATATCTATTTTCTGTCCTTTATCGAGCCCATCTTTGCATGAAATTTTCCCTTGGAATCTCTAATATTCTTGAAGAGATCTCTTGTTTTTCCTATTCTGTTGTTTTCCTCTATTTCTTTGCATTGATCACTGAGGAAGGCTTTCTTATCTCTCCTTGTTATTCTTTGGAACTCTGCATTCAGATGCTTATATCTTCCCTTTTCTCCTTTGCTTTTCGCTTCTCTTCTTTTCACAGTTATTTGTAAGGCCTCCTCAGACAGCCATTTCGCTTTTTTGCATTTCTTTTCCATGGGGATGGTCTTGGTCCCTGTCTCCTGTACAATGTCACGAACCTCCGTCCATAGTTCATCAGGCACTCTATCTATCAGATCTAGTCCCTTAAATCTATTTCTCACTTCCACTGTATAATCATAAGGGATTTGATTTAGGTCATATCTGAATGGTTTAGTGGTTTTCCCTACTTTCTTCAATTTAAGTCTGAATTTGGCAATAAGGAGTTCATGATCTGAGCCACAGTCAGCTCCTGGTCTTGTTTTTGCTAACTGTATAGAGCTTCTCCATCTTTGGCTGCAAAGAATATAATCAATCTGATTTCGGTGTTGACCGTCTGGTGATGTCCACTGTGAAGAAAGCTGATCGCCAAAGAATTGATGCTTTTGAACTGTGGTGCTGGAGAAGACTCTTGAGAGTCCCTTGGACTGCAAGGAGATCCAACCAGTCCATTCTAAAGGAGATCAATCCTGGGTGTTCATTGGAAGGATTGATGCTAAAGCTGAAACTGCAATACTTTGGCCACCTCATGCGATGAGTTGACTCACTGGAAAAGACTCTGATGCTGGGAAAGGTTGGGGGCGGGAGGAGAAGGGGATGACAGAGAATGAGATGGCTGGATGGCCTCACCGACTCTGTGGACATGAGTGGGTGAACTCCGGGAGTTGGTGATGGACAGGGGGGCCTGGCTTGCTGTGATTCATGGGGTTGCAGAGAGTCGGACACGACTGAGCGACTGAACTGAACTGAACTGAATATCTATTTTAGTGAGGCATCTCAAACAGAAGACTCTATTCCAGGGGAATCAGATTTTTATCCAATGGAAGAAGGTTGTCATTCATTTCAGCTCAGTCACTCAGTCATGTCCAACTCTTTGAGACCCCATGAATCGCAGCACGCCTGGCCTCCCTGTCCATCACCAACTCCTGGAGTCTACCCAAACCCACATCCATCGAGTCGGTGATGTCATCCAACCATCTCATCCTCTGTTGTCCCCTTCTCTTCCCTCCCTCAATCTTTCCCAGTATCAGGGTCTTTTCAACTGAGTCAGCTCTTTGAAACAGGTGGCCAAAGTATTGGAGTTTCAGCTTCAACATCAGTCCTTCCAATGAACACCCAGGACTGATCTCCTTTAGGATGGACTGGTTGGAGGTCCTTGTAGTCCAAGGGACTCTCAACAGTCTTCTCCAATACCACAATTCAAAAGAATCAATTCTTCGGTGCTCAGCTTTCTTCACAGTTCAACTCTCACATCCATACATGACCACTGGAAAAATCATAGCCTTGACTAGATGGACCTTTGTTGACAAAGTAATATCTCTGCTTTTTAATACGCTGTCTAGGTTGGTCATAACCTTTTCACCAAGGCGTAAGTGTCTTTTAATTTCATGGCTGCAATCACAATCTGCAGTGATTTTGGAGCCCAGAAAAATAAAATCAACCACTGTTTCCACTGTTTCCCCATCTATTTCCCATGAAGTGATGGGACCAGATGCCATGATCTCAGTTTTCTGAATATTGAGCTGTAAGCCAACTTTTTCACTCTCCTCTTTCACTTTCATCAAGAGACTCTTTAGTTCTTCTTCACTTTCTGCCATAAGGGTGGTGTCGTCTGCATATCTGAGGTTATTGATATTTCTCCTGGCAATCTTGATTCCAGTTTGTGCTTCTCCAGCCCAGCGTTTCTCATGATGTATTCTGCATATGAGTTAAATAAACAGGGTGACAATATACAGCCTTGACAGACTCCTTTTCCTATTTGGAACCGGTCTGTTTTTCCATGTCTAGTTCTAACTGTTGCTTCCTGACCTGCATACAGGTTTCTCAAGAGGCAGGTCAGGTGGTCTGGGATTCCCATCTCTTTCAGAATTATTCACAGTTTATTGTGATCCACACAGTCAAAGGCTTTGTCATAGTCAATAAAGCAGAAATAGATGTTTTTCTGGAACTCTCTTGCTTTTTCCATGATCCAGCAGATGTTGGCAATTTGATCTCTGGTGCCTCTGCCTTTTCTAAAACCAGCTTGAACATCTGGAAGTTCACGGTTCACATATTGCTGAAGCCTAGCTTGGAGAATTTTAAGCATCACCTTACTAGCATGTGAGATGAGTGCAATTGTGAAGTAGTTTGAGCATTATTGGCATTGCCTTTCTTTGGGATTGGAATGAACCTGACCTTTTCCAGTCCTGTGGCCACTGATGAGTTTTCCAAATTTGCTTACATATTGAGTACAGCCCTTTCACAGTGTCCTCTTTCAGGATTTGAAATAGCTCAACTGAAATTCCATCACCTCCACTAGTTTTGTTCATAGTGATGCTTCCTAAGGCCCACTTGACTTCACATTCCAGGATGCTTGGCTCTAGGTGAGTGATCACACCATCATGATTATCTGGGTCGTGAAGATCTTCTTTTTACAGTTCTTCTGTGTATTCTTGCCACCTCTTCTTAATATCTTCTGCTTCTGTTAGGTTCCTACCATTTCTGTCCTTTATTGAGCCCATCTTTGCATGAAATATTCCCTTGGTATCTCTAATTTTTTTGAAGCTATCTCTAGTCTTTCCCATTCTATTGTTTTCCTCTATTTCTCTGCATTGATTGCTGAGGAAGGCTTTCTTATCTCTCCTTGCTATTCTTTGGAACTCTGCATTTAAATGGGTATATCTTTCCTTTTCTCCTTTGCTTTTTGCTTCCCTTTTTTCACAGCTATTTGTAAGGCCTCCTCAGACATTACTCTCATTTTATTACATATACTTATTATGAGCCAAGATGATGCTTGCTGTTTTTTGGCAGCCTCGTAAGACTCGTGATTCATCTTAAACTTATAGTCAACGTAGGTCCCCAATCCTTGACTAGTCATTTAAAGTCTAAAGAGCAGTGATCCTTACAATAGGAAGTTCAATCTAGTTCTCTGATAAGCCGTGGCTCACAGAGGTGAAATTACTTTCCCTGAGGTCACACAAGTGACATAATTCCTTTAATCCTTCTTTCCTCTGAGAGTATCTTTTCAGTCACCTGAATGGGCTCCAGGTACCCATGCTTGCATTCTTGGTCCTAGTTATTTGGCTCAGGAATGGATACCTGACTGAAGCTGGACTACTTATATTATCTGTCTAGAATGCCTTCAGGATTGGAAACTGGCTTTTTTTTTCAGAAATCATTGCAATGAATATGAAGTGAGACTCACAAGTCCAAATATTATTTCAGGGACATGTTAATCTTATAGAGCTGGAATGTGCAGTTAATCAGAGATGGAAATGAAAAATGCCTTCTGTAGAAATTGGTGCACCTCTCTTATTCTGTCCACATACTTCACCTGACCCAGCCCTGGTGAGCATGTCCATCCTGCCCGACATCACTGTGGTTTAGGTACCCCATCTCTCTTTCTATCTCCTCTTCTATTTGCCTCTCCACATCCAACCTAACATTTTTCTTCCTTCCTTTCTTGAAGCAACTGTGTGCTATCACATCTTTTATCACGGAGTAAGAAATTAACATTTTTTCCTAAATAATGTATACTTATTTTGCCTCTATATCCACCTATAGTCACATCTACAAAAAGAAAGCAATGGGAATAAAATACTCTTAATGCCAACATAGGGAAAGATTTAACAAATTGCGAAAAATTAGGGATTGATTATATTTTTCCTCCTGTGGTTATTAGGAATTTTAAGGCAGCTTTCACAGAAGGTAGAATTTAAGCATTAGAGGAAAGTAGATTTTAGGGCCTCTCTGGCAACAAAGGGACAGCACCTATGGATTGGCCTCCCCTGCTTGTGCATGTGATTAGCCACGAGCATAAGCCAAAAGTTTATGTAATAACTTGGGTGGATCTTGGACTTTCATTCTCGAGAAGTGCAATGAACTTTTTCTCCTCAGAAAGCCTACATTTGAATGGAATGTTTTAGATCACAAGAGTCCTCAAATTTCAATTAGATGAAGCAATCTGACATTTTTTGGCATAGAAGATTTGAAGAATAATGATTATTCTTTGTCTCTGGAATAGTCTTTAGGAAAAACAAAATAGTTAATTTCCATACAGACCCCTGTGCATGGCAGCAAACCTCATTGATAGTTAAAACCATTCAGAGAGATGAATACGGAATTCAGCTAGCATCTTGCTTTTCTGCAGGAAATGTTTAAATATCTCCCATACTGCTCACTGTCACTTGGGACCAACAAAATTTTAGACTATAGGGGAAGACAGAAGAGACTGCTTGGAAGCAAATAAAACAGCCTATTAGGTCAAGATGATCATGCAGAGTGCCCCAGTGGGTTTTGCATTGAACATAGATTTATAGAAAATACAGATTGAGGCAATTAGTCCCTTCCAATTTTAAACAAGCAGTAGCAGTGGGAAGTGTGCCAGGAAGGATGATTAAGGATTAAACAACAGCATGGGAACTTGATCAGAATTTCCAAAATTTCACTGCCAGCACCTGATATATCTACATCACCACCTCCTTGATTATGAAAGGCGGGGGCCCTTCTCCTGGACCCCACCCCACCCCAGTCCCTTACTGCTTAAGGGAAAGTTATGGAAGAGAAGGCTTCTGTCTCCACCAACTTCTAAGAGGGAACACAGCCAAGAGAGGCAGGAAGAAGCATGTTCACTTCCAACCTTTTTGGCAAGCTCAAGTGGGAGCAAAATCCACTGCCAAATCTATTTTTTAATACAGATTTTAAAAGGGTTGTGTCTACACATGCAAAGGGAAGTGCACAGTGTGCTGTGTTAAACAGCACAATTTTTAAAAATCAAACACACAAAAAAAGTCTAAATCTTTGCCTGACTATCCAGGTATTTGTTTGCCATGTGGTAGGTCCTCACTAGGGTGAGAGTATGGATTTGCAGCACTGTCTTCTGCAGTCATATGAATGAGACAAAACTGCAGAGCTTTCACCCTATCTGACCCAGGGGGGCAAGACACTAACCCTGGTACTTCTTAATCTGATCCAGGAGGGAGGAACTCTCTTGCCTTTGGGAGACAGAGTTGAGTTCCTAGATCTGGTATTCCCTGACATGATTGGCACTTTGGTACTTAGAGTTGGATAGCCATCAAGTGAGAGTTAGATACCAAAGGGAAGGGGGGAGGATAAATTAGGAGGCTGGAATTAACACATGGACACTACTATATATGAAACAGATATCCAACAAGTACCCACTGTGTAACACAGGGAGCTCTACTCAATATTTTGTAATAACCTATATATAAGGAAAAACAGGGCTTCCCTGGTGGCTCAGATGGTAAAGAATCTGCCTGCAATGCAGGAGACCCAGGTTCAGTCTCTGGTTAGGAAGATGCCCCTGGAGAAGGGAATGAGTAGCCACTCCAGTATTCTTGCCTAGAGAATCCATGGACAGAGAAGCCTGGTAGACCACAGACCATAGGGCACAGAGTTGGACATGACTGAGCAACTAACTCTTTCACTTTCAAGGAAAAACAACCTGAAAAAGATTACATATATATATATATATTTTTTTTTCATACACACACATAAAATTGAATCACTGTGCTGTATACCTGAAACTAATATGGCACTATGAAGCAACTATATTTCAATAAAAAAATAAAATTCAATAAAAAAAATAAATTACAAAAAAAGGAGAGAAAAAGAAAGAAAGGGAGAGATACATAAGTCCCAATTCTCTCTCCTCGAGTCTCTGAATATTTCCCACAGCCTGTTCCCCAACAATATTTAAAGAGTCAATTTTCCATAAAAATCTGTGCTTAAAAGATCACATAGGGAGAAACATTTATTTATTTAGTTTGTCCTAAATTTAACAGTCTTTTTAACAGTCTTTTTATATTCCAGTCTTTTTGCTGAAAATGTATCCTGGTCTGATGCCATCACAAATAATGTTGCAATGAGCATTATCCCTGTGCCTTTATGTACTTGTTCCAGTTTCAGTCCAATTCTTAGAAGTGAAACTGATGATCAAAGTACATTTCTGTCTCTTGAATACTCCACAATGCCCAGCAGCACTTGCCGAGTAATGGACACATGGCCTGTGCTTAACAAGAGGTAGTATAGCAATGCAGTTGGAGCATCGGCTCTGTGACCAGCCAGTGCCAGCTCTGCAACTCATGGCCTGTGTGACCTCGGGTAAGTTATTCAACCTTTCAAGACCAGGGTTTGCCATCTATTAAGTGAACGATCAATAATAACATATTGAGGGAGTCATGTGCCAGGTACTGTTTTAAGTGCTCCATTCATTACTTCTCATACAACTTCACGATAAAGATTCTATTAGTGTCTCCTTTTACAGATGAGGAACTAGGCACAGGAAGGCTGCACACTTTGTCCAAGGTCATATAGCTAGTAAACAGTGAGGCCAGGCTTACCCCCAGAGAGTCTGGCTCCAGAGCCTGTCTTTTAAATACTTTCTTATAGGGGATTTGCATATGGTAATGAGAACTGATAGTGAGAAGAATATGGGAAAATATGTAGGTAGGTGGGTAGGTAATAGATGGAGAGAGAGGGAGGGAGAGAGAGAGAGAGAGAGAATGGATTTAGCCTGATGTGCAGCCCTCAGTGAATTCATGTGGCCTGGCTAGAGCAGAGATGTGATGCCAACCCTTCCTCCTGCAATGCACATCCTTTAAGAATGGACCATCGGCTTCTCTCTCCATTCATCTCACCCTCTCCTTCCTTCCCGTCTACCATATGTAAAATGGATAGCCAAGGAAATTTGGTGTATGAATCAGGGAACTCACACTGGGGTTCCATAACAATCTACAGGGTGGGAGGGAGGTTCAAGAAGAAGGGGACATATGTATACCTATGGGTAATTCATGTTGATGTATGGCAGAAATTAAACCAATATTGTAAAACAATTATCCTTCAATTAAAAATAAATTTTTAAAAAAGAAGAATGGATAAGCAGCAATATAAAACAAACAACTCAATTAAAAAAATGGCAGAAAATATAAATAGACATTTCTCCAAAGAAGACATGGGCTCCCCTTGTAGCTCAGTTGGTAAAGAACCTGCCTGCAATGCAGGAGACTGGAGTTCAATTCCTGGGTTGGGAAGATCCCCTGGAGAAGGAAATGACAACCCACTCCAGTATTTTAGTCTAGAAAATCCCATGGATAGAGGAGCCTGGCAGGCTACATACAGTCCATGGGGTTGTAAGAGTCAGACACAACTTAGTGACTAAACCATCAGCACCAAAGAAGACATACAGATGGCCAAAAGTACATGCAAAGGTACTCAACATTGCTAATTATTAGGGAAATGCAAATCAAAACCACAATGAGGTATCACCTCACTCCAGTCAGAATGGCCATAATCAAAAAGTCTACAAATAATAAATACTAGAGAGGGTGTGGAGCAAAGGGAACCCTTCTGCACTGTTGGTGGGAATGCAAATTGGTACAGCTGCTATGGAGAAAAGTACAGAGTTTCCTTAAAAACTAAAAATAGAATTATACAATCCAGCAGTCTCATTCTTGGGCACATATTTAGAGAAAACCATAATTTGAAAATAATAATAAGTGGTTATTACAGGCTATTCATAATAGTTAAGAAATGGAAGGAACCTAAATGTCCATTGACAGATGAGTGGATAAAAATGTGGTACACATATACAATGGAATATAACTCGGCCATAAAAAAGAAGGAAATAATGCCATCTGCAGCAACATGGATTGGACCTAGATATTATCATACTAAGTGAAACAAGCCAGACAAAGACAGATATATGATATTGCTTATATCTGGAATGTAAAAATAAAGACAAATTAACTTATTTACAAAACAGAAACAGGCTCACATACTTAGACAAAAAAAAACTTATTGTTACCGGGGGGTGGGTGGGGAAGGGAGGGAAGAAGGAATAGATCAGGAATTTGGGATTGACACGTACACAGTGCTATATTTAAAATAGATAGCCAACAATGACCTACTGCACAGGTAACATAATCAATGTATTATAATAATCTATAAAGGAAAAGAATCTGAAGAAGAATTATACACACACGTACATATATATATATATATGAATTGCTGTGCTATATACCTGAAGCTAACATGATATTGGAAATCACCTACACTTCAAAAAGGAAAAAAATAGATGAGTTGACCTCATGGATTTCCTTAAGATTTCACTTCTAGGAAGAGGAAGGTTGGGAATGGAGAAGCATGTTACTCTGAAAATCTGTTAAATCTTTTAGTCCAGAAAGCAACAGAATCATTGGAATATGTATATCTTTTAGACTGGGAAGATTAAGGAAATTGTAATGACTGTAAAAAATTAACCTTCCGTCCGAGGAAACCAAAACAGCGGGGTAGAACTAGTTATGGAACATGACCTTGGCTGGGAACAACGAACTGTTGGGCCAGACCATCCGGGGAAATTCTTTCCTATCAAGTGAAGCATGATATTCCAGAAGGGGTGGGCGGGGTTCCTAAAGGGTGAGGCTGCTTCTTCCAGGTTAAGTGCTTTACATGCATCATTTCATTTAATTCTCATAGCAGCTAACTGAGGCAAATGGGATTATTGTCCCAGTTTGATCAATGAAGAAATTGAAGCACAAAGAGGTGATGTGACTTATCCTGGAGTCTGTGCTCTTATCCATCACAGTTAGCCTGAAGAAGAGGTACTTGTTTGTCATAAGGAGAGCACAGTCAAGACAACAGAGATGGGGGTTTGTCCAGGTGGGTAACCTTGGGCAATATACCTCACAGCTCCAAGCCTCTGTGTTCTCATCTATAAAATGGGCATAGATCTGGTATCCAACATACAGGTAGAGTGATAGACAAGGGAGTTCATACAGAACACTGAGCACAGTGACTGGTACATGTTAGTGACTGGTACTGGTACATGGTACTCGTACACTTGAGAAATACATTAAGAACCAGAATATACAGATTTCTTCTGCTGCTTTTTTTTTCTTGCTCAGGAAGTAGAATAGATACAGCATAGATCATATGTCACTAGTTCTAATGACGCCAAGATGACAGTTATGGATTGACTATTTTTACCAGCAACTTGCCAGACTCCATGAGGTTTCAGAATTTTCTCTCTGTGGGATTCAACGGTGCCATCCACAGAATAAGGATTCAACTATAATTTCTAATTTCTTAACAAAGCTGAGAAACCTAAATAAAATTCTAAAAATAATCACCCAGCATATAGAATAAACCCTTGCTTGACTCTTACTGATGGAAGAGTTTGTTCTAGGGGTAAAAAGTGTGAGTTACAGAAGTTTTTTTTTTTTTAAAAGAGAAATGCTATTTCATCATGATATGATAATAGTCACTGTTTATGAGCCCTATGACTCAGCCTGGGCCATGTGCCTGACACTCATCAGC
This sequence comes from Moschus berezovskii, assembly GCF_049115385.1. Taxonomy (NCBI): domain Eukaryota; kingdom Metazoa; phylum Chordata; class Mammalia; order Artiodactyla; family Moschidae; genus Moschus; species Moschus berezovskii. The sequence goes on along the minus strand of NC_142467.1, from coordinate 57,328,455 downwards.
TTATTCAGTCCTCCCAACAGTCCTGCAAAGTCAAGAGTTATAGCTTTTCCTTCTTAAATAATAAAGAAGCTGAGGGTCTCAGAGAGAAGTGACTCACTGGATATACCAGTTTCTCTGTTATCTTGTTTCCCCCAAACCTTATCATAACAGATACACCTATTACGAAGTCCCTGTAACTGGAACAAAACAGCCAAAAGAGTCCGATAATGGATTAGTTAAAAATTATTCTACATATAGTTTTTATTGTATGACATGATGACATATAAATACTTTCCTGGCTTAGTTCAAATTACAGACGTTCTCAATTATGTGCAACCATGTATGCTAGGCTTCTGTTGAAATCCTGAAACAAAGAAGACAGAGAAATACATTTGTTGGGTCTCTGTGCCCCTAACTCAGCGAGGTTTCCTCCTGGGTGAAGTTGGCCCAGGGCCATTCTCCCCTCCCACAAGCGCAGGAAGACCCCTTTAGGATAAGTCCCCCTGCCCTCCTTGTGTTTGTGCCGGCAAGACTGTTCAGCCTCCTGCCTGTGAGCAGTGAGGGAAGATGAAGAAAATAAACACCCTTTAAGTTGTTAAAAGAAAAAGCACTTGGGAAAAGATTAGCCTGGAGGAGGTGAGTTTGCGTGAACTCCGGGAGTTGACAGGGAGGCCCGGCGTGCTGTGATTCATGGGGTCGCAAAGAGTTGGACACGACTGAGTGACTGAACTGAACTGAACTGAAGAACCTTTACGGCGATTCCTAAGTCGAGGTCAGCGAGTTTCAGAGAAGCCAGCTTGGATGGAGACTCAGATCAGGACAAGCCTGCTGCAAATAACAAACAGATGGGGGTGAAGCCCAGGCTCCCTGTCATCTTGGTGGACTGCCTTCACCCTAAGAGGACCAGGCTGCAGAGGAGGCGATAGACTCACCAGGACTAAAGGCCAGCTCCAGAGGGTCGCAACAGTTACTCTGGAATAAATGCCTTCCGTTATGTACAATTCTATGCATGATTTTCAGTTTCCTCCCTTACATTTCCTTGAGCACTTCATACGCTTGCTGTCTCAGTGGCTATTGGCTTGCATCTCCTCTGAGGGGAAATTTCTTTCCTCAACTCCTCCTATCTCAGGTCTCCCCTCCTCATAGTTCTTCCCTGACCTTCTTCCCTGTAAGGTCTTTCCTGCTCTCCTCTCTTTACTGTTGGCTCTCTTCATGGCACATGGTGTGAGTCTAATTCCACATCTTTTTGTTTGTCTGTTTATTGTCTGTTTCTGCCCTCAGTCTGTAAGTCCCAGAAGGACATGTCTGACTGCTCACTGTTGATTCCAGTGCTGAGTGAGGAGCTGGAGACAGAGTATGTGTTCAATAAATGTTTGCCAAGTAAATCGCTCCCAACATATCTGGAGGAAAATTTCAGTGCAGCCACGGAGTAAGGGATTATTAAGGGTCTTTGTAAAGAGCTTAATTCAATTTTTAAGGTATCCTCAGAGATGAATCCCAAGAGGAAAAGCCACATAAGTTGGTTTGTGGTATTTCCTGAAAATGTCTCGATGAGATTGCTTAGCTGGCATCCCAAAGCTATGGGAATGCTGCCCCTTTCAGAGTCTGTCTCTTCTCAGTCTTATTTCCAACACGTTTATCATGATACAAGCTCTAGAAATACCAGAAGAGTTAGGTTTTCCATTATCCTGGGATTACATTAATGGATTTGAAGGGCTGTCGTGGCAATGCTGTCATCTTGGCCACTTTACCACTTCTCAGAGTGAAAAAATGAACATGAAATCTGGTTAGTTATTAACAATTCTAGTCAAGAAGAGAAAGGAGAGGGTATAAAAGCTATTGGCCAGACTGAAGTTTATATTAGAGCAGTAAGTTTCATTTATTTGGATATTCCTAGGTCCCATGACCACATTCTAAGATTTAGGAGTAATGAATTATAAACCCAGCTCCAGAATGAGCCAGCAGTGGCTGTGGCTGTGATTGACTGGGGCTGGGCCTGGTGGAGCCTCACAAGTGGTTGCACTGACCTGCTGGTTGAAGTGTTGACCCTTAGCTTCAGGGCCATGATTAGGGCTGCAGAATTAATTTGAGCACAAGAGTGGACCTTCTCCTTGGAATATGGGCCATGCATTCTGATGGGGAGGAATTGGCAAGGGAGGTAGGGAATATTCTCTTTCATCCCTAGTATTTATATAGAATTCACTCATTCCCTCACTCATCCAGATTCAAAATTAAATCTGTGAGCATGTGTATAGAAACTATACTATAGCAATGCTTACTCTGTATAGTAGTACAGGACCATAAAAATTACCCTGCAAACTGAAATCTGCAAAGTGACCATTGGAATCAATGAGGAAAGTGTGACTGTTTCATGACCTTTAAAATTCTCTTATTGTTGGTTATAAATGTACAAGGAAATGAAAAAAAACATAGTAAGACTATTATTTAGTTAATACTCTAATTTAAAAGATTAGAAGTTTTGAGAGTTAGTATAAAATACTTCTCAAGAGTCATTCGAACAGTGCTTGCCTTCTCTTTTCATCCTATAACAACACAGAACAAACATACTCTCTCTGTCTTGGCAAATGATCATATTCCCTTTAAAATTTGGATCAGCTTCTAACAGTTTACCCTTTGCTCTCTTTACATCATTGTGAAGTATCTCTGAGAGTCCCTTCCACGTGAAATGGTTTGCAAAATCACTTCTCCTGGGACATCATCTTCCCTTCTGTCATGAACACTTTGCTTATTTATGTCAATAAATTCGCCTTCACCAAGCTCCTCTGGCTGCAAATCTAGACCATGTCCAGTGGGAAAGACGTCATACAGTCCATGGCCAGCTATTTCTTCTATAACTATATTTACATTTGATTCAAGTTTGACTTTCAAGATAATCACTCTTCATTTCTTTGTTGCACTTTATTTTTTTCTGGCTAATTCCCTCTTTCAATTATCCATAGTCATAAAATGCCACATGGGATTATCACCAGGAGACAAGGGGCAACACAAGTGCTGCTTTTGCTGTTTGTGTGTGAAACGAATAACAGAAGTGCAATGACCACTCACCACGTCACTTGAGGAAGTGACATAATTTGTTACTGAGGTGAATCTGTTATTCATGAAGTGATCTGTGGACTGAAAACCCAGCTGGGAAGTTTATACTGTGCATAATTATTCACAGTTCATATACCATGGCAACTGCATTGTTGGAGGACTGACGTTATATAACTAAATCATGGTCCTGAAGTTCGTGCACCTGAACTATGTAAAATGAGGACACATAATAGGGGTAACGAGAGAATGTCATGGTAGGCACGTAATAGAAATTCCCAACTTGTAGAGGCATAGAACTTTCACCTTTCACTTTCACACATTGGAGAAGGAAATGGCAACCCACTCCAGTGTTCTTGCCTGGAGAATCCCAGGGATGGTGGAGCCTGGTGGGCTTCTGTCTATGGGGTCGCACAGAGTCCGACACGACCTAAGTGACTTAGCAGCAGCAGCAGCAGAGGTGTAGAAGGTTACTTGGAGAAGGTGACACACAAGCTGAGACTTGATAAATAAATAGAAATTAATCTGACAAAGGAGGAGTGTAGGGAAGACTGTTGCGGGCAGAGATTAAAGTAGGTATAAAGCTCCAAATGTAATAAAGTTCATGGGGTGCAGGGTGGCAGCCATGGTTGTTTCAGGCTGATTGTGGGTGATAATCCCAATACATTATTTTCAGGCTGCAGGCTGTTGTCCCTGGGAATCAGGCAGCACTGGATGTGGCTGGGAATTTGGAATGCTGTTTTAGGACAGTCACCTGAAGAAGGTGTTGAAGGACCATCAACTACTGCTCTCAGACCAAGAGGCCCACCTTTGGCAGCTAGGAAAGTCACTAGGAAAATGAAACCAAATCAAACAAAATGACCTTAGATGCTGGTTTGCATACATGACCCAGGGAACACTAATGATTCAGATGCAAATGCCCTAAATACAGGATGGTATAAAGCAAAGAGAAAACTCCCTTTTAAAAGTCACAATTCAAAAGACTGGTTCAAATCTTTAAATGACAAATTGTATTTCTAGTCAATACAGAGTACAGTATCTTAATCTATTTGGCTAAAATCTGCATGGTTTCAGCCCAGGCAATGCACTGAAAATATTCTCACTTAATTTCCACCACAGTCTTATGAAGTAGCTATTTTTATTCCAATTTTACAGATGAGGAAACTGAGGTTAAGTCACCATGGGGTCATAGAACTGGTCACATGCAGGACTTATCCTAAAGCTTGTGCCTTTACCTAATATACCATCAGTATGTTTTATTTCAATACATGGAAATAAACACAGATGCCAAATTGAGTGTTTATTTTGTATAAGATAAACAGACCAAGATAAATATTAAAGAATAGGGCAAAAATATTCCATTCGTATAGAAACTCAGAGAGAATGAGCAAAAGCAGCAGTTTTAAGAAAAGTTTTGTACAGTTGTGTGGCGTCCCAGACATGAGCAATGCATTTAAGATTCTCCTAGGAAAACAAAACAATGAGATTATCTCAATTATTGAGTTAACCATGAGATTTCACCATCTACATTCTAGCTATGAGTGAGACATTTATTTGAATTAGATAAGAAGATATAATGTCATTTGAAGAAGGCCCAGTAAATTTAATAACAGAGATAAATGAAACTGACAATGATCTCACACTTTATAAATCTAAACATGGGACCAGGGTTAGACACAGGGACCTAGCAGTTGATGAATGAACTTGAATGCTGCTTCTTACACCATCAACTGGAGACCAGACATGATTTTTTTATGTTCCTTCTAACCAAGGGGATTAAAAAAGAATTAATTCAATTCCCTTTAAACCAAAGCACAGGAGCAAGAAACAACTCTGAACCTTCCCTCCTCAAATAGCAGCTCTGTTGATAATTTAATCACTAACTGAATTGTGTAACTTGCCTATGACAAATGGTAAAACACCTACAAATGTGGAAATCTGCCAGAGCCTTCTTTCGTAGGAAGGGGAGGGAAAGCCTTATCCAGCTCACATATACCTTCTATCTCCCTGTCTTTTGCTCCCTGCCCACAACCGCTGAAACTGCTTCTGTATTAGCAGAGAATATGGGAACTGTTCTGGATCTAGCAAGGAAGTGAAGTCACTGAAACATTTAGGATTCTCTGCTTCCCTCCCCACCCTTCTCCACCCTCACTCTATACTTGTTAGCGTGTAGCCCCATACTAGGCTCCATCAGGCTGAAATGGCAGCACTATGGAGAACACCATGGAGATCCTTTAAGAAAATAAACATAGAACTACCATATGATCCTGCAGTCCCACTCCTGGGCATTTATACAGTAAACCATAATTCAAAAAAAAAAATATATGAATGGCAATGTTCATTGCAGCACTATTTACAATAGCCAAGACATGGAGGCAACATAATTGTCAATTGACAGGTGAATAGATAAATAAGATGTGATATACATACACAATGGAATGTTACTCAGCCATGAAAAAGAATGAAATAATGCCATTTGTGGCAAATGGATGGACCTAGAGATGATTATATTAAGTGAACTAAACAAATATCATATCCTATCACTTATGTGGAATCTAAAAAGTACAAATGAACTTATTTATTCAACAGTAATAGACTCACAGACACAGAAAAACTTATGGTTACCAAAGGGACAAGAGGGGGTAGGGATAAATTAGGTGTTTGGGATTAATTTATACACACTACTATATATAAAATAGATAACCAAGGCTATACTGTATAGCACAGGGAACTCAATGTCTTAAAATAACCTGTAAGAGAAAAGAACCTGAGAAAGAAATACGTGTGTGTGTGTGTGTGTGTGAAATACATGTGTGTGTGTGTATGTGTGTGTATCTGAACCACTTCACTGTACACCTGAAACTAATACAACATTGTAAATCAACTCAACCTGAATAGAAAAAAACAAAAGAAGTTGAAATGGCAATAAGGAATGAATATGAGGCCCTGCATGATCTGGTTTCTTCCTCATTGTCCAGCTTTATCTCATGCTTCTTTCTGCCGTGCTTGCTCCAATATTTAGTTTTAGACATGGACATTTAGAATACGATTAATCTAGGCTGTTCTCCCTTTTCTCTTCCTTTTCTTAAAAACTGAATCTTTTCATTCTTTAGTCTCAACTTAAGTTTCATTCTCTCTTAGAAGGTTTCCTAGGTCGTCTAAACTACATTTGGTTTCTATGTCAAAGACTTCCATAGTTCCCTGTGCTTCCTAACACAAAACCTGCTTCTACATTCTCTACCAGATTGGAGGGTCTGTGACAGCAGGTGCAGCATCTACCTTGGCTCCATGGACTCCAACACCCAGCACAATGCCTGACATGGTTACTGCCCTCAGTCAGTGTTTGCAGGGTGAACAACTGCCTTCTTCACTTTCCTTTTTGGAAAAGGTATTACAAAATATTTAAGACATACACAAACGTGTAAAGAAAAACATCACAACCCTCAGGTATCCACTACAGTTGCGAGTTTAAATCCCTGCTTATCACTCCTTGATCACATTCTGCTCTTTAGAGGCAACTAGCAGTCTGAATTTGGTTACTATTTCCATACATTTCTTACTACTTTCATTACAGACATATGCAAAGCTTTAATATTATTTTGTGTGTTTTTATAGTCTATGTAAGTGTTATATGTATTCTGCAACTGGCGTTTTTCAAGTTGTTGTGATTCATTCACACTGTTGAATTTAGCTAGAGATTATTTATTCCACTGCTGTGTAGTATTCTATTGTATGACTACCCCAATATTCATCGGCTTTCTTGTTGGTGGGTTATTTTCTAAGTTTTACCTATACCACAATGCTATGAATAACCTTACCAGCAATGTTATTCTTTGTTCAGGTAGCACTGTAGTATCCAATACACCGAATCTTTTCAGTATTTACCTGTCAAAACTGACATGGATTGGGTCTCTGAAAGCTCTATGAGACAGATAATTGAACAACCCAATTTATGTCTGAGTGAAAGTGTGTATCAGTGGATTTTATGAGAAGCAGTGTGGAATAGTGACGGCTGACAGAGCATTGATTTGGGAGTTAAACGTGGTGGATTGCAGCACCCACTCAACTGCTTAGCCACTGTGCCACCTCCAAATACAAAGCCTCAGTTTCCCTTCTGTAAAACTGGAATAATGGTCTCCTATCTGCCTACCTCACAAGGGTGTTAAAATGATCAAATGAAATAATGTTGCTGAAAAGATTTTGAAATCTGATGGATTATGCAACATTGGAATACCAACAACCAAAGTTTATTACCCAAGTGTAATATCACAGAAGAGCTGTCTAAAAATAACAAGACCACGAGAATATAAAAAATTTACCAACATCTATATTTAAATTTGTTATCACCTGTATCTTATTATCTCCTGCTGCTGCTGCTGCTAAGTCGCTTCAGTCATGTCCAACTCTGTGCGACCCCATAGATGGCAGCCCACCTGGCTCCCCCATCCCTGGGATTCTCCAGGCAAAAATACTGGAGTGGGTTGCCATTTCCTTCTCCAATGCGTGAAAGTGAAGTCGCTCAGTCATGTACGACTCTTCACGACCCCATGGACTGCAGCCTACCAGGCTCCTCCGTCCATGGGATTTTCCAGGCAAGAGTACTGGAGTGGGGTTGCCATCCCTATCCATATTTAATTGGGGTGTTTTAGAGATAATACCTTACCCCCAAAGGGCAGAACAGAGAAAATAAGGCTCTTGAGAGAAATATGTTTAGGTCCATGGGTTTCTACTGTCTATAAAATCCTACCGAGAAGATTACTGAAATGAGTCACATTGGTTCCAGTAACGAATTTATTCCTACTTCTGCTTCACTGACTACATGAAAGCCTTTAACTGTGTGGATCAAAACAAATGGTGGAAAGTTCTTAAAAAGATGGGACTATCAGACCACCTTACCTGCCTCCGGAAAAACCTGTATGCAGGTCAAGAAGCAATAGTTAGATCCAGACATGGAACAATGGACTGGTTCTAAACTGGAAAGGAATATGATAAGGTTGTATATTGTCACCTTGTTTATTTAACTTATATGCAGAGTACATCATGCTAAATGCCAGGTTGGATGACTCACTAGCTGGAAGCAAGATTGCTTGGAGAAATATCAATAACTTCAGATACGCATGATACCACCCTTATGGCAGAAAGTGAAGGGGAACCAAAGAGCCTCTTGATGAAGTGAAAGAGGAGAGTGAAAAAGCTGGCTTAAAATTCAACATTCAAAAAACTAAGATCATGGTATCTGGTCCCATCATTTCATGGGGAATAAATGGGCAAAAAGTGGAAGTAGTGACAGATTTTATTTTGGGGGGCTCCAAAATCACTGTGGATGGTGGCTGAGGCCATGAAATTAAAAGATGCTTACTATTGGAAGGAAATCTATGACAAACCTAGACAATGTATTTAGAAAAGCAGAGACAGCACTTTGCTGACAAAGGTCTGTGTAGTCAAAGCTATGGTTTTTCCAGTAGTCATGTATGGATGTGAGAGTTGGACCATAAAGAAGGCTGAGCACTAAAGAATTGATGCTTTTGAACTGTGGTGCTGGAGAAGACTCTTGAGAATCCCCTGGACTGCAAGGATATCAAACCAATCAATCCTAAAGGAAATCAACCCTGAATATTCATTGGAAGGACTGATGCTGATGCTGAAGCTCCAACACTTTGGCCACCTGATGCAAAGAGCCAACTCATTGGAAAAGACCCTGATGCTGGGAAAGACCTAAGGCAAAAGGAGAAGTGGGTGGCAGAGGATGAGATGGTTAGACAAAATCACTGACTCAATAGACATGAGTTTGAGCAAACTCCGGGAGATAGTGAAGGACAGGGAAGCCTGGCGTGCTGCAGTCCATGGGATCGAAAAGAGTCAGACACAACTTAGGGACTGAACAACAAAGAAATTTATTGTAAAGGTTCTGTCCTCATCCTTAGATGTATGTTAAGTTATGAAACTTAAAATAGTTATAGGAAGGGGTTTAGAGCTTGAAAGATGGGTTCAAATCTTCCTCTACTTCCCTCTCTGTACTGAGGATAAAAAGATAATCATGTAGGACAATTTTTGGGAGGATTAAATGAGCTCATGTATATAAGGCATCATCCCCTTCAGGATGTGGCTGAAAATTGGCCCTAGTTGAAATTTCCCAATAGGTGAGGCAAGGTTGTTGGGCTTTTGTTCTTAAATTGTGATCTCAGTTACTTCAGTTTAACTCCTCTTCACTTTTAAATTTAATTTTATTTATTTACATTACAAATTTATGTCTCACAGTTCTGGAGGCTGGGAAGTCCACCATCAAGATGCTGACTGAGTTGGTTCCTGGTGAGGGACCTCTTCCTGGCTTGTGCGTGAACACTTTCTTACTCTAATCCCCAGGTTTGGAGAGGGAGATCTCATCTCTCTTATATTTTATGCTTATTTGTTTATTTTTTGGCCATGCTGCATGGTATGCTGCTGCTAAGTCGCTTCAGTCGTGTCCAACTCTGTGCAACCCCATAGACGGAAGCCCACCAGGCTCCCCCGTCCCTGGGATTCTCCAGGCAAGAACACTGGAGTGGGTTGCCATTTCCTTCTCCAATGCAGGAAAGTGAAAAGTGAAAGTGAAGTCGCTCAGTCATGTCCGACTCTTAGCGACCCCATGGACTGCAGCCTACCAGGCTCCTCCATCCATGGGATTTTCCAGGCAAGAGTACTGGAGTGGGGTGCCATTGCCTTCTCCGACTGCGTGGTATATAGGATCTTAATTCCTTGACCAGAAATGGAACCTGTGACCCTTGCACAGGGATCAAACCCATGCCCCCTGAAGTGGAAGCGCAGAATCTTAACCACTGGACTGCCAGGGTAGTCCTCCTCCTCTTCACTTTTAAAAATTGTTGGTCTAGCCATTCTGTCAGGACCTTCAGCTATCATATGTCTGACTGTCACTTCTGAATATATGACCGAGGCAGTGATGATATGTTCAGTGCACAAAGAGTGTTGCTACCACTACAAAATTTTATAGGTGCCAAGTGCTTCTGACCTGAAATCTTGACTTCTGATTTGGAAACTGAGAAACAGCAGCCTGGTTAATTTGTCTGATTCATTAGCAAGGAATCAGAGAGAGGTTTTCAAATAAAATCCAATTCCAGCCATGCCATCTTGGTCTCATGTAAATGCTGGAAATAGATAAGGTTAAAACCCAGAGTCACAGCTCTAGGTTTCTGCAGAATTTTTGCTCTCCATATTCTGCTGTACTAGAATTCTGCTTTATCTTATAGTGATAATGAGTCAAAGAATAGATTTACTCTGTGCATTTGCGCACTGATAACTGGGTTCCTGGGAATTAGTTTGCTTTGCAAAGTACACGTTTTTCTCTATAAACATATCTCCTATAAAGGTCTCTCCATGACTAGGAAGGAGGTGAAAGAGCTAGGAAGAGGGATAACAGAACAATGTCCCTTCTGTTCTAGTAATATGGGGAGGATTCCTGGAGGGCATATGCCTGGAAAAGATGGGTGGAGATGAACAGATGGAATTTTACTGTCATAGATTTCTTTGTTGCACTACATACTTTTGTTTACTCAAAGAAGTTTATTAAGGTCCCGCTACCAGGCAACACACCCTAGCAGCTTGGGAGCTAGACTCCTGTGTTTAAATCACAGTTCTGCCACTACAACTTGTATGACCTTGGGCAAGTTATCTAATCTCTCTGTATCTCAATGTCCTCACCTGTCAAATAGGGATAATGATAGTACCTGTCTCAGAGCTGTTGTTGGGGTTAAGTAAATTAATTATTGATATCTCTCTATCTCTGTCTTAACGGCACCCCACTCCAGTACTCTTGCCTGGAAAATCCCATGGATGGAGGAGCCGGGTGGGCTACAGTCCATGGGGTCACTAAGAGTCGGACACAACTGAGCGACTTCCCTTTCACTTTTCACTTTCATGCATTGGAGAAGGAAATGGCAACCCACTCCAGTGTTCTTGTCTGGAGAATCCCAGGGACGGGGGAGCCTGGTGGGAGGCCGTCTATGGGGTCACACAGAGTCGGACACGACTGAAGTGACTTAGCAGCAGCAGGCCAATGTAGTGACAGTCACTCAGTTATGTCCGACTCTTTTCAACCCCATGGACTGGAGCCCACCAGGCTCCTTTGTCCATGGAATTCTCCAGGCAAGAATACTGGAGTGGGTTGCCATTTCCTTCTCCAAGGCCATTGTAAGAGTTCAATAAATATTAGCTATTATTATTACTCTCACCTAGTGTCTGTAATTGGTATTAAAAATAGGAGTTCTGTGAATCTTAAAGACAGAGATTTTTTGATAGGTTACCTGTCTTTGGGGTTAAGAGGCTAAAGCAAAACAAAAACACTGAGGTTATAATCTTCTCAGTCATGACAAATAGTTCAAACTTGGGAGGCTGATGCCTAGAACTGATTTAGGAGGCAGAGACCAAACTATGTTTAATGGTAAAGAAAATAAATGCTATTATGTATATGCTAAATAAGCCATCCTTTCAAAATGGAAAACATCATAGTCATTTCAGTTTGCCATTGAGCTTGGCCAATGTCATTGGAGCAGCACAAATGGAACGTAATATAAAAGTATACACATAATGTACTGTTCTAAATTCAGAGCGCAATTCTCTAACATGGCTATTCTCTGAAATTTTCAGAGAGATGATGCATAGAATAAGGTGGCTATTAAGCTAAAAATGAACAACAGTAAAGCAGAGAAAGGACTGCAAGGCCTGATGGAGTTGAAGAGAAACCATTAAATATCTACATAGTAGAAATGGAAGTGGACTATAAGAAATTGTGTTTGCCTTCTTACTTTATGGGAATGCTAAACCTACTGCAGTTTGGAGTTCACAGACAAAAATCTTTAAAGAAACTAAAAAACGAATAAGATGTCCATAGATGGAAAGCTTACATGTTTGCTCAATAACCCATTGTTCAGCAATACTCCTAAGAAAATGACTTTTGTGTAACCTAAATTCCTTACCCTGTAGCCAACATCTGCCTAAAAGATGCTCCTTCAACTATAGAAAAAAACCTGCATAGCTAGAATTCCAGGGGAATTGGTTGGTTTTATTGTTGTTTCAGTTGCTCTGCTTAGTTTGGACTAAGAAGAAAATTTATTTCAAGCTTTCTGTTCACAGACTTTTTGAGAGTCAGGGGGAAAGCTTAGAGATACAGTGGAGAGAATCTTCTGTACTTTTGTACAATTTTAATCTTCTTTGAATAATTCAGGACTCTCCAGGGCCTCAGGGCTCATCAGGAGGAAGGCGATTATGACTGGGCAGGACAGAAATGTAGAAAGTTTAGAAGACCTGAACTAATCTTAATTTCTGCCCCCTCAACCTTGGAAGTAGTGCTTTTATGGGAGATGGAGGGGTGGAAAGACATTCAATATCAAAGTCTTTCCTCATTATCTCGGGGTAGAAAAAAAAAAAGCAGTTCTATCCTCCTACACTGTTGTTGGAAATGTAAATTGGTATAGTCACTGTGGAAAACAGTATGGAGATTCCTCAGAAAACTAAAAATAGAGTTACCATATGATCCAGCAAGCTCACTTCTGGGCATCTATCCAGACAAAACTCTAATTAAAAAGACACATGCACCTCACTGATCATAGTAGCACTATTCACAACAGTCAAGACATGGAAACAACCCAAATGCTCATTGGCAGGTGAATGTATAAAAATATGTGGTACATATATACGATGGAGTACTACTCAGCCATAAAAAGAATGAAATGCCATTTGTAACAACATGGATGGATCTAGAAATTATCACACTAAGTAAAGTCAGTCAGAAAGACAACTATCATATGATATCACCTATATGTGTAATCTAAAATATGACACAAATGAACCTATCTACAAAAAAGAAACAGACTCACAGAGAGAACAGACTGGAGGTTGCCAAGGTGGAGGGGTGTTGAGGAAGGGATGGAGTGGGAGGCTGGGGTTAGCAGATGTAAGATATGATATATGGAATGGATAAATGACAAGGTCCTACTGTATAGCACAGAGAACCACATTCAGTATCTTGTGACAAACCATAATGGAAAAGAATGTGTGTGTGTGTATATATATGTACATATATACATATATATATCTACCCAAAATATATATTGGAGTAGGAAATGGAAACCCACCCTAGTTTTCATGCCTGAAGAATCCCATGGACAGAGGAGCCTGGCAGGCTATGGTCCATGAGGTTGCAAATAGTTGTACACAACCAAAGTGATTAGCATATATATATATATAAAACTGAGTTGCTTTACAGCAGAAATTAATACAACATTGTAAGTCAATTATACTTCAAAAAGGCAGTTATAGTAAATTTGAGGATTGTGACAGTAGTTCTAGTTCTAAGTTTTAAAAAACAACTTTTGTGAAATATAATTTACATACTATAAAACTCATCTATTTAAAATGTACAAATATTCACAGAACTTTGCAACCATTACTCTGGAAAGAAACCTATTAATATTAGCAGCCACTCCCCATCCCTGTGCCAACCTCAGTTCAGTTCGGTTCAGTTGCTCAGTCGTGTTCGACTCTCTGCGACCCCATGAATCACAGCATGCCAGGCCTCCCTGTCCATCACCAACTCCCGGAGTTCACTCAAACTCATGTCCACAGAGTCGGTGATGCCATCCAGCCATCTCATTCTTGGTCGTCCCCTTCTCCTCCCGCCCCCAATCCTTCCCAGCATCAAAGTCTTTTCCAGTGAGTCAACTCGTCACATGAGGTGGCCAAAGTATTGGAGTTTCAGCTTTAGCATCAGTCCTTCCAATGAACACCCAAGATCGATCTCCTTTAGAATGGACTGGTTGGATCTCCTTGCAGTCCAAGGGACTCTCAAGAGTCTTCTCCAGCACCACAGTTCAAAAGCATCAATTCTTTGGCGATCAGCTTTCTTCACAACCTCAGGCAACCACTAATCTACTTTCTATGTCTATGTATCTGCCTTTTCTGGAGAGTTCACACAGATGGAATCATACAACATGTGGTCTTCAGTGATTTGCCTTTTTCACTTAGCATAATGTTTTCAAGTTTCACTGATGCTATAGGATGTGTCAGTACTTCATTTTTCTAACTGATGTATGATATAACTTTATAGTCTACCCTCCATATTTTTGGGTTCTATATCCACATATTTAATCAACTGTAGATACAAAATATTCTAAAAAATATTCAGAGACTTCCAAAAAGCAAAACTGGAGTTTGCTCCATGCTGGCAACTATTTACATAGCACTATATTTTGGGCTTCCCTGGTGGCTCAGTCAGTGCTAAAGAATCCACCTCCCAATACAAGAGATGTGGGTTCCATCCCTGGGTTGGAAAAATCCCCTGGAGAAGGACATAACAACTTATTCCAGTATTATTGCCTGGGAAATCCTGGTGGGCTACTGTACATGGGGTCACAAAGAGCTGGACATGACTTAGTGACTGAACAATATACTGTATTAGGTATTATAAGTTATCTACAGATGATTTAAAGTATACAGGAGAATGTGTGTAGGTTATATGAAAATACTATATGGTTTCATACAAAGGAGTTGTGCATCCCAGAATTTTGGTATCTGCTGGGGTTCTTGGAACCATTCCCCCATGGATACTGAGGGACAAGTGTACATGGATAGAATATATTTTATTTATCCATTCATCAGTTGATGAACATTTGGATTATTTCCACATTTTGGCTGTTAAGAATACTATTTCTATGCCATCTTGAGAAAGAAAAATGGAGCTAAAGGAATCAACCTTCCTGACTTCAGACTATACTACAAAGCTATAGTCATCCAGACAGTATTATACTGGCACAAAAACAGAAATATAGATCAATGAAACAAATAGAAAGAGATAAGCCCATGCATCTATGGGCACATTATCTCTGATAGAGGAGGCAAGAATATACAATGGAGAAAAGACAGCCTCTTCAATAAGTGGTGCTGAGAAAACTGAGTATCTATGTGTAAAAGAATGAAACTAGAATATCTCCTTATGCCAAACACAAAAATAAACTCAAAATGGTTTAACAACTTAAATGTAAGGCCAGAAATTGTAAAGCTCTTAGAGGAAAACACAGGCAGAACAATCCTTGACATAAATCACAAGATTCTCTATAGCCCATCTCCTAGAGTAATGGAAATAAAAGACAAAAATAAACAAATGTGACCTAATTAAACTTAAAAGCTTTTGTACAGCAAAGGAAACTATAAATAGAGTGAAAAGACAACCCATAGAATATGAGAAAATAATAGTAAATGAAACAAATGACAAAGGATTGAATTCCAAAATATACAAGCAGCTCATGCAGCTCAATACCAGAAAAACAAACAATCCAATCAAAAATCGGGCAGAAGATCTAAACAGATATTTCTCCAAAGGAAACTATAAGCAAGGTGAAAAGACAGCCTTCAGAATGGGAGAAAATAATAGCAAATGAAGCAACTGACAAAGGATTAATCTCAAAAATATACAGGCAACTCCTGCAGCTCAATTCCAGAAAAATAAACGACCCAATCAAAAAATGGGCCAAAGAACTAAACAGACATTTCTCCAAAGAAGACATACAGATGGCTAACAAACACATGAAAAGATGCTCAACATCACTCACAATCAGAGAAAAGGAAATAAAAAACACAACGAGGTACCATTTCACACCAGTAGGAATGGCTGCTATCCAAAAGTCTACAAGCAATAAATGCTGGAGAGGGTGTGGAACCCTCTTACACTGTTGGTGGGAGTGCAAACTAGTACAACCACTATGGAGAACAGTGTGGAGATTCCTCAAAAAACTGGAAATAGAACTGCCATACGACCCAGCAATCCCACTCCTGGACATACACACCGAGGAAACCAGAATTGAAAGAGACAGATGTCATCCAATGTTCATCACAGCACGGTTTACAATAGCCAGGACATGGAAGCAACCTAGATGTCCATCTGCAGACGAATGGATAAGAAAGCTGTGGTAAATTTACACAATGGAGTATTACTCAGCAATTAAAAAGAATACATTTGAATCAGTTCTAATGAGGTGGATGAAACTGGAGCCTATTATACAGAGTGAAGTCAGCCAGAAAGAAAAACACCAAGACAGTATATTAATGAACATATATGGAATTTAGAAAGATGATAATGATAACCCTGTATACGAGACAGCAAAAGAGACACAGGTGTATAGAATTCAATGTATATTTTGGACTCTGTGGGAGAAGACGAGGGTGGGATGATTTAGGAGAATGGCATTGAAACATGTATATTATCATATGTGAAATGAATCTCCAGTCCAAGTTCAATGCATGATACAAGATGCTCGGGGCTAGTGTACTGGGATGAACCAGAGGGATGGGATGGGGAGGGAGGTGGGAGGGGGGTTCAAGATGGGGAACATATGTACACCTGGGGCAGATTCATGTCAATGTATGGCAAAACCAATACAATAATGTAAAGTAATTAGCCTCCAATTAAAATAAATAAATTAAAAAAAAGAAGACATACACACAACTAATAAACACCTGAAAAGATGATCAATATCACTCATTATTAGAGAAATCCAAATCAAAACTACAATGATACCAGCTCATACCAATCAGAAGGGCCATCATCAAAAAATCTACAAACAATAAAAGCTGCAAAGGGTGTGGAGAAAAGGGAACCTTCTTGCATTGTTGGTGGGAATGTAAATTGATACGGCCACTATGGAGAACAGGATGGAGATTCCTTAAAAAACTAGGAATAAAACTACCATGTGATCCAACAAACTCACTACTGGGCATATAGCCTGAGGGAACCATAATTGAAAAAGACACATATACCCCAGTGTTTATTACAGCACTATTTACAACAGCTAGGACATGGAAGCAACCTAGATGTTCACTGAGAGAAGGATGGATAAAGAAGTTGTGGTGCATGTATACAATGGAATATTACTCAGCCATGAAAGGGAACACATTTGAGTTGGTTCTAATGAGGTAGATGAACCTAGAGCCTGTTGGACAGAGTGATGTAAGTCAGAAGGAGAAAAACAAACATCATATATTAATGCATATACATTGGATCTAGAAAGATGGTACTGATGAACATATGTGCAGGGCAGCAGTGGAGATGCAGACATAGAGAACAGACTTGTGGACACAGTGGGGGAAGGAGAGGGTGGGACAAACAGAAGAGAGCAGCCCTGCAACTTCTACATTACCACAGGTGAAATAGATAGCCAGTAGGAGGTTGCTGTATAACACAGGGAGCTCAACCCTGTGCTCTGTGACAACCTGGAGGGGTGGGATGGGGGGCAGGTTAGGAGGGAGGTTCAAGAGGGAGGAGAGATGTGTATATCTAAGCCTGATTCACGCTGATGTATGGCAGAAACCAACACAGTATTGCAAAGCAATTATCCTCCAATTAAAAATAAATTAAAGAATAATGCTTCTATGAACATCTGTATACAAGGTTTTATTTTTTTTGGCCATGCACATGGCATGTGGGATCTTAATTCTCTGACTGGGGATGCAACTCATGACCCCTGCAGTGGATGTGCAGAGTCTTAACCACTGGACCACTGGGGAAGTCCCTGTGTATAAGTTTTTATATAGACATACATTTTCATTTCTCTCCATTAGAGTTGAATTGCTTAGCTATTATGATAGCTCCACGTTTACCAATTTACAAAAGTGGCAAACTGTATACCAAAGTGGCTCACCATTTTATATCCCTACCAGCAATGTACATTTCAATCTCCACATCTTTGCCCAACATTTTTTTTTTTTTTATGGCCATCCTTATGAGTATGACGTGGCTTCTCATTGAGGTTTTGATTTTCTAGTTCAGAGACATTACTTTGACAACCAAGTTCTGTCTAGTCAAGGCTATGGTTTTTCCCATGGTCATGTATGGATGTGAGAGTTGGACTGTGAAAAAAGCTGATTGCCGAAGAATTGATGCTTTTGAACTGTGGTGTTGGAGAAGACTCTTGAGAGTCCCTTGGACTGCAAGGAGATCCAACCAGTCCATTCTAAAGGAGATCAATCCTGGGTGTTCATTGGAAGGACTGATGCTAAAGCTGAAACTCCAATACTTTGGCCACCTCATACGAAGAGTGGACTCACTGGAAAAGACTGATGCTGGGAAGGATTGGGGGCGGGAAGAGACGGGGACGACAGAGAATGAGATGGCTGGATGGCATCACCGACTCGATGGACATGAGTGTGAGTGAACTCCGGGAGTTGGTGATGGACAGGGAGGCCTGGCGTGCTGTGATTCATGGGGTAGCAAAGAGTCGGACACGACTGAGTGACTGAACTGAACTGAACTGAATGACTAATGATGTTGAGCATTATTTTATGTTTTTGGCCATCTGTATATCTTCTTTGGAGAAATATCTATTAAAATCCTTTGTCCACTTGTGTGATCTTCCCTGGTTCCTCAGTGGTAAAGAATCTGCCTGCTAATGCAGGAGATATGAATTTGATACCTGCATCTGGAAAACTCCCTGGAGAAGGAAATGGCAACCCACTCCAGTATTCTTGCCTGGAAAATCTCATGGACAGAGTAGCCTGGCAGGCTACAGTCCATGGAGTAACAAAGAGTTGGACACAAGTGAGCGACTAACACTTTCCACTTTTCTACACTTTCCAGATTTTCCACTTTTGTCCACTTTAAAACTGGGCTATTTGTTTTTTAATCGTTGAGTTGTGAAAGTTCTTTATATTCTGGATACAAGTTCCTTGTTAGATGTATGTGATTTGCAAATATTTTCTTCTATTCTGAGGGCTGCTTTTCTGGTTTCTTAATGGGGTCTTCTGAGGCATCACCATTTCAGATTTTGAGAAAATTCTATTTTTATGATTGCTTGTGCTCTAGATGACATACGTGAAAAGCTATTCCTTATTCTAATGTCACAAGGATTTGCACTTATGTTTTGTTCTGAGGGTTTTTGTCGTTTCAGCACTTACATTCAAGTCTGTGATCTATTTTGAATTAATTTTGTGTATAATGTAAAGGAGACGTGTGACTTCATTCTTTTGTATGTGACACTCCAGTTTTTCTATCATCATTTGTTGAAAAGACTAGGAAATGGAAACCCACTCCAGTATTCTTGGCTAGGAAATCCCATGAACAGAGGAGTCTTGCGGGCTACAATCCATGGGGTCACAAGAGTTGGACGTGACTTAGCAACTAAACAAAATTCTTTCCTCATTAGTTCATATACAGTTGATCCTTGAACAATGGTGGTGGGGGGGTGGGGACTTGGGGTGCAGTTGAAAATCCTCACAAACGTCACAGCAGATTCAGCCAACCACGGACTGAATACTGATATGAAACACTGATTTCATGGATTTTTTCCCCTCTCTTGTACATTTGTTTGACGTTGGATCTAACAGTTTTCACACATTTGTCCACTTTTCCATTCATCAGTGATGTGCTGAATGTGTATTAGCCATCAGTGGCACACAGTGAAGAACGTGACAGTGGGTGGATTCGGTCTGAGGCTAGTTCCTCTCTTGGTCTCCAGACAAGGAGACGGGATGAGGACACTGTATGCTTGTTTCAATGGATTCTTGTATCTTCTGTCCTCTTCCCCTCCAATATACTACTATTTCTTAATAAGTCGGGGTCTTCAAATATATTGTTATTCCCCTATTTCTGAAATAGTTTCCCCCTTTCTCCTCTCCTGGTTAACTCCTTCTCACTTCAGTTCTCAACTGAACCATCACTTTGTCAGGGAAAATACCCTGATTCCCTCACGTCAACTCCTTCTGTCAACATGCGTATGGGGGTCCTCGACTTCAACTGGGTAGTATGCTTTAAGGCGGTTTAGTCGCTAAGTCGTGCCCAACTCTTGCGACCCCATGGACTGTAGCCTGTCAGGCTCCTCTGTCCATGAGATTCTCCAGGCAAGAATACTTGAGTAGGTTGCCATTTCCTTTTTCAGGGGATCTTCCCGACCCAGGGGTTGAACCTGGGTCTCTTGCATTGTAGGCAGATTCTTTACCAACTGAGCTATGAGGGAAGCCCCCAGTATGCTCCATAATGGTAGGAAATAATTATATGTGTAATCAGGGGCTTACTGTACATCTCTTCTGCTGTTGTGATAGATCCTATGGGTGGGGATTATGTCTATCTTTTCATGCACACTATTCCATAGCACTTGGGATAGCAAATTCCAGAATCAATAGACAGACCTGGTGAGAATCCCAGCTATAGTTAACAGATTTGACTTTCTTTTTTCCCATCTATGAAATAGAGATAATAATGGTACCTGCTTCTTAGGGCTCTTTTGAGAATTAAAGAATAGTAGCACATGTGAAATCCCCAGGTTGGTGCTTGGCATATGGCAGTTGGTTAAAATCTACTGAATGAATGAATGCATCAGCCCTATGGGGCACCTGCTTTGCCCAGTGGACTTGTGCTGGAATGTGCACTTCCCATGGCAGCTGGGCAGAGAAGGCTGAATGACTGAGTGGCCCAATGACTCCTTAATAACATTCTGGAATCACAGGCATTCCCCTGGCACCCTGGGTGGAGGTCAAACCTCTCTGTTAAGCGGGGGATGATGACTTTCTGAGGCATTTCTGTAAGGCCATTAAAAACAATTAGCCAAGCCTAGGTACCCTTTCTAGCTCCTTGACTCAACATCTAGGCAAGTTACACAGCCTTATTGAGCCTCAGTTACCACCTCTGTAAAACAAAATTATGCATCATATCTTCATTGTGAGTTTGGTGAACAGATTTGGTGGGTCAGAGTACACAATGCATTTAGCTCAGTGCTTGACACATCCTACAGGCTCAGAGAGCTTGAGTTCCTTCCAGTTGTTAGTGTTGGAGAGGCTCTGGTTTCTTGTTATGAGAGATTTAAATCCCCAAGTATTAGTTTCATTAAACCCTTGACAATCTTCCAAGGAGAATGGGAAACAAAGGGCACATAAAACACCCATTTAGTGCTAGTTTATTGTAAGCCACAGTTAATCGGATTGCCAAATTTTCCATTCATTCCCAAGAAGTCATAATTAGGAAAACAAACACTATGTGTGTGTGTGTGTGTGCGTGATTTGGTGGTGGTTAAAATTCAGCCAACTTTTTGGTCTCAGTTTATAGAACATGAAACAAGCCAATTGCTTAAGTATTTCCATCATTCCAAATTAAGGTAAAAAGTCAGTTTGCATTCACATTATTTCTGATCTTCAGGGAAATTTCTTTTGCTTTAGGTCTTCCATGGTCATTTTTCCTTCTACCTTTGCAGAAAGCTGAGAGCTTTGTCCCTCTTTTCCTCCCTCCTTTTCCCTCCCCCTCCCTCCATTCTTTTCTTCTTCCTTCCTTTTTTCCTCTGTCCCCCTACCTATCTTTTCTCCTCTCTGTCTTCCTCCAAAGTGACAGCTTGGCATCTCTATGTCAAATGGGGATAATTAAAATAATAATGGTTCCACAGGATTATAGGGAGAATGAAATGAGGCATGTTGCTTCCTAATGCAGGGCCTAGCATATAGTAAGCCCTTCTACATGTTGGTCAAGATTATCACAGTTTGAAAAAAGGCAGGTTGCCTATATTATTCCTTTCCTCTTGGTTCTCCATTTTATCTTTTCAAACTTCAAGTCTTGGGAACAATTTGCCTGTATTTCTTTCTCTAGTTCTATCCACTGAGGCCTGCTAGTGGCTCTCAGTAACAGGAGAGCAGCAGAACTGCTAATAAAATATTTCTGTATGAGACACCTTAGGAGACAGAGGAGATGGTTGGATGGCATCACCAACTCGGTGGACATGAGTTTAAGCAAACTCTGGGAGCTGGTGATTAACAGGGAAGCTTGGCGTGCTGTAGTCCATGGGGTTGCAAAGAGTCAGACACAATTGAAAGGCTGAACTGAACTTAACACCTTAGGAGCCTTGCATTGGGCCAGCATCTCACAAGCAAATTGGTTCCTGGATGGATATGCTCACAGCATGGTTAGTATCTGCTTAGGTCCTGGCTGCCACTGTCATGTTCAGCCTGTCCCAAGGGTGCTGGGGCTATACTGCAGATAGGTAAAGGCAGGCTCAGAACCAAGACCTGTTTCCGTAGGAACAGGTCAATACCACTCAGGGTCAATTGTGAGTGCCTGCAGCCTTGTGCACCATATTAAGTAGCATCAATGGATCTCTGAAGTCCAATATTTTAAATTAATGCACAGAGAGGGGCCAAATTCAATTCTTCATTGTCTGACTGTCAGTTGTTTAGCCTATTGGAGATGTTTCTCTCTGGTCCCCAGGACTGGGGCCGTAAGAAAAGTAGGAAAGATGCCGGCATTCTCCTCTGATTCTTCCCCTGCACTTTACTAGGAGGAAGAGTGGTCCCTAACTTCAGAGAGCATCTGAATCACCATGTTAAATGCAGATTTCCAAGATTCCACCCACAAGACTCACACTCAGTAAGTCTTTGGGCAAGACCAGAAACTGCATCTTGAGAAGCAACCCAGGTTTGCCACTTTTGAAATCCTTTTCTTATCTGTGGTCTTTTTCACCTCCTTCAACCAGTGTGGTGGCTGTTGGAAGGCAGGGCTTTGTCTAGGCTGTTTATTACCGTATTCTTGTGGCCTGCCTTTCAGAAAAAGAGTGAAATGCAATCCAGCATCTCCCAAACTTCAACTGGCACACAAATCACCTGCCAGGTTATGAAAAGGCAGATTCTCATTGGTTCAGTCTGGAGTAGGGTCCAAGAGCATGCATTTCAACTCTCCTTGGCAATGATGCGAGGTTGCCACTCTGAGTAGGTAGGGTGGCATCTTTCAAAGTATAAACCAGGGTCAGACCACCTGGATTTGAATCTTGCTTCCACCTCTTGCTAGTGGGGAAGCCCTGAGACGTTCTCTTCTCCTATAAAGTAGAACCAGTAACAGCAACTTTCTCACAGGGTCCTTTTGGGGCACTTAGGAAGTAACACAGTGGAAGCATTTAGCCCCATATATGGTGACTATTCAGTTAATATCAACTGCTATTATCACTGTCATAAAAAGTACCAGGAAGTTAAAGCTCAGTCACAATTTTAGAAACTGGCATTGTGATCAACACGCAAAGATCAGCTTCAGATTGCTTGTATTTACATCCTGATTCCACCACTAATTAATTGTGTGTCCTTGGGCAAACTTATTCACCTCTCCATGCCAGTTTCCTTATCTGTAAAATGGGGAGAATAGTGGCAGCTACTTCCTATGGTTGTTGGGAAGATCAGATAAGATGATGCATCCAAATGCCTTACTGTGGTACCGGGCATCTAGGAGCCCCTTTTACTGTTATTATTATTACTGATCAGCTGTAGCTGAAGAAATTTGGGGTGAGGTTGTAACCTACTAGGACCTCTGGCTTGGCTGATCTACATCCTTGCCTAGTCTTAAGATGTCATCACAGCTACCACCCTTCAGCTATTCCTTTAGATTAATCACAGTTGTATTTATTATATGTGCTCCTTTGAGAGTTATTTAACATCTGTGTACCTCACTTTCTTGATCTGTAAATAGGAAAAATAAGAGCAGCTGACTCATAGTATTATTATATGCATATAAGCAAAGAATAATTAGAAGAGAATTTGGCACATGGTAAGTGCTCAATAGATATTAGCTCTAATAGCAATATACCAGCAAATTTGAAAAACTCAGCAGTGGCCACAGGACTGGAAAAGGTCAGTTTTCATTTCAATTCCAAAGAAATGCAATGCCAAAGAATGTTCAAATTATCATACAATTACACTCATTTCACATGCTAGCAAGATTATGCTCAAAATCCTTCAAGCTAGGCTTCATCAGTATGTGAACCGAGAACTTCCAGATGTACAAGCTGGATTTAGAAAAGGCAGAAGAATCAGAGTTCAAATTGCCAACATCCGCTGGATCATAGAAAAAGGAAGAGAATTCCAACAAAAACATCTACTTCTGCTTCACTGATTATGCTAAAACCTTTGATTGTGGATCACAACAAACTGGAAAACTCTTAAAAAGATAGAAATACCAGACCACCTTACCTGCTTCCTGAGAAACCTGTATGCAGGACAAGAGGCAACAGTTAGAACCAGACATGGAACAATGGACTGGTTCAAAACTGAGAAAGGAGTATGTCAAGGCTATATATTGTAACCCTGCGTATTTAACTTATATTCAGGGTACATCATGCAAAATGCCATGATGGATGACTTACAAGCTGGAGTCAAGATTGCCCAGAGGAATATCAACTACCTTTGATATGCCAGTTTAATGGCAGAAAGCAAAGAGGAACTAAAGAACCTTTTGATGAAGGTGGAAGAGAAGAGTGAAAAAGCTGGCTTAAAACTCAACATTCAAAAAATAAAGATCATGGTATCTGGTCCCATCACTTCATGGCAAATACATGGGGAAAAAGTAGAAATAGTGACAGATTTCATTTTCTTGGGCTCCAAAATCACTGCAGATGGTGACTGCAGCCATGAAATTAAAAGACACTTGCTCCTTGGAAGAAAAGCTATGACAAACCTAGACAGCGTTATTAAAAAGCAGAGACATCACTTTGCCAACAAAGGTCCCTCTAGTCAAAGCTATGGTTTTTCCAGTAGTCATGTATGGATGTGACAGTTGGACTATAAAGAAGGCTGAGCATTGAAGAACTGATGCTTTCAAACTCTGGTGCTGGAGGAGACTCTTGAAGAGTCCCTTGGACAACAAGGAGATCAAACCAGGCAATCCTGAAGGAAATCAACCCTGAATATTCATTGGCAGAACTGAAGCTGAAACTCCAATACTTTGGTCACCTGATGCGAAGAGTCAACTCATTAGAAAAATCCCTGATTCTGGAAAAGAATGAGGGCAAGAGGAGAAGGGAGCAACAGATGTTGAGATAGTTCAATGGCATCACCAACTCAATGGACATGAGTTTGAGCAAATCTGGGAGATAGTGAAGGAGAGGGAAGCCTGGAGTGCTGCAGTTTAAGGGGTCGCAAAAGAGTCAGACATGACTTAGCAACTGAATGACAACAAAAAAATAATGCAATTATTATTATTGTTAGATTATCATTACATTATAATATAGTGTATGAAGTGGATATTAGCTATGATAATAATCAATGCATATGTTATACAAAGTATGTGTTATAATAGTATCATACATTAAACTGTAATAGTTTGCATTATTTTCCCTGAAAATATCTGTCTTCATTCAAAAATTCTCAACTGTGGTAAAATACACATAACATAGAATTTATCATCTTAACCATTTTAAGTGTACAGTTCAGTGGTATTGAGTACATTCACAATGCTATTCAATCATCACCACCATCCATCTCCTTTTTTCATCTCGCAAAACTGAAACTCTATACCTGTTAGACAATAAATCCATATTATTCCCTACCCTCACTGTGCCTGGCAACCACCACCATGCTTTCTGTTCCTATGAATTTGTCTACGCTAGGTACTTTATATAAGTGGAATCATACAGTATTTGTCTTTTGTTACTGGATTATTTCACTTAGCATTATGTCCTCAGGGTTCAGCCCTGTTGCAGCATGTGTCAGAATTCCCTTCTTTTTTAAAGCTAAACAATATTCCATTGCATATATATTTTTTTTGTTTATCCATTCATTCACGAATGGACACTTGGATTGCTTCCTCTTTTGCCTATTGTGAATAATTGTGCTATGAACATGGGTTTTCAAGATGGTATTACTTTTGTGGTCAAAGAGGTTGTATCTGTTCTTATAACTTCTGACCCTAGTCAGAGATGTTTTCCCTTTAGACATCAACATAAAGGAGAAAGCTGAGAAACAAATAATGAAAACTTCTCTCACTTATTTATTCAACCTCTTATCTACTCATTCCCAACATTTTTTTGATAATCTCCTGCATAGTAAGGTATGTGCTATGTGCTGTTGGACTCCAACAGTGACCAGTATTCTAGTTGGCTACTGTATAGTGTAGTCAAGTTATATTTAAATAGTGACTTTTCTTCTTTCTCACAGGGCTACCTGGAAGCTCCTTCCTTTGGGATATGGATAGAATTCCAGCCTTGGGTACACTCAGAAACTCTGCCTGAGTCCCAGATAGAATAGCCCTCTCGGACTGAGGCTTTCTTTTTTTACCCAAAGCGTTTAAAAATAGTCTCAATCAAGACTTTGCAGGAACTCCAGTCTGTAGAAGTAAAACTTGTGTAGAAATAAAAACTTGTGCTCATACTTTCTATCATTCAGAAACATATTTGGAGAGATTTGGGGGTGGGAGGGTGGACTATTTCAATTTAACTTCAGGCCAGTCACAGGCATAAACTTCTCCACAAAAGCACTCTCTAGTCCTCTGTATCTTAACACCTTTGGGGTGGGGAACCTGTGGTGGCGGGAACCCATGCCTTCGGGGAGGTACAGTGGATAAGAGTGTGAGTGTGAATGCCAGAAAGCCTGGGTAGAAATCTCAGCTTACTTACAAAAGGTGGGATCTTTGGTTCAGGTTTAATATCATGAATCCTAACCTTCCGGATTCACAGTTTCCCCTTCAGTAACACGAGGTGAACCACGGTCTCTAGCTCAGAGGGTTGCTGTGCAGATTTAATGAGCCAATACTCATAATGGGTTTGCTTGTCACAGGGCCTGGCACAGAGTAAGTGCAAATTAATGTTGGATATCCATCACCAAAATGAATGTGCTCCCCACTGCAGCTGCACAGACCATTTTTTAATCCTTCAAATATGCCACGCTCTTGCTCCTCATCTGGTCCTTTGCCCATGCTTTCCTCTCTCCTCTTCTCCAACTGTGAACCCTACTGTCTTTATAACTGTATTCATTCTTCATGTCCCATCTGAGATATTTTCTCTAAGAAAACTGGTTACCTGGTTCTTCCTTGAGCTCTACAAATACCCTGCGTGTATCCCTGCCAGGGTACCCATCCCTCTGTACTGTTGCTCTAATCCAGTCACCCTCTCACTAAGCTGTCAGCTCCATGAGGCCAGATAGAGGTCTCTGGGGGATCTCAAATGAAAGGAATTGATGAAAGTGGGGTCAGCTTCCACCAGCAAGACTGCTACTTTGGACCCCTATCTCAGGTACCCCAGAGATCCCCTGGTGCAAGGTGTCATGACCCTTCCTCACAGGAGGGAGAAAGGGTGTTGTAGAAAGGGTGTTCGTCAGTTCCCATGGCACCCCTGGTTGGCTACCAAAGACCTAGCTTCTAAGGACTCCGATTCAGCTTTTAGAGGGAGTCATGAAGATTTTCAGATATATGTTCTTGTTCTGGGCCGCTGGCCAGAGGTTCTGTCCACAGCAAATAGATTGACTGGACTTTTTTTTCTTCCTCAAACCACTGTCTCAATCCTCATTAGCAATTCTCCATCCCAATTCTTACAATGGTGTATTTGTCTCCCTTTCATTTCAAATGAATTGTAATTAAGCTACTGGCCTTGCTGGGCAGCCAATTTCTCAGAAAAGCTATGTTCTCAGTGATAAGACACTTCTGTGCTGTTTCTAGTCAATCTATCAATCTTCCTACCAAATTAATTCCTCTCGGATTAATGTAAGACACATAACTATAATAACAAACATTCATGGTTTCTCTGTGCCAGGCAGTCTGCGAGGACTTTATCTGGGTTATCTCATTTAATTTTTATACACACCCTGTTAAATATTATAAAAACTGCTAGTGTCCCCTTTACAGCTGAGGAAATTGAGGCACAGAAAGATTAAATAATTAGTTCAAGGCACACAGAAAGAAAGTGACAAAACAGGAACTCAGACTCAGTTCTGCTAAACCTCAAAGGCTGTACTCTTAACCATGAGGTTCCATCACTGACCTATAATTTTCAGTTATTATAATGTCCTGATTTGAAAGCACCAGGTACACTCAAAAATATACACTTTGTACCCAAAGTGACTTAGCTTCTGTGATCTTACTAAACCTGTGCTTTTCATATTGCATCCTAGCTTACGTTTTGTCTTTTGTTTGAAAAGTAAATGAGACAGAAATATTTCATTTTCCCCTTTTCTTCCTTTGGAATCAGGCACTGCTTTGTTTCCAGTGGATAAATGCAGACAGTTATAAGATTGTCAGTGGATGGTTAGCTGGACTGGTACCTGGGCTAAGCAAGATTAATCTGATGATTGTGTTTTTATGGGAAGCATTTTGCTCTTCTTTGATCCAGAGCTCTGGTCTAATGCATACCATCCATTTAGCCCCCAAATATTTTGTACATGAGAGGGATACAGGGACAGTCTGGATAGTTCCATTTCTGTTATTGAACAAAGTACTCTGACATACTCACTAAACTGCCTCCATTGTGTGTGTGTGTGTGTTTCAAGGTGAAGAGAGATGAAAGGAGACGAGAGAAATTGAAAATGAGTAATTCCAATCTTTGATTTCAAAGTAAATCTTTCTGATTCAGCAAATCTAGAAAATTAAATTTGATAAATAGCAAACTACCTTACCTGCCTCCTGAGACATCTGTATGCAGGTCAAGAAGCAACAGTTAGAACTGGAAATGGAACAACAGACTGGTTCCAAATTGGGAAAGTTGTATGTCAAGGCTGTATATTGTCACCCTGCTTATTTAACTTCTTTGCAGAGTACATCATGTGAAATACTGGGCTGGATGAAACACAAGCTGGAATCAGGATTGTCAGGAGAAATATGAAAACTTCAGATATGCAAATGACACCACCATTATGGCAGAAAGTGAAGAGGAACTAAAGAGTCTCTTGATGAAAGTGAAAGAGGAGACTGAAAAAGTTGGCTTAAAGCTCAACATTCAGAAAACCAAGATCATGGCATCCGGTCCCATCACTTCATGGCAAATAGATGGGGAAACAATGGAAACAGTGACAGACTTTATTTTCTTGGGCTCCAAAATCACTGCAGATGGTGACTATAGTCATGAAATTAAAGACACTTGCTCCTTGGAAGAAAAGCTATAACAAACCAACACAGTGTATTAAAAAGCACTTTGCCAACAAAGGTCCCTCTAGTCAAAGCTATGGTTTTTCCAGTAGTCATGTGTGGATGTGACAGTTGAACCATAAAGAAGGCTGAGCACTGAAGAATTCATGCTTTTGAACTGTGGTTTTGGGGAAGACTCTTGAGAGTCCCTTGGACAGCAAGGAGATCAAACCAGTCAATCCTAAGGGAAATCAGTCCTGAATATTAATTGGAAGGACTCATGCTGAAGCTCCAATACTTTGGCCACCTGATGTGAAGAACTGATTCACTGGAAAAGACCCTGATGCTGGGAAAGATTGAAGGTGGGAGGAGAAAGGGATGACAAAGGATGAGATGGTTGGATGGCATCACTCACTCGATGGAGATGAGTGTGAACAAGCTCTGGGAGTTGCTGATGGACGAGGAAACCGGGTGTGCTACAGTCCATTGGGTTGCAAAGAGTCAGACACAACTGAGTGACTGAACTGAAAAAGAGAAACTTGTTCATTTTTATTCAAATTGCTTTTATAGAGAACTGTAACATAGGAAAAAGTTAATACTGCTCAGAAAAAAAATAATTGTGTAACGCTCGTGTTCATTCACTCATTCGAACCACTACTGGCAGTCTAGTATATACTAGGTACCACACTCAGGATTGGGTTGTGGAGCTAAGTCAAAACTCCCACCTTCACTAAATTTACCGTCTGTATACAAACACTTAGAGGTGATGAACAAGATCAAGTTGACAGTGGAACATAAGAAAGCAAGAGCTAATTCACAGATGTTGATAATGCAATGGATAAGGCTCTTGGATGGAATATAAAACAGAGGATGCAGTCCTCTCTTGCCTTTGGTCTATATAATCTCTGGGTAGGAAAGTATTTTCCATGTTTTTCACCTAGTCTTCTATCAATAGAAATGGTAATGAATGTCTACTGATTTTTATTTTTTCTTGACAAGTATTTGATTTGCTTGGGCTTTATCAGTCAAAAAATATGGGGTAAAACCCCACAAGAAGTTCCCACTGTTTTTTCCAATGAGCAAATGGCCACTGATTGGTGATGTGGAAAGGATGAGAACGTGGGAGGTGAGCCTGCCATTAAAACTAGGTGATTTGAAGGACTCAGCTGTGTGTCCCAGGTTTTGGAAATAGATTTCAAATGACCTGAGCAGGCTTGTTATTGCAGCAATTTCAAGAGATCTAGATCAAGAGACGTAGGTTACTGAAGATTGTAACCTTGACTGCCTATTTGGGAATAATTCCAATGAAGAGAAAGGTGAATACCTAAATGAGGCACAGTGAATAGATATGCCCTCAGATGCCAACTCAGAATAATTAGTAGAACACTGAGAAGGATTCTGAGTCTTATCTAGAATACCACTGATAACAGACTAAACATTAAATGCATGGATATTAGATTCAAATCTCCTTGTAAAATGTAATCTCCTCCTAAAGTCTGACTAAGTTAGGATTCAGAATAATCTTAATATACTAAAGCAACGAATCAAAACAAACAAGAGGAAGGCTAATGAGGATAACAATATAGATCTATATTTAAATTCAAAATTAAGTGATGGTTTCCATTGTAGTATTGGGGAAATTTGGCTTGACAGAAGCTCAGGAGAAAAGACTCAACCCTAAACTCCGTATGAATCGATAGGATGACTACAAAAAATTTCCAGCGCAATGGTGGCCTGCTAGAGTTGAACAGGGTAGCCCAATACCAGCTACTCTACTGGAAATTAATTTCAATTTCTCTTTTTCCCAGGCTGCTGCTTTGCTTGTAGACTTGAGAGTATGGATAAGCTCCTTGTTTCTGAAGCTGGACATTTTCTCTCACTGAGGAACATGAAAAAGAAGGAAAAAAAAAAAAAAGGAAAGTACTTGCATAGAAACAAAGAAGGAAGGTGCCTTAAAAAGATCAGAAATTCTTTGACCTTTAAATAGGCTAGATTTGGAATTAGTTTTTAAAATGCATCAAGTGAGTTTTGCAAATATACGGATTTTAGAAAAGCTTAGAAAGTCTTTTGCCCTAAGCGCTCTACTCTCAGACACACCCACATGCATTTCAGGAAGATTTTCATCCATGTGGTATATTCATTGACAGTTAATGCATCAGTTAACTGCTGTATCAGAACTGTTTGATTTTTAAACTTGTCATTTAAATCATTAAAAAAAATCACTCCTGAAAGTTCATTTTATTCAGTTAGGATATGGAGTTTGGTAAAAAGAATAAAAAGAATGTAAAATTTTCAGTTTGAATTTAACTCAGAAAGAAGGTTCAAGAATTTTAAACTTGCTGGAATCTGTTTATTAAAACCAAGTTGATCTTTGACACCATCTTATAAGGATGATGATGATAATGATGTGGTTATTGAAATGATTGGGTTTGGATTATTTTCTGATTGTTCCTGGAACAAGTTTTTCCTAACAATTATGCTATAAAAATAGAACAGGCATAAGAATTGGAAGGGAAAATTAAGAAACAGTCAGGGACGGTTGGGCTAAAAGCAATGGCACACATAGGGAACATGAAGTTTGAAGGCAGAAAATCTAGTCTGAATTGACTTCTTGAGTAAAAAATATCTTAAGAGCTTTCAATTAGTCTCCTTGCTGGAGGGTAAGCTCCAAGGTTGGGAAGGCAGCAACTGGGTTAACTCCTATACAACAGCCATCTGTTTGACATTCAACTCATAAGAGGGAATAGGGACCTGGCTTAAGCTAAGACAGTAAATTCAGGTTGGAGCACAAATTTCCAAAGGCTGTTTAGTGGACATTTGCTGTTTTTTGATGAATTTTTACATTCTCCTCATTTAATTGCTTTTTAAAGAACATATAAAAAGACTAGAGGAATTCTGGCATCTTGTAAAGTAAGTACAATTAACCCATGTGCAGAGCTGAATGCACTGTTTTAGTCTCATTAAGACTTGGTCTAATGATTGGCTATAGCCTTGTTTTCAGGTCAGAGCCCCAGTTGCCCTCTGACTTAACAGAAGATGATAGGGAGGGAGGGGTAAGAAATTTTACTTTATAATCTTTGAATTCACTTTTCTCAACTGGTATTTGAAAAGACGGTTACGAAGAATTTAACCTAAATTGAGAGTCACAAAAAAAGTTACAGAACAGGTACCAAATCAGAAGAAAAGGCATAGGTGGTTTTAAGTACACCTGACTCTTGAACAACATGGATTTAAACTGTGAGTCCATTTACACACAGAATTTTTCAGCAGTAAATACTATCAGTTCAGTTCAGTCACTCAGTTGTGTCCAGCTCTTTGTGACCCCATTGACTGCAGCACACCAGGCTTCCCTCTCCATCACCAACTCCTGGAGCTTGCTCAAAATCATGTCCATCGAGTCGGTGATGCCATCCAACCATCTCATCCTCTGTTGTCCCCTTCTTCTCCCGCCTTCAATCTTTCCCAGCATCAGGGTCTTTTCCAATGAGTCAGTTCTTTGCATCAGGTGGCCAAAGTATTGGAGCTTCAGCATCAGTCCTTCCAATGAATATTCAAGACTGATTACCTTTAGGATTGACTTGTTTGATCTCCTTGCTGTCCAAGGGACTCTCAAGAGTCTTCTCCAACAATCCGTAGATGGCTGAATCTGTGGATGTTGACCTGAGGATATGGAGGGACCTTGAATACTGATGGCTTACTATAAACTATAAACAGATTTTCTACTGTTAAGAGAGTCAGAACCCCTAAACCCAGTGTTGTTCAAAGGTCAACTGTAATATCAACATGGGTATTTCTGTGAGTACATAATGAAAGGCCATGGAATAATAGTTAATTGTTGGATGGTAAGGGATCAAGAGGATTACAGCATCTCACATTTCAACCCTAGCATCCTCTGGAAAGTATTATCTGTCATGCACTATATGATTATTTTAGAAGGATAGTTAACTTCAAACAGTCTATGCCTCATCTCTTACGCTTTGTCTAGCCAAGGAACTTTCAACATTTTTAGTGACAAGAAGTTATCACCGTAAGTTGTAAGTTATAGTAGATACAAACAAGTTGCAGGTTTATGGCTGCTAGGTGTTCATTTTCCCAAGGATGTCGTAAAAAGTACATATTTACCCTAGCAACTCTCCATAATATTCTGTTCTATGCCCCCTTGTGATATTTTAATATTTTCTCTAAGGCCAATGGAACTGTTAAATTGGCTCCAACATTTTATAAAACAGCAAAGGTGGTTTTATTTGAAAATGAAAATGTAAATATACTTGTCCAATGGAAGAAAACTCACGGTCTTAGGAAGAAACTTCTAAGTATCTGGCTAAACCAGACTTACTTCACGAACAATTTCTAAGAGAAATCTAGACTTTTTTTAAAAGCCTGAGATCTATTCATGCACTATAGATTTTCTCACTCTTTGATTGGTTTGGTCACTGGTTCCAACCTCTTTTGGGCAAAGAATGTTAACTAAGTGCAAGAGAAGGGAAGCTTTTGGTTATCATCCTACCTGGCCAGAAAGAATCACATTTCAAGGAGCTTACTTTTCCCATACTGTCCAGTGAATTCTCTGACCAACTTGGTAGTGTTCTTTGAATAAATAAAAAAGCACTGAGTTGTTTTTAGGAAATTGCAATCATATAAAAATGATAGAGTTCTGTTTTGCAGTGACTGAAAACTATCACTTTCTTTGGCAAGCTCTGTTTATTTTCCTTTCTTAATGTTCAAAGATCTTGCCTTATTTCCCTTTATTTTACTCTTCCCTACTTCTGTCATTTCTAAACCCAGTTTAAAAAATTTAATTATGTGAATTTATACGTTTATTACTATTTTTACTTCTATTAGCATTAAATCACTCTTTGAAGCACAGTTATAGCCACAGAATAGGAAATCATAACATATCCCTAAGAATACAGGGAGTTCTCAGTAAAAGTTTATTATATCAAGTAGGAAAAATAAGGTCTAATAGCGGAATCTACTTACCTAGGAATGTTTCATTCATTCATTTGTTTATTAACTTAGCAAATATTTGTTGATCACCTACCTACAACCAGACACTGTTGTGGGTGTTGAGGACTTTGAGGTGGACAAGAAAGATAAGGTCCTTGCACACATGGAGTTTACTTTCTAGTAGAGGGAGACAGACAACAAGCAAGCCAACCAAACAAGAGTGTGCCAAGCATCATTTAATTTTATTAAAGAAGGTGATGAGATAATTGGGTTACTGCTTTAGACTGGGTGGTCAGAAAAGACCTCTCTGAGGTCATTTAAGCTGAGGTCTTATTTCAGCTACCTATGGCTGCATACTGAAGTACCATGAACTCAGTAGCTTTAAAACAACAGCTTATCACACACATGGATTCTCTGGGTCAGGGATTTTCAGAAGGCACAGTGGAGACAGCTTGTCTCTGCCTCATAATGTCTGGGGCAAAGCTGGAGGACTCAAAGTCTGGGTTTGGAACCACTTCAGGGCTTGCTCAATCACATATCTGGTGGTTGCTGAGTGCTTAACTGGGACTACTGGCCAGCACACCTCCACAGTGTCTCTCTACATGTTCTGGTCTCCTCACAATATGGTGGCGGAGTTCCGAGGGTCCCAGGAGAGTGAATGAGTGAGCGAGCCAGGCAGAAGCACTATCATTTCTTGTGGCCCAGCTTTGAAAGTCTCTTCTGCTGTGCTCTATTGGTTAAGATGACTAAAAAGATCAACAGGGAGCAACAGAGACCCCCATCTCCTGAAGGAGACATGTCATCCTTACATTGTAGGATATATAGTGGTGTGACCATCTTTGGAAAATCTAATCTGCCACAGGTCTGAATGACAAGGAGGAGTTAGGAACATGAAAGTCAAGGAGAAGAACATGCCAGGAAAAGGCCCTAAGTGGCAGCTAACTTGAATATTTCAATCACAGCTAAAAGTCAAGAGTAGTGAGATAAAATGAATAAGGGAAAGAATAGTACAAGAGAAGTCAGAAAGGTAGGTAGAGCAAGATCTTGAAAAACTAAGAACTACCTCTATTCTAGGCAAAAGGAGAACAAAGGCTGGGTTTGTCTTAGAATCATTCCTACCTTCTTTGGGGAAATCTTACTTCTTTGGGCTAGTATGTCAATTTGGACCTATAACTTTTTAGATTCCCACACTACTCTTCTTGGCAGTGTTCTCATTTGAAATTCCCCCAGGTTTAAATTTTTTCCCTTTCTAGATACTGGACACTGTGGAGTGGAGAATGTAAAAAAGCAATTCATTCCTTCAGCTATTCAAGTTGCTTTTCATACAGTTGGAGAGATTAATATGCACACAGACACACATACATAGATGTTAACTAAAATATGAGTCAGTAACAGTATCAAATTTGGGCTAAGAATCATATGACTTGAGAATTCTGAATTCTTGATTTTGATTTTATAATCAAAACATTCTGATTCCAGTATCAGAAGTCACAAGAAGATATCATCAAATGTCTGACTAAAATGAATATATCCCAGCATTTATAAAGGAAAACCACATTTCTGTAGTATAAAAATGCCATAAAGTAAAAAAAAATAAATAACAAACTAGGAATACAAATTTGCTGCACACATGACAAAGGTTATTTTTGTAGAGAGATAGCTTACACTGTACAAAACAGAAAAATTTTTAAATGAGCAAAAATTACGAACAAGAGGCTCATGGGAAAAAGTGACTAATAATCATGAAAAGATGTTCAACCTCATCATAATGAAACACAAAGCAAAGCAACATACCTCACTAGATTGACAAAAATGTTATAAAAAAAATGATTTTTACTATCTTGACAATGCTTGATGAAACTCAGTATCAGCGAAGATGCAGGGGTATATTGGTACTTTTGTACACCATTGGAATAAATGTTTTAAAAAACTTGGCAATGTTTATGAGTTTAAAATGCATATTTTCTTTGCCCTGGGAATGCCACTGTTTGAGAATAATTTTATAAACATACTCAGCTCTAATACAATTACATATACTTGAGGATGTTGATTTTCATATTATTTATAATAGCAAAGTAATTAAAATTATTCAGATGCCTGTAAGTAGGGGACCAGATTTCTAAGTTATGGTTTATGGACCTCTGACATGCCATGCAGCTGCTTAAAAGAATGTGGAAGATAAAAAAATACTGATTAGAAAGACGTCCAAAATGTATTAAGTGAAAAAGTAAGGTATAGACAGTATAGATAAGATGATATTATTTGCTTGAAGGGCTTTTATGCACTATTTTAACATTTATATATCTGTCTATATATCTATATTTATCACGTATATCAGATATACATTATCTGATTTCTGAAAGGATATATGGTTTATGAAAGGTCAGTGGTAGCTTTTAAAGTATGGAACTCAAGGCTGAAGGAAGTGAAGAAAGAATTTTAGCTTTAATCATATAGCTTCTGTAAAGTTAAATATTTTTCTTTATAATCTTGTGTATGTATTAATTAAAAATTAAAGACTAATACTAAAGCATCATTAGCATGTCTCTACTAGGCCCTTAGGTGGTGAGGTTAATGGCGGGAATTTCAGACACTGATATGTTGTCATACTTTAGGCCCTTTGGTGCCCCTTAAATTATACCATTTGCCATCCTTGCTGGCTGGGTGTGCCAAAGCGCAGACCACAAACAATACTCTCAGTTGAAAGTAAAAAAGTCATAAACCATTGTTCCTACCTCTTTAACTCCTATTACCAAATCTTAAAAGTTTCCATCCTCTAGGAAATTATACTCCAAGCTATAATTGCAAAAAGTCCCCTGCTCTAATTTCAGTGACAGACGCTTATGTCACAATTCTACTCCTTCATTTCAGTTTGGGATCAGAGTTGTGGGGGGAGTTGGGAGTGAAAGGGGTGGTATGGGAGGTGGGTGGACAGAAAGAACTGTATTCTGAAAGAGGAGGCATTAGTCCTTCTTGGTCTCCTTGAACCTTTAGCACCTGTAGATGTCTACCTTTTGCTTACCCATTTTTTAAAGTTCCATAATATGACACATCATCATAAGACCTCTGTGCCTACATTTTGCAAGAGACAAGTATCATGAGTCGTGGGCTTACAATTATCTAAAGATTTAAAAATTTTAATTTAGATTTAAAAGTGTAAAGTCTGAGGTTTAAATATTCTTGAGTTTAGAAAACCGAATTGATTACAAATAGGTTACTAATTTCTTCCATGTAAACATCCTACTGGGCTTCCCTCGTGGCTCAGAAGTTAAAGTGTCTGCCTCCAATGTGGGAGACCCGGGTTCAATCCCTGGGTTGGGAAGATCCCCTGGAGAAGGAAATGGTAACCCACTCCAGTATTCTTGCCTGGAGAATCCCATGGACGGAGAAGCCTGGTAGGCTACAGTCCACGGGGTCGCAAAGAGTCGGACACGACTGAGCGACGGAACGGAACGGAAACATCCTACTGCTCTTCAGTGCAAATCTATTATCTTCTGTGAAAATTCATCATTGTGACATGTATATTCTTTCTTTTTTCCCTTTTTACTCAGTTGATTAGTATGTGAATTGGCTGTCACTTATCCACTTCTTTCTTACTAAATATAAATTCTTTAGTTTCCCTCAAACATAATTCAATGTCATGTTTCAATTCAATGGTAAACATTCAATGATAATACATGTCTGTCTTCCTCACCCACATGTGTGCACACACACGCAGTCTATAGCAGGTTAGATCAAGATACCAACTTAAGAAGAATACCAAGGAGAGTCTGGAAGGAAAGAGGAAAGCCCAGAAAGGCACAAGGCAGCCTTTGGATTGAGAAAAAGTCACCACAGCTTTAATCTTGACAGTGAATTGGTTTTGGGGGCTATTTTCATGAAAAAAAAAAATCTCAGAGAATTTTCAAAATCAGCTAATCCATCCACATCCTTCATCTCCTTTTTGACTTTCTTGAGCCTTGTGGAGAGCCCTTCCCTTGACCCTCTTGCAAATAAGAATGCTTTGCTCACAGCTTGGCAACACCATTTAAAAATAAATATGTGACTCATGACCCAGCAGTAACATCTCTAGGAATCTACCCCAGTGACCCCTTGATTGTGCCCAGGGGACCACAGACAAGGATGCTCAGCACTGAATAGCCTAGAACAGTCCCACTGTGGAAATAACCTCTAGGTCCAACAGAATGGAAATAGATAAACTATGGTGAAATCATAAGAGAAGATGCCACAGAACACTTGAAAGGAATGACTGGATATGTATGATTACAATAGATCTCCCAAATGCATTTTGCACTAAAAAAAAGCAAGGTGCAAACATATGATACCATTACTATAAAAAAAAATCCAACTCTATATTATATATTTTATAAAAATTATAAATAAGTGTGTACACACAAGTGTATGGGTGTGCCGTATATATACAAATAGGGGACAAAACACTCTTTTTCCTCTGAGACAAGGGAGACGGGAATGGAAATAAAGAGACTGGCCAAAGGGGATCTGAGCTTTATGGGCAACACTTTCATTTTTTAAAAGGAGAATTAAGTCATGTGTATTACTTGGAGAATAAAAATAATTTTAAATACTTAAAGAATCCTTAACATTCCACCTTTAAACATGTCCTGGTTAAGGTAAGATAACATTCCCCAAACTGGGTTCTATGAAACATTTGTGCTCTGTCAGGGGTCAGTGTGTATTTGTTGAGTTTTAAAGTTATTAATCCAACAGAAATCAGAAGTTGAAATAGAATTAGCAGTAAATTCAGAGGAAGCAGAAGATTCTTAAACTTTCCTCCCATCTTTAATCCCTGCCAGGATGATTCTGATGGCTCCAGCAGCTTCCTTTTCTTTTAGCTGCCTTAGAATATTTCTGTTAAATAAACTCCTCTTTAGAGGTTGGGACTTTAGGCCTCTGTAAATATGGGAGAGGAAGGTAAAGAATGCATGTCACCATCTACCTATCAACTCAGTGTTCTGAAATTTAGTAAAGGTTCTGAGGAGCCTTGCGTGGCCTGCACGCAATATTAAAAGAAGACATGAGACCTATCAGGAGAGGGATTCAGTCTCTCTTGGTAAGCTTTGCCTCCTCCTCCCCAGCTTCATGTCATCATGACAATGTCAGTTAGGAGCAGGTTGGAACTAACTGCTGGAGGAGACTGTGGGCATTTGTTTTCATCCTGGACCATTGTGAAAACCTTTCTGGGTCAGTATGTTCCAGGACTCTCAAGAAGGAGGTGGGGTGCCATGAAGTCAATGGAATTGCTTGCTGCTGCTGCTGCTAAGTCGCTTCAGTCGTGTCCGACTCTGTGCGACCCCATAGACGGCAGCCCACCAGGCTCCGCCGTCCCTGGGATTCTCCAGGCAAGAACACTGGAGTGGGTTGTCATTTCCTTCTCCATGGAATTGCTTATGATTCCCCAATTCCGCTGGCCTCTGTCTGAGTGCTGTCTTCTTCATTTTCATGGTCCCAGAATCCAGGGGCCATGGACACTTGGGAGAATGTGGCTTTAAAGCCACATGAACTTCTATTCTGCAAAAGATTTGGGTACCCAAATAAGGCTGGGCAACACCAGAAAAAACAAAGTTAATGGGTGTCCATACTGTAGGTCTCCTCAGAGGTTTTGATATGTCAACTCCCACCAAGAATCTCTAAGAGGGGAGGAGCAAGTGTAGTGAGTTTCCACCTGCTTTTGACCTTTTCTCTCCTGGCTCCTTGCCTCATCCTATAGCAGAGAGCACCTCTGGAACACAAGTTGGTAAAATGCAGAATCAGGAAAGATGATCTCATCTCAGTGAAAGTAAAGTTCCCAAATTGCCAACTAAAAGTTAAACTTCCTGGTCTTGGTAACTGGCTCCCACTTTGATTCTAGTGAGATAAGAACTGAGACTGTGTGAAACTTTGCTAATAAGAACTTACAGTTCTTCTTGTCTAAAAGCCTGCTGTCAAGGACAGCAGAAATACAATGCTCTTGGTATGCACAGCTGCTGCCAACATGGTTGGCACATGGTGGGCACACATTAACTGTACTCCTGGCCTCTGATCATGAGGTGAGAAATCGGGTGGCAAAGTGGGCAGCTCTGCTCCACTCAGGGAAGCAAGTCATGCGCAGATCTAGAGTTCAGGTTCGGGAGTTTGGGAATTTGTGGGCCATGAGCAGAATTCAGTTCTGCTCTTTCTTCATTTCCTGTAGGACAGTGTCATTTTAGCCACGACTGACGGCTGAGGTGTATGGGAGCCCATGATGACAGATAACCAAAAAGACTGAGGCAAATACCCATTTAATTTAGGCTGAGCACCTATATTATCTTCAGTTCCATAAAAACGGCCTTTTGCTCGCTATAGAGCTCATCAATTACTGTGACGGTTGTGTAATAAAAAATAATGATATAAAGCAGAGGATGCCTGGGTCCTGAAGTCTACATCTGCTGGCTGACAATGAACAGCTCAGATAAAGTGTGACAGGTTGTGGTTAACACAAAGTGTCTAAATACATCTGAACCTGCAGAATACAATATGTAAATCTCAGAACGGCCATCAGGGCAGTGGGAGCTTGTGGAGGATTTCCAATGTCTGTTTTCTTTTACCAGTACTCTGCGTTAGATGATGTGCAGAGATGTGGTTCCAAGCAGGCTCTGGAGTCAGGGACCTGAGGCCACTTCTCAGGCCTGCCATGTTCTGGCTGTGCATGCTTGGATGCTTGGGCAGGATTTGCGTGTGTATGTGTGTTTGCCTTACAACACAAAACCTGTGGCTTGTTGAAAGAATGACAAGGGTCAGTGTGAGCATCCAAGTGACAGGTAGAGTGAGTGCTCATCCAAGTGACTGGTACAGGAAACAAACGGAGTCATCGCTGCTGCCATCACCAACATCATCATCATCATCATCGTGTAACCTTATTTACAAGTAGCTGCCTGGATAGGAGTACAAACTAGTTTGATAGAACTGTTGAATAGATGTGCCAAACTGATCTAATCCTAGTCAACTATGGGAAAGTGGCTTTTTCCTTATTATGTTCCAGACATGGTTTTTTTTTCTTTTTTTTTAAAGTTATGGTTTGGTGGTTTAAGTGGGTGTGTGGAGGGGAAGACACAACTTTTTATTCTCATGAACTTGGGCTTGAATTCTTGCTCTACTCCTGAGCAGGTAAGTGACCCTGGGCAGTTTGTTTCACTGCCCTGAGCCTCAGTGGCCTTATCTGCAAAGTGGGGATAATGGTTTCTGGGTTTCAGGGAGAATTATGTGTCAGATAACATTTAAATGACAAATTCAAAGCACACCCATGTTCCATCACTCTTAGTTCCCATTTCCAGGGGGATCTGGATGAGATCATGGGAGTTTTAAGGGAGCATTTTGAACTGTCTTACAACATGAACACCTGGCTCACAGGTGGCTGGATCTAGTATTTCAGCAAACCTTAACACCACTGCTAAATCACAGTTCAGTTGATCTAAGTCATGGGGGTCCCTTAACCCAGCAGAAATACCCATAATGACATAACGGAGCAAGATATTCTTCCAACAGTGCATGAGTCCTCTGCCCATAAAAAGCATCCTTATTCCTGAAACAGCTCATTCCTGAAACAGGTTAAATCTGTGGCAGGGATCCCTGCCAGAGTTGTTCTCCAGGTCATGGATTAAAACATCTGGGCTACATCCACAAACTGATTGCCTGGGTATTTTTTTGTTTCCTCATCATAGTCAAAATGCCTTTCTGGCTCATTTCCGCTGGTTCCACCTTCATTCCCACCCCTGGCATCATAACAGCAGCATAACTTCAGGATGATGGTGTCTCAGGGGTTCTGCCCTCAGCAACTCAGCAGACAGCTGGTTCTCCTCAGGACTCAGAGGGCTTTTGCTCTGGTTTGGCCAGCCTGACAGGGGAGGGACTGAGGAAGGGGGCAGCAAGGTGGAGGTGACCTGTGGAGGAAACCCTTGACTGAGGAGGGGTCTGGGGCAAGGGGCAATTAATATGCAAAAGGGGAAGGGCAGAACAGGCTGCCTTGAAGGGCTGAGGGGGACAAAGATGCTGCTGAAGCATTTGTAGTGGTAAAAATCTGGACCCAAGCAGAATGCTCATAAACTGGGGAATGACTCACTAAGAAGGGATGCATCCCTGCTATTGGAGAATATTACCCAGTTTGCACAGTTAGTGATAGCTCTATCCTTCTACTCAGAGGAAGATCAGTGCTGCAAGGAAAACAATGCTCAGAGAAATGCATGTAGGAATAACCTCTATACGTGCAAAATAATAATGGTTTACATTTTGTATCTATTGTATGCCAGGGAGCATTCAAAGTACTTCTCATGTATTAACTAATTTGAATCTCACAGCCATCTGACTGCAGGTGTTATTGTTATTCTGATACAGACAGGAGAAAGATTCTAAGGCCTAGGGATGCCTATGGACACAGAGTTGCTAAGAGATGAACCAGAATTTGAATCTGGATGGCAGCCAGAGCTCTTGACCTCCTCCTGTACTGTTTCTCACATATGTATGTATGTGCAGAGAGGAAGCTGTGGAAGGATTTATATCAGAAACCAGGCCACCCGTGGTTAGCTGGAGGAGATAAAGAGAATGTATTCTCCAACAATATGCTAAAACTTTATGATTTTTTCCTACTGTTATCTATGATCACTGCAAATATGAAAAAAAAAAAAAAACAACCTAGTGTCCACAAGGACAAAGTTCAGAAGGGAATGGAAACAAATGAAAACTTGCATTTGACAGGAAATTAGGCTATGGCAATTTCAACTTTGGATTTAACTGATTATCTTAGTTTTGTTTTGGCCATGTAGTAATTTTTAAAGGGAATACTCCATATGGTTACATTTGTGATATGCAAGCTGCTCATTTCTATTCTCAAAGCCTGGTCTCTGGACCAGCAGCAGCAGCATCAATTGGAAGCTTGGGAGAAACTCAAATTCTCCAGGCTAAGCAATCAGAAACTTTAGGGGATGGGCCCAGTAATCTGTGGTTTCACAAGTCTTCTAGGTGATTCTGATGTACAGAAGTTTGCCAATCACTGGGCTAAACAAACAAATGAACCAACACACCATTCCAAGGGAGAAAAGGGATTAATAAAAGGTGGCATTTACAGAAAAGACAGAGGGCACCTCTCTGCTAGTTTTTTCCCTTGGCAGAATGCATTTCATTCTTTGGTCATCTCTGAAAGTACTCAAGCCATTTTGGCCAAGTCCAGCCTTTGGCCGTGCATATTTTCATGTGGTCCTGCCATTATTTCAGATGAGTCATAGTACAAAATGCATTGGAAGTTTCCACCACATCATCCTCATCTGGGGCAGAGCAAGACTAATAGTCACTAACTAATGGGCTTCCCTGGTGGCTGAGATGGTAAGGAATCTGTCTGCAATGCAGGAGATGTGGGTTCGATCCCTGGGTTGGGAAGATCCCCTGGAGAAGGAAATGGCTACCCACTCTGGTATTCTTGCCTGGAAAATGCCATGGACAGTGTAGCCTGGCAGGCTACAGTCCATGTGGTTGCAAAGATAAAGACATGACTGAGTGACTAACAGTTTCAGTTTAATGGTCACAAAAATGGTGACTTGTACTAGCACAAAGACAGAAATATATATCAATGGAACAAAATAGAAAGCCCAGAGATAAACCCGTGCACCTATGGACACCTTATCTTTGACAAAGGAGGCAAGAATATACAATGGAGAAAAGACAATCTCTTTAACAAGTGGTGCTGGGAAAACTGGTCAACCACTTGCAAAAAATTAAACTTTTCTAACACTTGCACTTTCTAACACCATACACAAAAATAAACTCAAAATGGATTAAAGATCTACATGTAAGACCAGAAACTATAAAACTCCTAGAGGAGAACATAGGCAAAATACTCTGTGACATAAATCACAGCAGGATCCTCTATGACCCAACTCCCAGAATATTGGAAATAAAAGCAAAAATAAACAAATGAAACCTAATTAAAATTAAAAGTTTCTGCACAGCAAAGGAAACTATAAGCAAGGTGAAAAGACAGCCTTCAAAATGGGAGAAAATAATGGCAAATGAAACAACTGACAAAGAATTAATCTCAAAAATATACAAGCAACTCCTGCAGCTCAATTCTGGAAAAATAAACAACCTAATCAAAAAGTGGGCCAAAGAACTAAACAGACATTTCTCCAAAGAAGACATACAGATGGCTAACAAACACATGAAAAAATGCTCAACATCCCTCATAATCAGAGAAATGCAAATAAAAACCACAATGAGATACCATTTCACACCAGTCAGAATGGCTGCTATCCAAAAGTCTACAAACAATAAATGCTGGAGAGGGTGTGGAACCCTCTTACACTGTTGGTGGGAATGCAAACTAGTACAGCCACTACAGAGAACAGTGTGGAGATTCCTTAAAAAACTGGAAATAGAACTGCCGTACGACACAGCAATCCCACTGCTGGGCATACACACCAAGGAAACCAGAATTGAAAGAGACACATGTACTCCAATGTTCATCGCAGCACTATTTATAATAGCCAGGACATGGAAGCAACCTGGATGTCCATCAGCAGATGAATGGATAAGAAAGCTGTTGTACATATACACAATGGAGTATTACTCAGCCATTAAAAAGAAAACATTTGAATCAGTTCTAGTGAGGTGGATGAAACTGGAGCCTATTATACAGAGTGAAGTGAGCCAGAAAGAAAAACACCAATACAGTATACTAACACACATATATGGAATTTAGAAA
This sequence comes from Moschus berezovskii, assembly GCF_049115385.1. Lineage (NCBI taxonomy): Eukaryota > Metazoa > Chordata > Mammalia > Artiodactyla > Moschidae > Moschus > Moschus berezovskii. The sequence goes on along the minus strand of NC_142467.1, from coordinate 57,283,924 downwards.
GATGGTAATGATAACCCTGTATACAAGACAGCAAGAGTCACAAATGTATAGAATAGTCTTTTGGACTCTATGGGAGAAGGCGAGGGTGGGATGATTTGGGAGAATGGCATTGCAATATGTATATTATCATATGTGAAATGAATCGCTCGTCCAGGTTTGATGCATGATACAGGATGCTCCGGGCTGGTGCACTGGGATGACCCAGAGGGATGGGATGGGGAGGGAGGTGGAAGGGAGGTTCAGGATGGGGAACACATGTATATCCATGGCAGATTCATGTCAATGTATGACAAAACCAATACAATATTGTAAAGTAATTAGCCTCCAATTAAAATAAATATATTTATATTAAAAAAGAATGCTCAAATATGAAACATTTTTTAATTATGAAAATAAAAGTCCAAGGAATAAAAAAAAAATGGTGACTTGTTGTTAGCTGCTGCTGTTTCAGGTCATAGAATTGACTCTGAGTTTCAAATTTTTAGTTTGGTTGACCTCAGTGATCAAATTAACCAGACACTTGATTAATCTCCCTTTCTGACAATTTGGAAATGATCTTTTGGCTGTCTTCTATTATGAAAATAATAGATGCTTATTTTTAAAATTTTAGAAAATACAAGTAACAATAAAGAACATGAAAGTCACCTGTAGTTTTATAATCCACCAGAGGTAAACACATTAACATTAGCTCAACATTTAAGATACAGATTTCAAGGCTATTTTTTTTTATTAATGTTCACATTATCTTGTAAAATAAAAATGTGATATCATCAATTGTCTTCTAGTATGATTGTTTTCATATAACAACACAAGAATCTTTCCATGTCAACAAAAACTTATTTAATGACTACAAAATCATTCCAATGTATGGATAAGGTATTTTAACTAGTTCCCATACTTATGCCAATTCTAATGCTACTTATATACAACATATGATTATAATATATATATATATTACAAATTATTTCTTTAGGCTACATTATTAAAACCGGTGTTTCCAGGCCAAGGGATTTTTAAGGATATTGATATATATTGCTAAATTGGCCTTCAGAAACATCCTAAAATATACTCCTAGCAGGTATATATTGAGTTGGCCAAAAGTTCATTTGGGTAAGATGTTATAGAAAAACCTGAAAGAACTTTTGGCCAATCTAATACAAAAGTGCCTGTTGCTCCAACTGCTTGGTAACACTGTGTGCTATCACTGTTTGCATCTTTGCCATTCTAATAGGTCAAATGCGTTTTTTCATTATTTTAACTACCATTCTTTAACGTTTTAGGTAGACAAATTGATATATTTTCTGGCCATTTATAATTGTGTCTTCCGTTCTCTTATTGATGTTTCAATTGGGTCCGTCTTTCCTTCACATAGTACCATACTGATAAGGCAATTTCTTTGAATGTGTTCCTTTAAAATTATAGTCCATAATAGTATTTACTGACCAGTTATATAAGTAACAGATGTGTTAGTAATTATGCCAATATCAGCTAGAATTACTCTAAGTGTGTTTAAAATATTAACTAATTTAATCTTCACAACAGCCATATGAAGTAGATACTATTATTCTACCCATCTTGCAGTGAGCAAGTGGTTACAGTTCAGAGCTGGTGTTCCAGAGTCAGCAGGTGCAGCAGGTTCCTAAAGCCTTTACTTTGGACCACTGCACTTGACCATCAGCCTTCTACCATCATCACCACCATACGCATCACCTTCATCGTCAACTTGGCCACCACCATTCCTACTGCCTGTAATCATTGTCATCCTGCACTGTTTATTAGGTGCTTACCAGGTACATTTCAGTTAGTAAATGTTCTTGCTTTTTATTCAGCATTCATTTAACACACGATACTTTTGTTGAAAGCCTACTATATCCTTGGCACTATTTTAGTCATTGGAGATATAATAGTAAACAAAACTAACAAAGTTCCTTGCCCTGATGAAGCTCACAGTTTAGTGGGGGAAACAAAACAAAAGTTATATACATACCTACGCACTATAACCATATAAAATGTGGTGCCTTAATAGGTTTTCTCTAGTCAGCCATAAAAAGGAACAAACATGAACCAGTTGAATTGAAATGGATGAACCTAGAGTCTGTTATACAGAGTGAAGTCAGTCAGAAAGAGAAAAACAAATATCGTATATTAACGCATCTATATAGAATCTAGAAAAATGGGACTGACTTATTTGCAGGAAAGGAGTGGGTCGCAGACATATAGAAGAGGACTTGTGGACATAGCAGGGGAAGGAGAGGGTAGGACTAATTGAGAAAGTAGCATTGATATACATACATTACCATGTGTAAAACAGCTAGAAGGGAGGCTCAAGAGGGAGGGGATATACATAAACACACACATATACACATATAGTTATGACTGATTCACCAACACGACATTGCAAAGCAATTACCCTCCAATTAAAAAAATTTAAGAAAACAGGTTATCTCAGTCAATCCCTATGGCAACCACATGAGTTAGGTACTGTTATTATCTCATTTTGTAGATTAGAAGATCTAAGCTAGAGAGACTGAGTATTTTGCTCAAGGTCACTGAGCTAAAAGTTGACTGAGCCTGTGCCTTCAGACTCTTTCCTCCTTTAACATTTTATATATTCATCTAATGGTGAGTTGGACACATCTGTCACGTGCCACATTCCCAAAACCATGTTCTCTTTTTGAAGATGAGGGCAGAGAGTTCTGTGAATGTGTGGTTTCTAGCCCCATCCAAATTAATTAAATTCAGGAGCATTTGGCTTCCTTTGTCACTGTCAAGAAAAAGTACTATACACATGCTGCTGCTGCTGCTAAGTTGCTTCAGTCATGTCCGACTCTGTGTGACCCCATAGACGGAAGCCCACCAGGCTCCCCCATCCCTGGGATTCTCCAAGCAAGAACACTGGAGTGGGTTGCCATTTTCTTCTCCAATGCATGAAAGTGAAAAGTGAAAGTGAAGTCACTCAGTCGTGTCCGACTCTTCGCGACCCCATGGACTGCAGCCTACCAGGCTCCTCTGCCCATGGGATTTTCCAGGCAAGAGTACTGGAGTGGGTTGCCATTTCCTTCTCTGACATATGTACATAGGCATGTATAATACCTACATACACATATATACATATATATAATATGTATGTCTAGAGAACTAAAGACATTTAATTGAAAAAGGAGGATGGTAAAAATGCCCCCTGCCGGCTACACATACTCTCTCTACCTCTCTCTTTCATCTGTTTTAAAATGTATGCTAACTAGCTGAATTTGTTTGTATCTATTCAATAATTAGATTTAAGATGTGCTGTCCAACAGCTTTTCCAAAAAAAAAAAAAAGAAGTAGATTAATTGAATCCTCAGGACCTACATACAACACACACTAAAAACCAAGTATAAGTAAGGTATCATTCACTCCAAAATACCATCAAAGTTTTTTCCTCAAAAAGGAATTTTTGAAGCCTTAAGTGAAATATACACTGCTTAATAAAACCCATACTTGAGTGGAAAATGCATGCATGCTCAGTCACATCTGACTCTTTGCGAACCCATGGACTGTAGCCCACCAGGCTCCTCTGTCCATGGGATTCTCTAGGCAAGAATACTGGAGTGGGTGCCATTTCCTTATCCAAGGGATATTTCCAATAAAGGGACTGAATCCCATGTCTCTGGCATTTCCTGCATTGCAGGCAGATTCTTTACCACTGAGCCACCTGGGAAACTCCCTGTGTGGAGAATAAAGGCAGTAAAAAGACAAACAGGACCAATAGTTGTTGTTCCAAGAGTTCAACTGCAAATTAAAAAAAAAAAAGTACCCATGATTAACTATGTTAATATGTCTTTTTGTATAAAATAAACTGGTTTAAACTTAAGAAGGCCAAGTAGCACTCGTTAATTATTATTATTTATAAAACATTGGACGTGCACAGGGAGATTAAGGGGCACGTAGAGGTTATGGTCTCCCCTTGGTAGTGTTTATTTGTTTACAGATAAATTTAGTGCCTGAGGTTTCACCAAGATCCACCTCCCAATGGGGCATGAGTGTTTGAAAATATCTTCTGAAACTAGGTAGTTTTGTGAATTAATTTCAGTGCAAAATGAAAATGTCTAGGTTATTTCTGATTACATAAAAGCAATATCCTATGCATGTAAAGTATAATGAAAAGAACGTGGAACAAATTAAAACATAGAAACTATCTTTAATTCTACCCTCAGAGATCATTTCTAACATTTTGCTATATTTCTATCATCATAGTAAGTTTTATGATCAGTTATAATCCAATAATTTTGATGACCGAGTTAAATGGATGAAGTCTTGGATAAATTCCTACATAAACTATGAACTGCCAAAATCAGTATAGAGAACTATAGAATTTGATACATCAGTGTGTACTGAATAATTTGAAATGATGAACAAAGACTTGTCTTCCTCAAAAAACTCTAGGTTCAGATGGTTTGAATGGAAAATTGTACCTAATTTTTAAGCAATATTAATTTCTACCTCACACAAAGCTTTAGAAAATAGGAAAAGGGAAATATCTATGCACATCACCTTACAAGGCTAGCAGTCTTATTCCAAAATTAGATAAGGACAACACATAAAAGAAAATAATAGCCAACTTTACTTATTTTAACATAGACTTAAAAACTCTAAATAAAATATTAGCTAATCTACTGTAAATTTGATAGTAATACATTAAGATCAAGTAGAGTTTATCTCCAGAGAAGGCAATGGCACCCCACTCCAGTACTCTTGCCTGGAAAATCCCATGGATGGAGGAGCCTGGTAGGCTGCAGCCCATGGGGTCGTGAAGAGTTGGACACAACTGAGCGACTTCACTTTCACTTTTCACTTTCATGCATTGGAGAAGGAAATGGCAACCCACTCCAGTATTCTTGCCTGGAGAATCCCAGGGACGGGGGAGCCTGGTGGGCTGCTGTCTATGGGGTCGCACAGAGTTGGACATGACTGAAGCGACTTAGCAGCAGCAGCAGCAGAGTTTATCTCAGACATACAGGATACTTCAACAGAGAAAATGTATTTATATATGTTAGTATATTAACATATTAATGAATAAAAAATTGTATTATATCAGTCAAGATAAAAATACATTCAATAATATTCTATTCAAATTTATGTCTAAAATTCTTAGCACTAGAAATAGCAGAGAATGTCCTTAACTTGATAAAGATTATTTATACTAAGAACCTATAGTAAATATTATACTACCTGTAGAAGCTCAGGATTCATTCTCTTTAAGATAAAAGTAAGGCAAGGATGCTTACTATTATCATTAGAAGTCTTGGCTAAAGAAAAAAAAAACAATAAACTAAAGACAAAGAAATAATAAGAATGAAGGGTGGTAGATTACTGTCTTGTTCACAATTATTTACTATTCTTTTCTCTGTCATGTAATTTGTAGAGTCTTTCTCTGGGTGGAGGAAGCTTTAAACCCTGTTGTCATCAGCCTTGACCATGAGATTTGCTTTTGCCAATGAATATGAATAGATTTGATGCTGTGCCAGCTCTGTGCAGAAGCTTTAACAGCCATTGTGTGGATTAGCTGGCTGCCTTGTACATTTCCTCTGTGTGTTCCTGATTAGGCAGAGCTGCAGCCAACATGTATTTCAACACATTATATGAGTGAGAAATAAATTTTTGCCGTTATAAGTCATTGAGATTTGGGGAACATTTGTTATCATAGAATAACTTAGTGAGAGCTGACTAATAGAGAATCAAGGTCAAGGTTTAGTTGCTAAGTTTTGTCTGACTCTTGTGACACCATGGACTGTAGCCTGTCAGGCTCCTCTGTTCATAGGATTTTCCAGGCAAGAATACTGGAGTAGGTTGCCATCTCCTTTTCCAGGGGATCTTCTTGACCCAGGGATTGAACCTGGGTCTCCTGCACTGCAGGCAGTTTCTTTACCGACTGAACTACCAGGAAAGCCCCAGTAGAGAATGTAAGGGATAAAATTATCTTCATTTGCATATGAAATGATCATTTATCTAGAAAAACCAACAGATTCAAAAGACAGACTATTAGAACCAGTCTAGAACTAAGTAAGATCACTGACTACAACATCAACATTTTCAACACTCGAAACAGCCATCAGAAAATGTAACAAATAATAATATATCATTTTCTATCAAGAAATCTGTTAAACACCTAGGATTTAATTATATTAATGAACAATGTATATACAGAGAAGGCAGAAACCTTCAAAATATTAAAGAAGGACATAAAAGATGATCTGAATAAATGAAGAGAATCCTTTGCTTTTAGATGTGATAACTTAATATTATACTATAACAGTATTAATTCTCCCATTTAATTGATAAATTTAATACAACTCCAACAAAACTTCCACTTCGACTGTTTTGACAATCATGATAACAACTTACTTTAAAATTTATTTGGAGGAATAAATGGTTTATGAATGGTTAATTGAAAAAAAAAATCATGACTAGAAAGGAAGCTTGCTCTACTGGATGTAGAAACATAAAGTGTTAGCCACTCAGTCATGTCTGATGCTTTGTGACACCATGGACTGTAGCCCACCAGGCTCCTCTGTTCATGGAATTCTCCAGGCAAGAATACTGGAGTGGGTTGCCATTTTCTTCTCCAAGAAACAAGTAACAAAGCCATAATAACAGAAACAGTGGTGCATTGGTAAAACAACAACAAAAGATAAGTAGGCCTATAAAATATGACAGAGTTCAGATACTGATCTGTATATGTGGAAACCTAAATATGATGAAAAGGATATCATAATTTAGTACCTAGCAGTTCACACTGGGAAAACTGGCTCACTGTAAAGACAAAATAAAATTGGATCTTTGTATGTCATACAAATGTGAACTCTACGTGGATTCAAAACCTAAGAGAAAAGGGTAAAACTATAAAGTTAATGGAGCATAATGTAAGAGAATATCTTGGTGATCTAAGGGCAAGGAAAAGATTTGAAAAGAAAATTTCAAAAGCACAAATCATAAGGTAAAGTACTGATGACTTTAGTCCATTTACATCAAGGCTTCCTGTTTCAAAGCCATCACAGACACATTCATCACACAGAGGCAGTATGAGAATACTCAAAATGTCTAAACCCTACTACATGTAATACAAGTAACTCCTGAAAATTAACAAGAGAAAGGGAGTAACCCCAATAGAAAAGTAGGCAAAGGATACAAAAAGGCAATTTATAGAAGAGTAAATTTTCATGAGTTTGAGTGTACTCCGGGAGTTGGTGAGGGACAGGGAGGCCTGGCGTGCTGTGATTCATGGGGTCGCGGAGAGTCGGACACGACTGAGCGACTGAACTGAACTGAACTGACTGAAATTTTAATTACTACTACACATGTGGAAAGAAGTAGTACCTCATATCATTAGCAATCTGAGAAATTTTAAAGAGATTGCGTTGAATCTATAGATGGCTTTGAGTAGAATGGATATTTTAATAATTTCAGTTCTTTTGGAATATCTTTTGTTTGCATCTTCTTCAATTTCTTTCATCAAAGTCCAGTATTAATAGTTTTCATTATACAGGTTTTTCACTTTTTTGGTTAAATTTATTTCTAAGTATTTTATTGATTTTAATGCTATTGTGAATGGGGTCATTTTATTTGCTTTACTTTATATTTCAATGTAAAATGCATTTTTTATGTAAAAATGCAACTTTATTAGTGTATGTTGATTTTATATCCCATAACTTTATTAAATTCATTGCTTAGTTTTGATGGTTCTTTGGTTGAGTCTTTAGAATTTCCTATATTTAAGACTGTATCATCTGCAACTGAAGACAATTTTACTTTTTCCTTTCCAAATTGAATACCTTATATTCCTTTCTCTTGACTGCTGTAACAGTAACTTCCAGTACTATGTTGATTAAAAATGGTGACAGTGGGCACATCTGTCTGTTCCCGATTTTAAAAAGCTTTCAACCTTCCACCAGTGAGTATAATATTAGTTATGGGTCTCTCATACATGGTCTTTATTATATTGAGGTGTGTACTTTCGATATCCAATTTGTGGAGAAAAATAAAGTTTGAGGCATCATACTTCTTGATTTCAAACTATAATACAAAGCCTTAGAAATCAAAACACTATGGTACTGGCATAAAATTAGGTGTATAGAACAGTAGAATAGAATAGAATAATGCCTCCCTGTATATGGATATCCAATATTTGACTAGATAGCCAAGAATACTCAGTGGGAAAGGGTAGTCTCTTCAATAAATGATGTTGGGAAGACTGGATAACCACATGCAGAAAAATCAAATTAAACATCTTCTTACACACTCGCCAAAATCAAGTGAATATGGATAATAAACTTAAACCTAGGACTTAAAGATGTAAGAAGCCCATGGAAGCTTTCTGATGGGAGAGACTGACTGTGGGGGAAACTGGGTCTTGTTCTGATGGGTGGGGCTATGCTCAGTAAATCTTTAATCCAATTTTCTGTTGATGGGCGGGGCTTTGTTCCCTCCCTGTTGTTTGACCTGAGACCAAACTATGGTGGAAGTAATGAAGAAAATGGCGACCTCCTTTGAAAGGTCCCCTGCACACACTGCCACACTCAATTCCCCTGACCTTGCAGCTGGCCACCGCTGACCCATGCCTCCAACAGAGACTACTGGACACTCACAGGCAAGTCTGGATTAGATTCTTGTGGGGTCACTGCTCCTTTCTCCTGGATCCTGGTGCACACAAGATTTTGTCTGTGCCCTCCAAGAGTCTATTTCCCCAGTCCTGTGTAAGTTCTGGTGCCTCTAAGGTGGGGTTAAAACCCTCCAAGAGGGCTTATGCCACCCAGGTCTGCTGCACCGAGAGCCCTTGCCCCTGTGGCAGGCCACTGCTGACCTGTACCTCCACAGGAGCTACTCAAACACACAAAGGCAGGTCTGGCTCAGTCTCTGTGGGGTCTTCTGGTGTGCACAAGTTTTTGTTTGAGCCCTCCAAGTGTCTCTGGCGGGTATGGGGTTTGATTCTAATTGCGATTTCGACCCTTCTATCATTATTACTTTGCCAACAAAGGTCCGTCTAGTCAAAGCTATGGTTTTTCCAGTAGTCGTGTATAGATGTGAGAGTTGGACCATAAAGAAAGCTGAGTGCCGAAGAATTGATGCTTTTAAACTGTGGTATTGGAGAAGACTCTTGAGAGTCCCTCGGACAGCAAGATCAAACCAGTGAATCCTAAAGGAAATCAGTCTTGAACATTCATTGGAAGGACTGATGCTGAAACTCCAATACTTTGGCCACCTGATGCGAAGAACTGACTCATTGGAAAAGAGTCTGATGCTGGGAAAGATTGAAGGCAGGAGGAGAAGGGGATAACAGAGGATTAGATGTTTGATGGCATCACCAACTTGATGGACATGAGTTTGAGCAAGCTCCAGGAGTTCGTGAAAGACAGGGAACCCTGGTGTGCTGCAGTCCATGGGGTCATAAAGAACTGGACACGACTGAGTGACTGAACTGAACTGAACTGAAAGATGTAAGCCTCCTAGAAGAAAACATAGAGTAAAAGCTCCTTGATATTGATTCTGACCATGATTTCTTGAATATGACACCAACAGCTCAGACAACAAAAGCAAGAGTCAACAAGTGGGACTACATCAAACTAAAAACCTTCTCAACAGCATATAACACAATCAACAAAATGAACAGGCAACCTACAGAATGGAAGGAAAAACCTGCAAGACATATATCTGAAAAGGAATTAACATCCAAAACACAGAAAAAATTCATACAACTCACTAACAGAAAAAGAAACAGATTAAAAAACCAGCAGAGGAACTGAATGGACATTTTTCCAAAGGAGACATACAAATGGGCAACAGATACATGGAAAGGTACTTAATATTACTAATCATCAGGGAAATGCAATAAAAACCACAATGAGATATCACCTTACTCCTATTAGAATGGCTATTATTAAGAAGACAAAATATAAAGTTTGGTGATGATGAGGAGAAAAGGGAACCCTAGGTGGGAATGTATATAAATTGGTGCAGCCACTATGGAAAATAGCATGGAGGTTCCTCGAAAAATTAAAAATACAAGTAAGTACCATATGATCTAGTGATTCTACTTCTGTGTATATAAGTAAAGGAAATGAAAACTGCGTATTTGCACTCCATGTTTACTGCAGCATTAGTCATAGTAATTAAGATATGGAAATAATCTAAGTGTCCATCAGTGGATGAATGGATAAAGAAGGTATAAATGCATACACACAAACAATGGAATATTATTCAGTTGTGAGAAAGAAAAAAATTCTGTCATTTGTGACATCCTGGATGGAATTTGAGGGTATTATGCTAAATGAGAGAAGTCAGACAAAAGAAAGACAAATACTGTATGATATCACTTACATGTGGAATCTGAAACAGCCAAATTTGGAGAAACAGAGAGCAGAATTGGTGGTTACCAGGGGTTGGGTGAGGGAATTGGGAAGATGTTGGTCAAAGGGTACAAAGATGAATAAACAGTACAAAGCTGTACTGTGATTACAGCTATTGATAACAATACTGTATTATATATTTCAAAGTTGCTGTGAGACTAGATCTAATATGCTGTCACCTCAAGAAATAAATGATAATTATGTGACATGATGGGGGTGTTAGTTAACACTATGATGCTGATCATACTGTAATATACAAGCATCAAATCAACATGTTGTACACCCTAAACTTATACACTGTTCTATGTCAGTTACATGTCAATTAAAAGAAAAAGACTTCTGGGTGATGCTGAAAGATGCTGAAGGAAGATGATAAATTTCAGTCATGTGGGTTATTTTTAGCAGTCTAAAAACAATAATGTCTTCAATGAATTTTCTGGGCATGGCTCACAGGAGCTTATTCTTCTCAAGTAGATAATAATATCTTCAAAGGATATAAGCTCACAAGAAGAGAAGTATTTTAACAGATTGTGCTGGTTATTCTTTGTAATAATGACAGTATATTATTACATTTGAACAGATCTTTACTCTTCTCAAACTAGCACAGCCACTGGTCCATCTGATGCTCACAACAGCCAAATGAGAATAGGCCAGGGATGTGACATTTTCACCTTCTTGAAGATGAGGAAATTGAGACTCTAAAGATTTAAGAGATGTCCCCAAGTTCACAGCAGTACCTTCCTAGGAACTTCAAGTCTAGTATTCTTCCTACTACCCCAATACTCGCATACTTCCCCTGAACCAGAAAGGGAACAGCATTACTTATGCTGAATTGTACAAACTTATTAACTTAAAAAATGATGTTGAGGATGTAACGTGGCAGGAAATATCAGAACTGATTTCTGTGCTTGTTTACATGAACCTGTTGTGTAGTGCATAGGTATAGCAAGCTGATGTGCAAGCAAGAATTTTAACCAGCAGAATGCAGTCCAGTAGTTAATAACTTGTCTGCATTCCCTCAGGGGATTTTGGTTGGAGAGTGAGGTGAGAGATGGTGGGAATTTTATATTGTTTTGAAGCACACAGGGTGGAGTTTATCTGGGAGGCCTAGTGTTACAGCTTTTGTCTTTTGGTTCCCTTGTGGGTTAGACAAAGGTCATTCACTGTGATGTCATGTCAACCAAACCCGACAACAATGCAGATTTCCTTTAGATTTACTGCAAAGAGCAGCTTTATAGAAGACTTTATGCTGAGAAGTAACAGTCCGTTTAAGACACAAATGTTAAGTACCTGGTCAATTATCAGCATGGTATTTTGCAAAGGTAGCAGAAACACTTCAATTACTATTTGGTAAACAGAAGAATACAGCTGGTATTCCATTAAAATTAGAGGTACCAGGTACTAACAAAACAGAGAAGAGAGATGGATCACAATTAGGGGTGTGGGAGAGTAGGGAAAGTAATCTGAATTGGACTCTCAGGTCTAGGAAATAGTTTAAAAGGAAGAGATGGAGGGGATAGGCAGGATGGGATTGTATGACCACCTAAGAGGTCAGAGATGGGGTTCTTGAGCAAATCCTTGTTGAGCTGGTATAGCTGTGGCCTGCAAAATGTTCCATAATTTGTCCTATACCCATTCTGTTCCTTCTTCCTCCTTGCTTTCCTAGAAAATCCCTATTTATCCTCAAGCACGGGCATCTCCAATTTTTGAATGACCCTTTTCTGACCATCCCAAACATTGCTCATCCCTCTCATTGTATTTAAAAATATCTTCTGTAGTATTGGGATTCCCTGATAGTTCAGTTGGTAAAGAATCTGCCTACAATGCAGGAGACCCTGGGTTGGGAAGATCCACTGGATGGGCTTCCCTTGTGGTTCAGCTGGTAAAGAATCTGCCTGCAATGTGGGAGACCTGGGTTTGATTCCTGGGTTGGGAAGATCCCCTGGAGAAGGGAAAGGCTATGCACTCCAGTATTCTGGCCTGGAGAATTCCACGGACTGTATAGTCCATGGGGTTGCAAAGAGTCGGACATGACTGAGCTGTTCCTGTAGTATCACATCCATTTACTTGGGCACTAGTTTCTTCCACCAGTCAGTTGGCAGAGGACAGTGGGAACATCACGTCTTATTAGCTTTCTTATTTCTACTATGCAGCAGCGTCCTAGCACGTTGTAGGCACTTAGTAAAATATCCTTAAATAGGTTTCTAATTTTCCTTTTTTTATTTGTAATTAACTTTTATTGCAGAATAGTTGCTTTACAATCTTGTATTAGCTTCTGCTGTACAGTAAAGTAAATCAATTATACGCATGTGTAATTTTTTACATAAAGCTTTACACATCCATTGTAGGACTTGCTCCTCAATACCTTCTATTTCAGAAGTAATTGTAGTGGTGTCTTTTTAAAAAATATAAATTTTATACCTGCTTATAGCTTGTCATTAGATTTGCAATTGACTGTGGTATAATGATCTTATATCCAGTAACACTGCTAAACTCTCTCATTAATTTCAAGAATTTGCTTGTAAATGTTTTGGTGCAGTCTATGTAGATAATTCTATCTGCTCTAAAAATGAAAAAATTAAGGTTTTTAATATTTCAGTTCAGTTCAGTTCAGTCGCTCAGTTGTGTCTGACTCTTTGTGACCCCGTGAATCACAGCACGCCAGGCCTCCCTGTCCATCACCAGCTCACGGAGTTCACCCAAACTCATGTCCATCGAGTTGGTGATGCCATCCAGCCATCTCATTCTCGGTCGTCCCCTTCTCCTCCCGCCCCCAATCCTTTCCAGCATCAGAGTCTTTTCCAGTGAGTCAACTCGTCGCATGAGGTGGCCAAAGTAGTGCAGTTTCAGCTTTAGCATCAGTCCTTCCAATGAACACCCAGGACTGATCTCCTTTAGAATGGACTGGTTGGATCTCCTTGCAGTCCAAGGGACTCTCAAGAGTCTTCTCCAGCACCACAGTTCAAAAGCATCAATTCTTTGACGATCAGCTTTCTTCACAGTCCAACTCTCACATCCATACATGACCATGGGAAAAACCATAGCCTTGACTAGACGGACCTTTGTTGGCAAAGTAATGTCTCTGCTTTTTAATATACTATCTAGGTTGGTCATAACTTTCCTTCCAAGGAGTAAGCGTCTTTTAATTTCATGGCTGCAATCAGCATCCACAGTGATTTTGGAGCTTATGGGGTGTTTAATACAAAGTTCCACCTGATCATGCCTTATTCAAAGGCTTCTAGTGACTTTCTGTCATACTTAGAACAATATCCAAAGTCCTCACTGTGGCTGGGAAGCTTGCAAAATCCGACTTCCTACTGCTCCTCCAACTTCATCTTCTCTCACTGCCTCGTCATTCACGCAAGCATAGTGGCTTCTTCCTGGTCCCTGAGTATGGCCAAGGATGTTTCTGCCATAGGGCCTTTGCCCCTGTTCTCACATCCACCTGGAACTCTCTCTAGATATTCATATGCCTTGCACTCTCATTTCATTTGCTCTCTTACCTAATTACACCTTTTCTGAGATGCCTTCTACTTTTATATCTCTGTCATCTTTCATCTTTCTTTATCCCCTTTCTCTACTTTGTTTTTCTTCACAGTAGATGGCCTTATATATTTACTTATTTGTGCATTTGCTTTTTCGAATGTAATCACTATGAAAGTGTGTCTGTGTTGTTCGCCACTGCCTTCCCGGTGCCTAGAACAGCACTGCACACAAATAGGTACTCAGATATTTGCTGAATCAACAGATGAATATCACTATCATTTTAATAAAAAATTGAGTCATTTTCTTTTAGAAGGGAGCTATATTCTGGGGCATGTGGCTTAGAAACTAACACTAAAAGAATATCATGTAACATATGGAATAATTTTTTTAATGGGTCAATTTGGTCCTTGCAAAATACACCATTTCCAAGCAGTTGCTTACAAATGAGGCAATTCATTTCCAAGTGGTTTCCTGCATGTAATTTGATAGGGCTAAATATTTATTAAGTGCCAGGGTGCTAAATTAGGTAATGTTGGAGAGTGATCACATTTCAGTCCAGCTAGTGTGGGTCTGGACAACATGGACGAGAGCTGTGGAGTTGGCCTGGCTCCCTTCCTCAGAGCCTTCAGGATTCACTCCCCAGGTGGGGAGAAATGGTTTTAGAGAATGCAGTTATTACAGATTGAGTGTTACAGTGGCCCCAAGTGTTTTGCCCCAGTTCAGTTTTCCTTGTTGCAAAAGTAATTTAGACAAGAAAGTAGGTTGGGACAGTCTTCTAGGCCACCTTCTGTTCCTGGAATGACTAGGTGCTTCTAAGTAGTAGGAAACTTAATGACTTCATGGTATAAGTTGCCACACATTCCTGAAAATGGGAATTACCCCTGATTCTGCTCAAAAAGGAGCTGTAAAAGTATGGTCCCGGGACTGTGCTTTCACATGGGTTTTCCTAGTCCCTTTAAATCTTCCAAGTCCTGACTTACTGTGGATTCCAGCTGCTTCCAGCTGCAGGTCATCCTCCCAGGTGACAGCGACATTTTCTATGTTCTAGATATTGTTGCACAATTTCCATAAATCCCCAATTACCTGCTGAACTTAGCTCTCTGTTTTGTCAACCATTTCCTCAAAAACACATTGAGCCTTCATAAAACTTGCATTTTAGCATCGTGTTCTACCTTCCTTAATTTCTTTCCTGTGAGTCCAGCTCCATTATCTGCCAATCTTTCTGAGCCATTGTGAGTCAGAATTGTCCACTAGGGCTTAAATGAACTGCAGGAAGAGACCATTCATGTGTGGTAACAACCCACCCTGTTGGACCACACTCAGCTCAAAATGGTGCAGTGGGGCTACATTGGCTGAGCGGGTATGCTGTGTGGTGCAGTGAAATTTCACGGCTAAAGTCGGGGAGTACTTTCTCCAGTTCTGACTTGAGTTTAAAAGTGTACATTAAGTATACACTGTAATGGATCATTTTACCTCTTCATTTAGGAAATGTTTCCAGAGGATTATAAAGAATTGGTACTATACACAGTGGCTTTAACCAGAAAATGCATATCGTAGCTGGAATTCTATTACACAACTGACTTTAGCTGTGGTCACACACAAATGAGTACTATGGGCTTTTTATAGTTTGTATGTGGGAAGATACAGGGCATGGCCTGTCCTTTTAGGATATCCACCCATATAGGAGATTTATATAATATGTACATGTATATAAGCATATATTAAAATACATATACATTTTTGCAGGAATCCAATTTAGTCCAGTAAAAATGTACTGTGTGCAAGAAAATTTTCTAGGATACAAAGATGGATCAGGAATAGACTCTGCCCTCAAGGAATTCACTGACAGACTTACTCCTTCACTCCTTCTTGGCAAGGGTAGGTATAAGTTTCCAAGACTCAAGAGGGGCTGAACCATTGATTTATTGTTACAGCAACCACTTTGCTTCCAAAGTTGTTATTTGGCTTGGGTTGGTGGTAAGTTACAGTTTGGGTTTTTCTTTTATTTTTTCATAAGCTTTCAGCTAAAAAGTATCCAAACCCTGCAACTAATTTAAATAATTAAATTATTGCCTAAAGTTTTTTTCTATTTTGGCATATGGCATGGAAAATCTTTGATTATATAAAGTTAAAGACCACTTAGGTTGAGTGTTTAAACTAGACTCACACCAGCTTGGTTCCACTTACCCAACATCACAGATAGTTAAGAAAAGGAGGAAGGGTGGGAAGAGAGGAAGGAAAACAAAGAATGGAGGAGAAACAAAGAGAAATATATCAATGAACTGAAGATACTTTCCACGTCCTTAGAGATAATCTTCGAAGGCAGAATATGAACTGAAGAACACACTGGGTAAAAGATAAGCTCTCTAATCTTCCCCTTTTGCAATAAACTTTCTTTTTAAAATTAATTTTTATTGTAGTATAATTGTTTTACAATGTTAATTTCTGCTGTACAGCAAAGTGAATCAGCCATACATAAACATGTATTTCCTCTTTTTTTCCACTAAGTAGACAATGAGCACTCACTATGTCAGGCACCTTGGTGGCCCCCAAGAAACAGAAATAAGCCAATTATAGTTCCTGTCTTCAAGGAACATATGCTTTAATAGGGGGTCAGTTCAGTTCAGTTCAGTCACTCAGTCGTGTCCGACTCTCCGCGACCCCATGAATCACAGCATGCCAGGACTCCCTGTCCATCACCAACTCCCGGAGTACACTCAAACTCATGTCCACAGAGTCGGTGATGCCATCCAGCCATCTCATTCTCGGTCGTCCCCTTCTCCTCCCGCCCCCAACCTTTCCCAGCATCAGAGTCTTTTCCAGTGAGTCAACTCATCGCATGAGGGGGCCAAAGTATTGCAGCTTCAGCTTTAGCATCAGTCCTTCCAATGAACACCCAGGACTGATCTCCTTTAGAATGGACTGGTTGGATCTCCTTGCAGTCCAAGGGACTCTCAAGAGTCTTCTCCAACACCACAGTTCAAAAGCATCAATTCTTCAGCAATCAGCTTTCTTCACAGTCCAACTCTCACATCCATACATGACCACAGGAAAAACCATAGCCTTGACTAGATGGACCTTTGTTGGCAAAGTAATGTCTCTGCTTTTTAATATACTATCAAGGTTGGTCATAACTTTCCTTCCAAGGAGTAAGTGTCTTTTAATTTCATGGCTGCAATCAGCATCTGCAGTGATTTTGGAGCCCAAAAAAATAAAGTCTGACACTGTTTCCACTGTTTTTCCATCTATTTCCCATGAAGTGATGGGACCAGATGCCATGATCTTTGTTTTCTGAATGTTGAGCTTCAAACCAACCTTTTCACTCTCCTCTTTCACTTTCATCAAGAGGCTTTTGAGTTCCTCTTCACTTTCTGCCATAAAGGTAGTGTCATCTGCATATCTGAGGTTATTGATATTTCTCCCAGCAATCTTGATTCCAGCTTCTGCTTCTTCCAGCCCAGCGTTCCTCATGATGTACTCTGCATAGAAGTTAAATAAGCAAGGTGACAATATACAGCCTTGACGTACTCCTTTTCCTATTTGGAACCAGTCTGTTGTTCCATGTACAGTTCTGACTGTTGCTTCCTGACCTGCATACAGGTTTCTCAACAGGCAGGTCAGGTGGTCTGGTATTCCCATCTCTTTCAGAATTTTCCACAGTTTATTGTTATCCACACAGTCAAAGGCTTTGGCATAGTCAATGAAGCAGAAATAGATGTTTTTCTGGAACTCTCATGCTTTCTCCATGATCCAGCGGATGTTGGCAATTTGATCTCTGGTGCCTCTGCATTTTCTAAAACCTGCTTGAACATCTGGGAGTTCACAGTTCACATATTGCTGAAGCCTGGCTTGGAGAATTTTGAGCATGACTTTACTAGCGTGTGAGATGAGTGCAATTGTGCGGTAGTTTGAGCATTCTTTGGCATTGCCTTTCTTTGGGATTGGAATGAAGACTGACCTCTTCCAGTCCTGTGGCCACTGCTGAGTTTTCCAAATTTGCTGGCATATTGAGTGCAGCACTTTCACAGCATCATCTTTCAGGATTTGAAATAGCTCAACTGGAATTCCATCACCTCCACTAGCTTTGTTCGTAGTGATGCTTTCTAAGGCCCACTTGACTTCACATTCCAAGATGTCTGGCTCTAGGTCAGTGATCACATTATCGTGACTATCTTCGTCATGAAGATCTTTTTTGTACAGTTCTTCTGTGTATTCTTGCCACCTCTGAATCATATAAAAATATATACTAAGTGGAAAAAAGAGAACGAGACAGAGAGAGATTTTTTTTAATTAAAAATAAATACCCATTTACAAAGATAATCCTGATGATGGTCAGAACTTTTCATCTCTGTAGGGACATGAGGATTTTTTTTTTTAAATAAAAAACCTTGCTCATGGCATTTCATGTGAGTAATCTAGTCCATTTGACTAATGAGAGTACATGTCATAGAAATGGAATATGACCAGAGTTCTAGCTTATGGCTGAGTAGCCTTGGAGCAATCACATCACCTCTCTGAGCACATTGCCTCACTTGACAAAAATGGAGTCAGCTTTCTACGGGAGGATGCTGATAGGAGAAAAGTTTTTTTGCGAATGAGAAGTACTCAAAGGTATGATTACATTCTTCACTAGATGACCATTCAGCAGGATGACTTCTAATATTTCCAGTTGCCCGTCTTTCATGTCCAGTAGACCAAGGGATCTTAACCAAGGTCCACTGATTGATTAATTATTGTCTCTCAAATTTGGGATACTAGCAAAGATCATTGTAAAGTTTTATGTATATATTCACATGGACATTTTGTTAGTTCTACAGTTTTCATCAGATTCTCAAATGGGTCCCTGGCTGCAAAAGGGATTAAGAACTTCTGGTCTAGACAGAGTCATTTGGGGGTGTGGGGTGGTTTCCCTGGTGGCTGAGCGGGCCTGTCAATACAGGAGACATAGGTTCAATTCCTGGGTAGGGAAGATCCCCTGGAGAAGGAAATGGCAACCCACCCCAGTATTCTTGCCTGGGAAATCTCTTGGACAGAGGAGCCTGGAGGGCTACCATCCATGAGGCTGCAAAAGAGTCGTACATGACTTAGCAACTAAGACAACAAGTGGTATCTTGTTTATCTTTGTATTCCAATATCTGTGTCACAGTGCCCTGTACATGGTAGGGGCTCCTAAATCTAACAATAAATATAAAAACAGATAATTGTTATGATGGCAAATGTTAACCCTCATAAATGAGTCTGGCTTTATCCGAGGGATGACATACTGACTTCTGATGAAGTCTGCATTGGTCAGTAGGAAGAGGTGCCAAATTTAGAGTGCCTGATAATGGCCCAATTTTAAGCAACTGTTTTCAAAAGTCTTATTTCTTTCCTGTGTTCTCAGCCAATTTGGAAGCTCCATCTTTCCTCTTTGTTGAATTTTCAGATGCTTTAATTTGTTTGATTGTGTCAAAACTGAAGGATGCTCAGTCATGCAGGCCTCCTAAGACTCTCCTCCCAACACAGGTGAAGGATCTGATAAGCATGTGCTCCCTCCAGGAGAAACCACAGCTTACAAGCAGAGTCAGCTTCAGGGGAGGAGATGCAAGCCTTTCAGTAAGTTGCTTATGTTTTCTCTGACTATACATTTCTTGTGGTGGTGGTTTAGTTGCTAAGTCGTGTCTGACTCCTATGACCCCATGGACTGTAGCCTGCCAGGCTCCTCGGTCCATGGGATTCTCCAGGCAAGAATACTGGAGTGGGTTGACATTTCTTTCTCCAGGGGATCTTCCTGACCCAGGAATTCAACCTGGGTCTCCTGCATTGCGGGCAGCTTCTTTACCAACTGAGCTACGAGGGAAGCAAAAATGCAAATCTGCTAATAGTAAAACTTTCCTGGACATAGTTACCAGTGATTGTAAAGTTTAAATATATGACTCATACAGAAAAACAACTGAATCGCAGGTAGAGGTAAATGGACAAGGCCTTCCATGGCATCATTATCATAATGTTGAAAAACTGGAAAACAACCCAAATGTCTATCAATAGGAGACTAGTTAGAACAAGTATTGTATATTCTAACAACAAAATGCTAGTAAAGCATTCAACAGAATGAGATAGTTGTAATGTGCTGAAGTGACACTCTAACTAGCAAAGATACATTTTTTAAAAGTGACAAGTTTACTGGTTTTTAAAAAACATCTTCTTCTAAAATATTTATGGACTCAAGAGAAGTAAAAAATAGTGCAATAAGTCATATGTACCCTTTATCCAGTTTCCTCCCAATGGTATATTTAAATAGGTTTTAAAGACAAACAAAATAAAGAATGACATATATGGTAGGATTCTATTTATGTAAAAATAAAAATAAATAGAATTGTTAGCACTGGATTGTTAGCACTCTCTGGGTATGAGATGTGATAGGCAGCAGCAGCAGGAAAAAATGAATTTCAGTTTTTAATTGATAAATATATGTACTATTTAGTGTAGATACATTATATAACTATATAGATGCCCATATCGCTATATATAGATATGTGCTTCAATGAGCATATATTGCTTTTATGTTTGAAAAAACACCCGAAATAATATATTTAGGAGAATCATTTCTCTGAGGCAAATCCATGCAAGTTAAATCAAGCTTTAAAAATGTCAGTGACTCTAAGTTTGTCAAATTAAAAGAAAAATGAAAGCTACAATTCAGAATTGTATTATGGGCATTTGATGCCTCTTGCCCCAGAACTCAACACAACATTCCTCATAGAATGTGTCCTGGAAAATACATATTTCATGAAACACAAAACCCATTTTCCATGATTCCATGGATGTTGGCCCCTTCAGGCATGACTATTTACAAACTTGGAAGCCAAAGTATAAGTGAATTCTAAAATGTCTTGGTTTCTATATTTAAATGTAATTTTACCAGCAGAATTATAATACTATGATGATTTCTCCGTAAGCCAGATTTTGAATGGGCACGAACCGTTAGTAGCTAGAATTCAAACCTGGCCTTGGTATGCAATCTTGACTATTTTAAGCTCTCTGGTTCCCCACATGCTTTTTCTCAACCTTTCTCAATTCTACATCTATTTGAGTTATCTGGTACACAATCAAAAATGCATTCCCAGCTGTATTGTACCAGTCAGTAGAGAATGACAGGGCTTTCCCATATCATTTCTCTTTAAGCTTCAGCATCTTATTTGGGCTCTTCATTCTATCTGCTTGGAGCTGTCCCAAATTCCACAGGCTGCTCCAATGTGGGGAGGTGGAGAGGAAAAGGGGAAATGAAGAGAAGTGACTGCTGCTGCATGTGCAATGTAACACTCCATCAGACACTACCAATGTATTTAAATGTTTGTTTATTGAGTAATTTATTTGTGGCACATTAGAAGGTTGTTAATGGTGTTAGAAAGGAGTAATTGCTGTTTCTGTGATTAAGTGGAAATGAACACAGACATATAGTTAAGAAAAGATGTGATATTTATATGATATTTGTGAATTGTATAAATAGATTTTTCTTCCTTGAATGTTAACTAGAGGCACATGAATCATTCATGATGTTTATGTGACTGAATGAATGCTGATTCCATAAGTAGAATTAGCAAAGAAGTTGATTCATATGAAGAATACTAGCATTTCTACTTTTCGTTGATCAGAATAGCCTTAAAAAAACCAAAAATATATATTCAGCAAGTTACATTAACAATATTTCCATTTACTCACACACACACACATACACTCTTTCTCACACACAGATATACTCACACACAGTCGTGTGTATTTATCCATCCAACGTTAATTGCAAGCCAACAATGTACCTACCAGGCTCTCTGTACAAGGTTGATGACATGATGCCAAGCAAAAATAGATCCAGTCTCTGTTCCCACAGGGCTTACAAATTCTGGGGTGGAGACTGCCAATGATAAAGAATTACCCAAATTGTTATATAATTGCCAACTGAGTCAAGTACTTTGAAGGAAAAAATAGGTTTTGTAAGAGTGTATTAGGAACCTAATCTAACATGGTAGGCTTTCCTGCAGAAGTGGTGCTGGTACGAAGGGTGACAGTCAAATAGATAGAAGAGGATTAGTGACTAATTAATATGTTTGGTTGGTGAGTGTTTGTGTGTACACGCATATGTGTGAGCTGCCCAGCACTGGGAACTATATGTACAAAGGATCTGCGATAGGAAGGAAGATGATGGTGTCAAGGAATTGAAAAAAATGACAGGTGACTGGACTACAAAGAAATTGGGTCAGGTGACTGAGCATGAAATGAGAAAAAAGCAGGGAGATCATGCATGGCATTTTAAGTTGTAGCAAGAAACAGATGAAATAGGAAAAATCTTAAGAGGTCTAAGGGTAATAAAAAGTGCTTCTCTTCCCGTATTCCTAATATACACACAAGATAAACAGAAAATCTATATGCAAAAGTCATCGGACACTGTGCTATATTCTAGACACCTGCCCATTAAAATTGGCTCATATTCTTATTCAGGGTTCTGTGTACAACCATGGCAGAACAATTCCCAAGGAATATTTTTTATAAATGAAACTTTCATTTATTTTTGTGGTCTGTCTATCACAGAGCTCCTTTATAAAACTGAGACACATAAATATATATGACTACCCTGTAGACATCAAGAAGGTACAAAATTCCCAGCTGGACCCATAAGGCTAGTTAAATGCCTACTTTGGGCTTTTGTTGTGCTTTTAGAACTGGTAGAAGCTCACCTTCATGGAGACAAATGGGAAAATCAATAGAAATTGGATGTGCTACAAATGGAGTTAGAACAACAGCTACGAGTGTGGGCATTAAGAGACCCCAGAACAATATCTTTGGTGTCAGACAGCCCACTGTATACTCATTCTATTATCTTACTTCCAAAGAGTACTGATGATTAAGATGTGTTTTATTGGCTGACACTTTGCCAAAGCATTTCTCCAGAGAAGATAACCACAGCCTCTCAATTGCTTTCATAAGAATAGCCCACTAAAACAATTTTTTAAACAAATGAAAAACAAAGAATTGCCCACCATCTATAGGTGCATCCACCCAAGAAAAATCATTGCTATAGTAAAAGGAGGAAGTCTGATGTGGTAGAGTCCCCTTTCTGTTTATTTAGTCATCCTACCTTTATGACTTGGAAATATCTACTGAGATATGCATCCATCAGTCACCATGGCAGGGCTCCGACAGCCCCCTGTGTCACAGGACACATCTTGAATCTGGAGAATGAAAACCTCCTGAAACTTGTGAATAAAACCTCTGTGAGCTCATCCACAGCATTCATGTCAAAGAAATGGAAATAGCAACTAAAACCCGTCACTGGGCAAGCTCAGAAGGGCTGTCTAGCCAACAAATTCTGAACAAGGAAGTTAGGGGAAGAGGAAAATCTATGCTTCATACATATATATGAAAATCATCTCCTCTGCTACTAGCTTTGAAATCAAAATAATAAAATAACGGCAAGTCTTGGAGGATAGTAAGATGAGAGGAATTTTAATTGTAATTTATAAACAATAGTGTCTGCCTTCAGCAACTAATTTCAAGAGAATCACTTTCAGAGTCCATAGTGGAAGAACACTTAAGTTGGATATTGCTCATTATAAATATTAATCTGATGGTCCACAAAAGTCCATAAGGTATGAAAGCTATTTTAACTCAACGAAACAAATCAATCGATAGTTGTTGTAAATATCTGTGTAGCTAGTTCTCTGCTAGCACCACTGTGTGTGTCTCTTAGGGGTAGAGAGTAGGCTCATTCATTCAGGTACAGGAAAGGGTTTTTTTTCTTCTGACACAATGGATGAAACAGACTGTTATGGTGTCATGGAAACCTAGCCATGGAAACCTTATAGAAATATCAGGAGATTAAGGGAGAGATTGTTGAAAAAAGCATCACAGAGACTGTTACCAATTTATTCCTGTAGATATTACAAAAATAAACACTCTTATCTCCCTATTGTCAGTGAGAGAAATCTCACTGTTTAGAAAATCATGCTTGCTGTTCTGCAGCTTTTCTCCACAAATAGCTAATAAACAACTTGGAAAACACTCTCTCGAATTGAACTGAACTGAATAGGATGTCTAGCTTGGAGGGCTGAGGAAATGAAGCTCACCTTCCCATCTGTGCCCTCTCCCAGCCTCCATATCAAGTACATCAGCAAGTCCCACTCATCTTACGTCATCAGCATGCCTTGAACCCACATCTCTTCTGCCTCCTAGCTACAGCCATTATCATCCTCCCTACCCTTAATCATTTTCTGTTCGATGCTTTCATGGCCCTCCGTGCTTTTCTTTCATAGCACCTGCTGACCTTTATGTTTATTTGTGTGACACTTCATTTTCACTTGTTCCTACATTCATTCTTTCACGTATCACTAGTAATACAGGAGAAGAGAGGCAAGGTCCTGGGAATTCCCTGTGGTCCAGTGGTTAACACTCAGCATTTTCTCTGCTGTGGTTCTGGGTTTGATCCCTGACCTGGGAACAAACCTGGATCCCACAAACGAAGTAGTGTGGTTAAAAAATAAAAAGAGAGAGAGGCAAGGTCCTTCCTCCAAGCAAGTTGACACTTGATGGGCACAGATAGGTATAAGTGAATAAACAGCAAAAAACAATGGTGCCAGTGTCCAATGGGGAAGACATTCAGTCCATGATTCCCTCAGCACTCAGCACTTAGCATGAGCTGTAACACAAACCAGCTCAGGCCAGACCTCTCCCCAAACCTTTAATGGCTTCTCGTTGTACTTAGAATAAAACACCCCAACATAACTTATGTAAAGCCATGGAAGAGAGTACTTTGGTCTGAATATATCATTAGATGAGCATATAGGGTTTCAGGTCTACTTCATGAAAACAAAGTGAATTCTCAAAAGAAAGGGTGTCCTCTCCCACGCTTCATTTTCAATATCTACAATATTTTGTACCAACACTTTTCTTAAGTTTATTTATTTTTTAAAAGGTTTTTTTTAGAAATTATTATCAGATCATCTCCTGGAAAACTGCTATATAATGAGATATTTATGAAACTTTCTGAAGTTCAGTTTCTTCACCTGTAAGATGGGGATGGTCATATTTTACTTCATGCATTGCTTCAAAAATGAAATGATCTAAAGGGCAAAATACTTGCAACAATAGAATGTTGAATTATGGATCCTTTCCTCTGAGCAAATGAAACAGCACACATCCTCTACTGTTGCAAATAAGCTTACTGACATTGGAGTAAGAGAACGTCACTGAAATAAGAATAGCTGTTTAGTAACTGTTGACCGTACAACATGGTGATAGCTGGGGCGAGGAGGCATCTGTAGCCCAGGTCACTGGTAAGTTGTCACAGTGACTGAATTGACACCAAGCCTTACTCCGAAGCAGGTATTTTTGTGCAGTTAACCTTCTCTGGGCTGGTGATTATGCAACATGTTTGTTCCCAGAGCACACACTGTTCTCACACAGCTAGCATGGTCACTAAAAATTCTACCTACTTAGAAGCTTCCTATTGCAAATACCAGGTAGTGTCACCAAAAAGGTTTATGGCTGGACAGAGAAGCTGAAAGAATCCTAAAGTCAAGATGAATCTACCTCTGTGTAGTATTGAGGGAAAGATGTCTTCATCTGTCAGACCTCAACAAAAATAAGAAGCTCCTGCCCCACCAAGTCACCACCTCCACTGCTTCACTCCTTCAAATCTACTCCTTCAATGCTTTATAACCTTATCAATTTTTTCTCACTATGCAAGTAAAATAGGATTAGAGATAGGTGGGGAGAGGGAGGGAATGGCAGAGTTTGGGGGAGAGAGGGACAATGAATCAGAATATAAAATATATTGCAAGAATAAAATACAGGTCACTAGTCATTCTATTTTCTCTCTACTTCCAAACAACAATATAACTTAAAAAATTTTATTTCATTGAAGTATAGTTGATTTACAATGTTGTGTTAATTTCTACTGTATAGCAAAGTGATTCAGTTATCCATATATTCTTTTTCACATTCTCTTCCATTATGGTTTATCACAAGATATTGAATATAGTCCCCTGTGTTACACAGTAAGATCTTATTGTTTAACCATCTTATATATGATGGCTTGCATCTGCTAATCCCAAGCTCCCAATTCTTCCCTCCCCCTCCCCCTTGACAACCACAAGTTTGTTTTCTATGTTTGTGAGTCTGTATCTGTTTCACAGATAAGTTCATTTGTGTCATATTTTAGATTCCACATGCAAATGGTATCATATGGTATTTGTCTTTCTCTGTCTGACTTACTTCACTTAATGATGTATGATAAGTATGATAATTCAAGGTCCATCCATGTTGCTGCAAATAGCATTATTTCATTATTTTTATGGCTGAGTAGTATTCAATTGTTTATATGTACTACTGCTACTGCTGCTAAGTCACTTCAGTTGTGTCCGACTCTGTGTGACCCCATAGACGGAAGCCCACCAGGCTCCCCCATCCCTGGGATTCTCCAGGCAAGAACACTGGAGTGGGTTGCCATTTCCTTCTCCAATGTGTGAAAGTGAAAGTGAAGTCACTCAGTCATGTCTGACCCTTAGCGACCCCACGGACTGCAGCCTACCAGGCTCCTCCATCCATGGGATTCTCCAGGCAAGAGTACTGGAGTAGCGGCTTGCCATTGCCTTCTCCTTATATGTACTACAACTTCTTTATTCATTCACCTACTGATGGACATTTAGGTTGCCAAACAACAATATAACTTTGATTGACATTTGTCTAACCTTTCAGATTTTTCTCTAGTCATCTACATTTGGGTTGGCCAAAACTTTCGTTCAGGTTTTTCTGTAACATCTTACAGAAAGATGTTTTTCTGTAAAATTTTATGCCAACAAATTTGGAAAACTCAGCAGTGGCCACAGGACTGGAAAAGGTCAATTCTCATTCCAATTCCAAAGAACAGCAATGCCAAAGAATGTTCAAACTACTGCACAATTGCACTCATCTCACATGCTAGCAAGGTAATGCTCAAAATCCTTCAAGCTAGGCTCCAACAGTACATAAACCAAGAACTTCCAGGTGTTCAAGCTGGATTTAGAAAAGGCAGAGGAACCAGAGATCAAATTGCCAACATCCACTGGATCACAGAAAAAGCAAAGGAACTCAAGAAAAACATCTACTTCTGCTTCATTGACTATGCTAAAGACTTTGATTGTGTGGACCACAACAAAGTGTGGAAAATTCTTAAAGAGATGGGAATACCAGACCACTTTACTTGTCTCCTGAGAAACCTATATGCAGGTCAAGAAGCAACAGTTAGAACCAGACATGGAACAATAGACTGCAACAACCTCAGATATGCAGATGATACCATTCTAATGGCAGAAAGCGAAGAACTAAAGAGTCTCTTGATGAAGGTGAAAGAGGAGAGTGAAAAAGCTGACTTAAAACTCAACAGTCAAAAAACTAAGATCATGTTATCCATCGCTTCATAGCAAATAGATGGAGAAAATTTGGCAACAAAGATAGATTTTATTTTCTTGGGCTCCAAAATCACCACAGACTGTGGCTGTATCACAAAATTAAAAGACACCTGCTCCTTGAAAGAAAAGCTGTGACAAACCTGGACAGAGTATTAAAAAGCAGAGACATTGCTTTGCTGACAAAGGTCCATATAGTCAAAGCTGTGTTTTTTCCAGTAGTCATGTACAGATGTGAGAAAAGTTAAAGTGAAAGTCACTCAGTCATGTGCAACTCTTTGCGACCCCATGGACTATACAGTCCATAGAATTCTCCAGGCCAGAGTACTGGAGTAAGTAGCCTTTCCCTTCTCCAGGGGATCTTCCCAACCCAGGGATCGAAACCAGGTCTCTTGCATTGCAGATGGATTCTTTACGAGGTAAACCACAAGGGAAGCCCATAGATGTGAGAGTTGGACCATAAAAAAAGCTGAGAGCCAAAGAATTGATGCATTCAAATTGTGGTAGTAGAGAAGACTCTTGAGAGTCCCTTGGACAGCAAAGAGATTAAACCAGTCAATCCAAAAGGAAATCAATCCTGAATATTCACTGGAATGACTGATGCTAAAGTTCCAATACTTTGGCCACCTGATGCGAAGAACTGACTCACTGGAAAAGACCCTGATGCTCGGAGAGACTGAGGGCAGGAGAGAGGGCAACAGAGAATGAGATAGTTGGATGGCATCACTGACTCAATGGACATGAGTTTGAGCAAACTTCGGGAGATAGTGAAGGACAGGGAAGCCTGGCGTCCTGCGGTCCATGGTGTCGCAGAGAGTCAGACATGACTGAGCTGAGCTGAACGGAAGAAAAAGTTGGTAGAATAAGACCTCTTGACTTAGATCCCAGCTGTGTAACTTATTAGAGAGAAGGCCTAAAGAATTACTTTTCATTCTTCTGTCTCAGTTTCCTCATCTATAAATGGCAATTCTCCTGGAGCATTGCAAGGATTAATTAGATAATATATGTAAACTGGCTAGGACAGTACCTAGCATACAGTAAGTACTCAGTAAGTGTTGTCTAGGTATGCTGCTGCTGCTACTGCTAAGTCACTTCAGTCGTGTCTGACTCTGTGTGACCCCATAGACGGAAGCCCACCAGGCTGCCCCGTCCCTGGGATTCTCCAGGCAAGAACACTGGAGTGGGTTGCCATTTCCTTCTCCAATGTGTGAAAGTGAAGTCGCTCAGTCATGTCCGACCCTTAGCGACCCCACAGACTGCAGCCTACCAGGCTCCTCCGTCCATGGGATTTTCTAGGCAAGAGTACTTGACTGGCTTGCCATTGCCTTCTCCTATCTAGGTATAAGATAATATATAAAACTGAGCTGGGAACACTTAATTGTGTGTCTCAGGAAAGAGAAGAATGTCTCTTTTTCACAGCTGAGTTCCCAGAGTGCATAGTAGGTATATTTTTAAGGTGAATGAGAGAGTAAGCCAATGAATGGATTAATAAAACGTATGAGAGGATCAATCATAAGAATGAGTCAATGGAATATAAATTCAGGGAACCCAGAGGAAAAATACTGCCTGAGGGGAATTTTTGTGTGTTGGTGATTTTTCTAAAAATATCAGTAAATGTACATTAAGCACTTGAGGCATTTTTTTGAAGAGCAGGATGGCACGGAATCTCTCTGGAAGACAGTGAAAGGAAGATAGGTGACTGAAGGCTAGTAGGGATCTCCTCATTTGTTACCATGTTTCCTCCTACTGCTTTTAAGTCATGTCCATGTTCCTGAGGGGAACTGAAGGTTTCTGTTCCTGAGTATGGTTCCTGCTCCTTCACATGCTCAGATAGCATGATCTGCAAAAGCTAGAACATTCTAGCAAATGCTAGAATGCCCCTGGGGTGTATTTAAAGTAATGCATCTAGTCACTCGCCAGGAGGCCTCTAGAAGACCTCCGCAGAATCTCCTCAAGCAGAACGCCTCATCTGTCCTTCCAAATCAGACCAGGGAAGTGGGCTGCAGTGGAGGAGCTGCTCTGAGTTCTTGGGGAAAGTTCTGCCTGAGAATGGCCCCAGCCTTCTACCTTTTAGTCATGGGGCTTGCAGAAGGGCACA
This sequence comes from Moschus berezovskii, assembly GCF_049115385.1. Classification (NCBI taxonomy): domain Eukaryota; kingdom Metazoa; phylum Chordata; class Mammalia; order Artiodactyla; family Moschidae; genus Moschus; species Moschus berezovskii. The sequence goes on along the minus strand of NC_142467.1, from coordinate 57,254,540 downwards.
GTCTCGGGGGGCTTGGAGAATGGGCGTGACAAGGTATATGTGGCTAAGACTCATGTTAGAGCCACGAGGGCCGTCTGGGGCCTGGCAGGATAGACACACACACATTTCTCACAGCGAGGCCTGTTTTCCACCCTGGTCCAACACCATGACATCACTCTTTTCCAGTTACAGGAAATCCAGTGAGTGCCAGCCACAGCAATTCCCTGTGATCCAAGGCAAACAAGCCGCTCCTCCTCAGTCCTGGAGACTGACAACGTGTGGAGAAAAAGCCACTTCACAGTATCCTTCTGTTGGGACTGAGAGGCTGAGAGCGAATCTGCAGGGTGGGCGGGTGGACAGTGGGCAGCTTTCAGAGTGCATAAATGACCAGGTAACTGGGGACACACACTCTTGTCTTTTTCCTTCTTTTTAAAGAAACATTATTTGAATCCCATTTTTTCCATCTGACAGTTTGCCAGGGCTGACAGCCTAGGTCCGCTATTTCTAATGGAGAGCTCTGGGCAAGTCCTTTATCTTGCTAAGCCTCAGTTTCTGTCTCTGGAAACTGGGGCTAATAATAGGACCAATCCTCATAACACATGTGAGAATTAAATGAGAACATCCATATAAAGTATGTGGCATAGTGCCTGTCACATATTACACACACTATAAATGTTTTCTTTTACCGTTATCACCAACGAAGATGGTCAGATCATATTATTCAGGGATTTAACTGCCTTCTTCTCTCTCTCAAATACAGAATTTTTTTTTAGAGTAAAGTTTTACTGAGGTAAAAAAATCCACATTCGAAGGGCCAGAAACCCTGAGTGAGCAGTTTGATGAATGTTTAAAAAGTGAATGGTCCCCATGTAGTTACCATCTAGATCAAGATATGTAACATCATCAGCTCCAAGAAGCTTCCTGGGACCCCTCAAGTACATTATTTTCACTATTCAGACTTCTATTGCTATAGATTTACTTTTTAAAAGTGAAATCATTGTCCTAATCACCATGCAAATAAAAATATAGAACATTTCAGCCATCCAGATGGATCCCCATTCCACTCAAAAAGAGTTGCTCTTTTGACTTCTGTTACAATAAATGTTTCTGAATTTATATAAATAGAATTATACAGATTGTGCTCCTTGATGTCTGGCTTCTTTTACTCAACCATATGTTTACTTGAGAGATTTATCCATGCTCTTGCATGGAGCAGACATTCATTTCTTCTCATTGCTGTATACTGTTGCAGTGAATAAATATTCTACAATATTTGTTCATTTTATGGTTGATGAATATTTGTACTATTTCCAGTTTTTTATTTTGCTATTATGAATAATGCAACTGAGTAGTATTCCATTTATATATATGTACCACATTTTCTTTATCCATTAATCAGTGCACACAGGTTATTTCAAGATCTTGGCTATTAAAAATAATGCCTCTGTGAACACAGGGGTGCAGATATCTTTTCTAACTCATTTTTACTTTCTTTAGAGAAATACTAGAATTGGAATTTCTGGATTGCATAACAGTTCTCTTTTCAAGTTTTTCAGGAATCTCCGTATTGTCTTCCATATTGGCTACACCAATTTATACTCCCAATAATAATAACATATTGCAATAATAATGCAAGAATTCATTTTGTCCACATCCTTGCCCCAATACTTAGTTGTCAGGTTTTTGATAACAGCCATTCTGACAAGTGTGAGGTATTATTTCATTGTATTTTGATTTGCATTTCCCTGATGATTAGTTATATTGAGCATCTTCCATTTGTCTGTTGGACATCTGTGTGTCTTCCTTGGGGAAAGTCTGTTTTTGTCCACTGCCCATGTAAAGTCAGATTTTTAAAAATATTGAGATGTGTGAGTTCTTTATATATTTTGGATATTAATCCCTTATCAGATAACACTTGCAAATATCTTTTCTCATTCAGCAGTTTTGCTTTCCTATTTTATTGATAATTTTCTTCACTGTGAAAAAGGTTTTTGTTTGATATAGTTCCATTTATATAGTTTTGCTTATTTTAAATTTATTTTTTATTAGAAAACTGAAATTTACAATGTGTTTATATCACCCACTGAGTACATGGCATTTTAAAACAACATCATTAAAGAAAGATTACAAAAATACAAAATCTTAAAACCTACGGGATATGGAAAACATAATCCACTGAGGCCTTAAATGTAGTAGACTTTACATAAAAAGGAAAAGCAATGAGTATAAAAGTATACAGCCAGTTTAAGAAGTTAGCAAGATAAGCAGAATAATCATAAAGAAAAGAAACCACCTAATACATACCAGGTATTAATGCAATAAAAATAAAAATAAAATTGAGAGGCTCAATAGAGTCAAAGCTGCCTTTTGCTTTTATTATCCTTCCCTATGGAGAGAGATCCAGAAAGATATTGTTAAGACCAATGCCAAAGAACTATAGCCTATAATTTCTTCTAGGAATTTGATGGTTTGGGGACTTATATTTAAGCTATTAATACATTTTGGGGGCTCCCCTGGTGGCTAAGCAGTAAAGAATCTGCTTATAATGCAGGAGACATGGGCTTGATCCTTGGGTTGGGAAGATCTCCTGGAGAAGGAAATGACAACCCACTTGTGTATTCCTGCCTGGGAAATCCCATGGACAGAGGAGCTTGGCAGGCTACAGTCCATGGGGATGCAAAAGAGTAGGACATGAGTTAGTGACTAAACTACCACCACCACCAAACTACAGAGTTTGTTTTTGTATGTAGTTTAAGAAAGTGGTCCAGTTTTAGTTTTGAAATGAAACCCATTTGCCACCTTTAACAAAGAATTTCTGATAGCCCTTAACTTCATTAATCCTTAAAACTCCTAGGAACTTCTTCCTTTCAACATAATCCACTCTAAATTTTTCTCTGAGTTCAGCTGTGATTGAATTATATTGCATTTAAGGTGGTATAAAAGAAGGTAAATTTTTGGAAAACTCAGCAGTGGCCACAGGACTAGAAAAGGTCAGTTTTCATTCCAATCCCAAAGAAAGGCAATGTCAAAGAATGTTCAAACTACCACACAATTGCACTCATCTCACATGCTAATAAAGTAATGCTTAAAATTCTCCAAGCCAGGCTTCAACAGTACATGAAACAAGAACTTCCAGATGTTTAAGCTGGATTTAGAAAAGGCACAGGAACCAGAGATCAAATTGCCAACATCTGTTGGATCATCAAAAGAGCAAGCGAATACCAGAAAAATATCTACTTCTGCTTTATTGACTACACCAAAGCCTTTGACTGTGTGGATCACAATAAACTGTGGAAAATTCTTAGAGAGATGGAAATAACAGACCACTTTACCTGTCTCCTGAGAAATCTGTATGCAGGTCAAGAAGCAACAGTTAGAACTGGAGATGGAACAACAGACTGGTTCCAAATCGGGAAAGGAGTACGTCAAAGCTGTATATTGCCACCCTGCCTACTTAACTTATATGCAGAATACATTATGAGAAATGCTAGGATGGATGAAGCACAAGCTGGAATCAAGATTTCTGGGAGAAATATCAATAACCTCAGATATGCAGATAACACCACCATTATGGCAAGAAGTGAAAAAGAACTAAAGAACCTCTCGATGAAAGTGAAAGAGGACAGTGAAAAAGGTGCCTTAAAACTTAACATTCAGAAAACTAAGATCATGGCCTCTGGTCCCATCACTTCATGGCAAATAGATGGAGAAACAATGGAAACAGTGACAGACTTTATTTTGGGGGGCTCCAAAATCACTGCAGATGGTGACTGCAACCATGAAATTAAAAGATGCTTGCTCCTTGGAAGAAAAGCTATGACCAATCTGGACAGTATATTAAAAAGCAGAGACACTACTTTGCCAACAAATGTCCGTCTAGTCAAAGCTATGGTTTTTCCAGTAGTCATGTATAGATGTGAGATTTATACTATAAATAAAGCTGAGTGCCAAAGAATTGATGCTTTTGAACTGTGGTGTTGGAAAAGACTCTTGAGAGCCCCTTGGACTGCAAGGAGATCAAATCAGTCAATCCTAAAGGAAATCAACCCTGAATATTCATTGGAAGGACTGATGCTGAAGCTGAAGCTCCAATACTTTGGCCACCTGATGCGAAGAACTGACTCATTGGAAAAGACCATGATGCTGGGAGGGATTGGGGGAAGGAGAAGAATGGGACAAGAGAGGATGAGATGGTTGGATGGCATCACCAATTTGATGGACATGAGTTTGAGCAAGCTCCGGGAGTTGGTGATGGACAGGGAAGGCTGGTGTGCTGCAGTCTGTGGGGTCACAAAGAGTTGGACATGACTGAGCGACTGAACTGAAAAGAATGGAACTGGTTGGTTGGCTAGATGACTCCAGCAGGCCTGCTCAGGTAGGAAATTCCTTGGTAATGTAATCTCAGGACAAGACCTAACCTTCAACTTTGTAGTTTTAGATACTTTATTCTATCAGCTGTCCCTGAGTTTCTCAAGTTCCCAGGCACTGACTCATAAGAAAACTTAACTAGAGACAGATTTATAAATCAGTGTGCAACTGAGCGATAGGTAGTAGAAACATAAAACTTTTCCATGGGTAGAATACAGGTTTCACTCCTTCACATTGAGCTACCCAGGAAACTGAATTAGGAATCTGAGGGTTAGTGATTAAGGACTAAGGCTCTGGAGAGGAATTCTACATTTGAATCTAGGTCTTGGTGATCTCAGGCAAGTTGTCTTTAGCTTCTAAATCCCAGTTTTCTCATCTGTATATTGAGGGTGGAGGTGAGGGTGGTAATAGCAATTACTTCTGAGGATTCAGTGCATATACATCATTTAATAGTTTAGGTCAGGAACATAGTAAAAGTCAATAAATGATAAATTATTAGTACAGACTCAGCACAAAAGGAATAGAACACTTTTAAGAGATGCTTTGCCCAGACTATGGAAAAGCTTTAAACTGTTTCCTTTCCAAAATCATTAGCTTTCTCTGATGAAGTATCTGTCACTTCCTTTTTGTTGGATAGTTCTATATGAATATTAACAATTCTTAAACTCTGAATCTTCATTCTCTAGATTTTCTGCCTACTTCTATCCTCTTCTGATGGCAGTCACTATAAAACTAGATCAAATAAAAGGACTACATCATAACATTTACATTAGGCCCATTCTTCCCCTGAGAATAGAAGCTGGGCATATTGATTAGATGACAGACTGAGAGATACTTTGATTGGTTCAAGAAGATACTTGACTTCTGTGGTAAAGCCTTGGGAGAGGTCAAGAGGAGCACCCAGGTGGAGACATGTCTATTTTTTCTGTGATTTTATTGGAGATGGGGTGAAGAGGATGAAGGAAGTGTTTCCAGAGTGACTGATGTGTGTTATCACTTCACATATGCTACCTCAGTTAGTCTTCATAACAGCCCTGTAAATTTGGTCTTTTACCCACATTTTATGGACAGTGCTACAGAGATGTAAATAACTAGTCTGAGACCCCACCAGCTAACAGGTGGTGGATTTGAATGTTTGGTGGACTTGAACCTGGAACCATTTAATATGAGAATCCATGCTCTCTCCATCACACTCAACTAACTAATTTTAGCTGATTTTTCAGAGGTTGACATTTCTTCTGACCTCATCTTAAAAATAATAGTTTGGCTCTGTGGCAGTTAGCATGATCACAAAATCCGTCTCCATGTATATGAAGATTAGAAGACAGAGAACTGTGAGCAGATTCAGGAGAATGATCCTCAGTAGGAGGAAGAAAATTATTTAAACTAGTGGTTCTCATATTTGAGTGTGCATCAGATTCACCTGGAGGTCTGGCTAAACCATGCATTGCTGGGCCCTACCCAGAGAGAGTGAGTCTTAAGTGGGACCTGAGGATCTGCATTTCTGACAAATTCACAGGTAGTACTGATAATGCTGGTACAGTCATTACATTTTAATAAGAATTGGCTGATTTAAACAACGAGAGAGAAAGGAAAAGAATGGAAAAGACACTGGACCAGAGGACTAATTACTACCCAAGGGAATCTACAGATTCAATGCAGTCCTTATCAAATTATCAATGGCATTTTTCACAGAACTAGAACAAAATTTTTTTAATGTGTATGGAAATACAAAAGATCTCAAATAGCAAAAGTAGTACTGAGAAAGAAAAACAGAGATGGAGGAATCAGGCTTCCTGACTTCAGACTAGACTACAAAATAACAGTAATCAAAATAGTATGGAACTCTTCACAACAAAAAGAATAAAACATTGAGGAATAAACTTACCAGCTGGGAAGGATGGAGAAGGGGATGACAGAGAATGAGATGGCTGGATGGCATCACTGACTCGATGGACATGAGTTTGAGTGAACTCCGGGAGTTGGTGATGGACAGGGAGGCCTGGCGTGCTGTGATTCATGGGGTCGCGGAGAGTCGGACACAACTGAGCGACTGAACTGAACTGAAGGAGACAAAAGACCTGTATGTGAAAAATTAAAAGACACTGATGAAAGAAATCTAAGAAGACATAAATAGATGGAAAGATATACCATGTTTGTGTACTGGAAGAATCAATACTGCCAAAATGACTGTACTACTCAAGGCAATCTACACATTCATCATAAGCCCTACCCAATTACCAGTGGCATTTTTCACATAACTAGAACAACAACAACAACAACAAAAATCTCAAAATTTGTATGGAGACACAAATGACCCCAAATAGCCAAAGCAATCTTGAGAAGGAAAAACAGAGCTGCAGGAATCAGGCTCCTTGACTTCAGACTTTACTACAAAGTTACAGTCCTCAGAACAGTACAGTACTGGCACAAAAATAGAAATATAGGTCAATGAAACAGAATAGAAAACTTAGAAATAAACCCAAGCACCTGTGGTCAATTAATCTACAACAAAGGAGGCAAGACTACAAAATGGAGAAAAGACAGTCTCATCAATAAGTGGTGTTGGGAAAACTGGATAGCTACATGTTAAAAAATGAAATTAGGTAATTCTTTAACACCATACACAAAAATAAATTCAAAATGGATTAAAGACCTAAATGTGAGACTAAACACTATGAAACTCCTAGAGGAAGACATAGGCAGAATATATTCTGACATAAATTGCAGTGATATCTTTTTTGATCTGCCTCCCAGAATATGGAAATAAAATGAAAAATAAATACATGGGGCCTACTTAAACGCAAACACTTTTGCACAGCAAAGGAAACAATAAATTAAATGAAAAGAAAGCCCACAGATTGGGAGAAAATATTTGCAAATGATGTGATCATCAAGGGATTGGTCTCCAAAATTTAGAAACAGCTCATGATGCTTAACAGCATCAAAACAAACAACCTAATGAAAAAGTGGGCAGAAGACCTAAATAGACATTTCTCCAAAGAAGACATACAGATGGCCAAGAGACACATGAAAAGATGTTCAACATTACTATTAGAGAAATGCAAATCAAAACTACAATGAGATGTCACTTCACATCAACCAGAATGACTATCGTCAAAAAATCCACAAACAATAAATGGTGGAGAGGGTGTGGAGAGAAGGGACCCCTCCCACACTGTTGGTAGGAAGTAAACTGGTATAGCCACTATGGAGAAAGCATGGAGTTTCCTTAAAAAACTACAAATAGAGCTACCATATGACCCTGCAATCCCACTTCTGGGCATATCTGGAGAAAAACATGATCCAAAAGGATACATACATCCCAATGTTCACTGTGGCACTGTTTACAATAGCCAAGACATGGAAGCAACCTAAATGTCCATCGACAAAGGATGGATAAAGAAGATGTGGTATATATATAAAATGGAATACTATCATCCATTAAAAGGAATAATAATGTCATTTGCAGCAACAAGGATGGACATAGAGAGTGTTACAGTGAGTGAAGTAAGTCAGAAAGAGAAGAAATGTCATATGACATCCCTGATAGGTGGAATCTAAAAAAAATGATACAAATGAACTTACTTGCAAAACAAAGAGGGACTCACAGACTTAGAGAGTTAACTTATGGCTGCTGGGGAGAGGAATAGTTAGGGAGTTTGGGATGGACATGTACACACTGCTATATTTAAAATGGATAACCAACAAGGACCTACTGTATAGTGTGTTGAACTCTGCTCAGTGTTATGTGGCAGCCTGGAAGGGAGGGAAGTTTGGGGGAGAATTGCTAATCCCTTCAGTTCAACTGAAATCATCACAACATTGTTAATCAGCTATACCCCAATACAAAATAAAAAGTTAAAAAAATAGTAGGGTACTAGTACAAAAACAGAAATATTGGTCAATGGGACAGGATAGAAAACCCCCAAATAACCCATATATCCATGGTCAATTAATCTACAACAAAGGAAGCAAGACTATCCAATGGAGAAAAGACAGTCTCTTCAGTAAGTGGAGCTGGGAAAACTGGACAGTTACATACAAAAGAAGGAAATTAGAACATTCGCTAACACCATACACAAAATAAACTCAACATGGATAAAAGACCTAAATTTAAGACTGGATGCTATATAATTCTTTGAGGAAAACATAGGAAGAACACTCTTTGACATAAATCATAGCAATATCGTTTTTGGATTCACTTCCTAGAATAATGAAAATAAAAACAAAAATAAATAAATGGAACCTAATTAAACTTAGAAGCTTTTTGCACAGCAAATGAAACAATAAGCACAACAAAAACATAACCTAGTACTAAGAGAAAATATTTTCAAAGAAAGCAACTGACGAGGGGTTAATCTTCAAAATATACAAACACCTCATGCAGCTCAATAGAAAAAAGAAACTCAATAAAAAAATAAGATCTAAATAGACATTTTTCAAAAAAAAAAAGACATAACACATGAAAAGATGCTCAACAATGCTAATTATTAGAGAAATTCAAATAAAACTACAATGAGGTGTATCACATCAGACCAGTTGAAATGGCCTTCATCAAAAAATGTAAACTGAAACAACCATTTATGGAGAACAGTACAGAGGTTTCTTAAAAAACTGAAACTAGAACTACCGTATGATCCAGCGACCCCACTCCTGGCCATGTATCTGCAGAAAAAAGCGTAATTCAAAAAGATACCTATGCTCCAATGTTCAGTGCAGCACTGTCTATAATAGCCGAGATGTGGAAGTAATCCACAGAGGAATGGACAAAGAAGATGTGGTACATGTGTGCAAAGGCATCCTACTCAGCTGTAAAAAGAATGAAACAATGCCATTTGCGCAACACAGATGGACCTAGAGATATTCACACTAAGTGAAGTAAGTCAGATAAAGAAAAGGCTAATATCGTATCATATCACTTCTATGTGGAATCTAAAAAAGATGATACAAATGAACTTACTTACAAAACAAAAACAGACTCGCTTCAAAAACAAACTTATAGCTACCAAAGGGGAAAGGGGGGAGGATAAATTCGGAATTTGGGATTAACATTTACACACTATTATAGTACTCTTGCCTGGAAAATCCCATGGACGGAGGAGCCTGGTAGGCTGCAGTCCATGGGGTCACTAAGAGTCGGGCATGACTGAGAGACTTCCCTTTCACTTTTCACTTTCATGCATTGGAGAAGGAAATGGCAACCCACTCCAGTATTCTTGCCTGGAGAATCCCAGGGACAGAGGAGCCTAGTGGGCTGCCATCTACGGGGTCACACAGAGTCAGACACGACTGACGCGACTTAGCAGCAGCAGCAGCATATATAAATATATATATATTTTTTATATGAATTGACTTAGTATGCATGTATAAAATAGATCATAAACAAGCACCTACTATATAGTATAGGGAACTCTAGTCTGTAATAACCTATATGCGAAAAGAATCTGAAAAAATGGATACATGTATATGTGTAACTGAATCACTTTGCTCTTCACCTGAAACTAACACAACATTGTAAAATCAATTATATTCCAATATAAAATAATTAAATATAAAAAGTTGTATTCCTTTGCAGTACCGTCTCCTTTGTTTTATTGGATTTCACACTCTTGTTTTCTATTCAGTTCTATCATCCGTCCTCGTGCCTATCAGTTCGGAGAGTGGTGGTGAGATGACTGAACAGGAGGCAAGGAGGGAGGGCCAACTAGCAGAGGGCAGAGGAGGCTGTGAACTTCGTGAGTTAGTACCAGGAGCTCTGGTACTTGCCAGGGTCTAAGCTGCCCTTTCCAGAGGGAGAAGTGGATTGGGCCTGGCCCTCTGCACGGATGGTTGGATCAGGTCAGATAATACTATCAGGTAGCAGATCCTCCTGGACCAGCCAGGCCTCCAAAAGGGGAGGCTCAAGCCACAGAACTGTTTCTGTACTGATGCAAGAGCCAAAGTAAGCCAAAGTTTTTCTATCAAACTGCTCTCTGTGTGTTTCCCACTGAATTGCAAAGAAGAACAGTAACCAAGGCGGAGGCTCCCCCTACCCACTGGAAGACCTAGAAACTGACCTGGGGGCAGGCAAGAATAGGAGAAGATGAAGCAATTCACTCTTCTACTCAGTATTGAACTTTGAGTCTGGAATGAGGTTTGAACAAAAATATTTTCTTCTTAACAGATTGTCCTTGGGCAAAGAAGAACATCAACAAACCTAAGAAAAAGCTTTATCTGCCGTTATCTGCCTCTGCAGAGGTGTTTGATTTTTTTTTTTCTTAATCTCTCTAGCTTCATATATCGCTTTAGGTGAAAATAATAGTGATTAATTTCAGGCACTATTGACTACGAGCCATAGGTTTGCAAGATTCCTGAGGTGTCTTGTTTTCTTGGCCATAAAAGAGAAATGTTGATGTTAGGTAGTTTGAGTCATTTCAAGAGGGGATTTGGCGTTAATTTAGGTTGGGTGAACATTTCTTGAACACTTACTATGTGCTAATGTACTGTTAGGTGCTAGAAGTATAAGTAGTGAAAAGAACATTGATCCCAAAGTGTTAAGACCTGGGTTTGAGTCCCAGCTCTACAGATTATTAGTTGTTATGTCACTGAGCTTTTCATAGCCTCAATTTCATCTGTAAAATGAGAATATCCTCAGCATATGAGATTGCTACAAAATGACTTTAGAAATCATAACAAAGGACTTCCCTGCTAGCTTATTGGTAAAGAATCTGCCTGCCAATGCAGGGGACCTGGGTTTGATCCCTGGTCCAAGAAAATTCTACTTGCCGTGGAGCAACTAAGCCTGTGCACCACAACTGAGCCTGCACTCTAGAGGCCAAGAGCTGCAACTAACCGAGCCTGCGCACTGCAGCTCCTGCAGCCTGTGCACCTAGAGTCTGTGCTCTGCAATAAGAGAAGCCGCCACCATGAGAAGCCTATACACTGCAACGGAAAGTAGCCCCTGCTTGCAGCACCTAGAGGAAGCCTGCACGCAGCAACAGAGGCCAGTGCAGACAAAAATAGAAAATAATAATTTTTAAAAATTGTTTAAAAATCATAAACAGTCATACAGGTACAAGGTGGTATTCTTGTGGCATTTGAGCCACCCTTTCTCCCTCTCTTGGTGTTATTCACATGGGCTTTACTGTGTGGCCTGGGATCAGCACAGGGCCTGGCACATTCACGGAAAGAAGGGCATTATAACACGCAGATTCTTGGTCTTAGCATTTTGGTTTCAGTTCTCTCAGAAAAAAAGGTCCATAAGGGTACACTAACTGATGAGGCAGGAGCTGAGCCACGTCTGTGCTGACTCACCCCAGGCCAGACCTGGGCACCAATCCACATTCTCTATCCTACTGATCACTGAACCTCTGAGATGACTTCACTTCTGAGCTATGGTCTCCAAGAAGTGAACAAATATCTCCCACTCTTCCCACCTCCCTGGGCTGCTTTGAAGATCAGACAAGATAGTAGATGTGTGTGCAATACAAATGAGATGTTTGCTTACCTCTTTATTTATCTGTGCCTCTTTTCAACTAAGACTTACAAGGAAGTCTTACATTATTTTGTTAGCTTGCTAAGGTCCTCTTCTCTTGGGGAACTACTTATGTAAAGATGAAAACAAGAGAAAAATAACCTTCTGAAACCCTTTCTAGCGAAAGACCACAGTAAAAATAATGGGTCACAAGAGAGGTGTTATCAAACCTCTATAAAAGAATATTGTTATCAAAGGGAGAAAAAGGAACTAATGACCAGCAGCCAGCAAGGAGAGTAGGAAGGACAGATAATGGTGGAGCTGATCAGAGTGAATTCCAGTTGCTACAAAAACGGACCATCCTCCCTGGGAGGAGATAGCTGGTCCATCAGAGGGCAGGTCCTCCTGTCTTTCTTTGGCTTTGGCATTTACTGGGGAAGGACCTCTGCTTTGCTAACTGCGACCTGAACTGTATCCTGGTCCTGCATGTGAGCCTCAACAGCAGGGCCCTCTTTGCAGACCAATAGGACCAGGCCAGGTGTGCAAACAAGGGAAGTTTGCAGGCAAAAGAAATAGGGAGTTTGGGGCACTGGACAAGCTCAGCAACAAATACCTGAGCTAAAAGTAGCAGCCATTCCAGTTAAATGAAGCCACTCTGGAATATGATCCAGTTTTCTAGACCATCCAACTTGTTTAAAAAAAGAAAAAGCAAGAAACTTGGATTTCCAAGTTGAGATCTCCTAGTTTTAAATGTTAGAATTATTGTGTGGGGCCAAGAAGATGTATCTGTGATTTGTTTGTTTGGAGTCTCAACTGTATCACAAATACACTTTTATTTATTTGTGTGAATTTTTCATAAGAACCATCAACATAAGCTCTATGTACCCACTATTATTTCAGAGCACGCTGACATCTTCCCTCTTAGAAAAGCTACTGTATGTCTATCTGGAACAGAGGCATTATGGTGTAGGGGTTATGAGTTTGGACTCTGGAGCCCTGGGCTTGAATTCCTGCTTTATTGCTTTCCTACTGTGTGACTGCAGATCAGATACTTAATCTTTTTGAGCCTTGGATTTCTAATCTGACATGGAGTCAATTACACTTTATTCTTCAAAAGGGTATCGTTAGGATTCAATGAAATATATAAACTACTTGGTGCCATGCCTGACACATCAATGAACACTGAATAAATGTTAAATATTCTCACTATTAATAATTATTAACAAGCTGTTGAGTAGTTAAGTTTTTCCAAGCATTTTAATTTAATCTACCAAACATTCTTCTTGAAGCAGCAATTAGTTCTCATTTTCTAGTGTATACCCTTCAGAGTCATGGGCCCAGCCCAGGTCCTCAAAAGTAGGATGATGATATTTATTCAGTTCAGTTCAGTTCAGTTCAGTCGCTCAGTCGTGTCCGACTCTCTGTGACCCCATGAATCACAGCACTCCAGGCTTCCCTGTCCATCACCAACTCCCGGAGTTCACTCAAACTCATGTCCACAGAGTTGGTGATGCCATCCAGCCATCTCATTCTTGGTCGTCCCCTTCTCCCGCCCCCAATCCTTCCCAGCATCAGAGTCTTTTCTAGTGAGTCAGCTCGTCGCATGAGGTGGCCAAAGTATTGGAGTTTCAGCTTTAGCATCAGTCCTTCCAATGAACACCCAGGATCGATCTCCCTTAGAATGGACTGGTTGGATCTCCTTGCGGTACAAGGGACTCTCAAGAGTCTTCTCCAACACCACAGTTCACAAGCATCAATTCTTCGGCGATCAGCCTTCTTCACAGTCCAACTTTCACATCCATACATAACCACGGGAAAAACCATAGCCTTGACTAGACGGACCTTTGTTGGCAAAGTAATGTCTCTGCTTTTTAATATACTATCAAGGTTGGTCATAACTTTCTTTCCAAGGAGTAAGCGTCTTTTAATTTCACCATTATCACTATCAACATCATCACTTCTACCATCATAACTCTCACCATCACTGTCATCATCACTGCTATTATCATGAACAATATCATCACCATAACTGTCATCTTTATCATCACCACCATAACTGCTACCATTATCACCATCATCTCTAGAGCTATTATTCACCACATATATTATGTCCCAGCTCCTATACTGATATCAGTACTTTTCAAATCTATTGGGTTTACAGCCTCACAGCAACCCTACTAAGTAGGAACTGTCTTATTCCTATTTTAGGAATGAGGATGACTGGGTGCTAAGGCATTCAACACCTCGCTCAAGGTCGCCACTACGGAACATCTGGAGTAGATTCAGACCCAGGCCCATCCGACTCCTAAGCCTGAGCTGTCTTCTTTATGTCAGGCTCCTGAACAATTTGGGAAATGGAAGTGATGGAAGCCACAGATCATGCTTGGTGTTGCCTATCTTAGTGTTGTGAGGGGTGTGTCCCTTGGCATTTTGGTATTAATACATTGCTATCGTTTTGTCTTTTCCAGATGGCTGATGGCAGTTTATTTAAAACCAAGGATTGACAATATGTTTATCCAATAGTTCTCTGAAAGGTTCCAGTTATGGTTCTGCCACATCTCTGAAGTCTGGTGGTGGAGATCCAGCGCAATGTTATCTGTGCCTGCCTCGGTATAACACATAGCAAGACACCATTCTTTGAGAGGAGCCCCTATTGGGGCAGCATAGCCACACTCCAGGGAAGGTTAATACCAAACATAGCCTTTTGAATAGATGCTGACCACCTTCCAGTTCATGTCCTCCATTGTGATTAATCCCCTTAGACAAGGCAGTGTATCATAGATCTAACAGGAAGTCCTCTGTCTTGCATGATTTCCCAAAGGTGGGTTTCTTGTCAGCCTGAATTGACAAACTCTGCAATAAGCATGTGACTTCCCTTCTCACTCTCACTGTTATCATCAAGATAAGCTAGTGAGGCCACAGTGGACTTGCAGTTGATCGGTCCACAGCAGCCAGGCAGCATCTGTGGCCCAGGTCCTATGCTGAGCACCAGAGAGACACTAAAGATACAGAATTCATGACCTTCGCCACTGTTAAGACAAGAGATGAGGTTGGATGTGTAAGCTGGGGGTATGCACCTTATCAGGATGTTCTGTGTGCAAGTCTGATTTTGCACTTCAAGGAGCTGCATGGAAGCGAAAAAACTTAATCAGCAGACACAGCATACCCAAGAGAGCAGCTTATCAGACATCTTCTGCCACAAACTTGCTATGTCAGCTTGGACTGGCTGCTTCAGCTGGAGTCAGACTGTCTGGGCTTGATTCCCAGCTTTGCCGCAGACTAGCTGTGTGACTTTGGCAGCCTGGTTAATTCCTCTGAGCCTTCGTTTTGTTTTCTGTACAAGAAGGATACTAGTCAATTTCGCACAGAGTTGTTAGGAGAATTAAACAGGATAATGCATGTGAAGTGCTTAACATTGTACCTTGCATACAATTAGAGCTGAAGGAGGGTTTAGTAAGAATAATAAAAATTAAAATGTGTAAATATTTTCATTAGTATGTTCCAGGGTTCTTTGCTAAGTTTTGTTCTCCTTTACAGATCCACTCCCTGGAGAAGGAAGTGGCAACCCACTCTAGTATACTTGCCTGGGAAATCCCATGGACAGGAGCCTGGTGGGCTACAGTCCATGGGATCACAAAGAATCGGACATGACTTAGCGACTAAACCACCATCACTACAGCTCCATTCACTCTGAGGATGACCTCATTCTCTCTTGACTTTAAATGCTATCTCCAAATTTATACCTCAAGTCTCATCCCTCTCCTGAGCTTCATACTCATCCCACACACACACCAGTGAATGCATATGTGTATATGTATATATATATCTGTGTTTATGTATGTGTATACATGTGTGTATATATATCCTTTTTTTCTTTCATAGGCCTTAATAGGCCTTTAACACTAAGTCCCTTACCGAATTCTTGTTTATACCCCTACTCCACCAAACCTCTCCCAGCTCAATAATATCAGCCCCACTTTTCTTGATACTCAAGCCAAAAAGCTGGGAGTCACCCTTGATTTCTCTGGCTCACTTGTCTCCTATGTCAGTAAATCCCATGGACTCAATGTTCAGACCCAGAATCTGAGTACATCGTCATTGCCACCACATCCACTTTGGTCCCAGCTATCATCCTACCTCCCCTGGATTATTGTAACAGTGTCCTCCCTGCTCTCCTTGCTTTGGCTCTTGGTCTCCTGCAATCGACTCTCACACAGCTACTAAAGGGATATTATTAATACTTAGGTCATGTCATCTCCCATCACCCTAACCCTTCTCAATGAACTCTACTTGAAGCTCCCACTCAGGGCTCCATACTGCCTGCTTATCCTGCCTGGAATGCTCTTACCCCAGATATCCACATGGCTCATCCCTTACCCTCTTCTGCTCCCTGCTCAAATGGTGCTAATTAAAGAGGTCTTCCACATCTACCCCATAAAGGAGAAACTACATCCCTTGTCCTTCTTTACTCTCACTATTTATCTTATCTTATTTTTCTTCATAGCACAGGTCCTCTTCAGACCTGTCATATACTCTGTTGTTGTTATTTATAGCTTCTCTTTCCTAGTAGACTGTAAGTCCCATGAGTATAGGATTTTGTTCAGTTCACTGTTGAAGAGTATGTACACAATAGGTATACTCTATGTCTTATTATGAAGGAAAGAAGGACCATTAGAAGCTTCATTTTTCCTGTCTCCAAAGAGCAGTGATTGGGTTAGATACTCTCTAAACAACCCCTCCAGCTCAAACATTTCATCACTCTATCAGGTCAGCAGAAGTCCAATCAATGGCTCTCAGCTCATATATTTTAGCAAAGTCATATCACCCAGAAGACCAGAGTCCTTCTTCATAACAAATTAAGCCATTTACCAATATCCCCACACCTCCCACCCAAGTTTCATGAACTGAATCAGATTACCCTAAAGAAGACTGTCTTGAGCAAATTTCAAACCCTGTCACTCTTAACCCCAGTGCAACCATCTCTTCTCTGACATCTGCTCCTCCTCCCTTTGTACCTAAAGAGGCTGGCCCATGGACCACTCCATCAGGGCTCCCTTGCCTTCTGGCTTGGCTGGTTGGGTTTGGTCCATGGAAGCCGGAGATGAGGGACAGAAAGCAGGAAGACCTGGCATATTTTGTCCCTGCTCCTTATTTTCTCTTCACTGTCTTCTGGCCACACTTCTCTGTGGCTCCAGCAACTGCCAGGCAGCCCTCCCCAGCTCTAGCTCCACTGGGCTCCCAGGACATCCTTTCTTTTAAGCTTCAGGGGTGAAAATGCCTTCTTCCTCTTGCTGCTCCCTGAAGTTTCAACATCCTTTTTGGCTCCATTTACCCTATAAATGATTCCTTTATTAAAATCTCTTCAATGAAAGCCTATGAGTGGAATTCTGCATTCTGTCTGCCAGTACTTTGACAGCAATGAGTGGATCTTGTTCCTTTGTGCTTTGGAAGGCATGTAAATTGAGATACGTGATGCTTTCTGAGTAAACACTTGAGACAGTGTGTGTGTGAGTGTGTGTGTGTGTGTGTATGTAGCCCATGTAGTGGTTTAGAACCAGACCTAGAGATCTTTCACAATCTGAGGAGCAATCATGCGTTCTTTTTACTTGATTCAACCCCCAGACCTGTGAAATGGAGACTACTTGAAGAAATGTCTATGGACTGACACACTGTGGAAGTTCCACTAATACATACTCCAGGGTGGGGATAGAAAAATCCAGCTGAGTATTAATTTTATATTCTTACTATTCAAAGGAAAAGCTTTAGTCATCCTCTTTACTGTATAAGTATGAAAAAAATCACTCTGCATGCCTTTCTTGGGACAAGAGTTTTGAATTCCTTTTTTTATCTTTATTCAGAACAGTTCGGCACATTCCTGAAGAAACAAGCGTAAATCCAGAGAGCTGGGTGACAGGACAGTGGCAGGAAGCCAGGAAACATATTATCATGTGTGCTAACCCTGTTTAAGAAAACAGATCATTTTAAACTTAAGCAGATTACTTAAAAAAATAAAGTGAAGCATAACCAAGGAGCCTTACTGAGAGAATTTAAAATGAGACTATAATACAAACTAAAATAAGAAAAAGAGAAAAAGGCGGGGGGAGTATATTTGTGGGAAGGAGTAAAAGATTGAAAAATTCAAGTTAATAACCATGTAAGTAGAGATATAGATGTAGAGGACAGATAGGTGGACAGTGTAGAAGGCGAAGGTGGGGCAAATTGGGAGAGCAGCACTGACATATATACGCCAACATGCGTGAAATAGACAGCTAGTGGGAAGGTGCTGTACAGCACAGGGAGCTCAGTTCGGTGCTCTGTGATGACCTGGTGCGGTGCGGGGAGGGAGTTAGAGGGAGGCTCAAGAGGGAAGGGATATATGTATACCTATAGCTGATTCATGTTGTACAACAGAAGCTATCATAACATTGTAAAGCAATTATATTCCAATAAAGAAGAAAAGAGTAACCAAGTAAAATGATCTTTTCTTTTGCCTTCATACTTTTGCTAGAGATAGGAGTACCTCTGAAAACATGTACATTTCAAAACAAGATATTCCAGCTAATCTGAGCTATCCAGCCAACACCACAATAAAGAATGAGCTAGATTTCCCCATCTGGTGAAAAGCATTAAATTCACAAATACAGAGCTGTGGGTAAGAAGGTTTTATAAACTGGAAGGTAGCAGTGATCTGTGCATGTTTATTTCACCTTTGCAAGCTGCTGAATATAAAGAGCCTTCAAAACAGAAAGGATCTGAGTTCCCTAAATAATAAGCCCTTTAATGCCTGCTAGAGAAAGGACAAAGAGGAGAGGCTGAAAACTGCAATGAACACCTGATGAGGGGGCATAGCTCCCTCCTCCAGACCATGCAATTCACCAGATACTACAGCACCAATCAGAGTTCTTAGGTGGAGCTCAAAGCTGATCTGTGACTTGGGACATAGCCAGAACACACAGAGTTTCCCATTTTAACAGAGTCCTTAAAGTGCCCTGTATTCCAAGATGAATCTCTTGTCTCCATCTAGTTCTATAAGCAAGACCATATGAGAATCTCTCTGGACATTCTGAACCCACTATTTATACTATTGCACGTTGGGTCCTACCTTGACATGAGGGTTCACGTGATATATCGCAGCTAGGACTCAGTACTAAGGGTTTCCCTTTCCAGGCACATTGGTAGCAAACAAAAACTGACACATTATATTTATTCTTTATTTTCTCTTCTGAGTAATGTCACTCATCTTTTTTTGTCTCAATTGACATGAATCTCAGAGCAAATATAATAATATTCAAAATATATATATTTTAAAATAGCAAGACAACTCTTTCAATACAAAGCTATGTAGGAGTCCAAACATAAAATAGACATATGAGGTACTATTCTGAGGAAAGCAGAGACAGAAAAGCCCAAAAATATGACCCCTTATCATCTCCCTCATCCTTTGGTGGCCTCTCAGTGTCCTCTAAGTATCCTCTCAGGGTAAAGAGGGTTTCTCAAACACAACCCAGAAAGTACACAATATGAAAGAAAAAATTCATACATTTGACTGTGTTAAATAAGTTTCTGCATTTTTTGGGAAAAGCCACCTCAAATAAAATTATAGTAGCAAGCAATCAACAGGGAGAAGATATTTGCAATTCTTATAACAAGCAAATGTGTTTCTGGATTATATAATGAATTACAATTGAGCCAGAAGAAGATGAACCTACCAATTTAAAAAAAACGGACAAAGTTATAAATAAGTAATTTCTAGAAGAAAGAAACTGACTGGCCAGTTAAGATAAGGGAAGATGGTCAACCTTACAATTAATTAGGACATTATAATTTAAGGCCACTATGGAGGACAGTATGGAGGATACTTAAAAATAGGACTACCGTATGAGCCAGCAGTCTCACTCCTGGGCATATACCAGGGAAAACTGTAGTTTGGAAAGATATATGCACCCCAGTGTTCACTGCAGCACTATTTACAATAGTCAGGACATGAAAGCAACCTAAATGTTCATTAAAAAAACATCATAAAAAAGGTGTGGTGCATATACACAGTGGAATACTACTCAACCGTAAAATGAACAACATAATGCTATCTGGAGCAACATGGTTGGACCTAGAGATTGTCATATTGAGTGAAATAAGTCAGACAAAGAAAGACAAATATGGTACCGCTTATATGTGGAATCTAAAAAAATAAAAGGGAGTACAAATGACCTTATATACAAAAGAGAAGTAGAGGCATGGATGTAGAAAACAAATGCGTACTAGCGGGTAAGGAGGGTAGGAATAAATTGGAAGATTGGGATTGACATATAAACACTACTATATATAAAATAGATAACTAATAAGAACCTCCTGTATAGCACAGGGAACTCTACTCAATACTCTGTAGTGGCCTGTATGGGAAAAGAATCTTTAAAAAGAGTAGGTATATATATATGTATAACTGATTCACTTTCCCGTACACCTGAAAACTAAAACTACATTGTAAATCAACTATACTCCAAGAGAAACTTTTTAAGTGGAAAAAAAAAAGACATAATGATTCCAACAATAAGTGGAAATAATAGAAAACCTAGGGGGAAAAGAAAGACAGTTTCACATGTATCAGATAGGGAAATGTTTTAAAAGTTTGACAATCATTATTGTTAGGGACATTTTGATGTGCTGCTGGTGGGTGTACAAGTCGGGTGAGCCCCTTGGCAATGTCAAGAGAAGGTGCAGCTGCAGGGATGTGCACAGCCTACGTGTCGTGAGTCCTCTCCTAGATAAAAGGTATTTATATCTTATACAAAGTCTTCTCCTAGATGTAAGTTATTTACAAATTGCACAAAGTCTCCACATGCACGCAACAATAATGCACAGGAGAGCTCATTAGACTGGTTTCTGTAGTAGCTAAAATTTGGAAATTCACTCAGTGTCTATCAATATGTAAATAAACTAGTTGGCCCTTTCATTAGAATGTTATTCAATGATACATTGAAAATAAACAATGATCTAGAGATATCAACATAAACAGTGAAAACACAATATAGAATGGAAAAGGCACACTGCAGGATGAAAGGTACAGCACATTTCCATCTGTGTAAGGCTAACACACTAACAATATGTTACAATAATACATTACATACATGACAATACACTGTGTCACATGGGTCGATGCACATGTAGTACCAGTATAGAAACCTGGACAGAAAGGATCGCATTCTGCTTTCTGTTCCTTAACAGAAGTGGTTTAGGTACAGTGGTTACCTCCTAGGCCCTAGAGGGGATGAGAGCTGGCCAGGCACAGGAGGACCACAGCAAACCTGGGACATCTTTGTTTTTATCATAAAAAGAATAAATTTGAGTCAAATATGGCAAAAGCATTTATATGAGTGAAATCTAGATGACAGGTAGATTAATAATTGTCATATTATTCTCTGTTCTAATTTTTTATAACAAAAATAATATACTTCAATGAAAACTACTACAATTAGGAAATTGAGTAACCCCAGCTATGATTTCTGGAAGAGACAGGAAAGACACAAAGTGCAAAGGGATTTCTTTCCCTTTCACGATCCAACACTTGACCTTCTACCCTCATTGTAGAAGTCTTGCAATGTATGTGCTCCAGTCTCTGTGTTTGAAATGAGATGACATACATAAAGGTCCTAGCATGGGTGTGACACAAGGTAAGCATGTTAATTTCCATCCCACTTGAAAGCTTTTCCGTAGCATTATATGGGGAATTTGAATAATAAATAGTGACTTGGTTGCCCTTCATGTTCCTAGTCATTTGTCACTTCAATTTACTGTCTCACAGTTCTGTAGGTCAGAAGTCCAGTGGGCTTGGCCATGGGTCACATGAGGTCAGAATTAAGGTGTTCGTCTCCCTGGGGTCTAGGGGAGAAGGCACATCCAAGCTCATGCAGGCTGAGCTCAGCTGGTAGGGTTCAGCTCCACGTGGTTATAGGACCAAGTCCTGTTTCGTTTCTGGTTTTCTGGCCAGGGTTGTTCTCAGCTCCTAGAGGCTGCCCACATTCCTTGGCTCAATGCCTCTTCATTTTCAAAGCCAGCACAGTGGGGGGAGTCCCTCTCATGCTTTGCGTCTCTCCTGTCTCTTCTTACTGACTCTTCCTCCTCTACTTTTAATGGTCCATGTGATTACATTGGGCTCACAGATAATCAAAGATAATTTTTCCACCTCAAGGTCTGTAACCTTAATTACATCTGCCAAGCCCCTTTTTGCCATGTAAAGTAACATATGCACAGGTTTGGGGGTTAGGATGTGGACATCTCTGGGGAGCCATTATGCTGCCCATCATACCACCTATTCAACTATTATGGGACCATCAACAGCAATGATTAAAACAGTAAGGCAGTGTTACAGATAACAAAATATAGGCCCAGTAAATCTTGGCTCCATGATAAGAAGTCAAGGAGTCTGACTCCAGAGACCATGCTCTTAACTACTATGCCACTGCAAAAGTGCTTGATCTACTCATTCTGGAATTTGTAGAGACAATAGATTGCTGTCTTAGCTCTGATTTTCATTATGCCTTGCTAATGTCCTTACAGTACTCTGATACAGAAATGAGGCCTCAGGATGGGGCCTAGAGAGATGGGGTTTGAAAGTCCTTTCCATTTAAGGAGAAAATTTGAATTCTTTTATTCACAAGATAATGATAAAGTCACGGAATTAGGGTCTTCAATATGTCACTATACACATAGGATTGGACATAGAATCAAATATAAGAGTGTTAATCATAGAAAATGCTCACAATGTAAAAAGTGAAAACAGCTGATAATAGAGTAGGAATAAATTACTATTTATTGAGCCCCTGGGAAATACCAGGCATTGCACTAGACACCTGGATACAAAGTGACTAAAACTCCCACCCTACCTTACAGAAGCTTACATTCTATGGGTTGCTGGGAGATTGACAATAAACAATAGGTACTGAAAATAACATATATATATTAATTATATCATATATGTGTGTGTGTGTGTGTGTGTGTGTAGCATGTCAGAAGGTGATAAGTGCTTTGGGAAAAAAACAGAACAAGATAAGGAAGACCAGGAGTAGTGCATGGGCAAGTTTCAGTTTTAAGTGGGAAGGTCAGGTAGGATTCATCTAGAGAGTGCGACTTCAGCAAGGACTTACAGGAGGTGAAAGATCTGTCACACAGATATTAGGCGAAAGAATATTTCAGGCAAAAGGGGTCTTCAGTGCAAAGACCCTAAGGTAGGAGCATGCCTTGGGTGCTTGAGGAAGACCAAGAAGTCCAAGGTGTCTGCAGTAGAAGGGGAACACAGTAGGAGAAGAGTCAGCAAGTAAAGAGGCCAAACATTGTGGGACCATGGCTTTGACCCTGAGCAAGCCACTGGAGGACTGCCATCTGATTTGTTCCAAGTGGACTGGAGTGGCTGCTGTGTTGATAGTAGACTATAGGGAGAAACCTAACTTGCCTCCTAAGAAATCTGTATGCAGGTCAAGAAGCAACAGTTAGAAATGGACATGGAATAACAGACTGGTTCCAAATTGGGAAAGGAGTATGTCAAGGCTGTATATTGTCACCCTGCTTATTTAACTTATATGCAGGGTACATCATGCAAAATGCTGGGTTGGATGAAGCACAAGATGGAATCAAGATGGCTGGGAGGAATATCAATAACCTCAGATATGCAGATGATACCACCCTTATGGCAGAAAGTGAAGAAGAACTAAAGAACCTCTTGATGAAAGTGAAAGAAGAGGGTGAAAAAGTTGGCTTAAAACTCAACATTCAAAAAACTAAGATCGTGGCATCTGGTCCTATCACTTCATGGCAAATACATGGAGAAACAATGGAAACAGTGTCAGACTTTATTTTTTTGGGCTCTGAAATCACTGCAGATGGTGACTGCAGCCATGAAATTAAAAGACGCTTTCTCCTTGGAAGAAAAGTTATGACCAGTCTAGACAGCATATTAAAAAGCAGAGACATTACTTTGCCAACAAAAGTCCGTCTAGTCAAAACTATGGTTTTTCCAGTGGTCATGTACAGATGTGAGAGTTGGACTCTAAAGAAAGCTGAGCACCGAAGAATTAATCTTTTGAACTGAGGCATTGGAGAAGACTCTTGAGAGTCCCGTGGACTGCAAGGAGATCCAACCAGTCCATCCTAAAGGAAATCAGTCCTGAATATTCATTGGAAGGACTGATGTTAAAACTGAAACTCCAATACTTTGGCCTCCTGATGCGAAGAACTGACTCATTGGAAAAGACCCTGATGCTGGGAAAGATAGAAGGTGGGAGGAGAAGGGGACGACGGAGGATGAGATGGTTGGACGGCATCAAAGACTCAATGGACATGAGTTTGAGTAAGCTCCAGTCGTTGATGATGGACAGGGAAGCCTGGCGTGTTGTGGTCATGGGGTCGCAAAGAGTCGGACACGCCTGATTAACTGAACTGAACTGAACTGATAGGGCAAAAAGTAGAAGCAGGGTGGCTAGTAATCCTGGCAGGCCCAGACCAGGTAGTAATAACTGGAGAGTCTGAAGTCTGGTTCTCTTTTCAAGATAATATGCTGATGGACTGGTTAGAGTCTTTAGCAATGAAGGTGGAAAAGACTAAGTGTAGAACAGGTTTGGTAGGGATGGGAGTGAGTGGAAGGGAAAAATAGTTCATCTTGGACATGCTGAATTTCAAAATGCTTGTTAGACATTCAAATTGAGTTGGTTGTTGGTTATGAGTGTGAGGCCCACGAGAGAGGTCTGGACTGGAGATAGAATTCCTGGAGTTATCAACATAAGATTAAAGTAAATTGAGAGTTGTGGGGGTCCCTGGGGCACCTCAACTTTGTAGAGAAGAGGAGAAACAAGCAAAGGAGACAGAGCATGAGAAGGTAGGAGGAAAACCAAGACAGTATGGTGTCTTATAAACCCATATCAAAGCTGAATACTGACCACTGGATTTAGTAATGTGGAGATCACTGGTGACCTGAAGAGAGCTCTTTGCAAGGGTTGGGGAAGCTGGAGGAACTAGGTTGGATTGGCCTTAAGATTTCATGGGAGGGGATGAATTAGTCTCCATGTAAAGACAAATGTTTGGAGGAATTTTATCACTAAAGAGAAAATAGAGAAATAGGGTATAGCCTTGGGGGAATTGGAGGCTATTAATGTTATTATTAAAGATAAGAGGAACAATGGCACATTTGTTGGCTGATGGGAATGATCCAATAAAGAAAGGGAGGGAAGAACTGCTGAAGTATTGTCTTTGATTAGCCAGGGGGGATTAGGTCAAGGGCACAGAAGAGAGAGACTGCCTTTCGATAGGACAGGAGAAGAGTGCTGTCCAGCAGTGGGGCTGAGGAAAATGAACTCTTGAGTGACTTGTATTTTCTGGTCAAAGAGGATTCTTCTCTCTCCATGAGGTCACCATGCTAGAAGCTGCAACGTTCAGTGTCTGGAGTCTAGAGTCTTTTAGTAACCTCAGTATTCCTTTTGTTAGAACCAACCTGCTTTAAGTCTTTCTACCTGTTCAGTTTTTTGTTTTTATTTTTCCAGGGAAAGTTCACATAGCAGGATAGAATGTCAAAACTTAGTGGGAAAAAGTAGCTATCTGATTCCCTTCTAGACCCAGGACTAGATTATTTAAAAGACAGAATATACATGTACTTAATGCCCTACCAGCAAAGGAGGGGCACTAAAAGAGAGAGATGCAAAAGGGCAGAGAATAATTCAGTTTAATCACATTTATTCAGAATTTTGCCATCTCTAAAGCCAAATGATGTTAGTTTGATTTCTGACTGCATATAAATTTTCTGTTTTACAGTTAAGCACTGCTTTATGGTTATGGTGTCTAAGTATCACAATCCAGTCCTGTTCAATCCATGTCCCTTTGAGTAGAAGAAATCCTGACCTGTGGTCAGAGATCATACTCCACTACATAGACAGATCTTTTACAAGTGCCTGATCCAAGCAGGACTGAGAAGAAGCATCTACAGCTCGGCTTTAACTCATCATCCCTAAGTGAATAATCATAAGAAATGTGCATCCTTTGTCGAAGATAAGGTGTCCATAGGTGTGTGGATTTATCTCTGGGCTTTCTATTTTGTTCCATTGATCTATAATATATTTATGTCTTTATGCCAGTACCACACTGTCTTGATGACTGTGGCTTTGTAGTAGAGCCTGAAGTCTGGCAGGTTAATTCCTCCAGTTCCATTCTTCTTCTTCAAGATTGCTTTGACTATTCAAGGTTTTTTGTATTTCCATACAATTGTGAGATTATTTGTTCTAGTTCTGTGAAAAATATCGTTGGTAGCTTGATAGGGATTGCATTGAATGTATAAATTACTTTGGGTAGTATACTCATTTTCACAATATTTATTCTTTCAATCCACGAACATGGTATATTTCTCCATCTATTAGTGTCCTCTTTGATTACTTTCACTAGTGTTTTATAGTTTTCTTCGACAAAGGAGGCAAGAATATAAAATGGTGAAAAGACAGTCTCTTTAACAAGTGGTGCTGGGAAAACTGGTCAGCCACTTGTAAAAGAATGAAACTAGAACACTTCCTAACACCATACACCAAAATAAACTCAAAATGGATTAGAGAGCTAAACGTAAGACCAGATTCTATAAAACTCCTAGAGGAGAACGTAGGCAAAACACTCTCCGACATAAATCACATCAGGATCCTCCAAGACCCACCTCCCAGAATATTGGAAATAAAAGCAAAAATAAACAAATGGGACCTAATTAAAATCAAAAGCTTCTGCACAGCAAAGGAAACTATAAGCAAGGTGAAAAGACAGCCTTCAGAATGGGAGAAAATAATAGCAAATGAAGCAACTGATAAAGGATTAATCTCCAAAATATATAAGCAGCTCCTGCAGCTCAATTCCAGAAATATAAGTGACCCAATCAAAAAATGGGCCAAAGAACTAAACAGACCTTTCTCCAAAGAAGACATAAAGATGGCTGCTACTGCTAAGTCACTTCAGTCGTGTCCGACTCTGTGTGACCCCATAGACGGCAGCCCACCAGGCTCCCCCGTCCCTGGGATTCTCCAGGCAAGAACACTGGAGTGGGTTGCCATCTCCTTCTCCTAAAGATGGCTAACAAACACATAAAAAATTTTTCAACATTCCTCATAATCAGAGAAATCCAAATCAAAACCACAATGAGATACCATTTCACACCAGTCAGAATAGCTGCTATCCAAAAGTCTACATGCAATAAATGCTGGAGAGGGTGTGGAGAAAAGGGAACCCTCTTACACTGTTGGTGGGAATGCAAGCTAGTACAGCCACTATGGAGAATAGTGTGGAGATTCCTCAAAAAACTGGAAATAGAACTGCCATATGATCCAGCAATCTCTCTCTTGGGCATACACACCGAGGAAACCAGAATTGAAAGAGATACATGTACTCCAATGTTCATCGCAGCACTGTTTATAATAGCCAGGACATGGAAGCAACCTAGATGTCCATCTGCAGATGAATGGATAAGAAAGCTTTGGTACATATACACAATGGAGTATTTTTCAGCCATCAAAAAGAATGCATTTGAATCCGTTTTAATGAGGTGGATGAAATTGGAGCCTATTATACAGAGTGAAGTAAGCCAGAAAGAAAAACATCAATACAGTATACTAACGCATATATATGGAATTTAGAAAGATGGTAACCTTAACCCTGTATACGAGACTGCAAAAGAGACATAGGTATTTAGAACAGTCTTTGGGACTCTGTGGGAGAGGGTGAAGATGGGATGATTGGGGAGAACGGCATTGTAGCATGTATATTATCATATGTGAAATGAATCACCAGTCCAGGTTCGACTCATGATACAGGATATTTGGGGCTGGTGCACGGGGATGACCTGGAGGGAGGATATGGGGAAGAGGGAGGTGGGAGGGGGGTTCAAGAAAGGGAACACATGTACACCCGGGGCGGATTCGTGTCAATGTATGGCAAAACCAACCAATATATTAATGTAAGGTAATTTGCCTCCAATAAAATAGATTAAAAAAAAAAAGAAATGTGCATCCTAAAACAGTGGGCCAGAGTATCGTGTCTACATGTGACAAATGACACACGGTCCATCTAAATAAAGATTTTCTTTTATGAAACCCGATTACATCAAAGCCATAGGCAGCTCCAGGTCTGCCCTACATTGCTCCATAGCCTAAAGGTACTGAAGACATGGATGGGTGCCTTTGCTTATAGTGCACAGAGAAAACACATCATTCTCTAGCTGACCCTCTTAATGAGGTTCCTTCACTTGATCAAATAGTCAAGCATTTATGTTCTTTCTTTCCAAATTACATTCTCCAGAAAAGAAGTAGCAGTGGCGGACAGTGGACTTGCCTTCCCCTAATGGTAGACCTTTAGGTGATAGGAGACAAGTTTATGGAAGAGGAGGGTAAACATCAGAATATTAACGGGAAAGAAAACAGAGAGGAGCAGTTGGGCAGTAAGAGAGAATAGGAGTAAATTCAGTTCCCACTTGCCATGTGCTACAAAGAGAAATAACCCACAGTTTCTGCCCTGAGTATCTGATGGGTTCTCAACATCTTCAGTCAGTTCAGTCGCGCAGTCATGTCCGACTCTTTGAGACCCCATGGACTGCAGCATGCCAGGCTTCCCTGTCCATCACCAACTCCCAGAGCTTGGTCAACATCTTGAGTAATATCTATTAGACAGTGTAGGGCTGGCAGAAAAGTCCAACTGAGTTATGGAGAAACTTGAAGGTCTTTTCAGCCAAGTCTATATCTCACATGCCCCACCCACTCAAGTTATCAGTAAGGGTACTTCTAGACTATGATAAGATACTTTGCAAAAGATGTATAGTTCTGAGCTCAGAATTTACACATTTCCCCTTTTCTTCACTGCCCTCTGTGAGGACATTGCTGCCAGCCCTCCCATCCTCACCTCTCACTTCCCCCAGAGCATGATACACTCATGGAGTTAGGTTGATATTGACCCATCTCCAGCTCTAGGACTTAAGCAAATCTGTTATCATTCTGTCTGGTATAGGAAAAGGAATGTGACCTCTCTTTTCCTGGAGAGAAAACCAGGACTGTGGCATAATGGTTGGGGTGGAAGTGTTGGGGGAGGAAGACAAGTTCTTCCTTGACATGTGGTACACAGTGTGGCTGTGGGACCTAGAACTGCTAATGTCATTTTGCTACCGTAAATGACATAAGCTTGAGATGAAGCCAGTAGAGCAAGAGCACTGCAGCCCAAAGGAGCCAGGGTCAGACACAAATATGCCAAAAGTTCATATAACATACATATATGTGTGTGTACATGTACCTATTTATATATATTAGTTACAGAAGCTAATATATTCCTTTTATCGTCATTTAACCCAGTGTCAACTGGGTGTTGGGAACTTGCCACCAAAAGCACATAACAAGTCTCTCAACACTGTGACCAAGAACCTCCAGTGTAGAGTAAGTTCAAATACAGTACTAGTTTGACAAAGAAAACAATTTTGTGCTCATAATAGCAACTATTATTATAATATTATATAGGTTATATCATGTCATATATAAGCATACACTAAATGCCGAAGAATTGATGTTTTTTTTGAACTGTGGTGTTGGAGAAGACTCTTGAGAGTCCCTTGGACTGCAAGGAGATCAAACCAGTGAATCCTAAAGGAAATCAGTCCTGAGTATTCATTAGAAGGATTGATGCTAAAGCTGAAACTCCAATACTTTGGCCACCTGATGCAAATAGATGATTCATTGGAAAAGACCCCGACACTGGGAAAGATCAAAGGCAGGAGGAGAAAGGGATGACAGAGAGATGGTTGAATGTCATCACCGACTCAATGTACATGAATTTGAGCAAGCTCCAGGAGTTGCTAATAGACAGGGAAGCCTGGCGTGCTGCAGTCCACAGGGTTGCAAAGAGTCAGACACGACTGAGCAGCTGAACTGAACTGAAGCCCCCTTCATACGAACCTTCTAGTTGCAAACTTTCAATGCAACTGTGGGACTTCCTGGTGGCACAGTGGATAAGAACCTGCCTGCCAATGCAGGGGACACAGTTTCAGTACCTGGTCTGGGAGGATTTCACGTTCCTCGAATCAGCTGAGCCTATGCACTACAACTACTGAGCCCGAGCTCTAGAGCCCGGGAGCCACAACTATGAGCCTGTGTGCTGCAAATACTGAAGCTTGAACGCCCTAGAGTTGCACAGCACAACTACCAAGCCCACAGCTCATGCGGTACAACTATTGAAGCCTGCACACCGAGAGCCTGTGCTCTGCAACAAGAGAAGCCACTGCAATGAAAAGCCCATGCATCACAAGGAAGAATAGCCCTGCTCACTGCAATGAGAGAAGCCTACATACAGCAAAAAAGACCCAGGGCAACCAAAAATAAGAATAACAAATAAATAAATAATATTTAAAAAACAACATTATTAAAAAATGCAAACATATTTGCATGCCCAATCATGTAAGCTCAGGTGTTTGTAAGATAATTGTACTGTAAGGCTAAGGATGCTTGCTTTATTTTTTGTTTGTTTTTTTATATATTATTTGTGTGTAAAGTATTATAAACTGACTACAGTACAAGGGGCTTCCCTGGTGGCTCAGACAGTAAAGAATTTGTCTGTGGTACAGAAGACCCAGGTTTGATCCCTGGGTAGGGAAGAACCCTTGGAGAAGGGAATGGCTTACCCTCTGCAGTATTCTTGCCTGGAGAATCCCATGGACAGAGAAGCCTGGTAGTTTATGGTCCATGGGGTTGCCAAGAGTCAGACATGACTAAGAGACTAACACTGTCACTGTCACAGTACATATAGTTGATGGTATTAGTTGGGGACCTAGGCTAACTTTGTTGGACTTACAAACAAATTGGATTTACAAACGCATTGTTGGAATGGAACTTATTCATATGTAGGGACTTAATGTATTATATACAGATATGTAAGATCCAAAAGCAAATGACAGCATTTAGAAAGATGTCTTGGTATTGAGGTGGTGATAGCAGTGGTGACAGAAGACAGAGAATGAACATGAAAACCCCAGACGAGGTAATACTTAATAGTTGTTCATTGGCTCTAAAATATATAAAGTTACCAGAGAGGTCTTCCCATCATAAAGCTATAAATAGCATGGGAGAGGTGTTGTTAGAAGAGAGAAAGTCGCCACAGATAAGAGATTGTAGATCCAGACAGGAAATACTAAAACATCTCTGGTGCTAAGTCACTTCAGTCGTGTCCAACCCTTTGCGACCCTAAGGACTGTAGTCCGTCAGGCTCCTCTGTCCATGGAATTCTCCAGGCAAGAATACTGGAGTGGGTTGCCATTTCCTCTTCCAGGGGATCTTCCCAACCCAGGGATCGAACCCAAGTCTCTTATATCTCATGCATTGGCAAGTGGGTTCTTTACCACTAGGGCCACCTGAGAGGCCGAACATCTCTGGACTAACCAGCAAAGCTAACGCTCAGTGTGGCTGACGTACAACCATCACAGAGGCCCTGGGGTATTAATACCACTAGTATGTAGAGTAAACATTTGGTCATTAACAGAAAAACAAGTGTCTCAAACACACAGGCAGCTAGTTTGCATGACTATGGTGTGTTTAGTATGTTAGAGGGTCCTCCAGAGAACACAGTACCTGAGGATCCATCAACTTAGTTGATTCAACAAGACATGCCACCTTTATTTAGTTGCATCCTTTAACTACAATGTTCACATCCTTTAAGAAAAATCTTTTTCTCTCCCTGCATCTCAGTTCTCTTTTTATCTTTCCATTCTTCTTCCTTGTGTGTGGATGCTTGCCTTTATAAGCAGAGCTTCTCCTCGATACTTGAGTTCATTTTACTCTGGGGCCTCAGGATTGTGCAAGCTCAGCCTGCGTGGCTCTAGGCAGGTTCTTGAACTTGACTGCATTCAGGAAATTTTTAATATTTCCTGGAAATTGCTTGAGTCAGCTCAGAAATCAATGATAAGACATATCCTGTAAGCCTGTGTACAACATGTGGGCAGGGTAAAGATAAAGCAATTTTCCAGCTGTTAAAATCATGAGCAGAGGAGTCCCTTCAGCAAGTTCCCTTGTGTAGGATAGAAAGTTAAGGCAGGATGGAGTGGGCAGGATGCTTGCATGATGCCTGGAAAATGAAGTGGGAGAGAAGACCATGTGGTTGTGGGAAGGTCCCTGAGCGCTGAGAGGACAGATCCCAGTAAAGAGGTAAGTCTACAGTTAGACCAGAAAGTCCCCCAATTTTCATTTTCCCAAACACATCTTTGTTAGCATATAAGCTATGAAAAAATAAAAGTGCACAGTGTGCTTGGAAAACTCAAAAGAACAAAATGTTTGAGCTTTTCTGACTCACAAATCCCATATTCTACCTTGCAGTTCTAAGACTGGAGATGGACAGTGTTACTCAGTTCAGATAAGTGGCTGAGTAATGTTTTAGAAATAAAAGACATTTCCTGGTTCCAAGAGCTCAGATATCTTGGGTACAGGAGAAATCTAGAAATCTTGTCCCTCCACTTCACATAGAGCTTTACTAAGTCTCTCTGGGTTTGAGGACCCTCAGGGGATCAACTACTTTCTTTTTCCCCTCCCTCTCTCTTTCCTCCCGC
The DNA here is from genome assembly GCF_049115385.1 of Moschus berezovskii. Classification (NCBI taxonomy): domain Eukaryota; kingdom Metazoa; phylum Chordata; class Mammalia; order Artiodactyla; family Moschidae; genus Moschus; species Moschus berezovskii. The sequence continues at coordinate 57,222,159 of NC_142467.1, read as the reverse complement.
CCTCTTTTCTGCCATTCATTCAAACAGCTCAGGGACCACGGATCACTATCAGACACTATGATAGGTGCTGGGAACAAAAGGAAGACTAGGCATGGTTTCTGTCCCAGAGGACAGCATTCCCTAGTTGGAGATCCAAAATATGACTAGATAAGTTATAGTTATAATATAGAAAGATGATTGTTATGAAGAACATGGAACAGTGGGAGTCTGAGCCTGCTGTGGGGTGCATTTCTAGCTAAGGTAGGGTAGGGGGCAGCTCATCAAATACCTCCACAGAAAAAGGCATCCAAGAGATCATCAGCTACCAGGAAGTTCTGATACCAAGAATAATATTTTAGCTGGCAGAGAAATACCCTCAGGCAGAGGTTTGAGAGTTGGTGTTACAAAGTTGCCAAATTTCCTCTTATATACTGTTGATTGGAAAGGAAACTGGCACTGTTTTTTGCCTTTTTTTTTTTTTTTTTGAGGAGAGAAGTAATCTGGCAGTTTTTCTATCAAAATAAGAATGGGCATAAAATATACATCTTTGACCCTGTAATTCTATTTCTAAGAAATATGCTCTCAGATACATTCTGAAGAATGAATGAGGATTAATGTATAAGTAAGCTCACCAAAACATTGTAATAGTGAAGCTTATAAAAGACCTAACTAATTATAGAGGAATGGTTAAATAAATTATTAAATACTATGTAGCACTTTAAAAGAATAATACAGAGCTCTAAGTGGAAAGAACTTGTTCAGTACAAAAAGCATGATACAGAAGACTTGATAGAGTCTAATACCAATAATGATTTTTAAACTCTCCACACACACACGCATTCTATTTTTCTATATATCTGTCTAGAAAGAAGCATAGAAAGATGTTCGCAAGTTAATAGCTATTTCTAGGGAAGGGAATAAGGCTGAAAGTAGGGAAGAGGATGGGTGGAATGGATATTCATTTTTTAATTCCCTATTACTATGTCACTTGAATTATTTTTATACTGAGCATGCATCTGTAATCTGTGTATTACTCTTACTATAACATAAAAATGACATTTCAAATTCCAAGGGCTTCAAAAATACCACTTTGGGCATGAGGCAGGAACAGAACCTCTAGTGAAGTGGTGAATGGTTGGCAAATTTCAGCTGCGCAGAAGTGGCCTCTGACATTCTGCACATTCCCCAAAGGGAGAAGGCCTCTCAGACTTGCTCTTTCACAGTCAAACCTAGGACTCTAGGGAGTCAGCAAAGGTTATATGAATGTGTGAAACCTCTGAGCTGAGCTTCTGGTTCTGTCCATGTGGTGCCATAGGGACAATCAGAAAAGTGGAAAGTCCAGTCAATTGAACTAGCTGCTTCAACTACAAAACTGGGCCCATCCCTTCCCCATATGGCTCAGTGACAGCATCGATCAAACCATTTATACTTGTTGGCATGCAGACAATAAGCCCAGTTATTAGACAGAAATGATCCCTTTCCCACCAATAGCCACCCCTTCTTGCACAGACAGAACCAAAAGCATGCCTGACACTCTCTGGCTATTAACTTAAGTTGTTGGCTTACCCTTTGTTCAAAAAATTTTTGAAGCTGCTTCTTGGCAGGAGTGTGGAGGGGGCCCAAGGACTTCTCAGCATGAGATGAAAGCAATCCAGCTTGCAGGCAGGCAGGGAGGCATGGAGGAAGAGAGGCAGCCAGACCGAGATCTGCATCCTGTCTGCTCTTGCAGGCTCTGTGACTGTGGGCAAGTTCCTCCACCTCTCTGGGCCTTTCTGTCCTCACCTGCAGAAGAGGAGCATATTTTGCATTCAGTTGCTTGCTCTAAGAACTAAATACACCTTAGCAATACGCCAGCCACGACATCCCTGTGTTATTATAAGTATACTGAAGAAAAAATCTGTGTTTGTTATTAAAGCATAATATCCTTGAAATTATCTTCTGGTCTACAGCTTTCATTCTCATTTGCCTTTCTCAGTTCAGCAAAGGCCTCTTTTCTGGCTAGAGAAATGTCTTGGATTTTAGGTTCAAGGCAGTTTGGTTTTTGGGTGGGGTGGGCTCAGTATAGTCTGGGGCATCCTAGTTGGAGTCTGTTTCCTGCAGCTTGCCCATGTCTTCAAAATATCTGGTAAATACCAAAAGCAAATTTCACTGAGCTGGTAATTCCAGGGGAAACAGAATTTCAGACTGTTTACCAAGAAGACTCCCAGGTAGGCACTAAACTATTTGGTCTGATTTTTACCACTGGGGACAAGTTTCCTTTTGAGTTCTCCCAATTCTCCTGCTGCAGAGGCAAGAATCCTTTTGGGGTTAGAGCGCTGGCAGTTCTGTGGGCTTTGCAAGCCCCACACATTTCTTGGTCCTCTCCAGAAGGCTGGAGTAACAGGAGCAGTATAAAAAGTATATTCAGTTTTCTGTGTCTGGAAGCAGACCAACCCGAAGTATGGAGAACAGCAGACTGTATTAAAAGACCAGCTGAGAACACCATCTTTATACAGACAGAGGGAGAAAGGAACACTTTATGAATGTGGCTGTACCCTTGCTGAGCTGAGCTCCCCATCAGTTAGTACCTGGTCACGTGGCTGGGGCAACCATCCAGATGGGCAGGAAAGTCATCTCACCCACCTGAGGGATGGATGAGGGGACAGAGGAAGGTCACCCCTCTGGCCCACAGCAGAGCTTGGATTTTCATCTGTGCTATTCAGCCCTCAAGTCTGAGCTCGGAACCTTGGGAATCATGGAAAGTCTGAGGGACCCTGTCACAGTAGACTGATCAGCTGGTGACTTTGAGCAAGCAGTTAAACCTCTCTGCAGCCTCAGTTTCTCCATCAGTACGAATGGGAATCAGAAGAAGCTCTGCCTCAGAAACCAGGTGTATGGATTCAGTGATTTAATATACCAAGAGATTATCAACAATATCTGTATACAGTAAGTGCTCACATGTTGTTATTTATGGGTGTGATGATTATTCCCCTTCATGTATCACAGCCTTGCCATGGTGAAGGGGTTTCCCTAACTCAATGAAGCTATGGGCCATGCTGTGCAGGGCCACCCAAGATGGATAGGTCATAGTGAAGAGTTCTGACAAAATGGGGTCCACTGGAGGAGGAAATGGCAACCCACTCCAGTATTCTTGCCATTAGAGCCCCACCTGGAGAACCCCATAAACAGTATGAAAAGACAAAAAGATGTGACACTGAAAGATGAGCCCTTAGCAGTTGGAATGTGTTCAATATGCTACTGGGGAGAAGTGGAGGGCAGTTACTATCAGCTCCAGTAAGAATGAAGCGGCTGGGCCAAAGTGGGAACAACGCTCAGCTGTGGATATGTCTGGTGGTGAAAATAAAGTCTGATGCTATAAAAATAATATTACATAGGAACCAGGAAAGTTAGATCCATGAATCCAGGTAAATTGGACACAGACAAGCAGGAGATGGCAAGATTGAACGCTGACATTTTAGGAATCAGTGAACTAAAATGGACAGAAATGGGTGAATTTAATTCATATGACTAGTATATCTATTACTATGGGCAATCCCTTAGAAGAAATAAAGTAGTCCTCACAGTCAACAAAGAGTCCAACATGCAATAATTGGGTGCAACCTCTAAAATGACAGAATGATCTTAGTTCATTTCCAAGGTAAACAATTCAACATCACAGTAATCCAAGTCTATGCCCCAACCACTGATTCCAAAGAAGCTGAATTCGATGAGTTCTATGAAGACCTACAACACCTTCTAGAACTAACATCAAAGAAAGACATTCTTTTCAACATAGGGAATTGGAATCAAGATTAGAAAGTTAAGAGATACCTGGAATAACAGGCAAGTTTGGTCCTGGAATACAAATGAAGCAGGGCAAAGGCTAACAGAGTTTACTCGAGAGAACACACTGGTAACAGCAAACACCCTTTTCCAACATAAGAGATGACTCTACACATAGACATCACCAGATGGTCAATATCAAAATCAGACTGATCATGTTCTTTGCAGTTGAAGATTGAGAAGCTCAAAAACAAGAGCTGGAGATGACTGTGACTCAGATCATGAGCTCCTTACTTCAAAATTCAGGCTTAAACTGAAGAAAGTAGGGAAAAACACTAGACCATTCAGGTATGACCTGAATCAAATCCCTTATGATTAAACAGTGGCGGTAATAAATAAATTCAAAGGATTAGGTCTGATAGACAGGATGCCTAAAGAACTATGGACAGAGGTTCGTAACATTGTACAGGAGGCAGTGACCAAAACAATCCCAGAGAAAAAGAAAGAAGGCAAAGTGGTTGTCTGAGTAGACTTCACAAATAACTGAGGAAAGAGGAGAAACGAAAGTTAAGGGAGAAAGGGAAAGATATACTCAACTGAACATGGTTTCAGAGAATAGCAAGGAGAGATAAGGCCTTCTTAAATGAACAATGCAAAGAAACAGAGAAAAACAATAAAATGGGAAGGACTAGGCCCCGCCGGCGCAGACGCGAGAGACGCTGGCTCCGCGCAACCGACCACGTGCAGGAGCAGCTGTGAAGAGATATTCCACAGCCAAGATAAGAGAAAACCAAATAAGACGGTAGGTATTGCGAGGGGGCATCAGAGGGCAGACACACTGAAATCATACTCACAGAAAACTAGTTGATCTGATCACATGGACCACAGCCCTGTCTAACTCAGTGAAACTAAGCCATGCTATGTGGGGCCACCCAAGATGGAAGGGTCATGATGGAGAGGTCTGACAGAATGTGGTCCACTGGAGAAGGGAATGGCAAGCCACTTCAGTATACTTGTCTTGAGAACCCCATGAACAGTACCAAAAGGCAAATGATAGGATACAAAATGAGGATTTCCCCAGGTCGGTAGGTGCCCAGAATGCTACTGGAGGTCAGTGGAGAAATAACTCCAGAAATAATGAAGGGATGGAGCCAAAGCAAAACAAATACCCAGTTGTGGATGTGACTGGTGATAGAAGAAATGTCCGATGCTGTAAAGAGCAATATTGCATAGGAACCTGGAATGTTAGGTCTGTGAATCAAGGCAAATTGGAAGCAGTCAAACAGGAGATGACAAGAGTGAACATAGACATTCTAGGAATCAGCTAACTAAAATGGACTGGAATGGGTGAATTTAACTCAGATGACCATTATAGCTACCACTGTGGTCAGGAATCCCTTAGAAGAAATGGAGTAGCCATCATGGTCAACAAAAGAGTCCAAAATGCAGTACTTGGATGCAATCTTAAAAATGACAGAATGATCTCTGTTCATTTCCAAGGCAAACCATTCAATATTACAGTAATCCAAGCCTATGCCCCAACCAGTAATGCTGAAGAAGCCAAAGTCAAATGGTTCTATGAAGACCTACAAGACCTTTTAGAACTAACACCCAAAAAAGATATCCTTTTCATTATAGGGGACTGGAATGCAAAAGTAGGAAGTCAAGAAACACCTGGAGTAACAGGCAAATTTGGCCTTGGAGCATGGAATGAAGCAGGACAAAGGCTAATAGAGTTTTGCCAAGAGAACGCACTGGTCATAGCAAACACCCTCTTCCAACAACACAAGAGAAGACTCTATACATGGACATCACCAGATGGTCAACACCGAAATCAGATTGATTATATTCTTTGCAGCCAAAGATGGAGAAGCTGTATACAGTTAGGAAAAACAAGACCAGGACCTGACTGTGGCTCAGATCATGAACTCCTTATTGCCAAATTCAGACTGAAATTGAAGAAAATAGGGAAAACCACTAGACCATTCAGATATGACCTAAATCAAATCCCTTATGATTATACAGTGGAAGTAAGAAATAGATTTAAGGGACTAGATCTGGTAGATAGAGTGCCTGATGAACTCTGGACAGAGGTTCGTGACATTGTACAGAAGACAGGGACCAAGACCATCCCCATGGAAAAGAAATGCAAAAAAGCAAAATGGCTGTCTGAGGAGGCCTTACAAATAGCTGTGAAAAGAAGAGAAGCGAAAAGCAAAGGAGAAAAGGAAAGATACAAGCATCTGAATGCAGAGTTTCAAAGAATAGCAAGGAGAGATAAGAAAGCCTTCCTCGGCGATCAATGCAAAGAAACAGAGGAAAACAACAGAATAGGAAAAACAAGAGATCTCTTCAAGAAAATTAGAGATATCAAGGGAACATTTCATGCAAAGATGGGCTCGATAAAGGACAGAAATGGTATGGACCTAACAGAAGCAGAAGATATTAAGAAGAGGTGGCAAGAATACACAAAACTGTACAAAAAAGATCTTCATGACCAAGATAATCATGATGGTGTGATCACTCACCTGGAGCCAGACATCTTGGAATGTGAAGTCAAGTGGGCCTTAGAGAGCATCACTAAGAACAAAGCTAGTGGAGGTGATGGAATTCCAGTTGAGTTATTTCAAATCCTGAAAGATGATGCTGTGAAAGTGCTGCACTCAATATGCCAGCAAATTTGGAAAACTCAGCAGTGGCCACAGGACTGGAAAAGGTCAGTCTTCATTCCAATCCCAAAGAAAGGCAATGCCAAAGAATGCTCAAACTACCGCACAATTGCACTCATCTCACACGCTAGTAAAGTCATACTCAAAATTCTCCAAGTCAGGCTTCAGCAATACGTGAACCGTGAACTTCCAGATGTTCAAGTAGGTTTTAGAAAAGGCAGAGGCACCAGAGATCAAATTGCCAACATCCGCTGGATCATGGAGAAAGCAAGAGAGTTCCAGAAAAACATCTATTTCTGCTTCATTGACTACACCAAAGCCTTTGACTGTGTGGATCACAATAAACTGGAAAATTCTGAAAGAGATGGGAATCCCAGACCACGTGACCTGCCTCTTGAGAAACCTGTACGCAGATCAGGAAGCAACAGTTAGAACTGGATATGGAACCACAGACTGGTTCCAAATAGGAAAAGGAGTACGTCAAGGTTGTATATTGTCACGCTGCTTATTTAACTTCTGTGCAGAGTACATCATGAGGAACGCTGGGCTGGAAGAAGCACAAGCTGGAATCAAGATTGCTGGGAGAAATATTAGTAACCTTAGATATTCAGATGACACCATCCTTATGGCAGAAAGTGAAGAGGAACTCAAAAGCCTCTTGATGAAAGTGAAAGAGGAGAGTGAAAAGGTTGGCTTGAAGCTCAACATTCAGAAAACAAAGATCATGGCATCTGGTCCCATCCCTTCATGGCAAATAGATGGGGAAACAGTGGAAACAGTGTCAGACTTTAATTTTTTGGGCTCCAAAATCACTGCAGATGCTGATTGCAGCCATGAAATTAAAAGACGCTTACTCCTTGGAAGGAAAGTTATGTCCAACCTAGATAGCATATTAAAAAGCAGAGACATTACTTTGCCAACCAAGGTCCGTGTAGTCAAGGCTATGGTTTTTCCCGTGGTCATGTATGGATGTGAGAGTTGGACTGTGAAGAAAGCTGATCGCCGAAGAATTGATGCTTTTGAACTGTGGTGCTGGAGGAGACTCTTGAGAGTCCCTTGGACTGCAAGGAGATTCAACCAATCCATTCAAAAGGAGATCAACCCTGGTGTTCATTGGAAGGACTGATGCTAAAGCTGAAACTCCAATACTTTGGCCACCTCATGCGACGAGTTGAGTCACTGGAAAAGACTCTGACACTGGGAAGGATTGGGGGTAGGAGGAGAAGGGGATGACAGAGAATGAGATGGCTGGATGCCATCACCTACTCGATGGACATGAGTTTGAGTGAACTCCGGGGCTTGGTGTTGGCAGGGAGGCCTGGCGTGCTATGATTCATGGGGTCGCAAAGAGTCGGACACGACTGAGTGACTGAACTGAACTGAACTGAGAGATCTCTTCAAGAAAACTGGAGATATCAAAGAAACATTACATGCAGTGATGGGCATTATAAAGGACAGAAACAGTAAGGACCTAACAGAAGCAGAAGATATTAAGAAGAGATGGCAAGAATACACAATATATAGAATATAGAAAAACTATACAAAAAAGGTCTTAATGATCAGGATAACCAAGATGGTTTGGTCACTCACCTAGAGCCATATATTCTGAAATGTGAAGTCAAGTGAGCCTTAGGAAATATTACTTGAACAAAACTAGTGGAGGTGATGGAATTTCAGCTGAAGGGTTTAAAATCCTAAAAAATTATGCTGTTAAAATGCTGTACTCAAAATATCAGGATATTTGGAAAACTCATCAGTGGCCACAGGACTGAGAAAGTCAACTATTATCCCAATCCCAAAGAAAGTCAGTCCAAAGAATGTTCAACTACCACTCAATTTCACTCATCTCACATGCTAGCAAAGTAGTGTTCAAAATCCCTCAAGCTAGCCTTCAGCAGTATGTGAATAGAGAACTTCCAGATGTACAACCTGGGTTTCAAAGAGGCAGAGGAACCAGAGGCCAAATTGCCAACATCTGTTGGATCATAGAAAAAGCAAGGGAATCGCAGAAAAACGTCTACTTCTTCACTGATTACGCTAAAGCCTTTAATTGTGTGGGTCACAAAAAACTGTGGAAAATTCCACAAAGGAGATGGAAGTACCAGACCATATTACCTCTCTCCTGAGAAACTTGTATTTTAGTCAAGAAGCAACAGTTAAAATTGGACGTGGGAACAACTGACTGGTTCAAAACTGGGAAAGGAGTACCACAAGGCTGTGTATGGTCTCCCCGCTTATTTAACTTATATGCAGAGTATATCATGTGAAATATTGAGCTAGATGAATCACAAGCTAGAATCAAGATTTCAAGGAGAAATGTCAACAACTTCAGATATGCAGATGATACCACTCTAAAATGGCAGAAAGTGATGAGGAACTAAGAGCCTCTTGATGAGCGTCAAAGAGGAGAGTGAAAAAGTTGGCTTGAAACTCCACATTGTAAAACTAAGATCATGGCATCTGGTCCCATAAGTTCATGGCAAATAGAAAGGGTGCGGCAGGAGTGGAAGGGATGACATTTTATTTTCTTGGGCTCCAAAATAACTGTGGATGGTGACTGCAGCCATGAAATTAAAAGACACTTGCTCCTTGGAAGGAAAGCTATGACAAACCTAAACAGTGTATTATAAAGCAGAGACATAATTTTACTGACAAAGGTCCATCTATAGTCAAAGCTATGGTTTTCCCAGTAGTCATGTATGCATATGAGAGTTAGACCGTAAAGTAAGCTGAACACTGAAGAATTGATGCTTTAGAAGTGTGGTGCTGGAGAAGACTCTTGAGAGTCCCAAGGACAGTCCCAAGGACAGTAAGGAGATCAAACCAGTCAATCCTAAATCAACCCTGAATATTCATGGAAGGACTGATGCTGAAACTGAAGTTCCAGTACATTGGTCACCTGATGGGAAGAGACCTTGGACTCATTGGAAAAGACCCTGATGCTGGGAAAGATTGAAGGCAAAAGGAGAGAGGGCAGCAGCGGATGAGATGGTTAGATAACATCACTGACTCAATGAACATGAATTTGAGCAAACTCTGGGAGACAGTGGAGGAAAGAGGAGCCTGGCATGCTGCAGTCCCAGTAGATTTTAGGACTTTTCTGGTGTTTTCTGCACAGTGATGACCTATGCTGCTCTCTGGACTGGACTGAGACAAACAGAACTTTCTAGGTAAAATCTTTTCATATAGTAACCTCTATTAGTTATTCAGCAATATTTACTATGTGCCTAATGATACTGAGTGCTTGCTGGTTGCCAGGTAGAGCAGGGAACATGATAGATGCCATGTTTGTTGTCAGGAAGTTCATGTTCTAGAAGGGAGATGGGCATTAAATATGTGCTTAAAAGCATCATTATATGCACTATCGTAGGGATTAGCATGGGGGCTTCCCTGGTAGCTCAGTGGGTAAAGAATCCACCTGCAATGCAGAAGACCCCAATTTGATTCCTGGGTCAGGAAGATCCCCTGAGGGAAGATCCCCTGAAGATAGGATTCCTGGGCTTCCCTGGTGACTCAAATGGTAAAGAATCTGCCTGCAATGTGGGAGACCTGGATTCGATCCCTGGGTGGGAAGATCCCCTGGAGGAGAACAACCCACTCCAGTATTCTTGCCTGGAGAATCCCCATGAAAAGAGGAGCCTGGTGGGCTACAGTCCATGGGGTCACAAAGAGTCAGACACGACTGAGCAACTAAACACAGCACAATGCAGGCAATAGCATAATGAAAGAAAAGGCAAAGAATGAAAGAATCTGACATAAAGTGGGGGGATGGTGGACAGTCAGAGAAAATTATATTTAAGCTGAAGCTTGAAGTTTGCAGAGAAGTTAGTTGACCAGATAAATCAGGGTAGAACAGATTAATTGTTCATTCACTTATTCAATAATTATTTATTGAATACCTCCTCTTGCCAGTCACTGTTCTAGAATATTAGGAAATGCTGTTGAGCAAATCAGACCCAAATAGCTATGCTTATAGAGTTAAATTCTCAATTGTTCTGATTATCTATGGTGATGGAACCAACCACCTAAAAACTTAGTGAGTTAAGACAACCATTTTATCTGACTCACGATTGTTTGTGCCAGGAAACTGGGAACGGCTTTGCAGGCTGGTTCATCTCCACATGGCATCACTGGGGCTTCATCACTCACATGATTAGATTTTGTCTTGGGTGGAGGATAAGTGATGTTGGCTGATGGCTGGGAACTCTACTGGAGCTGCCTACTAGCCTGCCATATGGCATGGGCTTTACAGAGTGAGCATTCCAAGAGATCTTGGAAGAAGCTTCAAGGCTTCTTTTCCTTTGTTCTCTTTTTAAAAAAATGATACTGATTTATGCTTCAAGTCTTCTTATGATCTAGCCTCAGATGTCTCAAAATTCACTTCTGTCCCTGTCTATTGGTCAAGCAAATCACTAAGGCCAACCTAGATTCAAGATAAGGGAAAGTAGACTACATCTCTCCATAGGAGGAGGAATAAAGGATTTAGGTCATTGTTAGCCTACCATATGGAGAGGAATCAATATATTCTATTTTGAAGGTCTCTAAGGTCACAAGTGTGCATACAGCCTCTGACTCTGAGTTCAAAGCCAGATGCAGATTACTGGAATTTGGGGCTTTTAATGTTTACATTTTTTAAATTCACTTTGGCAACAGCAAAGCAATGAACATAAATTGGACACCTCTGACACACACTTACATAGCAGGAGTCAGCAAACCAAATATAACCCTCTGCTTGTTTTTATAAATAAAGTTTTACTTGAACACAGCTATGCTCATTTGTTTATTTTTTGATCGTGGCTGCTTCTACACTGCAATGAGTAGTTGAAAGTTTGTGACAGAGACTGTCTGGCCCACAAAGCCTAAAACATTCACTATATGACTTTTTATAGAAAAAGTTTGCTGACCCTTGCCATTTATAATGATCTAATAAATATCATTAATTAGATATTTATGAAGCACCAGTTACTGGACTAGGACTTTATATGCATTAAGTTGTTTGATCCTCATGCCAGTCCTTTGAGAAAGGTATTACCCCCGTTTTATAGATAGAACATAAAAATTCAAGGAGGTTAAATAACGTTTCCAAGATCACAATGACTTGTAGAACTGGGATTTGAATCCAAGTTGTCTGATGTTAGGGACCTGGCTCTTTTAGACTTTGACAATAGATTTGCAGGATACCAGTCACTTAAACTCACAATTGCAGTAAGTGACAACTGAAGCACACAAGGCATCCCCGAGGGCCAATCATTGGGGTAGACTCTTTCAGGCCATGATGAGGTGCTTATACTTTAGTCAGGAAGCAGTGGGAGACAAGGTTAGAGTATTGAAGGACAACGGAGGGTGGGAGCAGGGCAGATTGGGCCTTATACCCCTAGGATGTCCCTGGGGCTCAAGCCCCTCGGCTTATGGTCTGGGATCCATATTTGTCCCCTGGATAATGCCTATGGGGCCCTCCATACTGGTGCTGCTTTCACAGGTTGCTGACTAGAGGCAAAGTTAGGGAGATAACAGCAGGAATGCAAAGATGGAGATGGAGGAGAGAAACTTAAGGAGAGGGGTGGTAGCCAAGATAGTGACTTCTCAAAGCTGCTCATGACCTCATTTCTGGTGTTGGTGAATGTGTTAGATTACATGGCAAGGAGAATTAAGGTTGCAGATGGGATGAAAGTTGCTAATCAGCTAGCATTACAATAGAGAGATAAAATTCTTGAATTATCTATGTGGGCCAAATGTAATCACAAGGGTCCTTTAGAATGAAGGAAGGAAGCAGAAGAGCAATCAGAGATAGTTAAAGATGCTACACAGCTGAAGGAGCCTGGAAAGGTCAAGGTAACAGATGCTTCCCTGGAGCCTCTAGAAGGAAAGCAGCTCTGCTATTACCTGGACTGTAGCCCAGTGAGACCCATTTCAAATTTCTGACCTTCAGGACTGTAGGACAACAAATCTGTGTTGTTTTAAGCCACTTATTTTGCAACAATTTGTTATAACAGCAATAGAGAGCTAAGACCGGGGGCAGCCCACTGGGTCATCATGTTGCAAACCCAAGCACTTCAATGGTAGTAGCACTTCAATGAGGGAGGGAGGCAAGAAGTCCTAACTAAATTAGAGGAGATGACCTTTGAGACAAAAATCCCATCAGTGAAGCAAAAAGCCTAATGCTGATGTGTTTGGTGCATTCATAGCTCTTGATGTTCACAATAGTAGCAGCATCCTTGACTATGACTGAGCACTTAACTATGCACGAGGCATCTGCGTACATTCCTATTCTGTGCAGCGGTTCATGACAAAGGATTTGGGCTCTACTTTTCTATATGAAGAAAGACTCAGCCCAAGTGACCTACACAAGGTTACACACGTAGTAAGGTGTTCCGAACTCAAATTTCACTCCATCATGCCACACTGTTAGAGCAACTCGACCACAAATTTGATTTGCACATTGTTTGGGGGAGAGGAAAGACAGAAGGTTATGTATCCTACAGGGCAGAGATGCCATCCGTCCTAGTTACCACTTAACCCCTCTGCCTAAACACTATCTAGAGCATAGGAGGCACTGCAAGTACAGATTTTCCCCCCGATGAGTGAATGAATAAATAAAGGGCTGGGTGAAAGGAAACTCCCAGTGCAGGAAAATGGAAACCTCAGTTACAATCAAAGAGCCTTAGAACTGGAAGTGACTTTAGAAATGATTTAGTACACTTTACCTTTGCAGATGGGAAAACTGGGTCCTAGTGAGCAGAACAGTGATCTCAAGAGTGAGTCAAAACGTGCTCTGCCTAGAAGGGATGGTTTTGGATGAATACACATTTAAGAAGAGCAGGTTATTGGATTAGGAACCAGAACTTCACATGTAACTGATTCCATTCCAGATATTCTAAGCTGAGCTCTACAAGATAAAGGCTAATGTGGGTCATTCTACTATCTCACTTTCAGGACTAATCATTATCTACACACAGTGGGAGAATGGGGGATGCCCAAGCAGATAAGAGAGAAGGCAAGAGAACACAGGGACTGACTTTTAAAGTTGATCCTTTTCTTCAGCCCTGGGTGAAGTCATAGGTATTAACTGAACCTGGAAAACAGTTGTGTTTTCACCACAGTTCAACCATATTACACATGTTGAAGCATGCAAAACTGAGAAGGAGAAGGTTATAGAAGCAGGTGGACAGGGGAGTAGTTGAAAGCAGTTTTTGTAAAAGGAGAAAGAGATCTGGAGCAGGAATGTCTTTTCCCTTCAGGGAAGCTAAGACACCTGGGCCACCTGAGACTGGTGAGAATGTAGCTAATAAGTGAATGCAAAACTGTGTGAGCTCCAGAGAACCTGAGGGCTTTAGACCACGTCAGTCCTTTAGAGGCTAGAGGATAGTCTATCAGAGATAGACTAGGCTATAAAATGATTGCGTAGCTTCATCTGTTGTGTTAGGCAACACGTGAAGGTCAGTGTTTCAATTGGCTGGATAAAAAGTTCAAAGTTTTCTCTTTGTTCATTGTAAGGAAAATGTAAATGACAATTCAAAGGCATGCTTTATAGACTATGGTTTAGGGTGGTAGTAAGAGGCTCTTAATTTGGAGAACTGGTTCTCCACAAAATAGAAAAGATTTGATATGATAGTATAATCAGACACAGACAGACGTGATTTATTGCCAAAGGAAGACAGCACAGGCGTCGCTAAGAACTTGAACTTCGAGTCAAGATGGACCATGCTTTACTTTCTGGGGACATTGGCTTAAGCTGCTTCATCTATGAAAAGATAGCAATAATAGTAACCCTTTCATAGGGCTTCCCTTCTATTCTCAGAGTGCTTCCTTGGTGGCTCAGATGGTAAAGAATCTGCCTGCAATGCAGGAGACCTGGGTTCAATGCTTGGGTTGGGAAGATCCCCTGCAAAAGAAAATGGCTACCCACTCTAGTTTTCTTGCCTGGGAAATCCCATGGACAGAGGAGCCTGGTGGGCTACAGTCCATGGGGTTGCGGAGAGCTGGACACGACTGAAGTGACTAACACATTTTTAGGATTGTTTCTGTTTTTTAAACTTTTTAATTGGAGGATAATTGCTTTACAATTTTGTGTTGGTTTCTGCTGTACAACAACATGAACCAGCTATAAGCATGCATATATCCCCTCCCTCTTGAGAATCTCACCCGCCGACCCCTTATCCCACCCCTCCAGGTCATCACAGAGCACTGAGCAGAGCTTCCTATGCTTTACTGCAGCTTTCCACTAGCTTCTATTTTATACATGGCAGTGTATATATGTCAGTGCTACTCTTTGAATTTGTACACCCCTTTCCTTCCTCTGCTGTGTCCATAAGTCCATTCTCCATACAATTATTGTGAGGATGAATTAACATAGGTAATACACATAGTGCATAGTAGATGCTTGCTAAACACATTTCTAAACTCCTGGTCATGTTTTTCATAACTCTGAATACTTTAGTGAAGCTATGGTGTATACACGCTTTCTCTGCCTTCCTGGTTGATCTTTTTAAATATTAGATAACATGTGCCCAGAGGAAGAGATGAAATTAACACTCATCCTCCAGCTTTGCAGCCAAATGTGTCCTGGAATAGGAATGGACAAAGGAGTCTTTGTGTGGAATGCACACCCAGCCACTTAGGGTGTGGGCAGGGGTCTCTTATTTGCTCACCAGCAGTCTCATGCTGAAGACTGTGCCTCTGTCTACCTTGTTGTCGATGTTCAGTTACTAAGTCGTGTCTGACTCTTTGCAACCTCATGGACTGTAGCACATCAAGCTCCACTGTAAACCCAGGGCCATTTTCCTGTGGTCTTCCCTTCATTCAGGCCTCTTATTTACAAAGACAAACACATATAGCTTTTACATAGGCACCATGTGAGCAAGCCTTGGATCTTTCCTCATATCAATTCCACGTAAATGTGATTCGGTTCCTTTACTAAATACTGGTGGGTGATTTTTTTTTACAAGTGTCTGGTGAGCAAAACCAGGAAAGGTGCTCCACGGAGGCAGGCTGTGTGGACCCCAGGAAAAAAAATCTGAAAACCCAGCTTCCCTGGAAGTACTGTCCTGATGTGCTGACTGACGTGTTTGCTGATTAAATTCTTAACCCATACCTATTTGGGGCTTGCGTCAGTTTTGCGTCTTTGATCCTTAATTTTGCAGTGCTTTGGTTCCCAATTTATTGTTTTTTTTTTCAGTAAACTGCATAAATGACTCATCAGCAGGAAATGTGGATAAATAGTCAACCTAACTGAAAACACAAATAAACATATTTCTTGTGTGGGGAGGAGTTGCTTAAAGGGGAAAGAACTGTGGGAGGACAGACTGTAGTTCCCAGGGCAAAATCTACTTTCTGTGGAATTCTAGCCCCTTTCTCTGGGACAGAGATAGCAGAAGCTCAGCTGCTAAGGGGACAAATATCCATATGGGGAATTTGGGATTATTGGTTTCAAACTGGCTGTCTCTTCATAAGGAACTTAAGTGATTTTTGAAGACTTTTCTGATAAGCGTGTGAATGTGTGTGTGCACGCATGTTCACCCACATGTGCCTGCTGTAATCCTTATGAATGATCATCCTGGTCACTCATATGACTAATAATATGACCTCATATAAACAGAGGTCTAATTCTATTTATTTTTTTTGGCAAGTCGTGCAGCTTGAGGGATCTTAGTTCCCTGACCAGGGATCAATCTCAGGCCCTTGGCAGTGAAATCACGAGTCCTAACCATTGGGCCACCAGGGAATTCTCAGAATGGAGGTAGAATTCTATCAGTCACTAAACATACAATGACACTGAGCATTATAAAACATACCATGAAAGGACTGAATGAGGACTAGGAGGTAGATAAGATTGTTCCCATATGGGCACGGTCTTTGGGGACATAAATACAGTTTCTTGATTATAACGTCCACATGCCCTTTGATTCCAAAATCTTCTGAATTTCCATGTAAACAATTGTGCCAGCATGGCAATCACAGGGAGAAGTTACAGGAACCTGTGTTGTATCTCTTGACAGAGATGAAAGAGGCAGAGCAGCGGTGGTGATGAAAGTGTTGCATCAGAAGTGCCTTTCCATATTTCATGTCTGGAGCAAAGCCAAGTTGCAAAGTTCAGGAGGCCCCCTGAGCCCGCTGGAGAGACTTGACTTGATGACTCATGAGAGGTGGAAATATTTCTCTTCCTTTGTTCAGGCCTGATCATCAACTCCCTCTGCTCTCCCACCATTGCCTCCTGTGAGTCCTTGAGGTGGGTATTTCCCCTATCTTTCCCATCTGTGATGTGCCTGACAGTTTGCTGGCATACCACACTGGCAGGGATGGGATCACTCCCAGGAAGTTTCTCTCCATTATGACTTTTTCTGTTTAATATAGAAAACGCAAACCTCCAGTTAATTTTCTGATACTGGAGACCTAGAAATTTGGCAAATGCAAAATAAAATTCAAGGCAATGTGTTATCTAGTCACAATGAAGTGGAAATGCTTGTGTTGTGTTTTAAAGGAGTGATTAATACTAAAGTTAAAAAATGTTAAATTTAGTTAAAAGTATAAAGAATTAAAATTATGGGCACCATCACTTCATAATAATGTATCAAAAATTGGCAAAAGGCAGAGGGGAATTGAAGACTCTTCCTACAAAACCCCAAATAACTTTATTAAATGCTGAAGTATCAGGATGTAGTGTCTAGACACTGGCTACACTCAATTAAGTTGCAGGAGAAAGCCAAAGTAGACTCTCTGACTCTGGGAATTCTGATTCAGGAGGAATAGAGAGATATAGAAACACTTTTAGGACAGCCAATTTGGCAGATCTTGTAAGCAAACCGCTTAGTGATATATGGCATGAAAATTCATCTTGATTATGAGCTTAAAGTATTCCCTCATGTTGATACTGCCTTCAATATCTTTCCAATTTTACTAGATTCAGATTTCTGGTTTTGAGAGACTACTACAGTTCTACCACTCCTAATAAAGACAGCTGTTAATACTGGTTTGGTGCCGACTATCCCCTTGTAGTTCTAAACACAGTTCTAAGTGATACGCAACTATTATCTCATTCAGTCCTCATAACACGTTCATGAGATGAATGTGCATATTATCCGCACTTGACAAGTGTGAGACAGAGGCACTGAGAGATGCCGAGAACTATCTAAGCTTATGCATCTTGTGGGAGGAGGGGAGGGGCGGGATTTGATCAGAGAAGCACTTTCTCTGGCCATGGGACACTTACACACAAAGAGCAGAGACAGGGGCTCCAGAGCTTCCCTTCATTCTGAACTGCTTGCCATGGATGGCCTCTCCCTGCTTGTAGCATCCTGTTGCTTTTTCCCTATCAGCTCTCACAACAGTCATTAATAAGGAGTTATTTGTTTAGTTTCTCTCTCCTTTCCCCAGTTATAAGCTTCTTGAGAGCAGGGACTGCAGGTCTTGCTGAATCCTCAGGTCCTGCAGTGACTCAAACTTAGCATATATAAAATAAAGATTTGCTGAGTCAATGAATTCTCTTCTATGGAGATGTATGATGTTTGGGAAGCATTTATCCACATACCCCTAAAAAGTCAGGACCTTCATGCCTTTCTGAGACATACTTTTAACCTCAAAATGAATAGCCCTTTAATATTTTATTTTTAAAAGTAAAAATTTGGAAGAAAACTCTTCATGGGCTACAGGTAAGGATGAATTTGCTCTTTGCAACAACCAATGTCACAGTATGTATATGTATTTTCATTTAATTAAAAGTGGCAAGGTTAATGAAGTAGTCAAGATTTCAGAGATCTGAGCCAGATGCCCCTGGTCTTACTTAACCATCTGCTAGACAGTAAGCATGTTATGAATGCCTTGTGCCTCCATTTCCCTGCTTATAAAATGGGACCAATAAAAGAACCTATCGTAATAAGGATGGTTATGAGAAATGAATGAATTAATGTATGCATAAGTGATGCCTGGCACATATTAGTTGTTATATAAATATTAACTACTATTCCTAATGTGTTACTATTTTATGGTATTACATCTATTTTCCTACCATCTTTACTAAGCTTGTTTATCATCACTGAACATTATTCTTATTACTTTAGTATTTCATATTTTCTGGACTCATAGTTTGTTCAATGATTTGCTCATATATTCAGTCTTTTAACATTTTTTTTTTTTTTTTTAGTATTTATCATGAGCCAGGAACATAAGAACATCTGAATTACTTCTTTTGAGCACATGAAAAAATATCATCAGCCTACCTTAGTTGAAAAATTTTCCCTTTTTCCCTGTAATTACAGACATATTTAGTGGTCTGTCTCACTGGCAGAGAACCTCACTAACATTTCTGCCAGAAACTATTTCCTAGGAAATTTTTATTTCTTTCTTAACTCAGAAAATTTATATGTAGATGCCTAAACATTAAAAAAGGAATCAGTTTTGTCCTTCTTTCATTTCTTTATCTTTCCTCTACAATATCTTTATTGAGTATATGCTAACTTCCATCTACGCTGAGTCACTTGGTAGCTACAGATGTGCCAAGTCTCCTCTCCTTGTGGAGGACACTGGGAAGAAAGCTGTCCAACAGAAAGCACACAAATATATCTGTGATTCCATATTATTTAAGTGTTATAGAGAAAAAATTTTAAATGTCATGAGAGAATAATAATGGGTGACTAGATTTAGAATGATAGGGTCAGCAACAGGTCCCCGAGGAAGTGACAGTCAAGATGAAGAAAGGATGTTTTATAAATAAGTTATTTGTATTTTTTTTAAGATTCTGCATATAAGTGATATCACATGATATTTGTCTTTCTTTGTCTGAGTTACTTCACATAGCATGATAATCTCCAGGATACAAATGAACTTGTTTACAAAACAGAAACAACTTACAGACATAGAAAACAAATTTGTTATTACCAGTGGGTGGGAAGGAAGGATAGATTGGGAGTTTGGGATTGACACCTACACATTACCTTATTTAAAATACGGTTATGGTAGGTCCATCCAGGACCTACTGTATAGCACAAGAAACTCTGCTCAATACTCTGTAATCACCTAAATGGGAAAATAATCTGAAAAATAATACATACACACACAAACAAACACACATAGGGCTTCCCTGGTGGCTCAGGCATAAAGAATCCACCTGCAATGCAGGAGACCCAGGATCGATCCCTGGGTTGGGAAGATCCCCTGGAGAAGGGAATGGCACCCGGCTCAAGTATTTTTGCCTGGAGAATCCCATGGACAGAGGAGCCTGATGGGCTACAGTCCATGGGGTCACAAAGAGTTGGACATGACTGAGAGACTAATACTTTCACTTTCATATATATGTATAAGTCAATCACTTTGCTGTACACCTGAAACTAACACATCTTTAATCAATTATATGCAGATATAAAATAAAAAAAAATTAAGAAAAGAATGGATGGAGGGCTTTGAGGGCAGAGGGAAGGGACTGGACTGTGTGAGGAGCTTGGGGCAGAAGAACCCACATAGTTGCTGCAGGGCCTGAAGGGAGACCCTGGTAGAGAAGAGACACAATGGGGTGGGTGAGGGGTTCCACTGGCAAGGCAGGCTGGTTCAGGGCTGTGTGCTTTATGGTCAGGGGCAAGTATTGGCTTTGAAGGGTTGTAAGCAGTGGAGTTTCACATGTAGGTTTACTTTTGAGAAGGATCACCCTGTGCTCTGGGATCCCTTGGGACCATAGCCCACCAGGCTCCTCTGTCCATGGGATTTCCCAGGCAAGAATCCTGGAGAGGGTTACCATGGCCTCCTCCAGGGGATCTTCTCAACCCAGGGATTGAACCCAGGTCTCCTGCATTGCACATGGATCCTTTGCCATCTGAGCCACCAGAATGATCTTAAAATGCTTAAATGCCCTAATAAATAGAACTGCTACACTTTCACTTAATTGTATACAAACATTTCAGACATTTATCTTGTTTTTTCTGTATGACTCCCTAGTTTCTTTGTGGAACTCACTGTTTCAAACAGGACCCTTTCTGCCACTTTGCTACATCCTGGCTTTGACAGTTTCCGGAAGCTGGCTGGCTCCCCTGCTTGCAGATCCTCAGCTGTGAGTAGTTCTTAATTTAATTCCCTCCCATCCTCACTGGCTCGCCCTCGTTGGGGCCATTTACAGTAAACTTCTGGTTTTGGCAGCAGAAGCCAAAGTGAAATGGAAACCCCATCTCAAATGGATCTATTTTCTCCAACTAGTCTGGGTATTGATTTAGGCTCTCTCTCTCCAAGTAATGACTGCCGAGGCATGACAAGATAAAAAGCACAGGTTCACATTCCTAGGAGCAGCTCAGTTTCTGGGATGAGCAGGGAAGCTCAGAGAAGTGTCTGCATTGGCTCCTGGTGGCCACAACTGCTGGACTAAAGCAGAGCTTGCAAAATACAAATGGCTCTGGGAGCTAGCAGTTAACATCAATGACGAGTAGGCTTCCAGAGACGTGGAAGAAAGATAATTTAGGCAGTGTCTGGATGGAACAGCTGCTCTTCAATTCTAGCCTAAAGCTCTCATGCAAAATATTTTTATATGAAATACTGATTTTTAAATGTTGACAATTCAATTTTATAGATCCTACTGTCCCAGCTGAAGAAAACATAGCTGAAAGCCTGAATCAACCCTGGAGCCACCTTTGTAACTTCTGGTTAGAGCTATTTTCTTCCACAATCTCTCTAGTTCCTTCTTGGCTTGGTGTCATGTTTGTTTTGTATCTTTCCTTCCTGACATGTAAATAGCCTTAAATTAGTCCAGATTTTTTTTTTTCTTCATTCCTCAAGGAAGAGCAAACAACAGAGATCTTTTTTAAATATCAGTTCAGTTCAGTTCAGTTCAGTCGCTCAGTCGTGTCCGACTCTTTGCGACCCCATAAATCACAGCACGCCAGGCCTCCCTGTCCATCACCAACTTCCGGAGTTCACTCAAACTCATGTCCATCGAGCTGGTGATGCCATCCAGCCATCTCATTCTCTGTCATCCCCGTCTCCTCCCACCCCCAATCCCTCTCAGCATCAGAGTCTTTCCCACTGAGTCAACTCGTTGCATGAGGTGGCCAAAGTATTGGAGTTTCAGCTTTAGCATCAGATATATAAATATTCCTCAGAATTTAAAAATTAAAAACATCCACAAATCTTTCTCTTACGAAGGGTCAACAGCTGCCTGAAGCAGAATTTGGAGCAAAGGAACAGAAGATTAGAATAAAGCTTGGAGTAAGAGCTAGATGATCCGCTTTCCCTTTTTAGAACCTTACCTGAAACCCATGTTGATCTTTTGCTCCCTGGAAATGCCCTTCCTTCCTTCCTCTTTCAAAGGATCTCTCTTCTGGCTGAACCGAGGGCTGGAGAACCTTGCATCCAGGTTTGGAAGAACTTTAAGTTCTCCAGTGCTGTGTGACTGACATGGGTGGGTTTTGCTCAATGACAACTTCATTTTCTTGTGGGGAAACCCTCTTCCCTACTGTGATACGGGGGTTGTATCTATCCACATGCCTTTCCCTCCTCTTCCTGGGGACCTGCAATTGAGATCCTAAGGGAGACTGGGAGCAGCATGACAAGGCACACTGACAAGCTGACACCAAAAAAAAGAGCCCACTGGCTGGACAGGCAGAGCTAACTGATGACCATCATACACAACACTGGGTAATGTCAATTTAGGGAAAAGGGTGTTTCCCAGAGAAGTCCTTGCCTAGTTCTCTCATGCTTTGGGAGAGGAAGTGAAAGCTTGGAGATGATGGGTGACCAGTGTGCAGCACAAGAAATGGGTCCTGCAGTTTGTTATCCACTTCTGATACAGCTTCGGAGATTTGAGCATTATTGGTTTGTCGGTCCTCTGCCTCAGTTGCCTTATCTGCAAAGTGATCACAATGGTTTCTGACTCAAATAAATTTTCTGAGAACAAATGAGGTCTTATCAAAGTACACTGTGCCTTGAAAGTACAGAAGTGACTAGTAAACAGATTGCTATGGAGGGTTCACATCCGGTAAAATTAAGTAGCACAAAGACTTGAAGAGAAGGCTTCTTCTTCTATCCCAAATTATTTCAGGGGCTGGAGGACCCTAGTCACACTAATTCTTCACCAAGTCAGATAGCTCTGGAGAAGTTTCTAGTTGTTTATTTTGACCACTGAGAAGTGGCATCGTGTGGTGGCTAAGAGTGGGCTGATGGACCCAGATTCTAATTCTGTGTTTGTCACTTTCTCCTTTGACCTGGGCAAGTGACTGCAACTCTCTGTGTATCAGTTCTCATCTATAAAGGGAATGAATGACTGTAGCTACCACAATAGTGGTGAAGATGGAAGGTGATCAGGAGAGGAAACGCTTAGGAGGCTAGCTGGTACGCACGCAGCTCTCAGTAAATGCTAGCCAGTGAACTTGCTGATGAAGTCTTAGTCCTAGCAGTAATGGTTTTGTTCCTGACTGGGTGAGACCTTGGATACATACCGATTTTTAGGGAGTGTATGGAAGGACCAAGAGTGTGTACATTACAGAAAAGCTGGCTCAAGTGGTCCTCTGCCCTTTCCCTTACTACCCCAGGCAAGTCCTCCAAGGTCAATTGTTAGAGGCAATAGGGTCACCCAGCCTTGTGCTCTGCACAGAGAAAATGCCTTCTTTTACAGTAAATGGAATGATCATGGAGGGAAAGAGAAGGGAAATGAGGCAGCATTGGCCTGATGGTGGTGGTTTTTCTGTCAACTTGCCTCAGTGTCAGCCTAGCATAATGGTTTCTTAGAATCCTTTTCCGAATATGTAGGGTGCATACGCCTCCCTGTTATAACTTCCTGTGCTTTCTTCCTAGCTCCTATCACAAAATTAAATGTTTACTTGTATAGTTAATTGTTAACCATGTCTCCCCCACAAAACTATGAGTTCTATGAAATCAGAGACTATTTCTGTCTCATTCACCACTGAACTCTCCTCTCATCACCCGTCTTTGTATATAGTATGCTCTCAATAAATATTTGCAGAGTAAATGAAAACATGAATCTTTCACAAGCTTCCTGGTTCATTCTGTATCTGAAAACACGAGTCAGGATTAAGTTTGAGACAAAACTGCCCAAACTGATCAGGTAGCTCTTGCTGGAATCTTCATTTCTCTTCCAGAAGAAATTTCTACATGAGGTGGAGGCTGAACACACAGTGACACTTCTCACTGGGAGTAACACAGCCTTGCTCCATCTGGGTTAACACATACACATGGGCTTTGACCATATCAACCTTGTCAGATAAGGAGTCATTCAGCTTGGGCCAGACCTTGGGAATTCAATGAGAAGTTAGACAAATTCCCTGGTCCTCAAAGAATTTGCCTTCTGGAGGGATGATATGGGGAGGGAGGTGGGAGGGGGGTTCAGGATGGGGAACACATATATACCCAGGGTGGATTCATGTCAATGTATGGCAAAACCAATACAATATTGTAAAGTAATTAGCCTCCAATTAAAATAAATAAATTAAAAAAAAAAGAATTTGCCTTCTAATGAAGGAGACCAAAAATTAAAAAGAAGAAAAGATAGCTACGGGTAGTGATGGGAAACATGTTGAAAATGGAAGATACAAGTGAAAGCAGCTGAGGGATGGAAGGAGTCACACAGAACTGGGTGTTCAGGGAAGGCCTGAGGAGGCGGTGGCTGAACTGAGACAAAAATGACGAAGGGAGCCAACCTTATGGAGATCTGAGCAGAGAGGAATCCAGGAAGAGGCAAAGGCCCTAATGGATAAGCTTGGTACGTTTGAGGAGCTGAAAGAATGACATGGGAGCACGTTCAGTCTCCATGGAGTAAAACGAGATCAGACAGGTAAGGAGGACCTGCATCCTGCATAAGGCACGTGTACTTTATCCTAAGTGTGTCAGGAAGAACTTAGAGGGGTTTAGCAGGGCAAAATGGCTTGTCAGGAATTGGCAGCAAAGGCAGTCATATTTTAGCAGTCCAGGTGAGAAACTGGACCTTCTAAGGTGTTGCCTTAGAAGAGCAGTGGTGGACAGGGGAAGATGTATCAATAGATCACCTGCTGATGAACAGGATATGAGGGGAAAAGTGGAATCCATGATGATATTTAAGGATGGATTTGAGCAACTGGGTGGTAATATTTACTTGTTTGGGGGAAAAACAGAAAAGAAGTCGATCGTTGGGGGAAAACTTCCATAAAATTCCGTTTTAGGTTTGAGGCCCTAATGAGATGATCATTTGGAAATGCTGAGCTCAGTGTAGAGGTCTAGGCCTGGAGAGCCACGGAGTCATCAGTATGTCAAGGGGCTCAACTCCATGGCTCTGAATGAGACCACTGGTGCAAAGGACTGAGATCACGAATAAGGAGGGAAGGGAGGTCAACAGCTTGAATATGTAAGCCTATCAATCTATGCTGACTTATTTTAAGCTCTGAATCAGCCTGAGCATTTCTTCAGTTTGTCACCATACTTTGCATCTGAAGAGTCATGCGTTTTATTAGGTATTTGGTATAGAAATTATTACTGTAAGCGATCTGTAATCACATTCTAGAAATCAGTTGGCGGTAACAGATGCACATATGACCAAAGGAAATGCCCCAAACCCACTTCCCATGGTTGTTCCTCTTGCTTGTACACATCTATTTTTAACACTCGTGACTGCAAGGCCAAGTCCCAGGCACTTGAGGGAACTGTGTTTCCCAACAGGGACCCACAGCAACCGGACACAGAGTGGTGTACACTTGTGTGCCAACATTTACTGCTGCCGATTTGGCAACAGAACTCAAACCACAGGGAAATTTAAGAATGACACTTAGCTTGTGTGTGTGTGTGTGTGTGTGTGTGTGTGTTTAGGGAGAGAGGGAATGGTTGCAGGAGACCAGTTCTATAGTTCTAAATGTTTCCCAACACGTCAAAATTTTTCAGAAAACTTTGCTAATATAGGACTTTCTGACTAATGATCAGAAGTATTTACTCATCTCTTTCCTAAGAGCTCATCCTCAAACTCTCAGCTAAGTGAAGTTCATTATTTTCTAAATTGTGGTAGGTCTTGACCCAATAATCTGAGAGGGATTTCTTAAAATTCAAACTCCAACAGATTGCTGTTGTTTGCCTGGAGCTGTGTTTTCATGGTTCCTGAATACTCAATTGAAAAGCTAATTATTGCTTGACAATGGCTTGAACCAGCTACAGATAAATGGTTTGGGGCGGGTGGGGGTCAAAATCAGCTACTCCAGTTAAGTGGCTCAGCTTAAAGGTAGCCTGTTTTGTAGCCATACCCCATTGGTTTGGATTCAGACTCTAAAACTTACCAGTTCTATTAGTGTGGGGAAGTCACCATATATTTTTGGTCTTTTGTTTCATTGTCTATAAAATATGTATTGTAGCCACTCCAGAGTTCTATAAGGACGGAAATGTACTTTCTAAACTAGTAACTGCCATATAAACCTCGTGATAGTGAGAAAAATCCTTACTATTTCTCCATTTGTTCAGAAGGACTTTTGGACGGGAGTGAAGGCTTGGAGGGAGAATTCCCATCTCCAAGAATCTGCTGAGTTCATGAATTCTCAACCGCAGAGGGCCTGGGCCTTAGTGGTCCTGTCTCAGTATACCAAGCAGGCTAGGTGTGAATGTGAATCTATATAGTGGTGACTCAATATGGTCCATTAAGAACTCAGTGACCTTGGTTATATCAGATGAGGAAGAATCGAGCATTTTTTGACCTTTATCACACAAAATCACATTCCCTTTCACACTTCAGTGTTTCATGTTTCTTCTGATTCACTACTTCATGCCCTTTCTGGTCCCACTGTCAGGAGGCTTCAAGGCCCCTTTCTTCAAAGTTAAACTCATGGAGGGGGAGGCAATTAAATAATACTTATTGACCTGTAAAATGCCTAAATCATGGGGCCCAGCAATTATAATTTAAGAATTTATAATGCAAATAGACTCACAAAATTACTCAAAGATATATGGGGAAGATATTGCTGCATTAATTATGATACTAGAGAACTAAAACAACCTAAATCCTAGGGGATTTATTAAATAAATTACAGAATTTCCATACAACCTTTGTAAATAAGATGACAGACATATATTTTACGACTCTGGAATGGGATTGTGTAGTAACAAATGACTGCTGAGGGCCCACTCAGGTTGAAGGTAGGGAAAGTCATTATGGGAAGACACTCCAAAAGTTACCTCCAAGACTATTTATGGATGTTTTTGGCAAGCTTGAAAGTCTGGGTTGCTAGGTTACAGATGAGGCTATTTTTAATTGCCAAGACACTAATTCACTCTTTTTGTTGTGCCGCTGGTTTATTTTGCTAGGAAAATTCACATTGAAGAACCTGTGGTACAGAAATACTCGTTTAAAAAAGAATACTTGGAGAACTCACTTTAGATATATTTAGTAGCTTGCTAGTAGCTAACCAGTTCACACAGGCTGGAATCACTTGATGTCTGAGACAACTCAATTATTATATTGGGCAGTGTTAAAATTACAAGAATAGAACACTTTATATCACCAGAAGATATTCTTTCTTCTCAGTCTTTAATCAACTGACATACCAAGAACTGACTGAAGGATTGTTGTTCAAATATATTTTTAAGATACAGCAGAATTAAAATAAAAGAACATAAGAACCTGGGTCTCCCACACTGCTGGCAGATTCTTTACCATCTGAGCCGATGCCTGACCTGCATAGATGTTGTATATCATATCCATCTATCCATCTAACTAGTATTTATGACATACCTAGCTACTATGGGTCAAGCACTTCCTAGGCATGAGGATTAAAGGGTGGTAATAGCAAACACATGCTCTCAAGAAATTTAGTCTACTGGAGGAAACATTAGTGCAGATAATGTACTACATTAAAAGATAAAGATTTTGGCAGGAAGTGAGAGCTCAGAGGAGAAGTGCAGGGACACACCTTGTACGTGATATCAATACCTCTACCTTTGAAAACGGGTGAAGAGGAAATGGTGAATTCAGTTTCAGGGAAAGTGAAGGTTTAAAATCTTCGGTTTTCTGTACACCCATGTCTGAGCTTCAGGATGACTTGTTCTTTCTACACAAAGGGCAAAAAAAAAAAAAACAAACGAAATAGCTAGTCATTTAATCCTTCATTGGACTAAGTCCCATGAGGTCAGAGCCTATGTTCCTCTTATTTACCAACATGTCCCCTATACCTTCATCATGTCTGTGATGCTCAGCAAGTATGTCTAAAAGGAAAACTGTCTATTGAGTGCAAACGTACGTACAGGAAAGCACACAGATCATAAGTATATAGCATAATTAATTTTCATGATGTGACTATAACCACCAAAATCAAGGTATATTAATGACACCCAGAAGACCCTCAAGCCTCTTACCAGTCATGACCCCTAAAAGGGTAAACACCACCCTGACTTTAATTACCATATCTGAATTTTGCCAGATATTGGACTTCATGTAATAGAATTACATAGTATGCATTCATTTGCCTTTGGCCTCTTTTGCTCAATATTACACTTGAGAGGTTCATCTGTTTCCTTGTATGTTTTAAATCTGTTCATTCTCTTGCTAAGTAACAGTATATTATATGGATATACCACAATTTACTCATTTTTCTGTTGATGGATATTTGGGTTTGGGGCTCTTAAGAATAATGTTGTTATTAATGTTCTTGATTATGTCTTTGGGTGTAAAAATTTCTGTTGGGAATATTCCTAGACATGGAATTGTTGGTTGTTAGTAAATCCCCAGTGCACGCGTTAGTAAACATTAGCTCCTACCAAAGTTTTCGGAGTTTACCAGTTTACATTCCTCTCACACGTTTATGAGCTTCAGTTGCTCCTTATGCTTGCCGTCAACTGGGAATGATCAGTCTTTTTAAATAGTAGCCATTCTGGTGAATCTGTAGTGGCATCTCATTGTGGCTTTCATTTGTATTTCTCTGATAACTAATAATGTTGATCCCCTATTCACATATTTGTGGTAAAATGAATATCCTCTTGTGAAATGCCCTTTTTGCCCACTTTTTTTCTTTCAATTGAGTTACCAGTTCTTTTTCCTTTTGAAGGAGTTCTATGTATATTCTGGATATAATATATATAATCTCTGTTCAGACAGAGGTATCTCAAATATATTCTCCCACTGTGGCTTACCTTTTCACTCTTTTAATGGTATTTTTTGTTTTTATTTTTTCATTTTTTTAAATTTATTTTTTTATTTTTTTGAAGACAAATTACCTTACATTAATATATTGGTTGGTTTTGCCATACATTGACATGAATCCACCCCGGGTGTACATGTGTTCCATTTCTTGAACCCCCCTCCCACCTCCCTCTTTCCCATATTCTCCCTCCAGGTCATCCCCGTGCACCAGCTTCAAGCATCCTGTATCATGAGTTGAACATGGACTGGTGATTCATTTCACATATGATAATATACATGCTACAATGCAAATAGAACTTCTTACTTTAATGTGATTCAATTAATCTGTTTTTTCTTTTGTGGCACTTTAATGCTTGTTTGTGTCTTGTTTAAAAATCTTTGACTATTTCTAGGTCATGAAGACACATCAGTTCAGTTCAGTTCAGTCGCTCAGTCGTGTCCGACTCTCCGCGACCCCATGAATCACAGCACGCCAGGCCTCCCTGTCCATCACCAACTCCCGGAGTACACTCAAACTCATGTCCACAGAATCGGTGACGCCATCCAGCCATCTCATTCTCCGTCGTCCCCTTCTCCTCCCGCCCCCAACCTTTCCCAGCATTAGAGTCTTTTCCAGTGAGTCAACTCGTCGCATGAGGTGGCCAAAGTATTGCAGTTTCAGCTTTAGCATCAGTCCCTCCAATGAACATCCAGGATTGATCTCCTTTAGAATGGACTGGTTGGATCTCCTTGCAGTACAAGGGACTCTCAAGAGTCTTCTCCAACAACACAGTTCAAAAGCATCGATTCTTTGGCGATCAGCCTTCTTCACAGTCCAACTCTCACATCTATACATGACAACAGGAAAAACCATTGCCTTGACTAGACGGACCTTGGTTGGCAAAGTAATGTCTCTGCTTTTTAATATACTATCAATATAAGACTTAAAGGCAAAACAATAAAATACATATAAGAAAACATAGACAAAAAGAGAAAATGTAATAGTATATGAAGACACATACTATTACATTTTCTCTTTTTGTCTATGTTTTCTTATATGTATTTTATTGTTTTGCCTTTAAGTCTTATTATATTTAAAATATAATTGGAATAAGCAGACGGTAAAGAGTCTGCCTGCAATGTGGGAGACCAGGGTTCAATCCCTGAGTTGGGAAGATTCCCTAGAAAAGAGAATGGCAACCCACTTCAGTATTGCCTAGAGAATTCCATGGACAGACCACGGGGTTGCAAAGAGTCGGACATGACTGAGCACCAAACAGCAACAACATAATTGGAATGATTTTTGTGTATGGTGTGGTCAAAATTCAATATCTAGTTGTCCCAGAACCACAAAAAAGGCCATCTTTGTGCCGTCCAGGCTGGTATATAACATTGAGTTTCATGTGCTATACAACAGTCCTTGTTGTTTATCCATTTTGAATACAGCAGTGTGTACATGACCATCCCAAAGTCCCTAACCATCCCTTCCCCTTGGCAACCATAAGTTCATTTTCTAAGTCTTACAAAACAGAGACTCACAGACTTAGAACACCTATAATTTGTTGGAGTGCCCAGCAGCTTCTTTATTCCCTTCATCCACACAGAGCATACCATCAGTATGCTACAGATAATTGCTCACTGTTATTTTTTCCCAGCTTTATTGGGATATAATTGACAAGAAAATTTGTTTATATTTAAGACAGAAAACCTGATGATCTGATATATGTACATGTTTGTGACATATTCACAATACATTTATAAAGCAAGATATGGAAACAATGTAAGTGCTCATTTACAGAAGAATGCATAAAGAAAATGTAAGACACACACATAATGGAGTATTATTAAGCTTTAAAAAAGGAAATCCTGCCATTTGTAACAAAATGAATGAATGAACCTGGAGGACATCATGCTAAGTGAAATATGCCGGTCATAAAATCTGTGCCTGCTGTTCCCTTGTGCCTAAAGCATTTTTCTTCTCCACTCCTTCTCCTAACTGTAGCTTTGCTTTCCGATCTCAGTCTGAATATTATTTCCTGTGACAAGTCATCATGACACCTCCAATCTGAGTTAAGCACCTGCCCTATGTACTGCCTGCACTTACCCTATGACAGCACTTACTATATTCTACTGTAATTGCACCTGTAAAGTCTCTGTGCCCCACTGGGATGTAAGCTCCATAAAAAGCTAACACTATCTATCTACTTGTGCATTATGCCAGCACCTAGCTCTGAACATAACATTTGTTATACGTAACATTTAAAACTAAGAGGGCAAGAAGAACTATGATTAGGACATTTTAGAGGTGCCCAGGTCTACTACCTGAGGACTCTTTTAGAGAACACTGTGCATGTCTGTAAAAGACTACCTAGCCTGGTGATCTAGTATAAGATACTCATTAATCTAAAAATCTTTCTGTTTTGAGGCCCACTATCATTCAACATTTATACCTCTCCAAAATATGGTAGACACTTGCATATACATATAACAGCAGATTGTGGTATCTGTTTTTATAATATATACATATACGGAAAGGTTTATACATTCTTTTAATTTGTATTCCAAAGCCTTTGACTGTGTAGATCACAATAAACTGTGGAACATTCTGAAAGAGATGGGAATACCAGACCACCTGACCTGCCTCTTGAGAAACCTGTATGCAGGTCAGGAAGCAACAGTCAGAACTGGACATGGAACAACCGACTGGTTCCAAATAGGAAAAGGAGTACGTCAAGGCTGTATATTGTCACCTTGCTTATTTAACTTATATGCAGAGTACATCATGAGGAACGCTGGGCTGGAAGAAGCACAAGCTGGAATCAAGATTGCTGGGAGAAATATCAATAACCTCACATATGCAGATGACACTACCCTTATGGCAGAAAGTGAAGAGGAACTCAAAAGCCTCTTGATGAAAATGAAAGAGGAGAGTGAAAAGGTTGGCTTGAAGCTCAACATTCAGAAAACCAAGATCATGGCATCTGGTCCCATCACTTCATGGGAAATAGATGGAAAAACAGTGGAAACAGTGTCAGATTTTATTTTTTTGGGCTCCAAAATCAGATGCTGATTGCAGCCATGAAATTAAAAGACGCTTACTCCTTGGAAGGAAAGTTATGACCAACCTTGATAATATATTAAAAAGCAGAGACATTACTTTGCCAACAAAGGTCCGACTAGTCAAGGCTATGGTTTTTCCCATGGTCACGTATGGATGTGAGAGTTGGACTGTGAAGAAAGCTGATCACCGAAGAATCGATGCTTTTGAACTGTGGTGTTGGAGAAGACTCTTGAGAGTCCCTTGTACCGCAAGGAGATCCAACCAGTCCATTCTAAGGGAGATCAATCCTGGGTGTTCATTGGAAGGACTGATGCTAAAGCTGAAACTGCAATACTTTGGCCACCTCATGCGACGAGTTGACTCACTGGAAAAGACTCTGATGCTGGGAAAGGTTGGGGGTGGGAGGAGAAGGGGACGACCAAGAATGAGATGGCTGGATGGCATCACCGACTCTGTGGACATGAGTTTGAGTGAACTCCGGGAGTTGGTGATGGACAGAGAGGCCTGGTGTGCTGTGATTCATGGGGTCGCGGAGAGTCGGACACGACTGAGAGACTGAACTGAACTGAACTGAACTGAATTTGTATTCCATAATGAAAAATAATATATCTTCTAATTCTTTATATGCATGCTCAGTCGCTTCAGTCATGTCCAATTCTGCAACCCCATGGACTGTAATCCCCCCTTGCTCCTCTGGTCCATGAGATTCTCCAGGCAAGAATACTGGAGTGGGTTGCCATTTCCTTCTCCAACCTGCTCTACATAAAATAAAATAAAGACTAGGAGACAGAGAAATTGGTACATTTTCAAAGTAAAAACTTTCTTAAATATTTACAGTAAATGTTTAGGATTAATAGTTTCACTAAGTTTTCTCAATTCAAAAAGATATTTATTGTGTGCTAGCCCTAAGGGTGGCTCAGTAACTACTTTCTGACTCAGTGTCATTTCTTTGATGCTATAGGAGATACTCAAAGAAATGTAAGACATAATTCTTGTTTTAGAACACTTTTTTTTTTTTTGGAACAAAATTATTTTATTTTCCATCAACAAAAATGCATCTCCATTCTTCTCAACTTCTTTTACAAAAAAATATATAATTTACTTTCCTGCATACAGAAGTGTTTCCCTTGTTAGATATAGCGTTTTTGGCTACATATATTAGAATTTTAAGCCTTAGAAACCATAGTTTCTAGCAAAAAAAAAAAAAATAAAACATAATGATTGGAAGCAAATGATTTAGATAGATGTAAGTGGGATAAGAATTTTTAAGTGAACTTTTAGAGATAATTCTATTCAATTGTATGTGCACTTAAAAATTACTTCCAAAATGTTTTCAGTAATGTTAAATTTTTGAGTTTTATTAAGTGATGGGAATTTATTGAATATCTAAATTATTTCCAAATAAGATAAAATCATGAATCATTAATTACTGAAAATAGGTTTATCTACCTGTGGCTTCCTTATTACAGGGAAACTGAAGATAAATTTGAATTTGTTAGTAAACATGCTTTGTGCTATGTTAAAAGATGGTACTATGAAAAAGTATATGCTTCTAGAACACTTTTAATCTAAGTTAAAAACAAGATGCAAGTATATGTGAGAAGTAGTAAAACGTATGGCTTTAGAATATGTTTCACTAGAGGTGAAACCTTTCAGCAAGTTACTTAAGTGATCTTAGACTCAGTTTTCTCTTCTGTAAAATAATTAGAATAATAAAATCTACTTTGTAGGGTGTTATAAAGACTACCTAATATTGACAATGCCTATAAAATGCTTATTACCACAGTGCTGGACATAAACATTCAATCAATGTAAATTATCATTGATATAATATTAAATAGTTTTTAACTCAATAATAAACAAAGTATGCAGTTTTGAAGTGGAAAGAGCTAACCTGGGCTAGTATTATGCTTCATGTAATAAAAGACTGTAGAAATTTTTCTGCTACACCTGTTAAATAAAACTATGACTAAAAAAAAAAAAAAGAAAAATACTGTAAGATCTCACTTAGGTGAGGAATCTTAAAAATAGTCAGACTCATAGCAATGGAGAGTAAAAGGTGATTGCCAGAACCTAGAAAAAGGAGAACTGGGGATACATTGGTCAAGGTGTACAAAGTTCCAGCTATGCAAGATGAGTAAGTTCTGGAGAACTGGTGTGCAGCAAAGTGATTGCAGTTGACGATACTGTGTGGTGTTTTTAAAATTTGCTAAAAGGTATTTCTTGGTTGTTCTCACCACAAAAAAAGAATAAAATGGTAAACATTATTGCTTTTGAAGTTTTCTGTTCTGCTTATTACTGCTGGTTTAAGAAATAATAGAAATAAAATTAAAAATAAATAAAAATTCAAAGCAACTCAATTAAGAAAAGATAAAACTAGCTATTTGGTATAACTCAGACAAAATGAAGTGCTTAAACTTTCTTTCCACTTGACAATAGAACATGGATGAGCAAGTATGTGAAGTGGATATTGCTCAGAAAGAAAACAGAGGAAGAAGTGAAGCAAAGATAGGTAGGTGGTCTTTCTCCCTGTCCCGGGCTAACCACTAAAATCAGTGGTTTTCATCTACTGAATCATCTGGCCTACAGATGCAATTTGTTTGATGGTCACAACACATTTTTTGAATAAACTGAGTCAACAAGAACGACTGGGATATTAAAGAAATACAGCTTTGGAGACTTTCTTGAAAAACTGACAGTGTGTTGGGTCTCCAGTGCTATCAGTGTCTTTGTGACTTATTGGCTTCTGAAGTGGACTCCTTCAGTTTCTAGACTAGCTTTATTTTTAAATTTCCCTTTGTAGCCCAAATCCTTAAAATAATTGTTTAAACATAGCGTTTCTGCTTTGTCACCCCCCAGTTCCCTCTTCATCATTTAGATGGTTTTTGTCTCCATCTAATCCACTGAACTGGCTCTTTCAGTGTCTTCACTGACTGAAATCTTACCAAATACAGTGATCAAATCTTTGTCTTCGTTATACTTGGTCTCTTGTTATAGCCATGGCCCAGGCTGATCATGCCTTCCTTCTGGAAGATGAAACCCTTAAAGACTAAACCCTTTCATGATGCCAAACTCCTCTTGCTTCCCTTTTATCATATAATACAAGGGACTCCTGAGTCCCTTTGCCTTGTTCCACTACTTTCAGATTCTAACTGTGCTCCAGAGCACTGGTCTCAGCTTTCTTCTCTTCTTTACCTGCCTTCTCTATAGATGAGCTTATCCAAGAAGGCAGGGTCTTCATCATGTTCACTCTTCTATTCCCAATATCTATAAAAATGTCTAACACAGGATAATGAAAGTGAAGTCATTCAGTCGTGTCCAACTCTTTGTGACTCCATGGACTGTATATAGCCTACCAGGCTCCTCCATCCATGGGGTTTTCCAGGCAAGAATGCTGGAGTGGGTTGCCATTTTCTTCTCCAGGGGATCTTCCTAACCCAGGGATCGAACCCGGGTCTCCTGCATTGTAGGCAGACGTTTTACCATCTGAGCCACGAGGGAAGTCAACACAGGATAGGAGCTTGACAATTGCTGGTTGAATGAACAAGTGTCAAAATTGGGAATGAGGGTTCCTTAGGATTCTTGCTTTCCAGTACTGTTCAGTGTTCACCCTCTTTTACCCTTAGACTCTTGGAGTCTCCTTACTGACAAATGAGCTAATTAAAATGGGATTGAAGAAACACAGTATTAATTTAAAAAATAATTGAACACATGTTTATTGGAAATAAAAAAGACAGGGAAATTAATCTGTTGTGTTTCATATATATGGTCTTGCTGGTTTTAAAAATGTAGGAAATACATTACAGTACAAAAATGGCAAAAGGGAGTCTCTGCATTAAATATGACTGAATAACACTTCTAACAGAGATGGGTTGTCTTTAGAGGATCTTTTTCTTTTTTTATAATCTCAATCAGATGTCCTTTTCTTCTAATTTTAAAGAAAACACTCAAGATATCTTTGATTGTCAAATTATCTGATTTTACTATTAATGATAATGAAAATTATGCTAATGATAATGAAAACTAAACTCAACTTACATTCTTTACCATTGCCAAAGTCTGGAGAAATATCTTTTGATCATTTTTGTAGTTTTTGTTTTACTGTTTATCATGCAGTTTGCTGTGGACCCCAGAATTTTATGCCTTTCTGCACCAGTGGTCATAGAACTAAAATTTATCTTTGCCAATTGTTTCAATGAGATTTCTTTCCAAAGATAAATGACTATATTAAGGACAGATGTCACAAGAAAGGTATTATCCCCATGTGTGCACATTAAAACACAGAGCAAACTGCGTAGCCTTCATTTTAGGAACAAAGCTACACTTCATGGTATATATTTATTGGTGTTAAAGCTTAAAAGTCAGGGAGATTTTCTCCTTTCCAGAATCTTCCTACATGTACCTTACCCATAAGGTAGATATTTTCCTTTCTATTAAATACTTTCTGGAGATTTGAGTACTCACTTGCTGACTACATTTAAATGAGCTGTTTTATCTCAGCCAAAGACTTCTTTCCATGTGCGCATGCAGCTTTCTAAATAGGGTTCACATAAACCACTCTAGCATCTTTTAGAGCTGCTCTTAATAAGACAGGGTCTGCTTATTTTAGGAAGCAGACCAACATATAAAGAAAAGGCTGTGAGGACAATAAGAAGGTTGAATGGTTCCTTGCTGGATATAATCCTCTGAGCTATTTTATACAGATGATTAATTACAACATGTGTCCAGTTTACACGAGTTTCAGAGCCCAGCTGTCTGGGAGTGAAAGTGAGAGGGCTGTTAGTCAGCCCTGGATGAAACCTGATAGCCAGGGCAAGAAATAGTCTTTACCCTTTTCACTCTCATCCCTCCACCTGTGTTTCTGAACCTGGGTTCCTAATAATTCTTGCTCTCCTCTTTATCAAGATTTCTCCACTTCTGGACTCTTTCTTTCTGCTGATAAATAAGCTCAGATCGCCCTTAGGTGGGATTGAGGATGTGGTTGTTGTTTAGTTGCTAAGTTGTGTCCAATTCTTTTGTGACTCTGTGGATAGGAGCCTGCCAAGCTCTGTCCATGGCATTGGCAGGCAGAGTCTTTCACTGAGCCACCAGGGAAGCTCCAGGATTGAGGATATAAGGCACCAATTCAACAATTAACTAATTTAACAAATATTTATTGAACAACTGCTGCGGCTGCTGCTAAGTCGCTTCAGTCGTGTCCGACTCTGTGCGACCCCATAGACGGCAGCCCACCAGGCTCTTCCGTCCACAGGATTCTCTAGGCAAGAACACTGGGGTGGTACACAGTCAGGGACAATTCTAGACATTGCAGATACAGACTGTGTTGGACAAGAAAGCCAAGATGCTGCCCTCAGTGAATTTACAGGGCAGTGATGGTGGCGAAGGCAATAAACAAATAAGTGGACAAGACAGTGTTTGATAATGTCAAGCGCTATATAAAAATAAAAAAGAGTGATGTGGTTGATAGAGATTGAAGGGGTTATGGAGGAGACCACCCTAGAACAGCCTGGAGCTTGGGGTAGAAGTGTGATGGGGTCCACTATGTCTGTTTCCTACCCTGCATCTCCATCCTCTGTAGCATCCCTATTCATTCAGGGCCAAATGTCCAATGAGTGCACCTGGAGCCAGTGGGGCCTGAGTCCCTGCTGCCCACTCAATCCTTTACTTTTAACATACTGAAAGCACTGAAGCAACTACAAATTTCTTCACAATTGTTTTTTAAGCAGGTCCTTTGTACCTAGGCAATGCTGTAATCCCTAGTCTCCTTCAGTTTTCACAATAGCAGAATACCTTTACTTTTTCATCTTATATATGAATCCCGGGGATATTACATAATTTGTCCAAGCTCACAGCCACAGGGACATACTGCCTTTCAAATCTCACCATTTTATGGGTAGTGTAGTCTTGGCACTTAAACTCCCACGGCTAGATAACAAAACTTGTCTTAAAGCTCTCTCATTGCCTTGACTTTCCTGCCGTGACCTTCCCAGACTTTCTCCTACCTATCTGCCTGACCCTCTTCCGAGGGATCTGCCTTTTTCTCTGCACTCATCTCTTACCCAGGCATCTAACACTTCCCCCACCCCCCATCCCACAAGCAGAGCTTCTCAAAGCTCTATCCATATCCTTGCTGTTTTCTGATTTGCTATAGTTGGCTAGGATTTCCAGAGACTGATATTTCCAGGTATTGTAATCAAAAGGATTTGCAAGAATGCTGATTTTTTTTTTTTTCTCTCTCAGAATCACACAGTCCTGCAGTACTTCTGAAAGAACTGAAGTTAATGGGTGAAACATTCTTAGGACTATAGGGAGCTGGAAAAAACTCATAATACTCCGTCACAACATAACTGCACTATTCTGGGTCCTAGGAGGGCCCCTGGAATCAGGGACAGAGGAGGGGTGGTGGGTGTACTGCCACTCTCCTTCCCTCGACAGCCACGGCTTCCCCAACAACACTCCTTCCCCAACAACTGCAGAGACTTCCTCAGAAGCATTCTTAACACAGCACTCCTAATTGATGTCAACTGATCAGAATTAATACAAGAGAAGAAGAATATTCGTAGTGGGATAGGCCCTGGGAAGGTAGAGACCAGGATGACAGGACTCCCACCCCTAAGGACAAGCAGGAAGAGATCCAGTACAAACAGGTAAGAGCAGTAAAGCGGTACAGATGTGGGAAAGGCATGTATACACGGAACAGCAGAAGCACAAAGTGGCCAGTTTGACTAGAGTAAGCGGTTTGGGTGAGAAACATGGGTGGACAACACCAGAACAGACTCCATAGAGGGAGTATTTTCCACTATGGGCTAGTTACTTAGTCTCCCAGAGCCTCCGCTAACTATTTCGTGATCTCAGGTGGGCTACTCAATGTTTCTGAGCCTCAGTTTCCCCATCTGTAAAACAGAGGTAATAACAATGCCTGCCTCATAGGGCTGTTGTAAGGATTGAATGGATTGATCCACATAAAGTATTCAGAAAGTAGCTAGCTGACAAAAAATACTCAAGTGGTAAGTGATGCTACCTCTTACTTCCTTTTCAGGCTGAAAGTCCAGGGGTCTCTGATTTCATGGGGCCATCGAACATTTTTAATGAGAAACAAAGACTGACTTTGGGACAAGTCCCCTTTCAACCTGGGGGCAGACGGTGGCCCTCGGTGGCTCACTTGTGCAGCCCTTGCTTTGCGCACTGACAGCCTTCCTTTCCCTTTGTCTCTGGGGCAGCTGTGAGGTGGACTCGGTGGTTGTTAGTCACGGTGGGGCTGTAGGAGCTGCGTGTCAAAGGGTGTATTCAACTTGTGTGGTTACTTGGGGGACCTGTGGCCAGACCTCAGTGCTGGGCAGACTGGAGACAGGAGGCAGTACAGGGAGTAGGTGACAGGTGATAGGAAAGGAAACAAGACAGGGAACCAGACCTGCCAGATAATTATAATTATGTTCTATATTTTATAGGATAGTACAAACAGGTCTCTGCTTGGAAAGGATAAAAGAAAAGCCAGATCCTTCTGTGTAAAAAAAAAAAAAAAATCAGTGTTGAGGGGTGTAGATATAAAAACAAACAAGCCAGGATTTAAAAAATCCCTCTAAGACTAAGTAACAATAGCAATGTGTTTCTGATTAGACCCCAGTGAAACGAGCCAAAGCAGAAAAACAAAATTGATACCTGATGAAGATTTGGGGGAGGAGTTTGATTTCCAAGTCTCTTGTATTGAGCTGACCTGTATGCTTTATTTTACTTGGAATCTAGAAGTTGCTTTTTACTGGAAAGTGAGGTGAAGGATGAATCAAAAACCTGTCAGGGGCGCGTTGCCTGTTGCGGGGAACAACAGATGGAGAAAGTATATCTAATGGATAGAGAAAACATTCTGGGGAATTCCTGGTTTGCTTCAGCATGAGGGCTAGACAAACCTGTCTGGTTTCTGGTTGTTCCTTTAAGAGACCATCACGGAAACTAAGCAAGGACTTCAAACTATTCTAAGTAGGCAGATCATAGAAACTGAAGCTTTATGCTCTGAAATCAACTCAGCCACTCACAGTCAGAGTAAGCCCTGTAGTTTCTTTTGAAATATATATTATTATCTGTCTTTCAGTTAACCAACATAGGCATGTTCACAAAACATAGCCGAAGTCATTCCTGCAATGCAAGTGAAGCCACTTTTTTTCATGTCTTGATTTCTGCTTTGCTGTCTTTCTCTTTAAGTGTATCTGCTTGGAGGGAAAATGAGAAAACACTTCAAGGATTGTTTATATGCAAAGACATGCATTTCACCATCAGATGTTTTCTTTTTCACTTTTGTGCTGTCCTTCTATATACTGGTGGAAAAAACAAAATTGTACCTATGTCAAGTTGAGAACAATTTAAAATGCACAAAAAGAAAGAAAAAAGGTCTTATTAGATTTCTGTACTTGTATAAAAGAGCCCAGAAAGGCTGCTGCAAACGAATCTACATGCACATACACTGTTTCTTTCATTTCATTGTTTCTGTGCTCCTCTACGTTCATAAATGCTGACACATGTTGAACATATATTACCACGAGGCATCCTTCTAGATGCCCTGAAGTACTGATTTCTTCATTTCACAGCAATCTTAGGAACTGTGTACTATTATCACCTCTATTTTATAGGTGAGAAGACTGAGGCCCAGCAAGATCAACAGATTGACTGCACAGCAAGGCTTTATCTAAGGCCATCTGCCTCCAATGCCCCACTGTGTCTTAGGTCTTTTGTCTCTCTAACTGCTAGATCCGTGCCACCCTGAAATATCCTTCAGAGTAGCTTTTCTCGGTATCTCATCTGTGATTGGGAACCATAAACCTTGACACAAACATCCTGTGGGCCTAGGTAGTTCTGAACTCAGCCCCTGAAGGGCTCTCTGCAAGCAAGGACATTATGCAAGCTCAAAGGGAAGCCTTTTTTTTTTTTTTTTTTTTGGTTTTAATAATGCCATTTCTCAAAGGGAACCAAATAGGAATTTAATTTTAACTAATCTTTCACCCTAATTATAAAGGTGACTCCAACTCACACAAAACATTTAAAAATGAAAATATATACAAAATAAAATCTTTTCTCCTATCACTTCTTCCAAGAGGTCAGTGCTGTTTCTTACACATGCTTTCCAGAAATTCATGAAGTTTTTTGTTTTGCCTTATTCTGATGGAAGAAGGAACATCTATTTTCTTGAATTCATTCAAAAGTATTTATTGAGCATCTACTAGGTACCAGAACCTTTGAAACAATGCAGACAAATATCCCTGCCATCAAGGAACTCATGATGTCAAAACTATAGAATTATCCAGAACACAAGTTAGCTTCTCATTTTGCAACTATATTTATACTGAAGCCAGAGAGAAACTCTATTTTAATTAACTGTTCTTGCACCTGAAACTTCTTTCAGTGAGGAAGAGAAGAGCTAGGAAGACTTTATGTAACCAACTAAAGGCAATGTTTCATGTTTTTTCTGCTGCTGGGTCTATGCCTTTGTTTTCCCAGGAATAAAATGTCTGCTGGGCATTGAACAAAGAACAACTTGGATACCTCCCTTCATCTTTATAGCCTCAGAGAGGCAGCTCTACCATAAAGTTGCAATCTTAGGTCTAAACATGTCAGAAGCAACTATGCTCTGATTTTTATTTCTTTTGCTTGAAGTAGATCCTGGAAAAGTTCACTCTTTAATCAATTTTTTATTTGACTTAAAGCTAGGTTCCACTTTGTGTATCTCTCTTGCCTTTGTTCAGGCATGGATGGGAATGCAATCCTACCAATTCTGCACTTAATCAATTGTTACCCACAAGCAGATACTCCAAGTACCATGTACATTCTTAGTCCTCCAGACAGAGAGCACGCCCTCCTGCATATCCCTCATTTAGCACATGGCAGGCACTTCCTATGTGTGCCTCAACATGACCATTTAAAAAGTGAGTCTCTTCAAAAGAAGAAGAGAACATAGCATGACTTTCTTTCTATGCTGCGTGTCAAAGGAACTTTTAAGAAATTCTATTAGCAAAACCAACCATGGTAACTTCCTGTAAGAGCAGGAGGTGAGAGGTATTTCCTAGCATTGACAACAAATTTGGTTTGGTCAGACTATTTATACAGTGCTCTGATGAAGGGAGTGATAACACAATGTGTAACATTTCTGCCTCAACCTCAACCAGACCAGGATCCTAGCTGTCAGGAGTTGGAAACAGACTCTGCAGTGACAAGGTGATGTTTAAGATGGTTCAAAAGGGCTTCTTCAAGGGCATTAACGTGCCTTAGAAACAAGCTGCCATTGACCAAGAGTCCATCTTTCCCTTCTTAATCCTTGGCTCTTAAACAGTTAAACTCAAGACCTAAACACACCATAACCTTTCATATAGCGATTTCAGATTATTTGAGTTTTAAAATCTTGGTTTCAGATTATCTTCAATGTTCAGGTCCTTCTTTTCATGCTTCATTTCCTAGGAAATTGGCCATTGAGGCTCCCAGATAGACTGTGTCCAGCAAGCCTGGACCACATGAGCTGTGGTCTCATTTCTCATTCATCTCTTGTGATCCTTGCTTGCTATCAAGGTCCAGCTTCCTAGTCTATTCTTTTATGGCTCCTTTCTCATCCTCTAAGGAAGGAGTGGAACATATATTTCCTTCCTCAAGTCTCCTGGGTTCCTTAACTCTTTTCAAAGAGCTGTTAGAACAGGTGTTCTATTGTGAACTTCATTGGCTGAGTGTGATATGACTGCCATATTTGAGGAGATTTTGAAATGTGTGAGGATGTATCAAGTAAGACTTCTTTTTTTTAATGCATGCTTTAGGTGCTTGTGTCACACTAAATATTTAATCTAATCATGCCTTTCCTTAGTATAGCTGATTGATGGGCTTCTCAGGTGAAATATTTTGAATGTAATATTTATTGGAGAATTAAGAAAAATGGGCATAGTTTCCACCCCTGAAATAAGTTTTCTTACTAGCAAAAACAGCATCTGGTGAATGAGTGAACAACTGATCATTTATTTATGTATTGTGTTATTTATACAATGAACATATATTAAATGCCTTTTGTGTTGAGGGTTTAAACTAGCCACTAAAGATCTAGCAATGAGCCCAAATAGATGTGGTCACTGCTCTCCTACTTATTTTCAAGAGAGGGAGACAGTTATCAAACAATATAAAAAGGACAAAAATTGTGCCTTTGATTATTGCTATGAAGAGAGATATATGGGCAATGAGAGCAAATAGCTCTCACTGAAACAACAGGCATGGTCCAAGCCCAGTGTGGAGACATGGGGACAGGACTGTCTTATTGGGATTAAGATCATATTAAGGATTCTGGTATTTATCCCAAGAGCAATGGGAGGGTTTTAAAGCACTGAGCTAATATTATTAATTTGTGCTTTCAATAGGCCACTTTGCTTACAGTGTGGATAATGGATAGAAGGGGCAAGACAGAATTGTAAAGACACGGATTACATGGCTAATATGTTCGGCTAAGTGAGACCAGATTTAGAAAACTAGTTATACTGCTCTGACTTCAAACAGTAGCCTATGAGTTTAGCTAAACCTACTGAGGCTACTTGTTAGCAGGTGGAGGGGAACAATAGCTGAACCACTTGAAAGAAAAATATCACCCATTTGCTCCTAGTTTAGATATTTAAATGTATATATTTGACTTAGTCATGATCATTTAGCTTGAGGAGATGAATGGATATCTGAGATAATCAGGGAGCAAACTGCATGACCACAAAGCTACAGTTCAGAACTTTATTTCTTTCTACCTCGAGTTATAGTTTATTCACAATTCTTCATTGAAGAGAGTAATACTCCCCCTAGCCACCCACCCACCCACTCCCCCAAAAGGGTTTTTAAGACAATAGATTAAATTAATTAGTAAGTAAATTTAACACTTACTTGTTCATTAAATAAGGTTTTTCACACCCAAACTCTGTCTTGACCAGGGGCAGGGTCTTATCTGATCTTTGCATCCCTAGTGCCTGGTTTTTTAAATTGAATGCATTAAGAGAGGAAAGAAAACCTCATTAACTGCAAAGGGAATTCAGATTAGTAGGGGGGCAGGGGAGTAAAAGGATTTAATACCTTAATGCTACATGGGAATAGGAAACTTTAGGTGGATTTTCCATGTTTTTTTACTTCAATTTCCAATCTGTCTGATTTGTAATTTACATTTGTTTATAGTTGTCTTTATGCCAAGACTGGCTTCCTTCCAACTGCATGTGCAAATGTAATAAATTAGATAGTTATTGGTGCT
This sequence comes from Moschus berezovskii, assembly GCF_049115385.1. Lineage (NCBI taxonomy): Eukaryota > Metazoa > Chordata > Mammalia > Artiodactyla > Moschidae > Moschus > Moschus berezovskii. The sequence goes on along the minus strand of NC_142467.1, from coordinate 57,178,402 downwards.
GTGGTTATCTATGGTATTTCCAGAGGTCTTTAGTGTGACCATGAAAATAAACACTTAACTTTTTCTAAAAATTCTTGCATACTGAGAATTGGATGGTGAGTCCTAGAGAAACTCGATATACCCAGACTTGTCTTTTCTCCTCTCCTGGTTTTGATAGCACAGGACAGCACTACTCGGAAAAAACACTGGGAGGCCAGGTCATCAACACATATTTTCTGAGTCTACAGAGCTGAGTGTGCAGGGAAATGAGGGCTCGTAAAGATGCCTATAAGGAGGAAGGGATGACACTGATTAATGTTTTCTGGCCAGCAACACTCTTATGAGCCTGGTGGCTCTGGGGAGCTATTTGCAAGGGCGGTGAATGTTTTCTCCTGCTTTATAGCTACTGGAAGGCCAAGGGAACTGACTCAAGGTCACAGGGAAAGTAAATCAAGGTTCAAGCTAGTCCTAAACCCAGGAGCGCCAAACCACTCTTCTCTCTTTATTGCTAAAGTGCAACCCTGAGTTATCTTCCTCTGGCAGACTTGCTCCTCTCCTGGGTTACCTCCCTTAGTCAGAGGCACTATCATTCATCCTCTTGGCCAAGGTAAACACCCTTGTGCTCAGTCTCAAAAGCATTCAGGCTCAGGCAGGTGTCAAAGATATATGAAGTGGATAAAGTAAGGCAAATGGGTATAGAGAGTCTTTGAAAAACTGCAGGCCATCAAATATAAGTTAAAAAAAAACATGATAGTCTGAACTGCTTACCCAGGTCTTAGAGTCATCCTCAACTTCTTTTCCCTCAGCCACACATCTTAAAGTTTACTCTACGAGCCTACCTTTGACATGACCGTTAAATCTTCCTACTTTTCTCTTCATAGAGTCACTGCTCTGGTTCAGGGTCTCATCTTCTCTCTCCTTTTACCTTAACTCCCTGACTCCAGTTTAGCTGCTGTACTCTCCCTGCATCCCTCTACTACATTGTCAACAAAGTCATCCCTCTAAAGTCCAAAATGACTGTTATTGCACTGTATATGAACTTTGATAGCTTCCCACTGCCCATGGGGTAAAGTGAACCTCAGCATGGCTGAACCACTCTAATTTTTGAAATGAAAGCAGCCTCATCTGCTATCACTCCTCCTCTCTCACCTTCTACTCCAAAACATCAAATTATGTGCTAGTCTCCAAATGGGTGCCATACTAGCATCTCTCCTTTATGTGGGGGATGAACTCCTGGAAATGAAAATACCTGAACCAACTGTATGTTTCAGCATGTACATTTTAGCACAGTCTCCCCAGGGAGCTATGTCTGGCAGTGTACACTGGCAATGGCTCTTCAGATTTTCTCAAATCCTCTGAAGTCATTACAACCCTCTGGCCATAGTTTCCTCCAGATCACGGGTCACACAATTGTCAATCCATCATATCAAGCTGCAGCTATACTATGACTGGCCTTGTGACATTCAAGGGATGATCTTTATTGTTTGTGCCCTTGACCATTTCATGAAGAGACTCAAGAAGCAAAGATTACTTTTTTAACGGTGAACATGGTACTCTCTTTTCGTGGACAACTCCAGGACTATTAATAGCAAGTCTTTCAGCAATGGTTACAGGCCAAACCTGTTTCCTAGAGTACAACATCAATGGCAGAAGGAAAGGTCGCTGATGAGAAAATCTAACACACTGAATTAGAAGAGTGTGGTAAGATGCTCACTGGCCAAGAATTAATTACCCTGACCACAAGTATATAGTACAGTTGACTAAGAATATAATATCTACTTATTGTATCTATGTACCTGTCTGTCCATCTGTCCATGTATGTATATACATATTTTTAAAGAAAATTATCTATAAAGAGTTGCAATGGCCTGCATAAAAGAGGATATGCACGTGCATTTGTCCATGACCTTCCCCTAGCCCTAGGGGCTCTCCTCTCTTCTCTCCACTTGATGAATTTCCTACTCATGTTTCAGGCCCTGTTTAATTGCTACCTAGACCTTTACTATTCATGGAACAGCAGCACTGGCATCTCTTTGGAGCTGGTTACAAGTGCAGAAATTTCAGACCCCAGCCCTGATCCACTGAGTCAGGATTTGTAATTTAACAAAATCTCAGTAAAGCTTGAGAAGCAATGGCCTAGGCTTCCCTGCTTCCCTCCAGTAAAACAAAACTCTTTTACTTACACACTTGGCATTTAGTCTTTATCACACTGACTCATGATTCATTGCTTGTATGAACCTATAATGAGGGAAGGTCCTTGATGATGTTTCCCAAAACATGTCATGACATATTAATGGAGAGGTCTGCTATTTATTGACATCTGTAATAATATATTCTAGATTAGTTGACACAATGTCTTCTCTCCTTTAGAGGTTTTAAAAGTTAAAAACTTGATTTTCTAAGCTTCCTTTACAGCCAGATATGGCCATATGACAGTGTTGCTAATGAGATGCAAGTAGGAATTTGCTAGTCTTCTTTTGCCTGAAACATAGATACAACATTGAGGTATAGCTCTGCTGCTGTCATGAGACCAAACAGCATAGTCAAGGATGGTGGACCAAGAAGACAGAAAACTCTGGATTCTTGAGGGCATTCTTCTGACCCCAAACTGTCTCTCTGCAGGCTCCTTATGTGAAAGACAAACACACCTTTATGTGTTTGAATAACTTCAGTCAGTTGGCTATTAATCGAGCTGAATGCATTTCTGACTAGTACACTGTCTAGTCATTCTGAGAGGCAAAGTTGAATTAAATCGCTTTACTAGTTCTTGCTGAGCTTCCTTAAGGTGGAGTAGAAAAAGGTGCTAGAACAATGGCTTTCTGCTGTTCCCTTTAAAAAAAAAAATCCATTTCCCTAATAATTGATTTAGAGTAACACTGATGCCCAATATCCCCCCAGTGGGAAAAAGGGACATGGGACATATAAAATCTATGTAACCTGAAATCTTGGTGAATGTGTAAATCTTGGATTACCAAAGAAGTTAGTTAAGATCTTTAGTCAATATTAGAAGAGAAACCTCTTTCCTTCTTCTTGATACCTTGGCTGTCATGAAAATGGGGAGGGGCAGCCACAGGAGGGAGTTAAAAAAATTTGGCAATTATGATTGCTTCAACAGGAGTTTTGTGAAAACATCTCTCTCTTATTTATGTTTAAATCCAGCCATATTCCCCAATTCCCATGGCAGAAGGATGCTTTGGGTGACTACTGCCTCTTAATATTTCTCATGTCAATTAAACACAGGCTACATTTCACTCGGAAACACTGTGATGGCCAAATAGGAAACACAGTGTTAATAGTCATAATAAATAGAGTGGGATTCTGTGGCATTAGCCTGTGTGACATATTGCTCCCCAAATACCCCATAATCTCTTGATGGTATTGTGCCTCCACTGCATTGCTCTATCTCCATCAGAATCTGGCAGCTACTGCATGGTCCATCACTGTCCAAACTACCCTCAGAAGCCAAATCATGCAAGTTGAGCAGCTCTATAAACATGTCTATTTCTTGGTATACCTGGCCTCTGACTCACAGTCTGGTGTCTCCCAGAGTCTATGAGGTTATCCTTTGTCATCCTGGAGCCAAGCCCCATTGTACCTAGAAGAGCCACATTCTCAGACTGTCCCAGATGGGTGCTCTATGTACGAATACCTAGAAAGGACAGGGGCACAGCAGCTCAAAGTCAGGGTAAACAGGTCGGAGGTCATTGCCTGGAGCACATTCTGTTTGAATACCCTCAACGAGGAAATCTTTGTCCTCTCAGGCTGAATTTGAGTTTGAAAATCTGACAAAAGACATTTGGAAATGGGCCTGGGAATCAAGCTGTGTGATGCGACTTTGTGTAAAGAACCATCCAAATAAGGAAACAAACAAGGTCCACTCTGATCCTGGTCTCTGAAGTCTCTTTTCAAAGATGAATCTGCCTAAAGAATAAAGTATGACTGGAGCAAGTACTCATGGAGAGCCGGAAGGCCATGCTCCTGAGATGGGAAGTTGTGCTATCTTCCTTAGACAGTCAGCTTCAATTCTCAGTTCATTGGTTCTCAAAGTTCAGTCTGCATTAGACTTACCTGAGGGGTTTTGTAAAGCTCAAAACCAGCCCCAGGGTTCCTAATTCAGCAGGACTGGGTGGTGGGACTTGATAATTTGCATTTCTAATAAATGCCCAGGTGACGCTGATGCTGCTGGTGTAGGACCACATCTGGAGGGCCATTGCTTTAGTCAAACCTTGTACTTGCCATTGAGTCATCTAATGGCTTGACTGTCAATCTCAAGACTGTTTTCTTCTAAAGCAGTGTGCCTCAATCATATAGCTTTTAGTGTACTCCAATTCTCAATTATCCTAACCTCTCATATTTTATGATTACATGGTCCATAATGCTAGATCTCAAACAGTACATCAGCAGGCACACCAAGTGAGAGATTGGGCTAGAGAGAAAGTCTTGCTGCTGGAGACCTTAGGGGAGATAGAGTGGGCAGGATGTGGAGGCGTAATCGCCGTAAGCAATTATGACAATTATGGCATAGGAAGGGCAAATCACCCATTCTGAACCCTGCCAGTGAGTTCATGAAAGGATTTCACTTGCTTTTAGCACGTAAAATTCTAGTGCTTCTAGCTTGTGGAAAAGCTGCTGTTCCTCTAGTCGCAAATTTGTCACACTCTCCCAGTTTGTGTGGTCAGGTGTTCTGACTAGGGATTCACCCTACTTTCATGTCGTCTCCTCTCTGCTCAGGCACACAGCAGCTGAGTGCTTGGGGCACGTTCAAGATTTATATTCAAGGCTCTAGGGTGAGTTTTCAATTCCTTCCATTACTCATCTTTGTCTACTATCTCCAAGGTATCAACCAGCTGTGTTATCAACCCCTAGTTTTTGGCCATGAATTAGGATCTTATTTGTCCCTTCACTAAACCCTTAATTATTCAGACTTTTAATATTCTGTGTTTCTTTTTTAAAAAAATTATGGTGGCACTCGGAGGAAAACCAGTGACCTCCAGGAGGCCAGCTGCCTTTTCCCACAGAGCACAGTCATCTGGCCTCCCTTCCAGCCCTACCAGGTTCCGTCCCCTCCTAGCTCACATTTATCAGGCAGAGGGCGAGACCCTATTGTCAAGTTGCAAAGGGACTGAAGCATATCATCCGCTACTCTTAGACAGATATGCAGCAAAGAAGAACATAAAGAGGACATTTCTAATCCCTTTCCCTTCCTCCTCTTGTTCCTCTTCCAACCTCTTCCCATGGAGAGCCACGGGAAGAGTCATCAGAAGACAAACTCTCCATATAGAAAGCCACCTGCCTCCATGAAGAGGACACTTAGAGCCAGAAAACAATGAGTGTCTGACAAAGACTAACAAGCACAAAATTGTGGGGGGTAGGAGGAAAGGAGCCTTGTCTGACTGTTTCTTTCCTTTTATCCTTTCAGGTCAGATATCTTCAGAAGCAGGGCTCATTCATCTTGCTTTGGGGATGCATCGTGTGTCTTTAGTGCCCTGAAGAGCGCTAAACAACCACAGGATTTCTAAATATTTGCATTCCATAATTGTCCTTGGGCAGAATCTGCTGGGCTGAGTCATCCTGGGGACACTCTCCCCTCTCTGCAGTGAGGAGCTGCTGACCAGTGAAGAGGCTTCATTTCCTCCACTTGGTGGCTGATGGGCGCTCCTTCAGCCTGGTCATAGCTCTCCTTTCAAATGGCACTCATGGGACACTACCATGAAGTGTTTGCCTACCCTCACTGCTGAGACCCAAAGGGCCTGATTGACTGAATTAATAAGGCTTGTCATTCCCCACTGCCAGCCACTCGGGTTCTTTCTGAGTCTCTCCTCTTTTCCTTCTCCTCTCTTTCTCAGGCCAAAATAAACCCAAACCAAATCCTCCGGATAGGGGAGTTTCCTGACATGTCTGCTGACAGCCAGGGCTTGGAGTATTATGGGATTAGACAAAAAATATTGAGTGTGGCATTTTAATGGGGTTGTAACTCAGTTTGATGGGACAACTTGGGAACTATAAAGGCATCTGGAAATGAGGATACTTGAGACTAAGCATCATGATTTTTTTCTTCCCTTCACAAGCAAAGAAAACAAAGCTGCCCATTTTTCACCTATGACAGGAGAGGATGGGAGAGTGTTTCTTCAAAAAGTTTCCTCTCATTCTGGTTTTGACATTGACTAGTGGGTTTGGCTTCAGAAAATTCCAGATGGATGATGCTGGATGAATTTCCTGAGGGTAAGGAAGTGACTTTTTTTAAAGGATGTATTTTGGCTCTTGGCACTCCTGCCCACATTGAAGGCAAATCCGAGGACCTCAGATGAAGATATTTTACTTTGAGGGGTACTGTGTGTTCCCCTTCCTCACTGGGGCCTTCTCTGATACAGTCTCTCACTGAAATGTTCACACGTATGGGGACCAGCCATGGATTCCCGTGTATGGGTTTCAGTCTCAATGCACAGCTGTGTTCAGGAGCTCATCTCTTTACTGTACTTTATTTCAATTCAAGTCTGATCTTCAGTGCCCACCCTACCAGCCAGCATGGCAGGAAGCCTAACCTCAGTCATGGCTGGGAGCTGTCTGCTCCTTGGGCAGCATGGGAGGCTAAAATTATACCCGGTCATCACTTTGTCAGGGCTTCCCAGGTGGCACTAGTGTTAAAGAACCTGCATGCCAAAGCAGGAGACATAAGAGATGCAAGGGACAGGGATTAATACGTTTAGTGCCTGAGTCAGGAAGATGCCCTGGAGGAGAGCACGGCAACCCGCTCCGGTATTCTTGCCTATAGAATCCCATGGACAGAGGCGTCTGGTGGGCTACAGTCTGTGGGGTTGTAAAGAGTCAGACACGACTGAAGCGACTTAGCACAGCCTCAGACCAGTTTGTCGTAGCTACTGCTGACACCCTCACTAAAACTGGATCCCTATGTTGAACATCTGAATTCTCTTCAAGCCCTGCAGTCTATTTTTGTGTCTCACTCATGAACAGAAACTCTACCAAGGCTGGAGAACCCTTGCCCAGAGGGTCAGCCCCCTCTGGTGTACCTGGCAGAAGTCCCCGTCCGAGTTCTGCCCTATCCTTCGGGTCGGGCCTTCAATGGCCATCTGACTTTCCCTTTCCGGGTACAGAGACATGTCTCCTTTCTCTCAACTTATCCTCAAGGGTATTCCTCTGTCTACCCTCTCCCTCTTCCTTCTTGAGGATATTTAGCATCATCTCCTCGGACAGCTTCAACTTTTACAAGACAGGAGGAACCTTGTTTCCAAAGGGCTTCTGTTTTTCTTTTTCTGCCCTGAAAATCTCTCTTAGGCAAAGAAACAGTAAAAACCTATCAATTGGAATAAAAAGGTTGATGGAGAGGCTTTGAAAAATGTGGAGAGGACAAAATGGAAGTAAACTGAAGTAAATTCAAAGTAGTGCTGGATATATTTTAAAAGATGTGGTCATATACACACACACATATACACACAATGGAATATTACTCAGCCATAAATAGGAAGGAACTTTTGCCATTTACCACAACATGGATGGACCTGGAGGGTATTACACTTAAGTGAAGTAAGAGAGAAAGACAAATATTGTATGTTATCTCTTGTATATGTAATCTAAAAAAGTTAGATCAACAAATGAATATAAAAGAAACAGACTCATGGGCATAGAGAACTAGTGGTTACCAGTGAAGACAGGAAAGGAAGGAGGGGAAATATAGCGGTAGGGGATCAAGTGGTAAAAACTACTATATATAACATAAATAAGCTACAAAGACATGTTGAACAGCCCAGAGAATAGAGCCAATCTTTTATAATAACTATAAATGGAGTATAATCTATAAAAAAAAACTGAATCACTATGCTGTACACCTGAAACTAATGTTGTAAAAACAAAAACATTTCAGTCAGGGACGCAAGCAGTGTACCTAACCAAGGTTACACCTGCAAGTGATGTTACAAAGGGAGTATTTTATCCTGAGGGTGAAGGTACACGAAAAGATGGAGAAATCATAAAGTAGGCATTGTGACACTGTAAGCATGAAACATCAGTAGAACTCTCTTCAGGTCCCTCCTGCATATGGACAACATCAGGAACAGGCATGAGAAGGATTAGAAGAGAAACAAAAGCAAACTAGATAGGGATTTAGTTGGTGGAGAGAGAAAAGGCTAGAAAAATGAGGAAATGCTGTATTTTAATTTGGGAAGGACAGGGTAATTGATAAATGGAAAAAATACAAATAATCTCGTGAAACTCAGCAATAAATTACCCTGACAGGTTCATAAACAATCAGTTCAGTTCAGTTGCTCAGTCATGTCCTACTCTTTGCGACTCCTTGGATTGCAGCATGCCAGGCTTCCCTGTCCATCACCAACTCCTGGAGCCTACTCAAACTCATGTCTATTGCATCGGTGATGCCATCCAACCATCTCATCCTCTGTCGTCCCCTTCTTCTCCTGCCTTCAATCTTTCCCAGCATCAGTGTCTTTTCAGTGAGTCAGTTCTTTGCATCAGGTGGCCAAAGTATTGGAGCTTCAGCTTCAGCATCAGTCCTTCCAATGAATATTCAGGACTGATCTCCTTTAGTATTGACTGCTTGGATCTCTTTGCAGTCCAAGGGACTCTCAAGAGTCTTCAACACCACAGTTCAAAAGCATCAGTTCTTCAGTGGTCACCTTTCTTTATAGTTCATATTTTATAAAATGTATATGACATGATAGGGGCTATTATAAGTAGCCCTAACTTATGGATGAAGAAATTGAGGCTCCAGAGATATTGTATCAAGAGAGTTAGAAAGGGATACCCCTAGACTGGGCCTGGGCAGCCCAGTGCTCACTGGTCCAGGTGGGTCGAGTGCCCTTTTTGGGATCACCTCTGATGAGATGGATCAGAGACCCATAAACACTCATTACTTCATTTGGCAGAGGACAGGGAGTCATAGATTTCTAGAAGAAAATCAGGGTACTCTTTTATTTTTATTATTTTTTTATTGGAGGCTAATTATTTTACAATATTATATTGGTTGGTTTTGCCATACATTGACATGAATCCGCCCCGGGTGTACATGAGTTCCCCTTCCTGAACCCCCCTCCCACCTCCCTCCTCCCTTTATCCTCCCTCTGGGTCATCCCCACACACCATCCCCGAGCATCCTGTAATATGCATCGACCCTGAACTGGTGATTCATTTCACATATGACAACATACATGTTTCAGTGCCATTCTCCCAAATCATCCCACCCTCACCCTCTCCCACAGAGTCCCAAAGACTGTTCTAGACATCTGTGTCTCTTTTGCTGTCTCGTATACAGGGTTATCATTTGCATCTTTCTAAATTCCATATATATGCGTTAGTATACTGTATTGATGTTTTTCTTTCTGGCTTACTTCACTCTGTATAATAGGCTCCAGTTTTATCCACCTCATTAGAACTGATTCAAATGCATTCTTTTTAATGGCTGAGTAATACTGCATTGTGTATATGTACCAAAGCTTTCTTATCCATTCGTCTGCAGATGGACATCTAGGTTGCTTCCATGTCCTGGCTATTATAAACAGTGCTGCAATGAACATTGGAGTACATGTGTCTCTTTCAATTCTGGTTTCCTCGGTGTGTATGCCCAGGAGTGCGATTGCTGGATCATATGGCAGTTCTATTTCCAGTATTTTTGAGGAATCTCCACACTGTTCTCCATAGTGGCTGTACTAGTTTGCATTCCCACCAACAGTGTAAGAGGGTTCCCTTTTCTCCACACCCTCTCCAGCATTTATTGCATGTAGACTTTTGGATAGCAGCCATTCTGACTGGTGTGAAATGGTATCTCATTGTGGTTTTGATTTGCATTTCTCTGATTATGAGGGATGTTGAGCATTTTTTCATGTGAAAGTGGGGAAATAAAAGCATTCCCCAGCAAAAATCCATTCCATGAAACAGAGAAGAAAACCTGCTTGATGCTTTAGTTGTAGCAGGGACCTGACCGAAGCCCCATCCTATATCCTGACCCCTCAAAAGCCCTTTAAGCTTCTCTTGGAAGCTTCTATGAACTGAAGAGCACATATGAAACCACTGGTCTGAACCAGTAAGGAGAATCCAGAAAGAAGCATAAAAATTCTTTAAGCAACAGAACAGTGGTCACCAGTCCAGGCAGAGAACTTTGTATACGTGACTAATAGGAGTTCCTCCTATCTCACCCAGAAACCATTTCTGGTTTTGTATCAAGTAATTTTAATAAGCTTGGTTATCTGGCTCCCCCATCCCAAGCCAACAAAGTAACAAAAAAGGGCATTCCCTAGTCCCTGGGAGATAGGTCACTTTTTGTTACCCTGTTCTCTCACCTCCAGCCAGCAGGAGCAGAATGACTGGAACATTTATCTTAGTCATGGAGCTCAGGGACCTTTAAGCTCTCCTTCAGTGAGTCAAACACAAATGATTTCAGTTAACAGAGCCGGTGTTCCCAGAATAATTTTCATTCCACTTTAAACTGTAATGGTTTGCAAGAGCAATAAGTCCACGCAGTCAGTGTAGCTGCAGAGTTTAGATACTATGCTTGGCACCACTAAACTGGATCAGGAGTGCCTGCCAACTTGTGATCTGTAGACAAGTTGAGTGGAGAACACTGTGTGTAACGCCTTCCTCCCATCTCCCTTTGATGTTGATCCCAGTTTCACTCATTTCTGCTTCAGGGTATGGCCCAATGTGAATTTCCCCCCTCCTAGGTTAATGCAAACAAGAGTGGGCTATCTTTCCACAAACAAACCTATCTATGAAACAGACTCATAGACATAGAGAAGAGACTTGTGGCTTCCAAGGGGGAAGGGCTGGACTGGAAGTCTGGAATTAGCAGACGCAAACTAGTATATGCAGGATGGATAAACAACGAGGTCCTACTATATAGCACAGAGAACCATATTAGGTATCCTATGATAAGCCATAATAAAAAAATAAAAATGAATGTATACATATATGTATAACTGAATCACTTTGCTGTACAGCAGAAATTAACACATAATTAACACGTCATAAATCAACTATATTTGAATAGAATAATTAAAAAAAAAGAGTGGGCTGTCTCTCTCTGCCTATTTCCTGTCCATATAGATGCTCTCTCTTCCAATATTATGCCCGATGTCAAGGTGAATTCACGTGAACAAAAAAATTCTTAAGAGAGAAGTAGTTTTTCAACAGCAGAAACCTCTCATACTTCCTTAGGGAGACTTAGGGAGACCCTGTACATTTTCTGTTACCCAGCAGCAGTGAGTGTTAAGGTTGAAAGCTGGGGTTTGCACTTGACTAATCTGGATGTTAATCCCAACTCCGGTGTACTACCCTGTGGCCTGGGGCCATTTAGCTTTCCTCAGCTAAAAACATGCGGGTATTACCAGTACCTACAGCCCAGGGTGACTGTGAGTCTTTAGTAAGATAATATGTGCAAAGTGCTTTGCAGTGAGTCAACCCTCAGAATTTCCAGTTATCCCAGAAATGTTAACCCCCGTGGTTATTACTATTACAGTTGTTATGATTATTAGTGGCTATATAGGTAACTCAAGAGTATCAAGAATGTCCCTTCTTTCAGTTCAGTTCAGTTCAGTCGCTCAGTCGTGTCCGACTCTTTGCGACCCCATGAATTACAGCACGCCAGGCCTCCCTGTCCATCACCAACTCCCGGAGTTCACTCAAACTCATGTCCATCGAGTTGGTGATGCCATCCAGCCATCTCATTCTCTGTCGTCCCATCGCATGAGGTGGCCAAAGTATTGGAGTTTCAGCTTTAGCATCAGTACTTCCAATGAACACCCAGGATTGATCTCCTTTAGAATGGACTGGTTGGATCTCCTTGCAGTCCAAGGGACTTTGAAGAGTCTTCTCCAGCACCACAGTTCAAAAGCATCAGTTCTTCGGTGATCAGCTTTCTTCACAGTCCAACTCTCACATCCATACATGACCACGGGAAAAACCATAGCCTTGACTAGACGGACCTTGGTTGGCAAAGTATTGTCTCTGCTTTTTAATATGCTATCTAGGTTGGTCATAAATTTCCTTCCAAGGAGTAAGCGTCTTTTAATTTCCTGGCTGCAATCAGCATCTGCAGTGATTTTGGAGCCCAAAAAAATAAAGTCTGACACTGTCTCCACTGTTTCCCCATCTATTTCCCATGAAGTGGTTCTTTGAACAATGTCAAATTGTTTTACCTGTAGTTTCTTTTCTGATGTACAAAGGCAAAAAACCCAAAGACTATCTTTGGAGTTTGACATTTCTGGATTAAAAATCTCCATTTGATTGCTTATTAACTGTAACTTAGAAATTACTCTCTGAGTTTCAGCTTCCTCCAAGTGAAATCCCAGTTAATTCACCTTACATGTGGATAACAAAGTAGCTATGTCAGGGGAGGCTGGTTTCGGTGATTAGGTAAACACTTACTAATATCACTGACTTGTTGTTCAGTCACTAAATTGTGTCCAGCTCTTTGCAACCCCATAGACTGCAGCATGCCAGGCTTCCCTGTCCTTCACTATCTCTTGGCGTTTGCCTCGAACTCATGTCCATTGTGTTTATTATGCCATCCAACCTTCTCATCATCTGTCAGCCCCTTCTCCTCCTGCCCTCAATCTTTCCCAGCATCAGGGTCTTTAATACTGATAACACTGATAAAGTTGAATTCCCATTAGGTAGTGTTTTGACTTACTCTTGAGGTGACCAATATACTAGCAAGAGGTCCTTCATCTGATTCAAGTTAATTCAGAGACCTGATATGTTTCAATGTTTTGTCACTGGGAGTTGAGAATTTTGAATTCACTGTAATTGGGGGAACAGGATGAGTTTTTAGATACAGATGTGTCATTTTTACCACTGGCTCTTAACCTACTGAGTCAGTACAGTGTGCCTTTACTTTAGAATCAAACCCATGTTTGGGTCACAGCTGTGTTACTTAGCTATGTTTGAGTTGTCACAAGAGCAGGATCTCACTAAATTTCAGCTTTCCTATCTAAAGAAATGAGGAAAATATTAATATCTTCCTCACGTGCTGTGCTTAGTCACTCAGTCATGTCCGACTCTTCATGACCCCGTGGACTACAGCCTTCCAGGCTCCTCTGTCCATGGGGATTCTCCAGGCAAGAATATTGGAGTGGGTTGCCATGCCCTCCTCCAGGGGATTTTCCCAACCCAGGGACTGAACCCACGTCTCCTGCATTGCAGGATTCTTTACTGTCTAAGCCACCAGGGACACCCCCACAATGAGGATAATAATATCTTCCTCATAGTATTACTGCAACAGCTATAAAAGATAAAGTGTATTAAAAGCTTGACATAAAGTAAGCAAGTTAATTGTTCTTATTGTTGTGGAAACCTAACTTTGATGAAAATTAGAAAATTGATAGCAAAAATACCCAAGTAAATTTTAATGCCTCTTTTTAGGTTGACAAGCAAATAGTGTCTCATTCTTCATCAATGACGCTACATCAAGCTGCCTGGCTCAATATCCAGTGACAAGAGTTAGAAAGTGAGGACATTCGGATCAACTCATGGAATGTTTATGATTCAACTTCAGACTAAGAGGAGGAAAAAATCAGCACAATCATTACATTCAATCAGAAGCCTCACCAGGGAACTAAACATGGCTAGGGATCATCAGGAACAAGGCAACAACAATCCATTCAGTGATGAAGATGCCTTTGTGCAAGTGGTACCCATACTGAGGTCAGTAGGATAAGGTTGTTAGACGAGTTACCTGCTATCATGTAATCCACCAATATCAACATGAAGTGTTACCCAAACCACACTCCTGCTTCCACTTACAGGATGGCTATGTGAAAATACTGGAACAGAGAGGATTATGCAATGTGGAAAAAGTGAGGGCTGGCACTGTATAGCAAGGCTTCATCTTTGAAGAAGAAGTGACTCAATAGAGATCATCTGCTGGCTGTGGTTCTTGCTTAAACTGAAGAACTTAGAAGACATATACTATGTATATTTAGGAGAAATATACTATATATTTTCTTAGAAGATGTATACTATGTATTCCCATGCCAAGTCTGCCCCACAAAGTGAAGCAAAAATTTGGGAAGCTTTCAGCGAATGTGATCCACATCAACAAAGCAGGTAATTCTTGCTCAAAAGTATAGTTTTAAAGAATAACTCTTTGGTTGGAGAAGGAAATGGCAACCCACTCCAGTAGTCTTGCCTGGAGAATCCCGGGGACAGAGGAGCCTAGTGGGCTGCTGTCTATGGGGTCACACAGAGTCGGACACGACTGAAGTGACTTAGCAGCAGCAGCAGCAGCATTTGGCTCTTTAATCATCAGTTTATCAGGATATTCCTTGTAAGAGTCATTTGCAGCTTTTATCCCAACAACCAACTCAATAATGCATTTTATTTTGACCTTATAGAGAAAAGAAATGTTTAGCTTCTTGAAGTCCACAAACATATGCCAATACAGTTACATTTCAGAATATTCTAGATTATAAAAATACTTGCCCTAGAATTTATGTGGTTTTCAACCTAGGAAGGAAATAAGCATTGCACTCGGCTATCAAATAACCTATCTATTTATTCAGCAGTATGAATTGCCCCTATGCTAGCTCTGAGTTGATGATGTGAAAGTCAATAACCTAGTATTTTGATCTGATTTTGTTAAATATGCTCTTACCTATTAAATCAGCAATAACCAACAATAGGTCACATTTAATTGGAAAGAGAATTTTCAGTTGAATAGTCAGTGCAATTGAAGTATTATATGTTTGGGTACAGGACTCCTGTGAGTATTGCCGTTAATCAAACAGTAGATATAACTGGCTACAGGAAACACCAAAAGAGGCTAATTAGAAATATAGAACACTGATAAAGAAAAAAAGTAGATATGTGGAAATTTTTGAGATTTTGAGTCAATTTTGTGACTCTAAGAAAGATGCTGTGGGAAAGGTTGGGGAAAAATGTAACAGCATACAGGAAACAAGAGTACCAGAGTAACTGCAGGTGAGCAGGTTGGTCATAATCAGTAACTGCTCATTTGCAGCATCTATCATCACAGCTGTTTTGACACAAAATAACCTCTGGCCATGTATTTCTTCTGCCCTTCTGGTTTCCACATGGGACTTTTCTTAGGCACACCAGGCCACTGAACTCTTTGGAGATGAATGGAAACACTCGTGGAACCACCAAAAGACAGGATTTAATTTGTTGTTGTTGGAAGCTAATGAGAAGAAAGGGGGGGGGGGTGCGGAAAGGCACCTACAGGAATTATATTGGTGGGACTGCTGGGTGGCTGCCTGGAACCCTTGCCGGGTAATAGCTATGTTGATTACATTGTGATCACTGAGCCAACACACCAGCATCTGCCAGGTCAAGCTCAAGCCCTTCTCTTAGCTCAGATGGGTTTGGTCCAGATCAGACACCCAAGCAGTGCCTCATGATAATACAAAGCAGTTTGTTCTGAAAACTTAGGTTTGCTCATGTCAGAGATCTCTTTGCTGATGTCTAGAAGCTTGCTCAAGGAAAAAAAAAAAAAAACATGTTTAGTCATAACAGGGGTGAAAGGACCTAAAAGGTTATGAGTAATCAGAAGATCAAGTGAACACACAAAGAAGTTTTCAAAGGATCTGGACAGAGCCTCACATGACCAACTCACTGAACTTTAGTCTGCTGTTAGTAGTGGAATCTCTTTCTAGAACAGACCAGAAGAGTTAAGAGAATCGAATCATATGACTTGTGGAACCACCCTGCTTTTCACAAATATTTACTGAGAATTTCCTTTGCTTCAGACACAGAGCTAGGTATTATATGCTCAGTATAAAGAGTAAATATATAGATATGGCTCTTGATAGTTCTGAAAACTCGAAATTGCTCTCTATTAAAATATTAGAAAATAGAATGAAGCAGAATATTTATAGCATAATCCATCCTAATAGAGTGGGATATATTCAAGTAATGCAAGGATAGTTCAACAACAGCCTATCTAAAAATATCATTAACCATAGTAATAATAGATCCAAGGAGAAAATTCATTTGATCATCTTTGTACAGGGTCCAAAAATCCATTTGATAGACTTCAATATCCAATAAAAAATGTTAATAGATAGTAGGTATAAACTGCCTCAAGAAAAGTCACTTATATTCTAATAAATATAAAGGATCAGACACATTCCATTTATAAAAATAAAATATCTAAAGTAAACTTAGCAAAACATGTATAAGATACATAAAGAAAATTTTAAAGTTCTACTCTCAAAAAGAAAAACCTGAATAAATAGAAAGTATACTATCATTTTGGGTAGAAATATTTAATATTGTAGAGATATTAATTCACCCTAAATTCATCAATTAAAAGTGACTTTTTAAAAAAGTGATCTTAATCACAATAATAACATTCCTTTCTCTCTTTTTTGCTTGCTTGTGCTTTTTTTTTTTCAGAATTTGATCAGCTTGTTTGAAAAATAAACAAAACCAAATCAAATAAAAATTAAATTTAAAAGGGTAAACTGAAAATCTGATAAATAGGAGATTAAATAATGAAAATTAAACATAAAAACCATAGCAATTAAATAGTTTTGCTCTAGTACAGGCAGACAAAACAGTAAATGTCACAAAGCCTAGAAATAAGCTCCATGTAGTTTCAATTTTGTATATAATAAAGAAAGGCTTTTCAAACTAGAGAAGAAAACAGATTATCCAAGTAAATGATTTTGAAAAAACTGATTAACCATTTTGGAAAAATATTAAGGCTGTATTACTCCTTCCACTGGACAGCTCAAAGATTTAAATATATCTATTTAAAGAATGAAACTGATAAAGTATTAGAAGAAAAAAAGAGTCCAAAATGGTGAAGTTTTTCTGAAGCAAGACATTGAACACAAAAGCCAGATAGAAAATAAATGATAAATTTAAATCCATTTAAAACACACATACACACTTTTGAATGGCAGAAACTACAACTTGGAAAAAATGCTTTCAATACACATAAGAAAAAGCAGCTATTTTTAAATGTTAAAAGAGCTCATGTATATCAAAAAAGATGAAAGTCTATCATGTAAAGGAAAATGGGTAAATATGAACTTTATGAATAATAAAGATGATGTTGCTGTGCTGAGCTGAAGTTGATAAAATTTGCATTATGGTATATTACAAAAAAGAACTAAAGAGCCTCTTGATGAAAGTCAAAGAGGAGAGTGAAAAAGGTGGCTTAAAACTCAACATTCAGAAAACTAAGATCATGGTATCCAGTCCCATCACTTCATGGCAAATAGATGGGGAAACAACGGAAACGGTGACAGACTTTATTTTCTTGGGCTCCAAAATCAGTGCAGATGGTGACTACAGCCATTAAACTAAAAGACACTTACTCCTTGGAAGAAAAGCAATGACCAGCCTAGACAGCATGTTAAAAAGCAGAGACATTACTTTGCCAACAAATGTCCGTCTAGTCAAAGCTATGGTTTTTCCAGTAGTCACAGATGGATGTGAGAGTTGGACTATAAAGAAAACTGAGCGCTGAAGAATTGATGCTTTTGAACTGTGGTGTTTGAGGAAACTCTTGAGAGTCCCTTGGACTGCAAGGAGATCCATCCAGTCCATCCTAAAGGAGATCAGTCCTGGGTGTTCATTGGAAAGACTGATGCTAAAGCTGAAGCTCGAGTACTTTGGCCACCTGATGCGAAGAGTTGACTCACTGGAAAAGACTCTGATGCTGGGAGGGATTGGGGGCGGGAGGAGAAGGGGACGACAGAGAATGAGATGGCTGGATGGCATCACCGACTCTATGGACATGTGTTTGAGTGAACTCCGGGAGTTGGTGATGGACAGGAAGGCCTGGTGTGCTGCAGTCCATAGGGTTGCAAAGAGTTGGACACAACTGAGTGACTGAACTGAACGGATATTACCTGGACGAGATTAAGATGTTGAGACTACAGGAAACTGAAGTGAAGACAAGCACCTGAATATGACCTGTCATAGACGGAATTCAAAGAACAGTCCATATATATTTTTTAATATATCATGGTCACTTTCATCACCATTCAAGTGGTCAGTCAGTCAGTTCAGTCGCTCAGTCATGTCCGACTCTGTGCGACCCCACAGATGGCAGCCCACCAGGCTCCGCCGTCCCTGGGATTCTCCAGGCAAGAACACTGGAGTGGGTTGCCATTTCCGTCTCCAATGCATCAAAGTGAAAAGTGAAAATGAAGTCGCTCAGTCGTGTCTGACCCTCAGCACCCCCCTGGACTGCAGCCTTCCAGGTTCCTCTGTCCGTGGGATTTTCCAGGCAAGAGTACTGGAGTGGGGTGCCATTGCCTTTTCCGTGGTAGCATTACCCAGTTAGCACAGAATTACTCTGTAACCGGGCTTCCCTCATAGCTTAGTAGGTAAAGAATCTACTTACAATGCAGGAGACCCGGGTTCGATTCCTGGGTCAGGAAGATTCCCTGGAGAAGGAAATGGCAACCCACTCCAGTATTCTTGCCTGGAGAATCCCATGGACAGAGAAGCCACGCTTGGGGTCGCAAGAGTCGGACATGATTTAGTGACTAAACCACACACACACTCTCTGTAACCTTTGTTTTAAAGTGGCTTGAAATTTCAGTATCTTTTCTGTACTTAAAGTACTAGCAAAGCAATTCAAAATTAAAATACAAATGAAGTACAAAACAAAAATGCAGTCACCACATTGCTCAATATCTCATGATTTAAGAGAGTTTTTGAGCTTTTTCTGGGCATGGAACTGCAGTGGAGCCAGTATGGTTAAAAGGCCTCCTAATAGTGATCAGATGTTACAACTTGGACTTAATGAAGAGGGAGAACAGTCAGTCCTCCGTTGTGCTGTAAAGTCAGATGACAGTTGGTAATCAAGAACAAAGATTAATAAGCAAACCTCAGAATTTTTTATCTGAAGTAAAAAATTAGGAAGTCAAGTATGAAATCTGTAGATGTTCATCAAATGGTTTTTTAATTCACTGATTTTTTTCCCACCTGGGTTAGAATAATAATTTATAACTGTTTCTAGCAGTATTATACTTTGCGTTCTAATACAAACTGAAATTAGAGATGAACAAAAACTGTCTGTGACAACTTGTTTGATCACTCTTAATGTCTTCTGTTTGGAGAAGGCAATGGCACCCCACTCCAGTACTGTTGCCTGGAAAATCCTCATGGACGGAGCCTGCAGTCTTAGGACAAGAAAGAATAGCATGTCAAGTTGAATTCACCAATAATCTGAGTCTAATGAGAGAGAATGTATTCATACCTTCTGAAAGGAAGTAAACTAGAAAGTTTACCTTTTACCTGCTTCATCAAAGTGCTAGTCCAGAGAGGATGTAGGGATGGATGAGAAAGCAGGCCACTGTGTAAATGAGTAGAAAGCATTTCAGACCAGGAAACAGGGGCTCTGGGTCCCAGCTGTAGCTCTGCCAGGAATAAGCTGGGTGATCTGGGGGAAATGACTGAATCTCTGGCTCAATTTCTCATTTGAGAAAGGAAGGGACTGAATTAGGCTTCTAAGAGCTCTTTTAGTTCTTGGTCTTTAAGTAACACTTGTGACTTTTGCCTGGAAACAACAGCAGAGAATATGAAGAAGCAGGTGTCTACTGTGTGGTCATCGATGATTATTTCGGTACAGCTGGTTCAGTGACTTCCTCTAAAACAGGTAGGATGATTGATTTGTATATGAATACTATGAGCACTGTGCTAGGTGCTACGTAATATACTGGGGAATAGAAGACAGCATCCTACCCTTGTGAGGGGTATGCAGCAGTGTTATCAGATGGGCCAACAGGGCAGTGGAGTGAGACCCAAGCAGTTAGAATAAATTAGGTTGGTCACTGAATTACAGCTTCCATACCCTGATCTTCTAAAAAACCAGTATGCCAAGTAACCAAATTTGGAGACATACAATTCTTATTAATGTGACATAGCAAATTCAGAATCTGGTATACATGAATAGCTTTTGAAATTAATTCATATACGTTATTAATGGTGCCTTTTCTTCTTAAACAAGCTAACAAACCAACTTTTGTATTCTGGAGTCATCAGTGGTAATGTTTTAATCTTATTTTCTAGTTATTATAGGTTATTATAAAATAAAACAAATATGTAGCAACCTATAACATAAAAGAAAATACATGCAAGTATGAAATCAAGCAAAAAAGCCTCCTTTAAATATTATTTGAAAATATCAGTAGGAAATCATTATTTCTTTCCTCATTTTTATGCCCTAGCTTTGTCTATTGAAAACACTTAGAAGCAAAGATCGTCCAGAATGATGAGCAATCCTAGCACTCAAATTGTGGTCTCTTAATTCTCTGCCTCTGTAAAAGGAACCAGAGTTCTTAGAAAAGGCTGAGTCTAGGTTTAGAACAGGAAATGAGTGAGATAAGCCTGGGAAATTGGCTTATGCCTGGGGTAGAGTAAGCAAGGAAGCCATCAAAGAATAATAGGGAAAATGCCAAAAGACACAGAGGCCAACCAGAAGGTGTTTCCACTATACTAATCAAGGGCAACATGAATACCAAAAAGAATAACTACAACAGATTGAAACTCATCTAACAAATAAAAATATTAAAAGAAAAAACCCACTGTCTCCAGGGCACCACCTTATTGCTCTGGAAAGTGATAAAAGAAAACTATGAAGAATTTTTCTTGCTTTACAGGGCAACAAAATGATTGATGAGGCAAAGTTCTTTATAAAAGAATTCCAGCTAATTCGGAATAACACTGAGATAATCACAATTCTGCAATCTTAATAAAATAATGGATGCAAGCAATGAAAAAATTATGTGAAACACTGCTGTGGAAAGTTTATAAAGGAGAGATGAAGCTGAAAACATTATAAACCCACCCCCAATCCCTAAAAGTGGGGCAAACAGATATTATATGCCTCAAAATATAATACAATAGAAAGTAGACAATGCCACCTATGAAACATTTTTGCCTAAAAATGAACTAGAATCAAGCCTCTAAATCTAGTCACCAATTATAAGAAATGTGGATGACAAAAGAATAAGTTAAATGATACCACAATGAAGCAATCAGGCAAATCTAGACTATGTAACGGGACATAGGACAGATGACTCAATTTCTCCAACAAATCAATGATATTAAAGGAGGGGGTCTGTGATAGAAAAGACTGAGGAGACAAAATTCAAATGTATCTTGTGGTCATGTTTCAATGCTGATTTAGACCAACCTTTTATAGAGACATCTTTGAAACAACTTGAGAAATTAGGTATTGGTATTAAGGAATTTGCCAATTTTGTAGGAGTGATAATCACATAGTAACTCTGCAAAACATTCCTTTACATTTAAAAATGCATACTTCAGGGGACTTCCCTGGTGGTCCAGTGTTTGAGACTTCATCTTTCAGTGCAGGTGGTGCGGGTTCAATCCCTTACAGGAGAGCTAAGATCCCACGTGTCCCAAGGCCAGAAAAACAAAGCAGAAGTATACTGTAACAAATTTAATAAAGACTTAAAAAATGAATACTGCATTATTTGTGTCACTATGATCGACATCAGGTCTAAAATCAGCCTTAAATGCTCCAGTCCCATTCCTAGCCCATATCCTATGAGGATACATGAAACAAGATTGGTGTACTGTTAACTATTATTGAAGTTGGGTTCAGTTCAGTTCAGTTCAGTTCAGTCGCTCAGCCATGTCCAACTCTTTGTGACCCCATGAATCACAGCACACCAGGCCTCCCTGTCTATCACCAACTCCTGGAGTTCATTCAAACTCATGTCCATTGAGTCGGTGATGCCATCCAGCCATCTCATTCTCTGTCGTCCCCTTCTCCTCCCACCCCCAATCCCTCCCAGCATCAGAGTCTTTTCCAGTGAGTCAACTCTTCCCATGAAGTGGCCAAAGTATTGGAGTTTCAGCTTTAGCATCAGTCCTTCCAATGAACACCCAGGATTGATCTCCTTCAGAATGGACTGGTTGGATCTCCTTGCAGTCCAAGGGACTCTCAAGAGTCTTCTCCAAAACCACAGTTCAAAAGCATCAATTCTTCGGAGATCAGCTTTCTTCACAGTCCAACTCTCACATCCATACACGACCACTGGAAAAACTGGGTAGTGTGTCTATAAAGATGTTAATTCACTCTCACTTCTTTGTGTATGCTGGACAATCTTCACAATAAAATATTTATAAAGTACACAATTTCAGAGAAAGATTTGCTATATTCAGCCAGGCTTCATCTACTCCTAGTAGCTTGTTACTTTGTTTTCCCTAAGACTGGTCACTGTCTTGTTAAATTCCCATTTTCTTGATTCCCCAGTTTTCCTTGAAGTCAGCACATTTCTATTTACCTCCACTTGCTGTCTGCACAGGGGTCAGGAGATGGGATTCTGTAAATATAACTAGTTTCCTGTGCTCTTAGATAACATTAAACCCTATGTCTATTTTCTCAATCTTCTCAGGTTGCCTTTATTTTTCTTCCTGAGAAGCTTTTTAAATTTGTATTGGATTTGTGGTTGAATTTCCTGATATGTACTTCTTTCTAGTAAAAAAATTTCAGAAATTTGAAACACAGTTTCAACCTTTACATTTAGAACCTCAGGCAAACAGATGATTAATATTTAACTCATTTCATCCCAAGAAAAAGAGAAGGAGAATGTATTCTACGTTATAGAAAGCAACTTTTTGTTCACAGAACTTCATCACTCCTTGTAGGCCTTACTACCAAAATCATTACTTTTTTAGAATTTTGTATGCTTCAAGACAACATAGCCTTCAAGCAAACATCTCAAAAAAATCACACAACATTGACACACTAGATTGGTATCAGCTAATACTGAGTCATGAATCATATGTTTATTTGCAGGCCTATTATAAAGGAAGCTGTTGATGAGGGAATGTTAGTTCATTCTTGCTGCGTGTGTATTCTACACTAGGCTCTGTGTAAGTGCTCCACACACACCGTTTCATTAATGATAGTAGTAATAAAAGCAGATACGATCATTACAAATCATTTATCTCCCATCTGCTATGCTCCACTTGATATACTTTCCATTTGAACAGACAAAAACTCTGAGGTTACTGCAGTTATTTTTAAGTGAGGTTAAGTATCTTACTCAAGTTTACTCAATTATTAAGTGATCAACTCTGACTTCCAGAACTCTGTTGCCTCCACTAGTTTTTTCCATCAGTCATTTGCATAAGACTTACATAATTTTTGCCACCTCATGCACCATTTGTACAATTATGTACATAATATTTTAAATCAACGTATTTTTCCTTAAGTGTATTTACCCAAAAAGGAAACAAATATCACTGTCATAAACAGAAAACTAATATCATTTGCCATGAGTAGAAGGTAACCATATAAATAAATACAATGAAATTTTGGCTTCTGCAGTTTGAGACTGGCCCTGTCCTGATGGAGCAGATTGATTTCCCCACCTTTGTCTCTGATTACCCCACAGAACAAATCGCCTAAGTCATCTTGTGTACTGTTTATAGTGTGGGTACCATATTCTCAGTTCAGTGGCTCACTCATGTCCAACTATTTTTGACCCCATGGACTGCAGCACGCCAGGCTTCCCTGTCCATCACCAACTCCCTGAACTTGTTCAAACTCATGTCCATCGAGTCAGTGATGTCATATTCTAGGCAAAGGTTTGTTTAATGTCATCCAATGAGGCTTCAAATAGGTGTAGCTATTATGTATCATGAGTCTCTTATAAAATCTAAATAGGGTAAAACCTTACTTATTCTTTGTCAAACACACTACTGACATTAGGCATGAAAGACTGAAAGAAAACTCAGTTCAAATAACTAGATTAGAAAACAGATGTAGATATAAATTTAATGAATAAATTGGAAATTGTATTTCTTTGGCAACAAATTTTTGACCATGTTCAGTTTTATAGTGAGACAGAGTATCTGGAGCTATGCATAAAATATGTGTATGTGTATTTGTGGGTATGCATACATACATGTATACACACATACATATAAATACACTACACATGCATATCAGTATATGTAGCACTCCATTTATACTGGGAATGCGCCTCCCCAAATTTTGTATGCCCAAATTAAAATGGTCCTATAAATGATGCTTATGTATAGGCTACAGTCCTAATTTATGCACAGGAAGCCAATCCATGAACAATTATAAGCAGAATATCAACCATAGCCATTATCTGGCTAAACACTGCACACTTATTAATGAGCATGTAGATCCCTCATTATAGTTTTGGGTTGGCATGTGTGTGGGCAGAGGGCTTAAAATGTCAAGTTCATTTAATAAGCAATGGAAATCTCATTCTTTATTTATTTATTTTTTTATTCAAGGGATAAGATATCATTCTAAGAACTTTGGTCTAAAATCACAGGGTTCTGAAGGCTGGAGTCAAATGACTTTGGATATTTAAAAAATTAAAAATCCTCTCTTTGGTGAAAAAATTTCCTACTAGAAGGAAAACAATTTGGTAGAAATAAAAGTGACTTTGGAGTCAGCTAGACTTAAAGTGGAAATTTCCACTTTCCACATACAAGCTGTAAGCCTATATCTCTGCCTTCATTTCCTTGTTCACCAAGTGAGGATAGTAACTCCTCCAGAGGATTTTCATAAGATTAAAAAAGAAAATATTTGTAAATTATTAAGCCCAGTGCTTGGCCCATTCTATCATCCATTTGCTTATTCATCAGATAAGCACTGAGTGCCATTATATGCCAGACCTTGTGCGAGGTGGAGACACAGTGAACGAGGCAGCCATGGTCCTCCAGCAGATAAGCTACATTAGGATGATGATGAAATAAGTCAAGTGATATAGGCAGTAAGTGATGGGGACAGTTGTTAGCACAGTTCCCATGAGGAATCCAGCGGTATTTGAAGGGAAGGGAAGGGAAGGCAGTGGGAAAACAGAGGCCATTACTGTAGTCTGGGTGGGGATAATGGTGACTTGGATAAGGGCAGTAGCAGTAAAGGTGGATCTGAATATTGTAATATTCATTCTCTTCTCCTAAAATTTCTCCGAAAAGAAAATTACATCACTGAATAATTTCCACTAAGTAGAAATTCAAAGGAAGAAAGTATAAATGCTTCTTAAGTCTGATGCAGGTTCTTAAGATCTCAGAGCCTCACAGCCTTCCTTTCCATGGGTTATTTTTCTTCTGGAACAGACCTTGAGATTAGATACATTACTATGACAAATGGGTCTGCTTTAGATTTGATTATTATTTTCATTTAGTATTGCTTGTCCAGGCAATACTACCAAATTATTCTTGGTAATAAAACTTTTCAGAGATAATATATATCAAAAAAGACTGAATGTTCTCTTTTTCCTTTATGGATAGTCACTCAGTTGACTCACTGGCAAACAAATTTAATCACAGAAATTAACTGGTGCTGTGTTATGGTCCCTCTGCCACATGTAAGGGCGATTCTTGGTGGTTTGCAGGCATAGTGACAAAAACCATAGGTGAAAGGCCTGTGACAGGACGTGTTACATATGAAAAACAGGTCTCAGTTCACACCCTCTCTTTCAGTCCTATACTGTCTTAATTTGGAGAACAGGCAGTGAAGACCCAACCCTCAGTCCATTTCCTAAGACAGCAGGCCCAGAAACATGTTCTCTCTGTAGGAAGTCTGTTGGGTATCTATGTACTTAAAAGCACAGACAACCTACACACCTTCTACCTTTGCACTTTCTGATTGGAGACCATCTTCCTCAGCTGCCTTTCTCTTGATTGGAGTGTGGATCTCCAACACCATGCTAGCCTCAACTTGTCCTAGATGGTTATTTAATCTAAGGAAACCAGTTATCAGTGATGTGTGAGCAACATCTTTATACTTACAGGTATGATCAGGTAAGGATTGCTCGCTATTTAACAATCCTAATTGCCTTGGGATAGACTCAGAAGCAATATTGGAAGGTAATCACTGAAATGGTCTGGAATAGCTCACCCCTCACCTTCCCTATTTCCTTCCCTCCTTTATTTGTGTGTGTGTGTTGTGTGTGGCTATACATATAACTTCATTTGTGTGCACCTTACCATGGCCTTGTTTATTTCTGCAGCTGATGGCTGAATCAAGAGATGCACACATTAAGCAGTCAGCTACTTGCTAATGCCCTTCCGTGGGTAAAATTAACTGGACATGTTCCTTTTTTTTTTTTTAAATGATTCAACCTCTGAGGCACATGCCAGAAAAAACATCATCAGTATAGTGTGGTGGGAACAGATGGGCTTTGGAATCAGACTGAACCAGGCTGGGTCAGGGCAGCACACAGTAACTGGGTGATCTCAGGCACAACAATGGGTGCCTAATAACGTAAACACCACATAACGTAAAGGAATCTTGTGAAGATTCGATATCATAGTGCAGTGAAGTAGCTCAGAGTCTGGCACAGAGCAGGCATTCAATAACCATTTTTATTGCCACTACAAATTGCCACGATTCATTTGGATGGAATAAGGAGTATAGAAGAAGTGCTTCTGGCTGAAAATGAGTTTCCCACAAGGATCCGCTAATGACTTTGGTGAAATACCATCTCTTGTGTATAATTCCTGCCTTGGACCTGCTTCGGCATGCTGCTAAGTGCTCCTTTATCTCATCGTTGGGGCAGAGAGCGCCTCAGTCTGTGTGTATCCTCAGTGTCCCGCACAGTGTCTGGTAGATAGTAGGGGCTCAATACATGTTTGCTGAATAAAAGAATCAGTTCTTCAGGTGGGTACTTTACCACTAGTGCCACCTAGGAATCCCTATTTTTCTATAATCTCCTGAGCCTCAGATGCTGAAAGGTTTGAAAAATCAGAGATGTTTTAAAATGGAACTTATAAAACATGCTCATCAACTTTTAAAGCTGTTCAATATGATGCATGTGTGCTCAGTTGTGTCCCACCCTTTGCATCCCCGTGGATTGTGGCCCACCAGGCTCCTGTGTCCATGGGATTCTCCAGGCAAGTACACTGGAGTGGGTTGCCATTTCCTACTCCAGGGGATCTTCTTGACCCAGGAATTGATTCCAAGTCTCCTGTGCCTCATACATTGGCAGGCAGATTCTTTACCACTGAGCCACCTGGGGAAGCCTGTTCAATATGGTTCAGTTCAGTTCAGTTCAGTCGCTCAGTCGTGTCTGACTCTCCGCGACCCCATGAATCACAGCACGCCAGGCCTCCCTGTCCATCACCAACTCCCGGAGTTCACTCAAACTCATGTCCACAGAGTCGGTGATGCCATCCAGCCATCTCATTCTCTGTCGTCCCCTTCTCCTCCCGCCCCCAATCCTTTCCCAGCATCAGAGTCTTTTCCAGTGAGTCAACTCGTCGCATGAGGTGGCCAAAGTATTGCAGCTTCAGCTTTAGCATCAGTCCTTCCAATGAACACCCAAGATTGATCTCCTCTAGAATGGACTGGTTGGATCTTCTTGCAGTCCAAGGGACTCTCAAGAGTCTTCTCCAGCACCACAGTTCAAAAGCATCAATTCTTCGGCCATCAGCTTTCTTCACAGTCCAACTCTCACATCCATACATGACCATGGGAAAAACCATAGCCTTGACTAGATGGACCTTTGTTGGCAAAGTAATGTCTCTGCTTTTTAATATATTATCAAGGTTGGTCATAACTTTCCTTCCAAGAAGTAAGCGTCTTTTAATTTCATGGCTGCAATCAGCATCTGCAGTGATTTTGGAGCCCAAAAAAATAAAGTCTGACACTGTTTCCACTGTTACCCCATCTATTTGCCATGAAGTGATGGGACCAGATGCCATGATCTTTGTTTTCTGAATGTTGAGCTTCAAGCTAAACTTTTCACTCTCCTCTCTCACTTTCATCAAGAGGCTTTTTAGCTCCTCTTCACTTTCTGCCATAAGGGTAGTGTCATCTGCATATCTGAGATTATTGATATTTCTCCCAGCAATCTTGATTCCAGCTTGTGCTTCTTCCAGCCCAGTGTTCCTCATGATGTACTCTGCATAGAAGTTAAATAAGCAAGGTGACAATATACAACCTTGACGCACTCCTTTTCCTATTTTGGACCAGTCTGTTTTTCCATGTACAGTTCTGACTGTTGCTTCCTGACCTGCATACAGGTTTCTCAAGAGGCAGGTCAGGTGGTCTGGGATTCCCATCTCTTTCAGAATTTTCCACAGTTTATTGTGATCCACACAGTCAAAGGCTTTGGCATAGTCAATGAAGCAGAAATTTCAGATGTTTTTCTGGAACTCTCTTGCTTTCTCCATGATCCAGCGGATGTGGGCAATTTCATCTCTGGTGCCTCTGCCTTTTCTCAAACCTGCTTGAACATCTGGGAGTTCATGGTTCACATATTGCTGAAGCCTGGCTTGGAGAATTTTGAGCATGACTTTACTAGCGTGGGAGATGAGTGCAATTGTGTGGTAGTTTGAGCATTCTTTGGCATTGCCTTTCTTTGGGATTGGAATGAAGACTGACCTTTTCCAGTCCTGTGGCCACTGCTGAGTTTTCCAAATTTGCTGGCATATTGAGTGCAGCACTTTCACAGCATCATCTTTCAAGATTTGAAATAGCTCAACTGGAATTCCATCACCTCCACTAGCTTTGTTCATAGTGATGCTTTCTAAGGCCCACTTGACTTCACATTCCAAGATGTCTGGCTGTAGGTCAGTGATCACATTATCGTGACTATCTTGTTCGTGCAGATCTTTTTTTTGTATGGTATCACTGAACAAATACTAAGTGGCTGATTCATGTTGAGGTTTGACAGAAAACAGCAAAAGTCTGTAAAGCCATTATTCTTCAATTAAAAAATAAATAAATTTGTAAAAATTAAAAAAATTAAATTTTTATAGTTTTCATGTACCTAGATTTAAAAACAATTCCAAATAATCTCCCATTTTCTTTAAATCAAAGGGCTTCCTTAATGGTTCAAATGGTAAAGAATCCACCTGCAATGCAGGAGACCAGAGTTCTATCCTTTGGTCAGAAAGATCCCCTGGAGAAGGAAATGGCAACCCAGTCCAGTCTTCTTGCCTGGAGAATTCCATGGGCAGAGGAGCCTAGCAGTGGGCTACAGTCCACAGGGTCTCAAAGAGTCACATGTGACTTAGCTATGGGTCAAAAATCTTTAAGCCAATCCATTCTTGATCTGACTTAAAAATTCAGAAACATAATTTCATAGACAAAAGATTTTGCTAAATTTTCATAGTGAGATTCCCATAGACATAAAAAATAGTATTTTTAAAAATCTACTTAAATGCATTTAAACTATAGTTAATAATACTGTTGGCAACCCACTCCAGTGTTCTTGCCTGGAGAATCCCAGGGGCGGGGGAGCCTGGTGGACTGCCATCTATGGAGTCACACAGAGTCAGACACGACTGAAGTGACTTAGCAGCAGCAGTAGCAGTAATAATACTCTGCCTCAGAAGGTAAAGAGTCTGCCTGCAACGTGGGAGACCCAGGTTTGATCCTTGGGTTGGGAAGATCCCCTGGAGAAGGAAATGGCAATCCACTCCAGTATTCTTGCCTGGAGAATCTCCATGGACAGAGGAGCCTGGGGGGCAACAGTTCATAGGGTCACAAAGATTTGGACACAATTGAGCGACTTCACTTTCTTTTTTCTTTAATAATACTGTATTGTACATTTGCTAGTTGCTAGGAGAACAGATCTTAAAAAATTTGATCACAAGAAAAAAATCATTTTGTAAATATGTGTAGGGATGGATGTTATTTGGATTTACTGTGGTAATCATTTCACAATACATACAAGTATGGGATCATTATGTTGTAATGTATTGAAACCAATGCATTATATGTCAAGTATGTCTTTTAAAATATATTTTCAGTTAACATTTAACAGAGAAGAACTAATCAACTGACTAAAGCAGCAGCAGCAAAGCGCAGTAGACTGATATTATCGATACTTCAAGATGCTCACATATTCTCAGGCTTGAATGACAAAATTGTCCAAAAGGAAAGGCTACGTTATGTGTCAACAGATGCTTCCTGAGATTTTTAGAAAGAACTTTCAGGAGGTTGAGGCAGTGATGGTGGCTGGGAGAGGGGGTAAAAGCATGAACACAAATGCAAGGTATACTCGGGGGCAGGGGGGTGGCCTTTGTAACATCAACGAAAATCAAGTAATGGCCACAGAACATAGTCAAATTAATGAGAAAAACAATCAGCTAAACTACAAGAGTCCTTTCCCTTTGTAGCAATTCTTTAGAAAGACATGTTTTTCTTGTTTCCTTTTTCTTTTATGAATTGCTATTTCCTTCTCTTATCTGTCCCGTCTGGATAACTGCTGCTGCTGCTGCTGCTAAGTCACTTCAGTCGTGTCTGACTCTGTGCGACCCCATAGACAGCAGCCCACCAGGCTCCCTCGTCCCTGGGATTCTCCAGGCAAGAACACTGGACTGGGTTGCCATTTCCTTCTCCAATGTGTGAAAGTGAAAGGTGAAAGTGAAGTCGCTCAGTCATGTCCGACTAGTAGCGACCCCATGGACTGCAGCCCACCAGGCTCCTCTGTCCATGCGATTTTCTAGGCAAGAGTACTGGAGTGGCTTGCCATTGCCTTCTCTGCTGGAGAACTGCTACTTACTCTGAAAATCCCAGCTCCCATGCTTCCTCCTCTCCAGAGCTGTTCTTGATCTTCCTCTTCTCACTGCATTGCAGAAGAGAAACCTGCCTTCTCAGCACTTTGAAATGTTGCGTTTGCAGCAGCTTTGTCTTTTCCTCCTGAGACCAGGGGTCAGCAACTATGGAGCATGGGTCAAACCTGACCCACTGTCCATTTCTGTTTAGTCTATAAATTGAGAATGTATTTTACATTGCCAAGAAATGGAAAGAAAACCAGAAGGAGAATATTCGATGACGTCTTAAAAACAAGATGAGAGTCAATTTGTATTATCTGTGGTTACTTCCAAGCTACAAAGGCAGAACTGAGTTGTTGTGACAGAGACCATATATAGCCGACAAAACATAAGATTATTATCCAGCTCTTTGCAGAAAATCTTGCCACCAACTTCTGTGTGGGGAGGGCTCATCTATCACAGTCATGTAGCCATCATGTCCTGTTACCATAGGCAGAGCACGATGCTCCACACTTCACATGCTTTATCTTCCTTAATCTTCAACAACTCTAAGACAAAACTGCTGCATGATTTCCATTTTATAGATGAAGCAACCAAGGCTCAGAGATGTTGAGAAGTTCTCTGAAAGTTATATGAGTAGCAGTTTGTAGATACGTGATTCAAATCTAGGTCTGTCTGCCTCCAGAGGGAACCTACAGGGTCATCCTAATCA
Organism: Moschus berezovskii; assembly: GCF_049115385.1. Lineage (NCBI taxonomy): Eukaryota > Metazoa > Chordata > Mammalia > Artiodactyla > Moschidae > Moschus > Moschus berezovskii. The sequence continues at coordinate 57,147,240 of NC_142467.1, read as the reverse complement.
TTATCACCCAAGACCTGAGGGCAGTACTTGGCACTGGAATAAATCAGTTACATTCCTCCCTGTTGCCCTCAACTATACTCCTCCATTCAGAGCAAGGCACTTCAATACAACTTAGTGAGGGGATTACTAGTAGATAAGTTTATTAATCTATTAATGGCATGTGTTGACATATCCCTTGAGCCAGACTCTGTGCTGGGGTTGAGATACAGAAATGAGGGAGCTTGCCATCTAGAGATGAATCCTGGGCCCTGTATCCTAGAATAAGGAGGCAGAAAACTCTTTTTGGATCCTGTCCAGCAGAATAGTTGAGTAGCAGATACAAGGTTTCATGGAGGCTTCATGGTAAATATTCTCTTGTTTCATAGGGAAGTCCTCATTGATTTTGTTAAGTGTTTTCCTCTCATGGGGAAGATGTGGTGGTCAGTTCATATAACACTGCTCGCTACCACAATAGTAAGGGTTTTCTACTTTGCCTACAACTTCATCTTGCCATGCCTACGAAGGAAAGGGCTGCCCTTTCCATGCCCTCAACACTATTTGGGCATTTACTGGGATCCTTTCCGTGGTGGCTCAGACAATAAAGAGTCTGCCTGCAGTGTGGGAGACCTGGGTTTGATCCCTGGGTCAGGAAGATCCCCTGGAGAAGGAAATGGCAACCCACTCCAGTATTCTTGCCTGGAAAATCCCATGGATGGAGGAGCTTGGCGGGCTACAGTCGATGAGGTTGCGAAGAGTCAGACACTACTGAGTGACTGCTCTTCTTCTTCTTTGGAATAAAGTGCTCTCTTTAATGACCACAAATTGCCTGAGGCCCCAAGGGAAGGGGGAGGAGGGAATGGGTGGGGGATCTATTAATTAGTTGTGTGACCTGGTCATTTGGAACACTTCCTATGTGTTATTCTCTTTACTTGGAAAATGAAGATAATAACAGTTATTAACTTGTAGGGTTGCTATGAGGATTAAGTGAGACAAAGACAAGGGTCTTCTGCACAGAAAGTTCTCAAATACTAGCTGCTGCCACGACCACTGCTCCTACCAACGTTCTAACTACTGCTACCATAATACCACTAAATTCCAGAAATCTAGTCTTTAAAAGAGAGCAGAGTCAGGCTTTGGACATATGCTGAGTGCTGGAAATGGCACCATTACAGCAGTTTCAGAGTGTGCTTTTTGCTGGAATATTTTTCCAGGCACAGTATTATCTTGAGATCCCTTCCTGAAGCCCCTTTGGTGTCCAGTTTAAAGGGATTAACTGGAAACCAGGTCTTCGTTCTTTAAAACCTTGGGCCCACCTGGCATCTCTAATGCTACTTTCCGTATAGTCCTTCAACACCTCAGCGAAGCTCCCAACCCCAGCTGGACAAAGGCACTGCCCAAATGTGTATCCACCTCCAGGTTTCATCTTGCTTAGGGCTCTTCCATCAACACAGAGCCCTCACCTGTAGATTCTGTCAGTTCCCAATGGGGCCTCAATTGTAAGCCTTACCACACAAAGGGCTGTGGGCCAGCTGCATTGGTGTTACCTTAAAGTTTGCTTGGAAGGACTGATGCTGAAGTTGAAGCTCCAATTTGGCCACCTGACGTGAAGAACTGACTCACTGGAAAAGATCCTGATTCTGGGAAAAATTGAAAGCAGGAAGAGAAGGGGATGGAAAGTGGTTGGATGGCATCACCGACTCGATGGACATGAGTTTGAGCAAGCTCTGGAAGTTGGTGATGGACAGGGAGGCCTGGTGTGCTGCAGTCCATGGTATCACAAAGAGTTGGATGGGACTGAGCAACTGAACTGACCTGACTGAAAAGCTTGCTAAAAATGCAGAATCTCTAATTATTATATCTTCCTCTTGAATTGATCCCTTGATCGTTAAGTAGTGTCCTTTTTTACCTCTTGTAACAGTCTTTATTTTAAAGTCTACTTTGTAAATATATATGCAGCCAACAGAGGAGCAAATACCACCCTGTATAAGGCGATGTATAAGGCAAACATCATCCTGATTGAACCTGATCTCATCAATATATAAGGCAAATGCTATATACAGCCATAAAAGAAGAAATTGACAGTGATACAATAATAGTGGGGGACATTAACATTGCACTAACATGAATGGACAGATCATCCATATGGAAAATCAATAAGGAAACACAGTCCTTAAATGCCCTATTAGACCAGATAGACTTAATTGATATTTATAGAGTATTCCATCCAAAAGCAGCAGAACATACATTCTTCTCAAGTGCACGTGGCACATTCTCCAGTATTGATCACACGCTGGGCCACAGTAAATTTAAGAAAGTTGAAACCATATCAAGTATCTTTTCTGAACATGCTATGAGATTAGAAATCAGCTACAAGAAAAAAACTTAAAAACACAAACACATGGAGGCTAAACAATATGCTACTAAACAGCCAATGGATCAATGAAGAAACCAAAGTGGGAATAAAAAGTACCTAGAGACAAAGGAAAGTGAAAGGTCATCCAAAACTATGGGACACAGAAAAAGTGGTTCTAAGAGGGAAGTTTATAGCAATACAGTCTTTAGGAAACAAGAAAAATTCCAAATAAACAACCTAACCTTACACTTAAAGCAACCAGAGAGATAGGAACAAACAAAACTCAAAAGTTGGAAGAAGAAAAGAAATTATAAAGATCAGAGCAGAAATAAAAGAGCCACAAAGAAGACAATAAAATATTAATGAAACAAAAGCTGGTTGTTTGAAAAGATAAACAACATTGATAAACCTTTAGCCAGATTCATCAAGGAAAAAAAAGGAAAGGACTGAAATCAATAAAAATGCACAATCTCCAGGCCTAAGCAGAACTACTGAATCAGAATCTACATTTTAAGATGATTCCTGGGTGATTTACATGTACATTCATGAATGAGAAGGACTGCTGCAAAGCAAAACTCACTTAAGGTAAGATCTAGTCTCAGGAAACAGAATCTATGGTAGGATCAAGATATGAGCATAGCAGAAGGCAAGTGATTCCTCCCATCACCCACCTGAGAGCCTCACTCACTGCAAATCAGGTGCTACACTTAGGGTTGAGGAAACCCCAGGTAGTCCTGGATTCAAATTTGAGTTCTAATAATGCTCACTGTGCATCATCTCTGAGCACTTCCTTCTTCTAGAGATCTCAGCAAAAGCAGGAGAACATTTAACATTCAACATCAGCCTTTTTATAGATCACTTTTTAGCTTAGTGCTCAAACACACTTTCTCTTGTTGCAATAAACACAGAGAAATAAATAGGACTTGATTCCCCCAACATCTTTGAATTCCCATGAAAGCAGAAGTGAGTTAACAACATACCTTTGGCAGGCTCTTGCCACCTACATCCTGAAGAGAGAAACATCAGTAACAAAACTTCCTCGTGTTCTTTAAAGCTTCAATTATTTATGAAGTACTTTGTATAATTTTTTGAGCTCAGATTTAGAGGTGATCAGGAAGGAATGTTATTACGATGCCAGTTGTAAGTAAGAGGTTCAGGGAAGTTATCTGCCTTCACATTGATAGGAAGATGCTGAGCTTGAGTTTGTGTGAATCAGTTCCACAACCACACAGTATGGACCACCTATAGCCTGACACAGAGCTATGGAAGTTACATACGAGCTTTCTTTGCATCACCTTCACAGGACAGGCAGACTTCATTTGAACTGCACTTTACTTTATTGCCTTCCCAGATCCTACATACTTTTGTTACACATTGAAGATTTGGGGTCAGTTCAGTTCAGTCGCTCAGTCGTGTCCGACTCTTTGCGACCCAATGAATCACAGCACGCCACGCCTCCCTGTCTATCACCAAATCCCAGAGTTCACTCAAACTTGTGTCCATCAAGTTGGTGATGCCATCCAGCCATCTCATTCTCTGTCATCCCCGTCTCCTCCTGCCCCCAATCCCTCCCAGCATCAGAGTCTTTTCCAGTGAGTCAACTCGTCGCATGAGGTGGCCAAAGTATTGGAGTTTCAGTTTTAGCATCAGTCCTTCCAATGAACACCCAGGATTGATCTCCTTTAGAATGGACTGGTTTGATCTCCTTGCAGTCCAAGGGACTCTCAAGAGTCTTCTCCAGCACCACAGTTCAAAAGCATCAATTCTTCGGTGATCAGCTTTCTTCACAGTCCAACTCTCACATCCATACATGACAACGGGAAAAACCATAGCCTTGACTAGACGGACCTTTGTTGGCAAAGTAATGTCTCTGCTCTTTAATATACTATCTAGGTTGGTCATAACTTTCCTTCCAAGGAGTAAGCGTCTTTTAATTTTATGGCTGTAATCAGCATCTGCAGTGATTTTGGAGCCCAAAAAAATAAAGTCTGACACTGTTTCCACTGTTACCCCATCTATTTGCCATGAAGTGATGGGACCAGATGCCATGATCTTTGTTTTCTGAATGTTGAGCTTCAAGCTAAACTTTTCACTCTCCTCTTTCACTTTCATCAAGAGGCTTTTTAGCTCCTCTTCACTTTCTGCCATAAGGGTGGTGTCATCTGCATATCTGAGGTGATTGATATTTCTCCCAGCAATCTTGATTCCAGCTTGTGCTTCTTCCAGCCCAGTGTTCCTCATGATGTACTCTGCATAGAAGTTAAATAAGCAAGGTGACAACATACAGCCTTGACGTACTCCTGTTCCTACTTGGAACCAGTCTGTTGTTCCATGTCCAGTTCTGACTGTTGCTTCCTGACCTGCATACAGGTTTCTCAAGAGGCAGGTCAGGTGGTCTGGGATTCCCATCTCTTTCAGAATTTTCCACAGTTTACTGTGATCCACACAGTCAAAGGCTTTGGCATAGTCAATGAAGCAGAAATTTCAGATGTTTTTCTGGAATTCTCTTGCTTTCTCCATGATCCAGCGGATGTTGGCAATTTGATCTCTGGTGCCTCTGCCTTTTCTCAAACCTGCTTGAACATCTGGGAGTTCACGGTTCACATATTGCTGAAGCCTGGCTTGGAGAATTTTGAGCATTACTTTACTAGCGTGTGAGATGAGTGCAATTGTGTGGTAGTTTGAGCATTCTTTGGCATTGCCTTTCTTTGGGATTGGAATGAAGACTGACCTTTTCCAGTCCTGTGGCCACTGCTGAGTTTTCCAAATTTGCTGGCATACTGAGTGTAGCACCTTCACAGCATCATCTTTCAAGATTTGAAATAGCTCAACTGGAATTCTATCACCTCCGCTAGCTTTGTTCGTCGTGATGCTTTTTAAGGCCCATTTGACTTCACATTCCAAGATGTCTGGCTCTAGGTCAGTGATCACATTATCGTGACTATCTTGGTCATGAAGATATTTTTCGTTCAGTTCTTCTGTGTATTCTTGCCACCTGACACTGCTTAAAGCAAGTCTATTGGTCCCATTTTTCCAATAGCCATTGCTCATTGCATGTCTCTGTATCATTTTGGTAATTCTTGCAATATTGCAAACTTTTTCATTATTATTACATTTCTTATGATGATCTTTGATGTTCCTAGTATGAGTCACTGAAGTTTCAGGTGATGGTTAGCATGTTTTGTTTTTTAGCAGAGAATTGTATTAAGGTACATGCTCTTTTAAGGCATAATGCTACCACACGTTTAACAGACTACAATATAGTAGTAGGTCTATAACTACTATAAAAGATAACTTTTACATGAACTGGGCAACCAAAAATTGGTGACTCCGTTTTCTGTGATACTTTCTTTGCTATGGTGATCTGGAACAGAACTGACAATATCTTGGAGGTATGCCTGTACTACGCCTTGGTACTGTTTTGAATTTGAAGAAGCAGACCTTTAGCCCATCTGCAAGTCACCTGTGATCTCCCAGTCCAAGTGCTGGAATCTGGGTGCAGGTGGGTCCAACTCCAAAGCTCAGTGTCTCAGCTGTGAAATTGCTTTCTCTCTACAACATTCAGGAAAAGGACGAGGTACTTCCTCATCTGCTTTAGAATTGTAAGACAACATGATATGAGAAGGCAGAATTTTTAGACAAGCAAATGCCTAACCAAGAATAAGAAGCAGCCTGCTCTGTTTCCCATTTCCACCCCTCTACCAGTTAACAGAAAAGTTCTACCTTTTCTTCTGTTTCTTTTTTGATTTAGTCTCAACCTGAGGCAGAGGGAGCAACCCAGAATCAAGCGTCATGTATGGATGTGAGAGTTGGACTATAAAGAAAGCTGAGCGCCAAAGAATTGATGCTTTTGAACTGTGGTGTGGGAAAAGACTGTTGAGAGTCCCTTGGACTGCAAGGAGATCCAACCAGTCCATCCTAAAGGAGATCAGTCCTGGGTGTTCATTGGAAGGACTGATGTTGAAGTTGAAACTCCAATACTTTGGCCACCTGATGCGAAGAGGTGACTCATTTGAAAAGACCCTGATGCTGCGAAAGATAGAGGGCAGGAGGAGAAGGGGACAACAGAGGATGAGATGGTTGGATGGCATCACCAATTCAATGCACATGAGTTTGGGTGAACTCCAGGAGTTGGTGATGGACAGGGAGGCCTGGCGTGCTGTGGTTCACGGGGTCTCAAAGAGTCAGACATGACTGAGCGACTGAAATAAACTGATGTCTCAGAGACTTGTCCCAGATAAGGCTAACAGCAACACAGATAATATGAAATATTATTAATAATAATATGCAATGCTTTTTCCTTAAGTGCTTACCATGTACCAAGTACCACACTAAACACTTTACATGTATTAGCTCATTTAAATCCTTTAGTCACACGGAGGCCAGCATAAAAATCCATTTTGTAGCTAAGAAAACTGAGGATCAGCTAGGTGGAGAGCACTTCCTACAGCTGCATGGCTGTGTTAGAGTGAACCCAGATGTGTCTGACTCCACAGCAGAGGTTCACAATCACCTTGTGATGGACACTCAGAGGCCATTTATGCAGGTGATGGTGCATTCTACTACCTCTTAGACTAGATAAAATAAGCTAACTAGAGAGACGTGAAACTTCTGGATAAATATAACTATGGGGTTCTTTAGCTTTTTAGGACAGTGATTCAGACAGTGGTGCTCAAAATTGCCCCTGGGTCAGAATTACCTGAAGGCTTGTTAAAACACATGTTGCTGTCCTCCTCCCTTGCCCCTCCTGGTGAGTTTCTGCTTTTGTTGGTCTGGCAGGAGGCCTGGAATTTGTATTTCTAATAAGTTCCCAGGAAGGGCTATTTAATTTGCAAGACCCACAGTAAAATGAAGATACTGGGCTCCTCATTCAAAAAGCAGGGGAAAAATGCCTTTAAGTAAGGCACTAAGAGATAAAACTCTTTCCTTTCTACCATGGTCCCTCTCAACTAGTCATAGGTTTTCTATTTGCCATTAATGTTCTAAAGAAAAAGTAAAGTTAAGAGCATTAAGTTTACTGTTCACCTGTAAGTTGCACAATGCCAATTTTAAAGAGTGCATAACTCATCTGTGGAATCATCGAAACTATATGACTTAAACTTTCATGGTTTCTCTCTCTCTACACACACACACACACACACATACACACATACATATATACATATATTCCATTCTAATCAGAAGAGTGGAACTGCCTCACAAAACTGAGTCCATTATTTTAAATTTCACTTCTTAATATATTTGCATTCTACCAAATTTGTCCACTTTTGAGTTACTGATGGGTAAGCAAGCTCTGAAAAGTTAAGGAACAACAGGTTGCCTTCTCTCTTTCCTTCGAGCGTAAGCGGTTGGTTAATTCACAAGTTGGAGAAGAAATGATAAGGTTTCCTGGTGGATTGTTGCTCTTAAAATGCCATTGCTTTTTTTCTGGGTTCCAAGAAAGTTTTAGTTCAAATAGAAAGTGTGACCTCTCTGGGCTGTCATAGCCTTTACCTCCCTAACTTCCCACATTTGATTTCAAACCTAACATGCTTACCTCATACTTGCTTCGAATCTTACTGAATTCTCACACATGTGGGGTTTCCTGGAATTCTATGCTCATGGAATACTGTGGATGCTGTCTTTGAATGGGGAATCTACTCCCACCAACTTTCTGCTTTCCTCTTTTTCCACTGGAATTTAATTACAAAAAAGAATTTCAAGATGGCAACAGCATCAAACCAAGTATGAGGCCCTTCTTAGCAAGAGGGCCCTGGCCATGTGATAATGACGATGTTGGTCTGGGGTCCACAGTCTAAGAACCTCTGATTCCAAAACTTCTATAATGTTCCAGTTCACTCTGAATGTATATACTCAAGGTCATGCAAAATTTTGCTTCTTATCCCAACAACAAAGGCTTCCAAAGTTTTTCTAAAAGAATCAGATTGCTTCTCAAACAAATGTCTCCTACAAAATAATATTTTAATAAGCTAAAGGGCAAGAAAATAAGAAACCTCCAAATTGAATTTGTTAAAAAATACATATGGTATTCCAAAAGTAAAGGCTTGAGGCAAAATTTAAATCATATTTTACTGAACCCAAGAGTTTGGTAAAACACTGCAAGATAATCAGCTGGATTCGGGACGCCTGAAGCATTCTCTGTTTCTAACATTTCATTTTGGTGGGTTAGCTCCTGACCTAAGCTTATTCCACCAAAGGGTATAGGATTTCAATCGTGTAGAGAAGAGGCTATTTCCACAGTTAAAATTCTTATTTCTCATTAATTTTCACTTACTTTTTTAGGTTAATATAATTAGCTCAAGTTATTTCTGTCCTCTTAGCAAGGAAGAATTTCCCTTTTTTTCACCCCACATTTTTTTGTCTTTGTGGTGTGATCCAAGGATAAGATCTGAAAGTTTCAAAGCAATTCCCTCAACTCTGAAGTTGATCCCTTTCACCTTGACAGAATAATATTTTTACTCCCAGCAAGTGTGAACATTTATAACAGATGTATAGAAGCAGATTTTGTTTGAGAATGAGCTCGCAGGTGAGGTCTGCTCTACAGAAGTGCAAAGGTTATCCCAAATGGTAGCTATTACCATGTGGATACCTGGGTACCTGCACATCTTTCTACCCTATCGGTTCAGTGCAGCTAAAGACTGAAAGGATTAATTCAGGGGTTTTCACTTGTTTTAAGTTTATGGGTTTGAACCATTAGCAAATTTATGCATGATCAAAGCAATTTCCTCTTTTCTGGGAAAACTGTTTTCCCTACACTGTTTCTTTTTGACTTTTGCTCAGATTTGCTAACATGCTGCTTTAATCTGTTTTCCTACACAGTTCTTTCAACTCTTTCAGTTCAGTTCAGTTCAGTTCAGTTCAGTCACTCAGTCGTGTCCGACTCTTTGCGACCCCATGAATCACAGCATGCCAGGCCTCCCTGTCCATCACCAACTCCCGGAGTTCACTCAAACTCATGTCCGTCGAGTCGGTGATGCCATCCAGCCATCTCATTCTCTGTCGTCCCCGTCTTCTCCCACCCCCAATCCCTCCCAGCATCAGAGTCTTTTCCAGTGAGTCAAATCGTCGCATGAGGTGGCCAAAGTATTGTAGCTTCAGCTTTAGCATCAGTCCTTCCAATGAACACCCAGGATTGATCTCCAGGGAGATCAACTCTTAGGGCCCCAGTAAAAGAAGAAGAAGAAAAAACATGGCTTCTCAAGTCTATGATCTTGAAAAAAGAACATGACCTACATTATGATGGGGCTTTTATACATCAGGTTTGAAGTGACCTGAAACAAGAGGCACAAGCAGCTTTGTCACTAAATTTGTGTGACCTTGGGTAAACTGCACCACCTCCAAGGTTCAGTTTTTTATGAATAACATAGGACGATCACCTCTTATCTTTAAACAAATGTTCTTGAACACCAGATTTGTGTTAGATTCTAGGCCCAACCTTCAGAGTTTGATCAAGTAATTGTATCAGAGACCCTTTCTGTTCACTGAAAGAAACTAGGGTTGTTTGGCAAAGCCAAGAGTAGAAGTGTGCATGACTACTTTGCCAAAGTGTTTCACAGCTGCTGCATGAATATCTAAATGCCCTTTCCCTTTGTCAGGTGATCCTGGAAGCCATATGTTCCAGTGATAAACCTCCAAGATGGAAAAAGGATGGAATCATTGCTTGGAAAGGAGTTACTAGACTCATGGTAGACTTTAAGTAAAAGATGAACTTTTATATGTTAAGCAATAGGTACTTGGAGGTAGGCTTGTTTCTGCAGCATAAACTAATTTATGACAGATGCAGAACCAGGCATCCAAGGTAGAGGGCTGCTTTAGCAAAGCCTTAAAAGATACAGCATTCACTCATCAGTCAGATGAGAGGCAGTGACGATACTGATAATGAAGAATAAAAATGTGGATACTGTTAATTCAGTGACAAAGAAATTTTGCTTGAACTGTCACCTGTGATAACTTGGGAGGGAGATTATGTGTGCATGAAGTCACCAGCTCCAATGGAAGAGTTTTAGAAACCAGAACATCAATAGTGCTTATTGGACCCCATCAACCAGCACAGCGCCATAGAAGAAAGGAAGAAAAAAAGAGAGACACGCTCTAGACAGAACTGGCAGAAATGAAACGCGACAGAACCCAGAAATGTGATGCCTTTAAAGATTGCAAATCCACTGTAACTGGACTGCAAACTGTGAGAAATGGGATATAAAAAGGCTGGGAATAACAAATGTCCAGAAACATACATGATCCAAATGACTCAGGGCAAAGATCAGATTTCATGTGTGGCCATTCAGTTTGAAGAAATCAACAAATAAATGAGGCAGTTTTGAAAGCCATGTCTCAAACAAGATATGTGGATGGGGTTCCTGGCACATGAGACTGCATGCAAGCAAGTGCACTAAATGTCTTAAGAATTTTTGAGAAAGTTGTATTTGTCTAAAAATCAAGAGACTTAAAATGACCCTTAGCCAAACTTCCTTGATTAGAAAACCCTTAAGGAGGGCATCAGAGAAGGCAATGGCAAGCCACTCCAGTACTCTTGCCTAGAAAATCCCATGGATGGAGGAGCCTGATAGGCTGCGGTCCATGGGGTCGCTACGAGTCAGACATGACTGAGCGACTTCACTTTCACTTTTCACTTTCACACATTGGAGAAGGAAATGGCAACCCACTCCAGTGTTCTTGCCTGGAGAATCCCAGGGATGGGGGAGCCTGGTGGGCTGCTGTCTGTGGGGTCACACAGAGTCGGACACGACTGAAGTGACTTAGCAGCAGCAGCAAGGAGGGCATATGCCACAATTTGCACTTTAGATAGAGCAAAGGAAAATCAGGGGATACTAAGAACTTCCCAGAGGGTGGAACTGGATGCTACAAGAAGTAACAGACAAGGGACTTCCCCTCTGCTTCTAGAGACCACAACCAAGGTCTCACTGAGGATCCTCCCCCACATTTGGGTAGGTAACCACCATAGCCATTGTCCATGGACCCCTCAGAATTGCTGCAAACCAGTGACTGTGATGTGTTTCCCTTTAATGTATTTAAAAGTATTTAAAGTCAATATTCCAAATGGGAGTATTGACTGCAGCTACCAGGTCTCTGTTCCATTATCCTACATTAGGATTATATGTGAGAGAGTGGCAGATAACTTGCCTTTTAAATTCATAGTTCTCTAGCCCAAAAGGAGCCACATCTGCACCAGGTAATGACTACTGGCCACCACCCAGAAATTCTGAACTTTGAGCTTCATGCATCTATTCAAAGCAACTTTTGAGCTGTATTTCTCAGTGAGAGATTCAATGTGTTCTCTGTATAGGAGAAAGGGGGAAAGGATGGAAAGTGACAGATCTATTTATTGCTCACTTATGTCCTTGTGTTTCTTGGCATTTCCCAGTACCTTGCAGGAGGGAGGATCCTTGTACTAGCTACAAGACAAAGCATGGTAGAGAGGTATGAGCTCTCCATGACCCTTTGTTGAGATAACAGAACCAGAAAATACCAGCAGCCTGGATCCTGGGTCACTACTCGGAAAACAATAGTGGGTAAAACCTGCGGCAAACTTTAAGTGAGGAAGAAACAAACCTTAGTTTTGTCAAGTCACTGAGACTTGGAGGTTAACCAACCTTATCTTGATGAGTGTGGTAGGTTTGGGATAGGGTCCTTTTTAAGAAGTGTCCTAGATGTTTCTAATATAGATGTATGTAGATGCCACTTTAAGAAACACTGTCTGAAGATTGCCAATAGCTAAGTTGTTTTAAAGGGCCTTAGAAGAGAGAAATCAAAATTTTATTTTTAATCATGGCATCCAATAAATGAGTACATGCATTCTTAAAATGTTCAGAATATTTTCTGCTTTAAATGCATGATGATTACAGTTAAGTGGAAACTGGATCTACTGTACATGCTACTGGTATAAATGACACACCAGTCAGGAAAGCCAAGCAACAACTTAAGCACTCAGAACATCATACAATGCACACCCACTGGGCAGTGTTTCCAGGGTGCCAGAGACTCAGCTTTCTTCCAGACTGGATGGGCATAGAGAGTTCAGACCTTTCCACTGTCTCCTGACCAAATCAAGCCTGTGAGACAGGCCAGTCCTGTTGGTGAGCAGAAAGAGTTACTCTCATTCTCTATCCCACAGTGGCCACTCTTGCCAATTTGGAAACCATGTACACTTTGAAATGGGTGAAGTTGTACCTTATCCAAGAACCTTTCCAAGGTTTATTCCAGCCAGTTCTGGTAGATCTTCTTACTTCTGGGTCTATCCTTTGCATTGTAAAGTATCATTTTTTTAGTGTCTCTTTCCTTAAGCATAGCAGCTGAAAACTTAGGTTTGATTATTGCACTACTATATACTGAGAAATGTTTGATGAGCACCCCACCTGCTCCTGTTCACTCATCTGTGAGGGGAGGGTCACCATGAGAGCTAAGTGAGGCAGTGCATGTTATAGCAGAATGCTCAGTAAGAGTTTAATTAACTTTGGCTATTTGCATCAGACTGTATTGTTCTCAATCTAATCTTGCATTTTAGCCTTTTGCTGCCATGTCCCAAATGTTGGAGATTAGTAAGTGCCCAACTTGTAGTCACTGCCAGACCTCCTGCCTCTCTGGGATATGAAGGAAGGTGTTCCCAAACACTTCAAACTACTCCATAACCAAGTTCACTTACACTATACTTGAACAAATCTTTGTCTTTTTTAAAATTTAAAGTGAGCTGTGACACTGAGCTTGCTGGTAGTTGTGGGCTAACAAGTTTGAAGAGCCTTTTTGATATGTGGGGAAAAACAGGACCTTGAAGGGTACATTCTCCCCATCAGAATTACTGTTAAACTAGCTTGAAAAAGCAGTCAATTTACTCTGGGCTTAGAGATGTAAGGCAAGGGAAAGGACTCTATCTTGGGTTTACATAAAGGGTGTATATTTCTCCATTCAATATGGATTTCTTGTCTATATTAGAGGCCTTTTAGTGAAGGAGAGGACCTTCCATGTTAATTAGCCTAACCATCTACCCAGGATGAGATCTCTTTCATTAATGCTGTCAACACTTTGATAGGGTACCCACTCTTTCATGAATTATTTCTACTTGTTAGAAAAATGTATTAAGTATGCCTCTCTATAACTTGCATCCATTAGTTGAGTCCTGTATCTGTCTCAGCTCCAGTGTTTACGTTTGTGAAATTCAAATCTGTCCATACTAAGGGGAAGGGCAGTCATGAGGAACCAGTACCTTCAGGAGTGGAGCAGTCCCTACTTGAACCCTTTCCAAAGCTGTGATCTGATTACTCAAACAATCCAGCAGCCAAAACAGAATTTCCTTGCACTAAAGATTCATGCACTAAAGAAATGCTGCTTAAAATTCCTCCTTTCCCATCCTCTTCCCTTGCCCACTGCTCCTGCTTGGTACCTTGCTTTCCAAAAAGAAGACACAAGAGCAGACAAATAAACTCTTCTTGGGGATGCAAAAGTGAGTAAATCAGCAAACAAGCAAAGTAAAAGTTTATTTTAAATGATGTCCATAATAAAAATAGAATTTATGATGTGATCCTCTGCATACACAAGTGTACAAATTACTGAAAGGATGGCCTGTGAATAATAAAAAATAAAACCACTCATTCCTCAATCCCAGTCTGAGCATCTTTTCAATTTTTCTGCTCACTTTTCTTCTAGTTCTGAATATAAAAATCTTAAAATCAGGGAGAGAAGCTTCTGAAGTTTTTTAAGGATGGAGAGGAAAAGAGTGGGCAGACCAAGACTGCTTTAGAGTGGGCAAGGAAAGGGTGGGAACACATCCTACCTTGTGTCCATCACATGCAGCACTTAAGAACAGCACGATAATCACATGGACGTGACTGAAACCCTGGGGTGTCTGTGGCAGACATTTGATTCTGTTTCTCAATCAAATATTTTGAAGCAGAGTTCATTTATACATTCATTCATTCATCCAAATACTTTTGAACGCCTTTTATGTGCAAGGCGGTACCTCTGTAACTTAATGGTAGTCTCCAATTATGTGGCAGTTCTTCAGATGTTCAATAATGTCTTTATCTCCACTGTAAAGATAAGCAGTAGAGTCCGATAGATGTTGAGAACTGGCTAATGACATTCTAAATTTCAAATATCTATCTATCTATCCATCTATCCATCCATCTATCCATCCATCCATCCATCCATCCATCCATCCATGATGGGACGCAATCCATGAGAAAGAACTTGAGAAACAGAAGCTTGGCTCTGGGGAATGGTAGATGGTTCTGTCATTTCAACATGAAGTAATTAAAAGTGCTTTAAGAATTCTGTTAAGACTCCAAAAAACAAATCTAGAGCTACCCTGTTTGCAACTGAACCAAACTGTTCAAAGTGAACAATTTATTGGATGTTCACTCTGTTGGGGATTCATATCTATATGTCTTTTATTTTCTTTCCAATCAACATCGAGCACAATGTCAAACACATAGCAGATACTTAATTCTGTAGAACTGCAGAGCTGTAGGTGGCTTTGGAGACCAACACAGACAAACCTCTGAATTTTTGTAGATGATGAATCAGGAACCTGCCTGAACCATTAGAATAGCTTCCTGATTTTTAAGCCTCCAGCTCCCCCAAACATAGCTATTATATCTCTCCTAACTTGACCAACGGTTGCGTATCTATGAAGTTTCAGCTGGGCCTCACACTTGAGCGAACTTTCACTCAACCTCCAAACAAAATTAGTTTTCCCTTATAATTCTCAAAGCATTTCTTGACCCTCTTCTATAGCATTTCCCACTACTTGTAATTAAACTTTAATTTCTGTGACTAATTTTAAAAGATCTATCTCATAACCAAGCTGTGAGTGCCATAATAGCAACGGCTAATTCATTCATCACTGTATTCCCAGTGCCTAGTATGATTCTGGCACATTGGAGCACAATGAATATTTGTAATATTTGTTGAATAAACAAATGGTTGGAAGGCATGCACCAGAGCTCTCTTTAGAAGACACAGATCTGATCAGGTCTTTTCTGACTAAATTTTTGAGTTCCCCAGTTTTTGATGGTGAAGAAACAATGTCTTGGCATGTCTGAGAAGAGTCATCACAATTTAAAGAGTTTTTCTCTAAGCTGCTCAGGTCCTTTCAGACCTCTAAGCATCCCTGTGTCCTCTAAGCAACGTCCTGCCTGCAGTTCCTGACCAAGTGGTAAGCACCCACTCATCCTTCCCCTTGTCAGTGAGGTCCAGACTCCCAAAGTAAGGGCTGGTTGGTTGGTTCTTGTTGTCCCCATCGCACTTTTTCTATTTTCCTATGGGAACAGGAGGGGTGACATGGAAAGGACATACTTTCTTTCCCCAAACCTGTCCCTGAATTCCCTCTACTGCTCCTAAGGCTGTTGTGAATAATGGAAGAACAGAGACAGCAAACAGCCAGGGGTCCTTTCACCACCTTCAGATCTCTGTCTCCTGTTACTTTCCCAGACTTTCTCCTTATCTCCCTCTGGCTTTTACAGGGTCCCCACTCTATACAAGGTGTGATGATTTAGCTCCTTTTAAATTTCTTCCCAGGAAAAAATACTGGAGTGGGTTGCCATTTCCTTCTCCAGAGGATCTTTCTGACCCAGGGATTGAACCCAGGTTTCCTGCATTTCAGGCAGATTCTTAACAGACTGAGCCATAGGGAAGCTCTTGAGAAAGGGGGCAGGAATTCCCATATCATACTCAAGGAATTCTAGCAAGGTATTTTCCAGAATAAAAAAAGTTGTCTCAGGGCTTCCTTGGTGACTCAGAGGATCTACTTACCAATGCAGGAGACATGGGTTACATCCCTGATCCAGGAAGATCCCATATGCCGTGAAGCAACTAGGCCCATGCATCACAACTCTTGAGCCTGTGCTCCAGAGCCTGGGAGCCACAACTGCTGAAGCCCCTGTGTCCTAGAGCCTGTACTCAGCAGCAAGAGAAGCCATAGCAATGAGAAGCCTGCATACCACAACTAGAGAGTAGCCCCTTACTCGCCGCAACTAGAAAAAGCCTGTGTGCATCAATAAAAACCCAGTGCAACCAAAAATAGAAATGTAAGTGAAATTATTGAAAAAATTTCCCTATTCTGAGGGAGATTCTGTCATTCCCTTCACATGCAAAAAAAGGGCAGTCAAGTTTGTGGCTTTATATTGTAACTTTTCCTTCCTCCTGTAGAGACTTACAACCTAAGCAAAAACAAGGATCTTTTATAAAACCACTTTGACATCTCAGATTCTCAGCTGGTTTTGTAACAGTGGTCACCCATTTATCCATCGCCCCTTTGAAGGTGACTCTATGAACTCCAAGAAGCTCTAAGAAGAGAGGCATCGTAAAGAAGGGGGTGTTCTTAGAAATGGCTCTGCAGAGTTTAAATTCCAATTTCTCTTTCTGTGTTCAGACCTCCTTCTGTATTCATAATTGTTCTTCAAGTGTTCAGTCAAGTTAGTTGTTTTATGACTCCTGTACTTGACAACATAGAAACAAGCCCCACTGTCTAAGACAAGGCAGCCAGACCTGATGATACTCCCATTTCCCCTCCTGTGTGTGGTCTCCTCCAGGTGTGGAGAGGCCAGAAGCTCAGGCAATCAATTTTTGGTCCTTAGAGAATAGGGTTGCACATTTCCCCAACTGTTAACAGGCAAAACTGAGACACAGGACTTGAGATTTGGGTGATTTGTTTCCTCCTGACCAACCCTCCAGCCCCCAAAGCAGACAACCGAACTATGGCCTCTATTTAATGTCTCCATCCTTTCATTCATTAAGTACAAAGGACATAAAGAAGAAGAGAGAACAGGCACAGAGTAAGCATAGATGGACGGAATTCAGATAAATCTTACTAAGCAAGCAAAAACCAAATTTTAATGGGCTCAATTACATTTTTTACTGAAACAAAATCATTAAGAAAATACAACATGATAACATTCAGTAAAACTCCTAAACACACTGAAGACATTAAAAATGATTAGCAATGAATGAAAACTCTTTACATTTATGTAACACTATATTTAAAATTTTCTTTTCAGTGCAAATAAAGGGCAATCTCACATTATTAGTGAAAATAAAGCAGAGAGGGTATTTTTATCCCAATTTATGGATAAGGAAATAGTTTCAAAATCTGAGATCATATGATAAAAAAGATGCTTTTTGCAGCAACTGGGGTTATGGAAAAAACAGATTCTAGAGGGTTGTTATTTTTTTAAACTAGTCTATCTTCAATTCAGCCCAGAAAAATGAGGGTAAAGCAAGTCAATGGAAGAAGAGAAAAACGATGTTTCTTTTTCCTTTGAAGCAAATTAAACTGTAGTCATCAGAATCTGAATATGGAAAATCTGAAGTTAGTCAATACTATACACTTATGAATTTATAAGACAAGCAGTGAAACATACTTTTTGTACTTCTAGGCTAATATACCAATTTTGACCTGCATAAATTGTAAGCATTTGTGTTGCACTTGCACACATACTTCTGCAAACTTTCATACATAATCTAATATTTTTTGTGGCTGACAAATCAGCTGTCCTGAAAAGAGTATTTGGGGAGACAAAAGAAACAAAGAAACAAAAACCACAGGCTCAGGAGGGGCCCAGATCACAATGGACTCTTATTGCCAGATTAAGGGTATAGGCAACATGTACAGGAGCCATACTTAACAAGGAAGACAAAGTGTCCAATGGTATTATAGTCATCCATGGTTGGCCAGCTGGTAGAAGTCAGGCTCGCTTGGTTATAGGTAGATAAAAGACATGTACCTTTCAACATTCTACATATGACCCAGAGATCTATGAGAAATCAATTCCTCAAACATTTAGGATGAAACAAAGTGACCAGTAACTACAGTTATGTCTGTCTGTATTACTCACACACACACATTCTATCCACCACCAATCACATCCAGTTTTTCTAAATCTCTCCCTTCAATATGAACTCTACCTAAAATTCCAACCTGTTGAAAGTCTCAGGTACAAAGTCACTATCCTGACTAAAAAGAAGTTCTCTGTGAATACACAAATTGTGACAGCTGAAGTCTTCCATGGGTCTCTGTTAATGGATCCCCAATTTAGACCCTGGGCAATTGCAGCCAGGCCCTATTTAACAGGGGGCCCTCGGCTCTGGTATCCCCTGTCTTGGTGGATCAAAGTTTCACTTGCCAACCTTCTGGGCTAGATGCCAACCTTATATTTTTAGAATAATCAACAGGCAATCTGGGGCTGGAGTTTGGGAAATGTGTGTTTTTTTTTCCCTCTTAAATAATTGTTTTATTCAGAGTTGGTACTAGGTATTTTTAATCATTTGAATGAATCTATTTTATCAACATAAACTCATTATTTGTTTAATGAAATTCTTGAATTTTTAAAATAATGTTCACTACAACACGCTCCTGGGCATAAGTACAGAAAATGAACACATTAATTATAATAAAACATTCAAGGACTGAAACTAATTAGGAGAAAAACTAATTAGGAGAAAAGACATGAGACTCAACATCTACCATGCATGTATATGAATATGGTGCCTTTTTCTATCTAAAAATGCATCTCCGTATCTACCTGTTGGGCAGTGGCTCTGCTGATGACGTTTTGGTGAGAACAGAAGGGGAAATGATGATGTGTGGTCATCTATTCCCGTTGCTCTCCTCCCAGCCCTGTCCATGCTCTGAAATGCCTGTAGCTCACCTCTGAGAACATTTTCAGTTTCATGCCACAAAGGAGACGCACATTAATTATAGGTTGGGAGAGAGGGTACTGGAATGCTGTGGAGGCGCATTCCATTTTAATAGAAAGGAGCGCGTGTGCTCAGAGTGTTTACCCTCATGTGTGCCCTTACTGTTGACTGCTCCCTTCCTCCATGTTGTGATTTTCTTTGTTTTTTTGTGCTTGTGTGCATGATAAGTCGCTTCAGTCATGTCCGACTCTTTGTGACCCCATGGACTGTCACCTGCTAGGCTCCTCTGTCCATGGGATTCTCCAGGCAAGAATGCTGGAGTGGGTTGCCGTGCCCTTCTCTGGGGGATCTTTCCAACCCAGGGGCTGAACTCTTACATCTGCTGCATTGGCAGGCAGGTTCTTTACCACTAGTGCAACCTGGGAAGCCCTAGGTGTGTTTGCTACTGCATTTAATTTACACCATTCTAAGAAATCTTAAAAATCACAATGAGAGAACACATTGATAGCACACTGTGTATGGAAAGGAAGACAGTTAATTAAGAAATTTTAAAATATGTATTTTGTGTGTTAGTCATAATTGTAATTCAGTCTGATGAAGCTAGGATCAAGTTTCTTGATCTGTGACTGGACCAGTTGGGTGACTTATCTGGGAAGGCTTGCTTTGGATACAAAAGATAAGTATTTCCCTCTTTCCTTATATCCTTTACTTTCCAATTTGATATTTGTTTTTGGATATTTCACATTCTTTGTCAAAATTTTCAAAACAAAATAGGTTCACTTTAAATATTATAGAAATCCACTAAATAAAAAGTAGATAATCCATAAGGACCTACTGTATAGCACAGAGAACTACACTCAATATCTTGTAATAACCAATAATGGAAAAGAATCTTAAACAGTATATATTTACGTATGTATAACTGAATCAATCTCCTGTACACCTGAAACTAACCCAATATTGTAAATCAACTATAAATAAATTTTTTAAAAAGAATATACCTGCCCTAAGTGCCATGAATTCTCTATATGAAAGAGAGATAGGAGATCTGTAAATAATTTTTAATATGGACAGAAATGCAAATTTTATTTGTGTTCTATCATCACATTTGTACTGGACAAAATGATCCACATGCAGATTTGTCATACAGCTTCACATCCGTTTATATAAATGCTTTGGTCAGAAGAATGAAAATATCCCTGTATAAAAACATTTACAAAAAATGGGTTAGAGATCATTAAAGATCTAAATGGTAACATGTGAAGCAAGGTAAAAACATAAAAATAATAAAAATATAAAGTATTTTGCAAAAAAAACTATAGAAAAATAGGTTGTAGTAAACTGGATCCCTTACCACTCATTCTCACAACATTAACAGTACTGCAATATTTCACATTATTTAATGCCATGTCATCAATGTCATTTTAAAACTTTTATTAGTGATGTGCTAATGAGACTTTAGACTCTAATCTGTCACAGAGGATGTCAAGGCTAACACAAACAGAGCTTCCCTGGCAACCAAGCATCAGTTTTTTTCTCAATATGAGAAGACTGGTCAATTTTCTACTCCATTGATGTTTCCTGTTACAACAATGAAGTAAGGTATATTTTCTCTGTAATAGGATGACTAATTTGGTTATTGGCTTTCTGCTTCAATTTCATTTTTTATTTAAATTAGTTGAAAATACAGGCTCTCTATTCTTCTTCCACATGTTCAGGGTCAGATATAGAAGTAATTTATTCCATTTGGCTGAATATCTGAAAGGGATTTTGTCTTGTCAATTTTTCTCCCTACTTTATTTATTTTTTTCCACAAGCTCATTATACAGGTAAGATAATCAACTGGAATTCATAGCCTATAATGTTGCCCAATCCAAAGAGAAATCGTGGATATATCTCAAAATTCACATTTTAACGTGAAATCACATAGATGGACTAAAGCTGAGAAATCCTGAGAAAAAGTCATTTTCTTATTGCATGGGTCTCTTTCTCTTGAGGCCAGACTCTACCTTTTAGAGACAGAATTTTCTCATACCAGTTCACTTTGTGGTAGCTGGGATAATGAAGAACTTCAAAATGCTTGTGCAGATGATATTTTGATCATATGGACCTGTTTAGAATTTTCTGAACATTGGCCTTGTGAATCCCATTAGTTGATGGCTCTTTGAAAACAGAAGCTATATCTTATACATCTATATATGATAACGAGCAAAGTGCCCTGCACAAAAAGGTGCACAAGAAATGTCTGTTAAATAAAGCATCAAGAAAAATTATAGACGAGAGAAAGGTAGGAGATAAGAGGTTCTAAGGACGTATATCTAAGTAGGCACTTACATGTATTGTGTGCTTTATTTTTATCAGAAGTCCTTATCTGGACTCAAAATGGCCATTTACTCGGGTATACTGGGGTACAACCATTCCCCTATTACTTATTTTAACAGTCCTGTCTTTGAAGTCACTAGAAGGCTAAGTCAGGAACAGCCAAAAGGATTCATCCCATAAATCAATCAGTTCTGTTGAACTGGAGGTGATCTCTTGGGCTGGTGTATAAGGAAAGAACTCAGACTGCACCTGGGCTCAGTGGAGAAAAGGAACATGATGGTCTTCTCTGGACTTGATAGTTAAGACAGCCTTCTCTATCTGGTAGCATGATCCTTTTCCCAGAGTCAGCCCTCATTCTTCTTTCAAAGCCCAGATCATGTCTAAGAGAAGTTTGCAGATCCCAGCCTTAAACTCGGAGAAGCTAATGGCAACCCACTCCAGTACTCTTGCCTGGAAAATCCCATGGACGGAGAAGCCTGGTAGGCTGCAGACCAGGGGTCGCGAAGAGTCGGACACAGCTGAGTGACTTCACTTTCACTTTTCACTTTCATGCATTGGAGAAGGAAATGGCACCCCACTCCAGTGTTCTTGCCTGGAGAATCCCAGGGATGGCAGAGACTGGTGGACTGTCATCTATGGGGTTGCATGGAGTCGGACACGACTGAAGTGACTTAGCAGCAGCAGCAGCAGTAGCAGCCTTAAACTGGAATCAGTCACATTTCCATCCCTGCTCAAACAGTAGGTTATTCTGGCCTTTATTCTTTTATCTATCACTGTCTCATATATCTTTGCATCTCTCTACCTACCTACCTAGATAGTCATTTATGTCAATTTCACTAAAGCGGTTGCTCTGGGGGGATAGGGGCAATCTTCTTGGTTTTTCTGATCCCACATGCCCAGCATGGATGGGCTTTACTCATAAGACATGCTCCATGATGATGATGAAAGGAAAGTGAACAGTAGGATATTTGACAAAAGGCCACCCAATGGATCATTGCAGAGATTAAGGCAGTGATGGTATTTAAAGAGGGGTGGAATCTGCTGCTGCAGACTGATCTGAAACTGCAGCTATGGAGGCAAGTGTATGGGATTCCATAGACGAAGTGTCAATGGCATAAGATCATTCTTGACTTTTTGCCAGTTCAAGAGGAGATTTGTAGCACCCTGAGTCATCCATTGCTCTAAATGTTATTCTACTTCATGATCTGTCACCAAGAGGGGATGACCTCAACCATCATTGAAGAAACAAAACCAGGAAAGCAGACATTTTAAAAAAGGGCAATGCTCTGTGATTCACAGCTTGTAATTTGGTCAAGCTACTTAATCTCTGTAAGCCTTAACTTCTTCTTCCTATACAAATAGAGATAATGGTATCTACACTCTGGAATTAAGCACGATAATACATGCAAAGAGCTTAGCATGGTATGCTCAAGTGACATTCACACAGTTGTGAAGATGATTGGATGCACTACTTTCTTTTACTTTCTTTGCCATATCATTTCCACTCCTGTGATTTTGTTTTACTGTGTCTGAGTGAAAAAACTATGCTGTTGAAAAATACAGCTTGAATTTTTTGTTTTTAATCTGTCTAAAGCAAAAACAATTTTCTTTTTAACATCATGCAGCATCACCAAAATAAAAACTGAAGTCATGTGACATACTTAGCTTTCTCAAAAGGACATGTTTACTGATCTACACACAGCTAGAACAGTTGGCCTAATTGCTATGAATCACGAATCCTTCAACTGATGCATGAGTCAGTAAAGTTGGGATAGATGCCTTTAATGTATGTTCCAAGGAACCTCCAGACTTTTATATCCCTTCCCACTCAGTGAATCCTAAAATGTTAGGCATCTAAACAATAGCATAAACCCAAACCTCATACTTATTCTTTAGGACACTTCTCAATCATTTTTTACATGTGATTATTTATGATTATCTCTGATTATACAGCAGCCATCTCTGCTGACAACAAAGAAGCTAAATCTCCAAAGGTTAAGTAATGTAACCATAACAACCAAGCTAATCAATGGTCAAATCAGTACAAATAATCATTCCAGTTGCTCCAGAGATGAATGAAATAGCAATTTTCCTCGGAGAGGCACAAGCCTAGCTGTGGTCACCTAGCTTGGCTGATACCCACATAATGGTTATGAGCAGCCTATGGAAGAATAATAAAAGCAGCTAACATTTATTGAATACTCAAGTCCCATGCATAGTGCCAAGCACTTTACATGAATTATCTCTCATCTTTATAACAAATAAATAAGGTAAGACTATTACTATCTCCACTTTGTAGATGCATAAATAGCCTAAGAGATATTAAATAATTTGTTCATGGTTACCCAAATAACAAGTAGTTCCTGATTCCCATTCCAAACTCATAACCAATACAGACACTGCTTCTTTAAGTCATTTAACACTGACCATGGGGCTTCCCTGGAAGCTCAGTTGGTAAAGAATCTGCCTACAGGGCAGGAAATGCAGGTTTCAAGAAGATCCCCTGGAGAAGGAAATGGTAACCCACTCCAGTATTCTTGCCTGGAAAGTCCCATGGACAGGGGAACCTAGTGGGCTACAGTCCCTGGGGTCACAAGGGTCAGACATGACTTAGCGAGTAAACCACCACCAACACTGACTATGTCTATTCCATGACTAGATTTTATACTGACTCTGACCCAGCTTTTTGGAGAAATGGGAGTCGGGTGGAGTGAGAAGGGGGAGACAGGGAGAGAAGGAGGTGGAAGGAGGGAAGAATGGCTTGTTCACTCATCTTCTGTTGCCTTCCGGATCTATTCATTTCTACTACATAGCCAGATGCCAGGCCAGATGCTCAGTTACACTGCGAAGAAATGTAACCTTCTGGCTCTTATGAGGGTGA
The DNA here is from genome assembly GCF_049115385.1 of Moschus berezovskii. Classification (NCBI taxonomy): domain Eukaryota; kingdom Metazoa; phylum Chordata; class Mammalia; order Artiodactyla; family Moschidae; genus Moschus; species Moschus berezovskii. Next base: position 57,123,058 of record NC_142467.1, on the reverse strand, counting down.
CTGTCCCAGGAATCCAGCGTCTACTTCTTTCAGCAAACCAAATGTATATGAACACTTGAGAAGATGTGAGTACCATGTTTTAACATCACCAATAGCTTTCTCTAAAGCTAATACGTGAGAAGAACTGTCTGATACCTGAAGATACCTCAGAGAAAGTTCTTAAGATATAACTGTTTTTCTTAAAACTAATTTTGAAGCCTGTGTTTTGACTAGGGTATGTATGAATAGCCATATATACCCCTTGATGTGAAGTGGATTGTATTACAGTCCTGAAGTTATGAGTTACCATAGTGAAGCAGCAGGCATAACACTGCTGTTGGCTGGTAACTGTTTCTAATAACAGATGGACTGCCTCCGTGCAGGGTTCTGAATGCATAGCAGGACACAGCTAGGGGTCTCCTTGTTTTCCGTGACTAAAGGTGAGGCTGGCCCCAAGGCAGATCCCTAGGGCTCTTCTAATGAATCTCCAAACTGCCCTGGAATAGTCCTACCCTCTTTCTTTTCATGCCAGGTTGGCTTCCCTGACAGTCAACCACTGTCAATCACTAAGAGTTTCAGGACAGATGGGAAGGGATGGGGGTGGAATGCATTAGGAGATTGGTACTGGCATAAATACACTACTGTATATAAAAAAGATAACTAATGAGAACCTACTGTATAGCATAGAACTCTACTCAATGCTCTGGAGTGACCTATATCGGAAGGAAATCCAAGGAAGAGGGGATATATGTAAATGTGTAGCTAATTCACTTTATTGTAAAGCAGAAACTATTAATAACATTTTAAAACCACTAAACTTCAATTTTTTAAAAAAGTTGATTGCTGAAAACAAAAATAATAATCAAAGTGAGTTTGCACTAGTCATTATTCAATACAAGTGATTATAATAAACACTTGGCTTTAAAAAAAGTTTTAGAACAGGGAAGAATGGGCCAACTACAGATCCCCTAAATGAGTTCAGCAATCATGCCTCACTGCATCATCTGGCTCCAAAGAGCAATTTTGCAAATATTTCTCTTCAACATCTCTTCCCATCAAACTAAAATGGTAGATTAAAAAAAAAAAAAGCCTTGAGTAAAGGATGAAAAGTTTCATAATGGGATTTGAAAGCCTGGGCAATCATGTCATTAAAACAAAAAGAACTGGCTGCCAAACAGCTCGCTCAAATGACACCAGGCACATTGCCTAGTGAACTTCAGATGAATAGGTGTTAGAGTCTGTCTGGGCCTGATTTTCAGAGCCTTCTTATAGAGGGAAATCTAAGGCAGGCATGCAAAGTACAGTAAGATTGGGCTATGTCTGGTTAGCTTGAGGGAGCTTGGATGGTGGTCTTTATTAGCTTGCCAGAATTTCTGTGTCGGGTAACGCCCACCATTCCCTCTCCCAAAGGGACCAAAGAAACCAGACACTCCTCTGGCCCATGCAGTATGGTGAACAGATGTCTGCCTCACACAACTTAAACGGGTTGGCTTTCCTGAAATGTAGAGGTAGCAGAAGATGTCTTGGGAACAGTGGGGAAAGGGAGTTCACAAACCATGTACTGCTACCATTCCAAGGATGGGGATTCAAACATCCTTCTGTGCCATCCGTCAGTAGTTCCCTCCAGTTCAAGATCCAGATGCAAGAGAATGTAACTCAAGAAGCAATATTTACCAGGTAGTTCTCAGAGCCTTGGTTGCCTTAACCTGGGCTGCCTATGACATCACAGCAATCCCTAACCATATGTTTACATTTATACATTCACACTCTACCCTGACTCACATCCTTTGTTTCCTTCACAGACTTTTTGTTTCCTAGCAACTGTTGACATCCATCTCTCCCTGGGCTCACCTTTTTCCTGAGCTGACCCCATGGACCTATGAGACAGCCAAGGCCCTTTGCCTATCCTCGAGTCAGCTGAATATACAGATGCCTGTACCTGTGCCAATGCATCTTTATCATACTTGTGGTCCACCTGCTCTTTGTTTACCAGCTTCTGAACACACATAAGTTAGTTAACTCTGTGTTCTCCCTCAGCAGACATCATTGAGTAATGTCTTATCTCACCACCTAGGGTGAACCAAGAACATTACTTATGGTGAATCAGGGACACTTTTGCTTATGCTACAGAAACCAGTTTGTCTTTTTTAAAATGTACCTTATTCTGTGAAAGCTTAATATGTGAAAATTCAGATCCATGTATGGAAATTACATTTACACACAGCTTTTCAGGAACATTTTCAGGTCTGTGCAAAGCAGTGGTTTTCAAGGAGAGGGCCCTCACCACAAATGTTTTGGCAGTTGGTGAGGGCATTTTTGCTAGTCCCAATGATTGAGGTAATATGGTTGGTATTTATTGAGTGGGGCCTAGGGAAGCTAGATTAGACAGTCTTATACGACAAAGGATTGTCCTGACAGGCATCATGGAGCCTAAAACCAATACTTTTAGACATAATCATGAAATGTTTTTATATAGTTTTAATGGAATCTGAATTTTCAAGGAATGCATTACTGTAAAAATCAAAGAAGGAGATGGTATTTTGGTTTCTTTGGAACTTTACCAAGAGGTTGTCATCATTGGGAAGGTGGGGAAGGGGAAGCAAAAAAAAAAAAAATCACACCACAGAGAGCAATGCAGCAAGTCACTTTTGAGTCAGCAGTATACACATCATATCAGGCTGCGTGGTAGTTGCTGAATTCATGGCAACACACACCATCAGTACTAGTAATATCAATATCCATAGTAAAGCCATGGTTTTTCCAGTAGTAATGTATGGATGTGAGAGTTGGACCATAAAGAAGACTGAGTACCGAAGAATTAATGCTTTTGAACTGTGGTGTCGGAGAAGACTCTTGAGAGTCCCTTGGACTTCAAGGAGATCTAACCAGTCAACCCTAAAGGAAATTAATCCCGAATATTCATTGGGACAACTGACATTGAAGCTGAAACTCCAATACTTCAGCTACCTGATGGGAAGAGCCAACTCATTGGAAAAGACCCTGATGCTGGGAAAGATTGAAGGCAGGAGGAGGGGATGACAGAGGATGAGATGGTTGGATGGCATCACCAACTCGGGGATGTGATTTAGAGCAAGCCCTAGGAGATGGTGAAGGACAGGGAAGTCTGGCATGGTACAGTCCACGTGATTGCACAGAATTGGACATGACTGAGTACTGAACAACAACAATGGTGATACACTGTGCCTTTAAAAAAATATCTTCTATGGTTGTCACACCTGAGGTTTTTACTGATGAAATGTTATGACTTTTACATAATACATAGGACATTATATTCTCTTCTAAAATTTTACATAAGTTGTCAAATCTATGAATTTCTATATAGGATGGGCAAGAAAATGTTATTTTTTATAAAAGTGAACTTTGGGTTTGATGGAGACAAGAACCACTGGCATAAAACAACATCTGTCTGCAATTCAGACAAAAACATTTTCCATTTGCACAAGCAGAAGAGATTTCCTGCTGTACTAGATGAGAATAGTGATGCAAAGATTTTCCATATTAAACGATGTGATAGAAACTCTGAAAAATGTGTCCTCTTTAATTGCACTTTAATCTATTCAGCCACCTGTCAACCAATCCCCTTTATGCCTAGTTCATTTTTATTTCAATATTTGAGACGCTTCCTGACTGCACCACTTTGCTAGATAACATGGGGATTAAGGAATTCAAGGACCTGACCATCCAGAAGTGTAGACTGCCCTCTCTTGGAGGGCAATCTGCATCAAGATGACAGCATTGAACAGGGCATCAACTGATGTTTCTTTGAAATGAAATTCTGAAATGCCCTTGATCCTCTATTTTAACATCACTGAGGTGTTTATTATGCAGTGCTGAGGTTCTCAACCAGTTTAGGTGTCAGGTAGCCCATAAGGAGTATGTACTATAAAAGAGAAGAAGAACAAATTGGTTTGGAGGAGCAGGAGGATGACGGGCTTTAGAGTTAGGTAGATCTGGATCCACGTCTTGGTTCTACTGCTTACTAGCTGTCCAACTTGGAGAAGGTCAATTTTCTCCTCTGTATAATGGGCATAATACAAACTGTTTCACTAAACTGATTTGAGGATTAAATGAGATTCCTCCTAGCATATTAGAATGCCCAGCATACACCAGGACCAAATCATCATCATCCCATTTTCTTTGGGAGCACTTCAATGAGTCCCAGGACCTAAGCACTGAAAGCACCCTAGTCAGCAAGTCAAATGTTCCATTAGACTATCTAATATAAACATCTTCTGTAGATAGTGAACAAAAAATTCCAAGCCAATATTGTTCCCATATGTTCTCTGGTTTTGATCAGTGGTAACCAATTCTATTTTGGTCACCTGTATATCTTAAGAGTCGAAACAAAATCTGAAAACATATGAAGTTTAGTTTCTTGAAGCTTATAATCAATTCCTTCCCTCTAAAACCATCTTCCTCCACCTGCCCAACCAAATCACTGTGAGTCATAAAAACAGAATGAATGGTCAGCTTAGATATTGTATCTATTTTTAAAGATTACTTTAAAAAAATTTTAGTACTCAGCATATTAAGGGCCAAATTGCTACACAGAACATCCCCAAATTCTCTATGTACTTGAGCTCAAAATAACAAAGAAATAAATTCACTCTTTGCCGTGAATACAAGACCATTTATGGTAAAATTCTGTATGATTGCTCAAAGTTAATCCCAAAGAGATGGGTATTTCATAGTCTTGAATATGTGGGCAGAAGAGGTTTTCAGGATTAGGCTCTTGATAGAGATAATTGTACCTTCTTCACGAAAGAGGCCCTGTTAACACATTACTTTCTCTTTCCTTACTAAAAGTTGTGAATTTTGCCCTGTGAAAATAAAAGTTCAGCATTATCAGTTAGCATTAGGGGTCTATAGCATTCTTCCACAAAAAAACACATGACCCATAGGTTATGTGCTCTGTTTCTGAGTCATTCCACCTACAACCTATCTATTCTCTCCTTGAAACTAGGCCTTCCTGAGTAGTCACTAATGGAAGAGATTCTTTTAGTCCAGACTAGATAGGCAACTGACACCCACTGACTGGGTTTGGGGCAAGATTCTTAGACCAACATTTCTTAGGGAATCATCAATTCACTACTCTCTGCATAGTTAGTTTTCTCCTTTCTGAAAGTGGCATGGTGGTGGTGGGGTCTTACCTTGCTTTTCCTATATGTTTGTGAAAGGCCACAGTATACCACACAATGCTGTATATTGTAACATTTTGAAAATTAAGAATTGACATATAACATTCTTTTCATTTTATGTATACAACATAAAGACTTCAGGCATGCATAAAGTATATCCATGCATACAACATGCATATACTGCAAATGATCATAATAAATCTAATTAACATCCATCACCACACATAGTTAAAAATTGTCTCTTGTGATGATAACTTTCAAGATCCCTCTTAGCAATTATCAAATACAGTCTTGCTAATCATAGTCACCATGCTGTAAACCACATCTATAGGACTTACTTATTTGATCACTGGAAGTTAGTATTTTTTGACCACCTTCATCCATTTCACGCATTCCCTGCCTCTGGAAACCACCAATCTGTTCTCTGTAAATTCAGTGTTTTCTTTTCTTTTCTTTTTACTTATTTTTTAAGATTCCACATGTGAGGCCTTGCCTTTCTCTGACTTATTTCACTTAGCAAAATTCCCTCAAGATCCATCTATACTGTCACAAAAGGCAGCATTTCCCCCTTTTATGGCTGAATAGTACTCCTCTTTTGTGTGTAATTATATATATATGTATGTACACAATCACACAAATACACACAATTGTGTGTATACATCTGTTTCTCTCTCAATACCACATTTCTTTATCTTTTCATCCATCCATGGTCACTTAAGGTTTTCCATGTCTTGGCTATTGTAAAATAATGCAGTGATGAACATGGGGATGCATGTATCTTTTCAAGATAGTGACTTCATTTCTTTTGGGTAGACACCTAGAAGTGAAATTGTTGGATCATGTGGGTTCTTTTGGGTTCTATTTTTAATGTTTTGAGGAACTTTCACACTGTTTCTCATAATGGCTTCACCACTTAGCATTCCTACCGACAGCGTACAAGGGCTCCCCTTATTCTACACTGTCACCAACACTTGTTACTTTTTTCCTTTTTTATAATAAGCATTCTGACAGGTGTAAGGTGATAGTTCATTGTGGTTTTGGTTTCCATATCCCTGATGATTAGTGATGTTCAGGACCTTTAAGGTATTTAACCATCTGCAGGTCTTTTTTGGAGAAGTGCCTATTCAGAGCCTCTGCCCACTTTTTAACTGAACCATTTTTCTCTATTGAATTGTATGAGTTCTTTATATATTTTGAGTAATAGTCCCTTATCAGATTCGATTTACAAACATTTTCTATTGCTCTGTAGGTTGCCTTTTCATTTTGTTGATGGCTTCCTTTGCTGTGCAGAAGATTTTTAATGTTATGTAGTCCCACTCATTTATTTTTGCTTTTGTTGCTTCTGCTTGTGGCATCTATATTGTAAAATGTTAAAAGATGATAGAAGGAGAGTGCCATCCTCTGGTCATTCCTTGTGTTAGACTTCACTCATTATTATCATTAATAATAATAATGCTGTGCTGCTGCTGCTGCTGCTGCTAAGTCACTTCAGTCGTGTCCGACTCTGTGTGACCCCATAGACGGAAGCCCACAAGGCTCCCCCGTCCCTGGGATTCTCCAGGCAAGAACACTGGAGCGGATTGCCATTTCCTTCTCCAATGTGTGAAAGTGAAAAGTGAAAGTGAAGTCGCTCAGTCGTGTCCGACCCATAGAGACCCCACGGACTGCAGCCTACGAGGCTCCTCCATCCATGGGATTTTCCAGGCAAGAGTACTGGAGTGGCAATAATAATAATAATATTAAAGTCTAATTCAAGGAGTGACTAGAGGACGTCATCAAGCATGCATAGACTTCTCATATTTTCCTAACCTATGTATCTTGGATCTATTGCCTTTTCAGCTTTATTTGTTTGTATCATTATTTTTGTGGCCACCCTGGGGATTCTAATATACATCCTCAACTATTTACTGTCTACATGCAGTTAATATTTTACCACTTGCAATAAACTGCAGCAGTGTTGTATCCGCATAGGTCTATATCTATCCCATTTTCCTTCATGCAAGACTTTTTTTGTATTATATCTACATACATTATAAACTCCATCAGTGTTACAATTTTTACTTTAAACTGTTACATGACATAAATAAATTGAAGAAAAAGGCAAACATTTTTAAAAGTCTTTTGTGTTTACTTAGATATTTACCATTTTCAGAGCTTTTCATTCTTTTCTGGGGATTTCTATTTTTTTCTAGAAGTTTCTATCTTACATCATTTCCTTTCATCCTAGAGAGCTTCTTATATATAGTATATCTTGAAGTTCAGGTCTACTGGTGACAATTTATTTTAGTTTTGCTTTATGTGAAAATTTCATTATTTACTCTTTATTTTACAATGTATGATTGCTGGGTAATGAATTTTGGTTTGACAATTTTTCTTCTCTTATTACTTTAGAGATGTTGCTTTGCCTTCTATTAGCCTCCATAGTTTCTGCTGAGAAACCAACCAGTAATCAGATCACTCTTCATATATACTTAAATGTGTCATTTTTCTCTTGCTGTTTTAAAGGTTTGCTTTTTATCTTGGGATTTCTACAGTTTGACTATAATGAACCTTGGTGAGGACTCCTCTACAGTTATTCGACTTTCACTGATCAAGTGTTTTTACATTGTTTCAAACTAATTAGTTATTAATCCTTTAAGTATTTTCACTCTTTCCCCTAAGATTCCATTTACACATATATAGGACTACTTGATATTATCTAAGAGGTCTCTGAAGCTTGATTTTTTCCAATTTTTTTCTCTATTTTTAGCATTGAATACTTCTCACTGTTGTCTTCAAGTCCACCTGCTCATTTATATCTGCATTCAACTCTGAAGTCTGTCCAGTAATTTAATTTCAGACATTGTATTTTTCAGTTCTAGATTTTCATTTGGTGCTTTTTTCTATTTGGTTATTTTTTATTGGTTCTGTTTCTCTGAGGAGGTTTCTTATCTTTTCATTCAGTAGCTCAGTTGTGTCCAACTCTTTGTGACCCCGTGGACTGTAGCCTACCAGGCTCCTCCCTCCATGGGATTCTCCAGGCAAGAATACTGGAGTGGGTTGCATTTTCCTTCCCCAGGGGATCTTCCCGACCCAGGGATCGAACCCGGATCTCCCACAATGCAGGCAGACGCTTTAACCTCTGAGCCACCAGGAAGCCCAAGGTTATAATAACTATGTTCAAATCCTTGTGATTTAGTCCCAATATCTAGATCATTCTGGGTTCAAACGCAACTGATCTTTTTGCCTGAGAACATGTCCTATTTTCTTGGCTCTTTATATGCTGGATAATTTTGGACTGTATCTGAAACACTGTGAATATTAACTAGTGGAGATTCTGGATGCTGTTATTTTCCTCCATCAAGTGTCATTTCTTTTGTTTTGGGTGGCAATTATCTTGTGTGCTGTGCTAAGCTACTCCAGTTGTGTCCTACTGTCTGTGACCTGATGGACTGTAGCCCACCAGGCTCCTCTGTCTATGGAATTCTCTAGGTGAGAATACTGGGGTGGGTTGCTGTACCCGCCTTCAGGGGATCTTCTTGACCCAGGGATTGAACCCATGTCTCTGAGGTCTCCTGCATTGGCAGGCAGGTTCTTTACCACTAGCACCACCTGGGAAGCCTGGAAATTATCTTAGGAATCTCAACTCCAAACTGTTTCTTGGGTGACAGCTGCAGTCTCTGTTCGTTTCTTCTGTCTTTAGCTTAGTTGCTTTGAGTCAGTGTCATGCATGCATAGCTTAAGAGGCAGTTATAGATATGGGTAGACGGAATTTGAGCACTCCCTATATATTCCTCTAGCTCTTTCCTTCTGGTGATACCTCTCTGTGTGTCCTGGCCAGAAAGACTTTTTTCTCCACAAGCACCCCTGCTGCCTTGAGTAAACTGTGTCAACTGTCCTTAGCCTAAGGTCATTCAAACTTGTAACTTAATTTATACAGCTCCCCTTCTACCCTCCCTTAAGTGTGTTCTTCCCCCTGAAGGATCTCTTGTTCACTCTCTAGTGTTTCCAGCTTTCGACATTATGACAAGATTCAAAGTGGTTTTCTGCAAAGCGGTCATCCAAACAGGCCTCATCCCATCGTTACCAGAAGAAGAAGACATATCACCATTCATTATGAATGTGGAAAGCCCCTGGGAAGCCCCATGACTGAAAAGATACTGAGTATGAACATGAGTACTGCTTAAAACCTGACCCACTGTCTTAAATATCAACCAACATCTTTTTTCTCTTTACTTAGAAATATCACAACCATTTAAAAATGACTTATTCCATCTTTAGTTATCAGATTCAAAGTTATAAAAGATATATTTTAATTTGACAGGATTTGGTTTGCAGAAATTCATCTGGCTATAGACCCATTTCCTTGAATTATCCCTTACTCACTTCAAAGACTGGAATAGTTTGAGCCTCCCATTTTTTTCATTCCCCACTGATGTCAAACCTATAGTTTCAGAGAAGTGCATGAAGAGAGGGCTTAAACCACTTCACATTTATGGGGTCAGTTCACATTATGGGGTCAGTGCCCTTTTTGATTTCTTCTAATCAGATCTGCAGCAACCCTGGAACTTTGTGACATAGTTTCTGTCCTTGCTGTTTATTTTCCCTCTAAAATCACAATCTTTCATGACATTATAATCATTTACACAGTCACCAAATTTTGCGTCACAAGCTCAGAAGTAATACATTTTAGCTGAAAATTTTATAATAGAAGGAGAAGTGCTACTAGGAAATAACCTGTTTTTAATCACACAAACATCAATTGTAATAAGACACAAGAAGAAATATTAAAAACATAAATCAATAAGAACTTTTCTCTACTGGTTTTTCATTTGGGCTCTGTATTTCTTTTAATATTATTGACTTGACTTTCCTATTAAGTACACTGGTGTTTAAGAGGCAAAAACATGAAGTCTATCTTATTAGCTTACCAGCAACATCAATATCTATTTAGAGGATTGCAATGTTAATGATGTAAAAACAGAAAGTATAGAAACAAAAAGTTTGCTTTTAAATGTTAACAACTGTCATCTCTGCAAAGATGGGGTTAAAGAAATTGATGGTTTCATCTTTTTACTGGCAGAAAAACATATTTAAGCTCATGATCCTAGATCAAAGCCATGATTAGCACCATTCAGATGAAAGGATACTAAATCAGAGTTAGAGTGTACATTGTGGTAAGATGGGTTTACCAGGACCCTGGAGTACACTGGTACAGGAACCCAACAGTACTAAGTTTACTTATTCTAGCACCAAACCTCACCTCCACTACACTTTCTTCTCTCCCTTGCTTCTTGTCTTTGCCTACTGAAAGCTTTTTAAAAATCCTTGTACTGTCATTTTAGCAGTGTTTGAGAAAAGAGACACTGTTCTAGGCTCTGAAGACAGAGTAGTGAACAAGACAGAGATGTTTCCTATTCTCCTGAGTTTATGTTCCAGTGAGTACTGTTAATATATAAATCTAGACAAGTGGAGACACAGATGATTTCACATATTGCCATGCCCTCCTCCAGGGGATCTTCTTGACCCAGGGATGGAATCCATATCTCTTAAGTCTCCTGCATTGGCAAGTAGGTTCTTTACCACTAGACTAGCACCATCTGGGAAGCCTCATTAAGTCTTTAAGAATGCAAAATAGGGGAATGTGACACAGTGCAACAAATGAGGGGATGATTACTTTAGAAAAGGTCATCAAGGAGGTTTATCTGAGGAAGTAACATTTGAGTTAAGAAGAGTTATGATAAGAAGGAATCAGCTTCACTGAGTTCCAGGAGCACAAATTAAACCCATGGCCAAGGGCCACGTGTAGTTATTTCAGTTGTGTCCAACTCTTTAGCACCCCATGGACCATAGCCCACTAGGCTCCTCTGTCCGTGGGATTCTCTAGGCAAGAGTACTGGAGTGGGTTGCCATTTCCTTTTCCAGGGGATTTTCTTACCCCAGGGATAGAACTCACATCTCTTGTCTCCTGAATTGGCAGGCAGGTTCTTTACCACTAGTGCAACCTGGAAGCCACTAAATCCATGGTGTATTTTACAGTAGCTGCTGCTGCTAAGTTGCTTCAGTCTTGTCCAACTCTTAGCGACCCCATGGACTGTAGCCCACCAGGCTCCTCCATCCACGGGATTTTCCAGGCAAGAGTACTGGAGTGGGGTGCCATTGCCTTCTCTGGTTTTACAATAGATGATGTCATTAAAGCAAGAAAAAACTATTATTTATTACTGACATCTTAAGGAAATAAATCAAAATATCTACACTGGTTATGTCTGGATGTAGATTAGAATCTGGGAATCCATTTGCCAAGGCATAGTTTTCCATATTTTTTAACAACAAGAAAAATATTTAAAAGAAGAACTCAAAATACATTTAAAAGGAGAGACAGAGACCCAAAGCAAACTTAGATCACTGTGAGCAACATTTAACCAGCTTAAAATCTGTGCATTGGAGAGGGGTTGCCACGTGGGTCTGAGGGAGTCCCTAAACACAAAGTATGATCCCCAAACACAAAGTATGGCAGAGTTCTCTAGGGGTTGGCAGTGAGGGCGGCAGGGGGCTGGGTGGGGAGGGAGGGTCAAGGGAGAGCAGCCGGTCTCCTCTTACATCCAGGCTTCATTCAGGCCTGTAGGGATCACAAGAACCACCTCTGCAGGGAGCCCTCCAGGGGCCAACGCTACTTTCTGGAGGGAATTTCATTCTTAACATAAAGAGGAAACCAGGACAGAAGGCACTGTCAGAGGGAAATGAGGAAGAGGCTTACTGATAAAGAATCTGGTGGCACTCTGTGACAGATACAGGAATATTTTAACTGTAAGTTATTAGTTTAACAAAATTTATTTGTCTTTAACTTACATCACAAGTTTTTAAAGGAAATTTAGTTAATGAATCTGCAATCATATTCTGTGCCAACACGAGATACTCTTGTGTCTTAATTTTTATTTTCTGGGAACCATGGGCAAAACTGGAGACAAAACATTCATCAGTTTGAGGCTGTTTGGCTAGAGACTAAGAAAAAAATACAAGGGATTTGAGCTGAAGTCCAAATTTAGACCAAGAAGTCCCACCATTTTATAAAGAGGGAAAAGATTCTTAGCTCATAGAAATCATGTTTTATCCCTCCCACTCCCAGGGTATCAACCACGACAGACAAGATATTGAAAAATCTCAGGGTTAACCCCATTTTTAAACACTGTTCTTATGTGCATCAAAGCTTGGTAATGAGAAAAGAAGATAACCTTCTTATAACTCACACAACTCAGTATCAAACACACAGTCCAATTTAAAATGGGCAGAGGACCACAGACTTTTTTTTCCAAAAAAGATGTACAGACAGTCAGACACATGAAAAGATGCTTAACATCACTAATCAGGGATATGAAAATCAAAACCACAATGAAATACCACTTCACATGTGTCAGAAAGGCTATCATCAAGAAGATAACAACAACAAAAGTATTGGTGAGGATGTCAAGAAAGGGCACCCCTCATGCTTTGTTGGTGGGAATATAAATTGGTGCTATAATGAAAAAATGTATGGAGGTTGCTCAAAAATAAAAAAATAGAACTACAATACCAATTCCAATTCTGGGTATTTAACCAAAGAAAATGAAAACACTAACTCAAAAAAGATAACATATCTCTATGTTTACTATTTACAGCATATGTTCACTATATTGAAGCATTATTTACAGTAACCAAGATATAGAACTGAAGTGTTTATCAACAGATGAACGAATAAAGATGCTATGCACATAAATACTTGCCTGGAGAATCCCAGGGGCAGAGGAGCCTGGTGGGATCCTGCCATCTATGGCGTCGCACAGAGTTGAACATGACTGAAATCACTGTGGATGCTGATTGCAGCCAGGAAATTAAAAGACACTTACTCCTTGGAAAGAAAGTTATGGCCAGCCTAGATAGCATATTAAAAAGCAGAGACATTACTTTGCCAACCAAGGTCCGTCTAGTCAAGGCTATGGTTTTTCTCGTGGTCATGTATGGATGTGAGATTTGGACTGTGATGAAAGCTGATCTTCGAAGAATTGATGCTTTTGAACTGTGGTGCTGGAGAAGACTCTTGAGAGTCCCTTGGACTGCAAGGAGATCCAACCAGTCCATTCTAAAGGAGATCAGTCCTGGGTGTTCATTGGAAGGACTTATGCTAAAGCTGAAACTCCAATACTTTGGCCACCTGATGCGACGAGTTGACTCACTGGAAAATACTCTGATGCTGGGAGTAACTGGGGGTAGGAGGAGATGGAGACAACAGAGAATGAGATGGCTGGATGGCATCACCAACTCGATGGACATGAGTTTGAGTGAACTCCGGGAGTTGGTGATGGACAGGGAGGCCTGGCGTGCTGTGGTTCATGGGGTCTTTAAGAGTCGGACACGACTGAGCGACTGAACTGAACTGAACTGAAGCGACTTAGCAGCAGCAGCACATTTATACAGTAGCATACTACTCAGTCACAAAGAAAGAATGAAATCTTGCCACTAGTGACAATATGGATGGACCTAGAGGGTATTATGCCAAGCGAAATACATTAGACAGAAAAAGACAAACACCATAAACAAATAGCAGAAACACCATTCCACTTATGTGGAATCTAAACAAAAAAACAAACAGAAAGAGATTCACAGACATAGAGAACAAACTGGTGATCGCCAGAGATAAGGTGAAGGGGAGGCAGTGTTGGGTTTAACAGGTGTGTGTGTGGGATTAAGAGGTCAAACTTCCAGTTACAAGTTACAGGGATATAATGCACAGCACAGGGAAGATAGTCAATAATATTTAAATAACTTTGTATGGTAACAGATGGCTATCAAACTTACTATGGTGATCAGTTTGTAATGTAGAAAATGCCAAATCACTATGCTATACCCCTGAAACTAATAAAATATTATATATCAATTATGCTTCAGTTTTAAAATTATGCTTTAAATTAAAAAAAATAGTTGTTTCTTGGTCATGGTCAAGATGATAGTAGCAACTTAGAAGCTTTAGCATCTTCAGTTTTAGACTCCTACCTTAGCATGCTACAAACCCCCATTCCAACAGGGAGGTTGTGGATGATGCTCTCTGAGGACATTGCAGCTCATTGGTTTCTATAAGGGCTTCAGAGTGGCCACAGACAGAAAACCCACAGGCCCAATCTGGCCTTGCAGATACACTTGGCTCAGGTCACTTTTTATTTTATTGCTCCAACATTTAGAAATTGAAAGCATAATCCAATTTTATGGATTCTGAGGGGAAAAAAAAAATCAGAAGATCTGGCAACTTTGGGCCTACATTCTTTTGTGGTCATACTTGGCTAGAAGTAGCAGTGGCTGACCCAATTGTATGCAGTACCCATCTCATATTTATGTTACTTTGTACACACTTCTGTTTGTTCTCTCTGCTGCTGCTCAGGCTGGACCAAAACAGTCAGCCTTTTCCACTGTGACTCAGGATGCCTGCCACAAAAAACATGGGAGACCAGGCTATGGCCAGTGGAAATGGCCAGCGCTCATGTATAGGCTGACTCCATCTCTACTTCTTGAGCGACAGAAGGTTCCTGCTTCCACTGGAAACTGACAGCATGGACTTTTAGAACACTGGAAAGGAGTTCCCTAGGTGGTGAACAGGTTTTAGATCAATGAAAACTAAAGCATTAATGAGAGCTTCATTTTTTTCCCTTTCTTGAGGACATTTTTTTTTTTTTTCTCTATCGTATCCCTTGGGGGATTTTAAAAGAAGTAATTGGGAGGGAATTTCATGGGAGAGTTACAGATTTTAATAAGAGGGCTTAGAAAAATTTTGTCAAGTGCCAGAAGTTGTATTTTAAATTGATTTCCTGGTCTAGAAGGGCCGACAAGTGGCCTACAGCCAGGCAGGCAATCGTTAAGGGTGGGGATGACTCACTCTGTGGGGTGTGGAAAAGATGACCCAAAACTTTGGAAAATCTAGTTTTAACTCTCATTAGGAAACGGCCCCAAACAAATTTACTCCCCCACCCCCAACATCCCCCTACCTCTTCCAATTGTGTTAAATTCTAAGTATACTGGGGGCTTTCTAAGTCCTTTATGGGTCAGCAGAGTAAATTCCTTTTATTTGATTAAATGGCTGCTTGAAAATCATTGTGTGAGATTTTATAGAGCAAAAGGATTCTTCACACAGGCTTGAAATCTCCTCTCCCTTTTTTTTTTTTTTCTTGGTTCCCAAAACACAGCTTGAGCTTTGAACGCAATGTAGGCTCAAGCCTTGACAGAGATCTCTGCCAGAGCTACCTACTTTTATTCTTTATGGAAGCAAAGCCCTAATGAGCTCACAACATGATAAACAGGCCATTTTAGTGTTTCCAGGAGAATTATTTGGTAGGTAAAATAAGAAAGTACCCTCCTCCCAACGTTTTTAACTTCTTGCCCCAGAGCGAGAAGTGGTAGGTAATTAGGAACATTTCTCTTAGTCATCTAGCTACATGTTTAGATACCACTTTGCTACCAATAGATAAACCTTAACTCTAAAGGGAGTCATGCATGAACCATCTTATAGAAAGCAGTATACTGTAAGAATAGGGCTTTGCCGGTGGCTCAGTGGTAAGGAATCCACCTGACAATACCAGGAGATGCAGGAGACTCAGGTTTGTCCCTGCGTCAGGAAGATACCCTGAAGGAGGCAATGGCAATCCACTCAGTATTCTTACCTGGAGAAACCTATGGACAGAGGAGCCTACCAGGCTACCATCCATAGGGTTACAAAGAGTCAGACATGACTGAGCACCCATGCAAGATTAGGAAAGAACTTTTTTGTATTAAATATGTGAAAATTCTTTAAAACATTTCCTTAGCTCAACAGTAGCCCACAAAAGTTTCATTCATGTGATAATCAAAGAATATTTCTTTCTATTTCATTTCTGGATTTGGGAAACTGAGTGGTGGCCAAGATCACCAGGTTCCTTGCCCTTAAGAAACTTAACTTCTAATGGGTTCAGAGGTTGACGGCAGGGGTGATGGAGATGGACACTAATACATTCAAAGAAGAAAGTAAAGCATGGAAGTGACTAGGGGAAAGTGGGATGCTTAGATTAAGTGCTGAGGAAAAACCTCTTTGAGAAAATAGTATGATTGTTTACTTCTGCATGGTGAGAAAAATGCTAGCCATGAAAAGAGCCAGGAAAAAGCACTCTGGGAAGAGAAAATATCAAATGCAGAGGCACTGAAGCTGGGAGGGAAACAGCTTGGCAGATTAACAGAAAGAAGACCAGAGTGGCTTGTGTCAACATAAAGAGTGGTATCAAAGTCAGATAGGTAGGCAATCTCCAGTCATAAAAGGAAGCCATCAGAAGGGTTTTCATGGTATACCAATGAATCTTTTGGGAACTCCAGACCAGGGCTGGTGAACAACACCCTGCAAGCTAAATATAGCCCTCGTGGTTTGAAAGTAACATTTTATTGAAACATAGTTTGCCTGGTCATTTATATAAGGCCTATGGTTGCTCTTGCACTGAAACAGTAGTGTTGCTTAGTTGCAACAGAGACTCAAGTGGCCCATAAAGATAAAACATTTTAACAAGCTATCTGACCCTTAACAGAAAAGACTTATCAACTCTTACTTTCAACTATGCATTCTTAATAGTTTTTATGGATGTTGCATTTGGTTTACACAAACTGACTACCATGTTGCTGCTGCTGCTGCTGCTAAGTCACTTCAGTCGTGTCCGACTCTGTGCGACCCCATAGATGGCAGCTGACTAGGCTCCGCCGTCCCTGGGATTCTCCAGGCAAGAACACTGGAGTGAGTTGCCATTTCCTTCTCCAATGTGTGAAAGTGAAAAGTGAAAGTGAAGTCGCTCGGTCGTGTCCGACTAGTAGCGACCCCATGGAATGCAGCCCACCAGGCTCCTCTGTCCATGCGATTTTCTAGGCAAGAGTACTGGAGTGGCTTGCCATTGCCTCAAAAGACACTAGATAAAACTGCTAACACAGGAATATTTCAGAAAATAAAAACTTGTCTTGAAACAGGGGTCAGACCCAGCCATATGAGATTATCCAGCCAAGACTGTAGCATCACAGCAAGATGCTATCTCATATAGCAAGAAGTCTGTAAGTGAGTTTGATTATTTCCATGGGAAGACACTGTCATCCAGGATCCAGGTGCTTGCCATCTTGCTGCTGCCTTCAGAATGCGGGAAAGCTCATGCCTCCTGGTGGGAAGATGGCTACCACTAGCTGATGACGGTTTAACCCCAGGAGTTCCTGCAAACAAGAGGGGAGCTCTCTAACAGCAAGATAGGTTGGGTATTTCCTCCCACGTGCATTTTTTTAGGGAAGAAAAATCCTCTCTGACCCACTGCTCATGTCATCTACTTATATCTCATTGGTTAAATCAGGCTGTGTGCACACCAATGTCTGGTAAGGCGAAAGGACTTACCATGATTGGCGTAGACTACCTAACACTCACCACCTGGGAGCCTGCACATATACATGGAGAATGGATGCCTGAACAAGATCAGGTTTCTACCAGCAAGGAAGACAGGCAGGAAAGGCTGAGAGTGAGGCAACTAAGAGTACCTGCCATAGGGTGGGATCTTCGTAAAAAATCTCGTGCCTGTGCCTGTTCCTGTCTATTCAGAGAATGAATGGGAAAGGCGGGAACAGACATTGAGCAGATCCCCTCACTGGGAGGTGGGTAGGCAGTGGTAGAATACAATTGATTGCTTGGTTCTTTGACAATGTAAATATCATGTATTGTATCCACAGCAGGTTGAGTAATGCATTCCAACATATGGAAAACTTGCTCTCAAGGCAACATATACATTCAGCCTCTCTGGTGAGTCATCTTTCTCCTGGACAGCTTTCTCCTAAGCTTGAAGAAACCACAATTATTTGAATGTGGCCTCGTTTCAACTGAGTTTTTTCAAGTAGGAGCTTGAAACCACATTGGGCTTCCCTCCGATTCCCAGACAGGTTCTTCTCAAACACATCTCTAGTTATTTGCGATCTTCACCTCTCTAGCTGTCTGGAAACCACAGTCTGCTTCAGGATTTATTTTTTTGTTTTGGAAAAATTCCCCTCTGAGGAAAAGGTACATTTTCTCTTTCAGTCTCACATTTATTCGCCATGTATTTAGAGTACCTACTACCTGGCCCTCAAAGAGCTTAAAGTCTGGTTATAAGGAATCTGAATTAGTTGCTGTGTTAATGGCATTTTCTGTGACAGCCGAGGAGTTATTGTAGAGAGAAACATTAAAAGTTAGGAGAGCTGAAACTCAGCAAAGATGAGACCAGAGAGAACTGTCTTGAGTTGAGTCGTATTAGATGACTTTGTATAATAATCTGGTTTTGTTTGATTTTCTTTTTAATAGAGGAAATGATAGCAACAGGGAAGTGACTGAAGTTCTGTGATGTTCATGGAGAGCTGGCCAAGCCAAGTCATTGTCATTTTGAGATGAATTCACTTGGATTGAACTGAATTTTGCAAAATACAGGCTATAGTAGTTTCAACCTCTGAAGAGCCTAATTACCTTATTACTACTCTATGAAGAAATATTACTATTTTTGGCCTCAGTAGTCCTCATTCACACCCTCTTTCTTTCCTTCATGTACTTATTTTAAGAACACCTGCTGTGTGTTAAGCTATATCCAGCACTGAGAAAACAAATGAATAAGACATTTATTAATTACTTGTTTTGAGCTAGGTGGAGGTTAATGCAGAGTCCCTGCTCTTAAGGATCTCCCAGTGTAGTTACTTGTCTGGCATCTAGACAAGTAACTCTAGCACACTGGAATGAAGTATAAAGAACATCCTCAGGATTGCCTAATAATTGAGAGTATGAACTTAAGCACCAGATTCTGGACTCACGCTTAGAATGTGACTTTGAGTGAGTTACTGAGAGTTTGCAAGCCTCAGTTTGCACATTCGAGGACTGAAGCAACTGAGCATGCACACACTCACAAAAGTGGAGGTACTACTAGGGCATGCATCACACGGTTACTGTGAATGCTAAAGAGACGACAGCTCTAAAGTTATTAGCATAACACTAGACACAGGGTGAATGGTCCAGAGTTTGCTGTCAGCTTCTAAAGGAGATCAGTCCTGGGTGTTCATCGGAAGGACTGATGCTGAAGCTGAAACTCCATACTTTGGCCACCTCATGCAAAGAGTTGACTCACTGGAAAAGAGTCTGATGCTGGGAGGGATTGGGGGCAGGAGGAGACGGGGACGACAGAGGATGAGATGGTTGGATGGCATCACCGACTCGATGGAGGTGAGTCAGAGTGAACTCCGGGAGTTGGCGATGGACAGGGAAGCCTGGCGTGCTGTGATTCATGGGGTCGCAAAGAGTCGGACACGACTGAGCGACTGAACTGACTGAGACACGTGAATGGTCCAGAGTTTGCTAACTGTCAGCTGTTGATATTTGCTACCAGAGGGGAGCACTGTCAGAAGACTGCTGGTCAAGCACAGAAGTGGCTTGAAAATCAAACTCTGTCCCTTAATATTCAGTGACTTTTGGCAAGTTATCACCCTCCCTATCACTCAGGTTTCTGCTCTGCAAGATGGAGGTAATACCTAATTCAAATAATTGTTTGTAAGAAGTAAGCGAGACTACATGGAGAGCTCTAAGCACGATGACTGGCCCATATAAACTCAAATAAATGTCAACCACATGACTACAGCTGCTGTGGGCACTGAAACAACAAAGGCAACCACCCACAGGGCCAGGACACATTTCTTGGAGAAGACAACACTCAAAACATGCTGTTGGTGACAAGGGTCAAAGTCATCAGCCTTCATGGCTGTGAAAACAACTCTATACCTGTTTTATGGATCATGGGTCACTGGCATCTTGTTTGTGCAGTTTGAACAGAACATTAAATTATGGAAAATTTGAGAATTGCTGCCTCTGTATTTTCATGGGCTAGTACAGGGTGTGACATCTAGACCCTTGTCCCCCTCACTCCTAAATGGCCAAACTCTCCTAGAAATTTTCTTCTCAAGTTACAGAAAACACCTTCAAAGCATCAAGGTTACTACCCTATGCTAACACTGACTTGTGGTGTACTCCCATCCTCCAAAGCTGTGCCAGTGCACAGGACTCTAATTTAGTCTGTGAACAGCTCTGTGCTTTGGCAGAAATCCTAGCAAATGGGTGTGAAGGAAGCAAATAACTGGTGAGGATGACACGAGAAACCTACAAATGCTCAGTGCTCTCCAGACCTTCACTGCCTGACAGGCAGCCAGTGTTTCTTACCAGAAGTGACATTACCAAGATGGTGACATACGCCACTCTCCCCTACTGGTTTCCTTACCACAGTGTTTGGGTATTACGTGTTATTTTGAAAATAGTATCATCATCTTTTCCTTTTAGGGGATAACTCTTTCTCTACTCACAGTTCAAGTATTTCAGTAGTGTTAGCCCATTGTAAGTGGTTCCCTAGTGGTACATGTCTGGCCCAGGCCTAAGCCCACTGGATAATTCTTTTCTGCCAGCCTTGGTTTAGGAAGGGACACAGACTCAATTCAGGCCAACAGTATTCAAACTGAGGATTCTGGTCCTTTCTTCTAGGTCATACTTTATCCCAGAAGAACATAGACCTGCATCTTTCAGGAAGAACCACAGCTTACCTAAGAATGCAACAGATAACATGCAAGCAGAGGAGAGAGAAGAGAAGCAAAGCATAGGGATGTTATTAAACTCCAAAAACCTCCCAAACCCTGGACTTGTTATTTACATGCACCTATAAGTTCACCTTTCTATTTAAGCTGGTTTTATGTTCTGTTTTCTGTCTCCTGCAACCAGAAGAATCCTAACATCCTTAAGACCAGTGTTTCTAAGTCTTGCACAAGGAAACTGGTGAGATGCATGTGGTCGAGGCACCATAGATTATACTTCTTACCTGGCTAAACCTTATAGAACATAGCAAAAAATGTCCAAAACCACTTTGGCAGCTCAAGGGGAGAGTATAAAAGCAGCATTAGCAAATACTCCGCTGTCAGTTAAAAGCCTGCACCTGAGGTAGGCAACAGCTAGTTTCTGTGTCCCTATTTCTACCCTCATTAATTGGAGTATACTCACAGCAGCCCTTCCAAAGACAATTCAGAGGAAAAGGCAATCCAAGAGTTGTCTTGAGTAAGAGCCTGTCCCTGGAAAGTAGTCTGTGAATAAGAGTTTTTACCCAGAAAGCAAATTGTTTTCAAGAACCATATTTTGACTTTCTTTGAAAAATAAACAATTATCCTTAATTTTTATACTTGAGGCCACACTGGGCTATTATTTTCTATCAGGTTTTCTGAAAATGAGAAAACACTGGCTGGCTGTAGGTTTGTTTCTAGGATTGGTATCAGGTTTTATTGTGCCATTTATTCCGAGTTGTCTTAACCTCAGACTGTTACTCAATTTTTAAGGCTATTTTGTTTGAGGGTGAGGAAGGAACAGCAACAATAAGACCAGTAGCAGCCATGAACAAAGCAGTTCACTTAGCACTTGGCTTCTGTCAAGTATGTCACATCAGGTATATGTATTCACCTGCAAAGTCCTTAGAACTAGGGGAGGCGTGATTATCATCCCCACTATATACATGTGAAACTGAGCCCAGGGACGATTGTTATCTGTTATCTGGATGACCAAATAACAGCTATTATCTTTTGAAAGTCACAGCTCTGATTCAAAGCTCTTAAAGATGACCCTAACTTCTTGACATGTACCCTTGTTGTTGTTTAGTTGCTATGTTGTGTCCAACTCTTTTGCTACAGTCTTATTGACTGTAGTTCTCCAGGCTCCTCTGTTCATGGGATTTCCCAGGCAAGAATCTGGGGTTTCCAGGGGATCTTCCTAACCCAGGGATCAAACCTGCATCTCTGGCATTGGCAGCCACCAGGGAAGCCCTTATAGAAGACAAATAAAGATGACCATGATTTTGTTAGCATAATACTAGCAAACACAAGACTTACATAAACCTCAATTACCTACCCGGATTAAAATGTACATTCTAGGGGGATGCTTAAGATTCAAGACTCAACTAGAAAAATGACAAAACAGTCTACATTTTTTTAACCTATATTCTGAAAAGCTGTAGAATATCAGAAAAGAGAGCTTGGCTGATGGGGCAGCTCTGGATATGCCGTGGAAGACATCGGGGGTTTTGGATGCTTAGATTACTCTGGATTTTTGAAATTTTTCCAGTCCTTGAAAGCTAACTAAAGAAAGGCATAATTATTTATTTTGCTTTCTGCAGCCCTTGTTAGGAGCTTGTACTGCCTAATATACACAAACAAACAAATACCATTTGGCTTCAGTGAGACAATAACATGCAACTATGAAATCATGGATCTGAAAGGTGGCTGACTATCAGAAAGAGAGACAGTTACAAGACCAAGCAGATATTGAGTTCAAGATTCTGAGTTCTTTTTCACCATGTGTTTAACCATGAAGATCCCTAGGATACACTTTAATCAGTCAGCTGAGAATTAATAAGAGCAGCTCATGCATGTTGAATACTGTTTTTAGGACAGAAAATATTAGAAGAAAAACAATTTGGTTTAATGATCATGTGTTACTTCAAAAAGGGGATGTGTTTGTGTGTGCTCAGTCATGTCTGACTCTTTGTGACCCCATGGACTGTAGCCCACCAGGCTCCTCTGCCCATGGAATTTTCCAGGCAAGAATACTGGAGTGGGTTGCCATTTCCTTCTTCAGGGGATCTTCCCAACCCAGGAATCAAACCTGCATTTCCTGGTCTAGCAGATGGATTCTGTACCACTGAGCCACCTGGGAAGCTCCGAAAAGGGGACACAACTTGCTAAATCTGATTAGCAGTACTGGACCTGGTCACTATCATCCTCCCTTTGACTTTACACATGGTAGTAAATGTGTCTTTTTCAGATTACAGTCCCTGAATGACAGTCTTAACACAGAAAAGGCCACCAGGCACCAAGAAACTAAAGGCAATGAAGTAAAGCTGCAAGAGCAAACAACATGTAGTGGGAACAGTTAGTACATGGCTTCATCTCCTTCTCTGAGGGGCAGTCATGGCATTCCTGGGAAGTGGATGGCTGAGCACTGTGCTAGGGACAAGCTCCACTTCCTCTGTGACTCTGTGCACATCTTTTAAATGGGACATAAGAAGTGCTGTGGACTGCCCTCTGTGTTCTGGTCCATCTATCTGTTGAGGAGCAGCTTTACTTTCAACCAAAATTTAGAGTATGGGAGAAGTTTACATTGTGGTCCATGTTGTGGAATACGGTTTAAGTGGCATGACCTCTTGGGAAAACCTCTGGGTCTGAGCAGTGTTTGTTTTTTATGTGTAGGAATTCCTCTTTGTGTAGGTATAATGACTTGATTATAGATTTATCATGCACCCAACACAATAATCTTTTTTTAGTTAATTTATTTTAATTGAAGACTACTTTACAATATTGTAGTGATTTTTCCCATACACTGACATGAATCAGCCATGGGTGTTCATGTGTTCCCCATCATGAACCCCCTTCCCACCTTCTTCCCCATCCCATCTCTCAGGGTCATCTCCATGCACCAGCCCTGAGCACCCTGTCTCATGAATTGAACCTGGACTGGCAATCTATTTCACATATGATAATATACATGTTTCAATGCTATGCTTTCAAAACATCCCACCCTCGCCTTCTCCCACAGAGTCCAAAAGTCTGTTATTTACATCTGTGTCTCTTTTGCTGTCTCACATATAGGGTCATCGTTAACATCTTTCTAAATTCCATATATATGCATTAACATACTGTATTGGTGTTTTTCTTTCTGGCTTACTTCACTCTGTATAATAGGCTCCAGTTTTATCCACCTCATTAGAACTGATTCAAATGCATTATTTTTAATGGCTGAGTAATAGTCCATTGTGTATATGTACCACCGCTTTCTTATCCATTCACCTGTTGATGGACATCTAGATTACTTCCATGTTCCGGCTATTGAAAACAGTGCTGCAACGAATATTGGGGTACACATGTCTCTTTCAATTCTGGTTCCCTCAGTGTGTATGCCCAGCAGTGGGATTGCTGGATCATATGGCAGTTCTATTTCCAGTTTTTTAAGGAATCACCATACTGTTCTCCAAAGTGGCCATACTAGTTTGCATTCCCACCAACAGTGTAAGAGGATTCCCTTTTCTCCACACCTTCTCCAGCATTTATGGTGTGTAGACTTTTTGATAGCAGCCATTCTGACTGGTGTGAAATGGTACCACATTGTGGTTTTGATTTGTATTTGTCTGATAATGAGTGATGGTGAGCATCTTTCCATGTGTTTGTTAGCCATCTTTATGTCTTCTTTGAAGAAATGTCTGTTTAGTTCTTTGCCCATTTTTTGATTGGGTTGTTTATTTTTCTGGAATTGAGCTACAGGAGTTGCTTGTATATTTTTGAGATTAATTCTTTGTCAGTTGCTTCATTTGATATTATTTTCTCCCATTCTGAAGGCTGTCTTTTCACCTTTCTTATAGTTTCCTTTGTTGTGCAAAAGCTTTTAAGTTTAATTAGGTCCCACTTGTTTATTTTTGCTTTTATTTCCAATATTCTGGGAGGTGGGTCATAGAGGATCCTGCTGTGGTTTATATCACAGAGTGTTTTGCCTATGTTTTCCTCTAGGAGTTTTATAGTTTCTGGTCTTACATGTAGATCTTTAATCCATTTTGAGTTTATTTTTGTGTATGGTGTTAGAAAGTGTTCTAGTTTCATTCTTTTACAAGTGGTTGACCAGTTTTCTCAGCACCACTTGTTAAAGAGATTGTCTTTTCTCCATTGTATATTCTTGCCTCCTTTGTCAAAGATAAGGTGTCCATAGGTGCGTGGATTTATCTCTGGGCTTTCTATTTTGTTCCATTGATCTACATTTCTGTCTTTGTTCTGGTACCATACTGCCTTGATGACGGGAGCTTTGTAGTATAGTCTGAAGTCAGGCAGGTTGATTCCTCCAGGTCCATTCTTCTTTCTCAAGATTGCTTTGGCTATTTGAGGTGTTTTTGTATTTCCATACAAATTGTGAAATTATTTGTGAAATTATTTTTCTGAAAAATACCATTGGTAGCTTGATAGGGATTGCATTGAATCTATAGATTGCTTTGAGTAGTATACTCATTTTCACTATATTGATTCTTCTGATCCATGAACATGGTATATTTCTCCATCTATTAGTGTCCTCTTTGTTTTCTTTCATCAGTGTTTTATAGTTTTCTATATATAGGTCTTTTGTTTCTTTAGGTAGATTTATACCTAAGTATTTTATTCTTTTCATTGCAATGGTGAGTGGAATTGTTTCCTTAACTTCTCTTTCTGTTTTCTCATTGTTAGTGTATAGACATGCAAGGGATTTCTGTGTGTTAATTTTATATCCTGCAACTTTACTATATTCACTAATTAGCTCTAATAATTTTCTGGTGGAATCTTTATGGTTTTCTATATAGAGGATCATGTCATCTGAAAACAGTGAGAGTTTTACTTCTTCTTTTCCAATCTGGATTCCTTTTATTTATTTTTCTGCTCTGATTGCTGTCGCAAAAACTTCCAAAACTGTTGAATAGTAGTGGTGAGAGTGGTTACCCTTGTCTTGTTCCTGACTTTAGGGGAAATGCTTTCAATTTTTCACCACTGAGGATAATTTTTGCTCAATGAGGGTTTATCATATATGGCTTTTATTAAGCTGAGTTATATTCCTTCTATGCCTGTTTTCTGGTGGGTTTTTATCATAAATGGATTTTGAATTTTGTCAAAGGCTTTTCCTGCATCTATTGAGATAATCATATGGTTTTTATCTTTCAATTTGTTAATGTGGTGTATCACACTGATTGATTTGCAAATATTGAAGAATCCTTGCATCCCTGGGATAAAGCCCACTTGGTCATGACGTATGATCTTTTTAATATGTTGTTGGATTCTGTTTGCTAGAATTTTGTCACGGATTTTTGTATCTATGTTCATCAGTGATATTGGCCTGTAGTTTTCTTTTTTTGTGGCATCTTTGTCTGGTTTTGGTATTAGGGTGATGGTGGCCTCAAAGAATGAGTTTGGAAGTTTACTTTCCTCTGCAATTTTCTGAAAGAGTTTGAGTAGGATAGGTGTTAGCTCTTCTCTAAATTTTTGGTAGAATTCAGCTGTGAAGCCGTCTGCTCCTGGACTTTTGTTTGTTGGAATGTTTCTGATTACAGTTTCGATTTCTGTGCTTGTGATGGGTCTGTTAAGATATTCCATTTCCTCCTGGTTCAGTTTTGCAAAGTTATACTGTTCTAACAGTTTGTCAATTTCTTCCAAGTTGTCCAATTTATTGGCATTTAGTTGCTGATAGTAGTCTTTTATTATCCTTTGTATTTCTGCCAACACAATAATCTTTTAAAGGTAAGTCTTTGAAGAGGACAATTCCCTAGTTCATATTCTCTCCCATAATACTGAGGTTTTAAGAATCTCTGACCTGGTGCTATTATGTTTTCATACCATCACCTTAACCTAAACAATTGAAGATCATCATCATCTTTGGGGCTGATCCCCTGACCAATGATTCTGAGATTTGGGTATATGGGTAGGTAGCTCTGCACAAATAATTTTATTGATAGTTTCAACTTCACTCAGATGACAAACGGAATTGGGAGAGAAGGCTTGAAAAAAACCACAATACATCACATCACAGTTTTGATAAATGACAAAACCCAGACCAGAGTTGTGCATATTGAGGGCTGGCAAACAGGGCCCATGGAAACAGTCATACATTTTTGTATGACCTGCCTGCATGCTAAGGATGGCTTCAATTTTAAATGGACATATAAGTTCTTTGTAATATCCATGATTTTCCTTCTTGGCCTGGAAAGTCTAAAAATTTATTTTTTGACCCTTGAAGAAAAAGTTTGCTGAACCACTGGATTAAAGCATTTTAACTTCAAAGCCTAAAGCAACACCTGACATGAGCATTAGGTTGAAATAAATATTTGTTGAATTTAATTATCCAGAATTCATAGTCAGACTTCCCTGGTGGCTCAGTGGAATAGAATCTACCTCCCAATGTGGGAGACTCAAGAGATGCAGGTTTGACCCTTGAATAGGGAAGATCCTCTGGAGTAGGAAATGGAAACCCACTCTTGTTCTTGGTTGGAAAATTCCATGGACAGAGAAGCCTGGTGGGCTACTAGCCCATGGGGTTGCAAAGGAGTCAGATATGACTTAGTGACTGAGCACACACATGCAGAATTCAGTTACTGACTACAGTTCAATGCCATGATCTGTGTGCCCCAATGTGCCCAGTGACCAACTTGGGCAAGTGATACATGGGGAAGCTTTTTAACAGGCTTCTGAGCAAGAGGTTTCAGATGGAATCATTGTGCATGAATGAGAGGCCCTGAATTGCTGTGGATGAAGCCAACAAGAGGAGGTTGATGCTAAGAAGATCACAGGAAAATGGTGCTCCCTGGATGAGGCAACCTCCTGCCAAATGAACTAACAGGTCTTCATAAAAGAATAACTGTTTATTACTTGCTTATGTGGCAGTCACTGGGTAATTGTTTTATAGACTTTATCTTATCTTTAAAACAACCTGTGAAGAAGGTATACTTCCACTTACATCTAAGGAAAATGAGGCAAAAAGATTTTTTAAAAACAAGTTTACAGCTTGTAAGTAGCAGACCTATGAGCCATACTCCGGTTCTACTCCAAAGTTGATTTTCTACACTTAGTCACTCTTCTATATTGCAGCTTTCAAATCTGTACAATGGCATTACATGTGATACTACATAAGGTGCTCAAAAGGAGAATCCCTTTTTTGACAATTTGTCCTTATAAAAGATGCAAGAAACCAAAACATTTTTGTCAGTGTTCTTATTTATGAGCCTACAATATTAAAATTATTTTCTCATCACATAGGATCTTTGTTTTTGTTTGCTTTTTAAACACAAAAGAAGTTTTATCATATTAATAGGTGCAGTGGAACTATATAACTCTTAACTTATTATGTATCTTTATGCTTTTTGTTAGGCTGTAAAACATTTTATTACTGTGTTAAATCACTTGGACACACATGCTTTCCAAAGATGAAAAATAATGCTATTTTAAGACAGTTTATTAAAAACAATTACCCTTTTTAAAAGCCTGTTTCTGTGTATTTATTATATAAACTATTAAAATTACTTTGTTTTCTTGGCACCCACAAATTAAGAAATGTCACATAGTCAAGTTAATTCCTGGAAAACTCTTAAGCATTTTTATAGTGAATAAGCTTTTTCAAAACAGGAGGGTTGTTTGGTAATTTATTGTTGAAGTAGATACCAAGTGGCATTTTAGGGGTGAAAGGAGGGTTCTCTTCCTGGGAGAATCTGGCTGAGCCAACACATCTTACAAACTACTGGAGGGAGGATGAAATAATAAATGGCTGTCACATCAGAGTGATTTCTCAGCGACACCCAACACCAAATGCTTTGACTTTCTGCAGACTATATTCAGGCAGAACAGTTAGATTACAAGTCTGCTAACCAGAGACAGAATTTGTCTGTTGTTCTTGCATTTGAATGAAACTGTCATAGCCTAATGGTAATGAAATGCCATCTGGCATCTCTCTGGATGGCTTTAGGGAGAGTTGGTGGTTTTCACCCAGTTCTCAGAGCGTAGTACTTCCCATCCCAGAAATCTCTGTTAGACTAAATTTTGCCAAGTGTAAAATAAGCACTGTTTAGAATACATTAACCTTAAGAGTTAAATGAATCAGCCGACAGCATTTATTTGTTGCCCACTGTGTTCAGTCCTAAGGGGGGCGGGGGGATGGATAGCAGAAAGTCACAATTAAGAGAGGACACATGGGTCATAGGGAACTTTTCACAAGAGAAAATGTCAACTATCAAATTTTATAGCTTAAAGAGAATTTGGAAAACCATTTTCCAAATTATTTTCTAAGGAGCAAAGCTCTGTGAGATATGACTAAGTGTTCTGGGGTCAAATAAGTTTAAAAAGTGTTGCGGTGCCTTTAACATGTTAATATGCATGGAGAATCTCCAAGTGTGGATCCATAAGGTGCAGGTTTCCCTGACTATTTGGACCAGATTTGGGAAATATTCCCTAGAAATTATTAGTCAACTTTCATCACTTTATAAATGAAGAAAATGAGGTAAAGTGATTTAGCCAAGATCACAAAGCTAATTATTGGCATAACCAGAAGCAGGACTTAGCATTTTCATTTTGAATCCAGTATTTTTCAATTGAGACTGCTATATAATCCTAGTTTTATAACATGTGTATTAGAGTGATTTCTCATCTCACTAAATGGATTTGTTGTATTATTATATAATTACAGACTAGGAGAATGAAAGCAGGTCAGGGATTTAGCGGATAATACCTCTGGCCTTGCTTTCCCTCTGCTACTTGCGAAAAATTCGCAAGTTTACTTATGTTCCTTGAGCCTCAGTTTCTGCATCCATGAGGTAGGAATAATAACACCTGTCTGGTTGAATTGTTGAAGATTCTTAATGTAGAAGCTGGTGGTGATCAGATCATCTAGAATCTGAGCTCTGGCTAGGAGGTCAGTCTCACTCCCAAGGCAATGGAATTCGCTGGAGGAGTTAAGAAGTTTGAGGTCATGAGTTTGTCCAGATTGAAACCTTTTAGAGGAAAAGTATTTCCTCTCTTTTCTCTCATTGCCTGCTCTGCTGCTGCTGCTGCTAAGTCACTTCAGTCGTGTCCGACTCTGTGTGACCCCATAGACGGAAGCCCACCAGGCTTCCCTGTCCCTGGGATTCTCCAGGCAAGAACACTGGAGTGGGTTGCCATTTCCTTCCCCATTGCCTGCTCTAACACATACTAAATAGATGTTTAATCAACAATAAATGACAAACTACACAAAATGTAAATAGAAGTACACTAATAACAGGTTCACCATGCTACACATACAAAATACATATATGGAGGAGATACCATTCATATTTTTGTATATTATGAAAAATATGTTTTGAATAATAAGACTCCTCTCTTTCAAGTTCTATTTGATATTGGAAAAGGAAATATCAGCATGTTGAAAAATAATTTGGGTGCTTAACTGGCTGGGCCCAGGAGAGTAATTTATAGTACTTAATAGTGTAGTTAAAGCTAATTCCATTTTCCTAAAATGGATTGCTTTTCCAGTGCCCTGGCAGGTTACCCGTTTCATAGACCTTTACTCAGAAGCATCAAGTTCCCCGGGACTGGATACAGAGTTGCTTTGTTACATCACTTGAAGGATAGGAAAAATAAATTCATTTGTCAGGATTTTGTAGGGTCATTAACGTCACTCTGCCTTTCCAAATAAATATGCCAGCTTTAATTTTTCATGGAAATGATTCACCTACATCCAAAGTTCCATGTAGACCTCCTCAGGAGACAAATGTCATAAATCACAAGGAGCTTGGCTCTTTGTAATCCCACAGAGTTGGGTCCCTATTGCTGAGTAGTTGGAAATGCAGATAAAGAAGAAAGGTACAGAAGAGGGACTTTCATTTACTTTTGTTTGCCTTCAACACAATTTCTACAGGCAGTCATAACCAATGACAGCTAGAAATGGTAATGACTCTACAACTGCTTTGAAGCTTCCAAAATACTCTTACAAATAAAAACAAATGATGCAATAAGTACAATAAGCCTTTGGGGAAACTAACCATAAAGGACACCGGAGTGCATACAAACATATGTGGCTCTGCCCCACCAGGAACACATTCCTTCTGAAGACTAAATGAGGATCTTACACTTCAATAAGCCAAATGTGACCAATGGGCCTCAGTGCAATGAGAGGCTTTGTTTGCAAACCACAGTCTTTCATTGTCCCTTCAAGAGAGCCTGAACTATTCTCAACATCTGCAAGATGTGCCACATTAAGCATAACAAAGGAAAATAAGCATATTCCTGTAAACAACATTATTAAAAATAAGTACAGGACAGCAGCTTGCCTAGTTCTAATTAAAGGGGAAAAACAAGGACAGGAAATTGAAGTTTTTTTTAAGTTTCAGTGATTTGACCTAATTTGTATATTTGTATAATTTTGTTAACACTCTAATTAAAGTTATGCTAAATAGCCAAACACTGAAGTATCAAGGAAAATGCCACAGAACAATTTTATATGGAGAAGAGTAGCTTGATTAAAAGTGACTTAATTTCCATCCTTAGGGATCCTAAATGCTAGAAGTAATGGGATATGGTAGATTTAAAAAAAAAAAAACAACACAAATTTTGTGAAGAAGGGGATGTGGGTATCTGATAACAGCATAGCAGTTTTTTTTTAAACAAGCAAGTGCTTTCTTAGAGATGTAGATGCTTGCATAAAACTGAATTTATGCTGGTTTATGTTAGCCACTACTGCTTTTCATAAAGCAACTAACTGTGTACTGGTGATGACCTTATACCTTTGCATCCCCTTTGCCACCATGGCAGACAGACTCTAAGGTGGGTCCCAAGACACTTGTCTCCTAGTGCTTATGTCACACTGTAGTCCTTTCCCACTTAGCATGCACAGCAACTCTGACTTACTTCTAAACAATACAATATGGCAGAGTTTCAGTAGATAAGTGATTATATTACTTATGATTCTAACATCTGTCTTGAAAAGAGCTCTCCCTGTTGCTGACTTTGAAGAAGCAAGTTGCTCTATGTTGTGAGCTGCCTATGGAGAGGGCCATGTATGAAACTGAGGAAAGCCTCTAGCTGACAGCCAGCAGAAAACTGAGGCCCTTATGGTGCCAGTTTGATCCTTCCCCAGCTGAACCTCTGATGAGACTCCAGCCATGGTCAACACCTTGATTGCAGCCTTACAGATGATCCACTTCAGACTCTAGTCTTTTCTAATGCTGTGGCATGGGGTGTCCACCGGAACACACTCCGCACTCACAAATGCACAAGCCCAAATTGCAGGGGAGTTAATGCCTGTGGGACCACTGCTGAACACTGGGCAATGGAGGATATGGATACATACTTCTCCCCTTCTTCCTTAGGAAATGCATTTCATAAAATTCCTCAAGAGTTCTAATGGACTTGAGCACCCAAATTCCATAGCAGGTGCCAACTTGACAAAGCTTCTTTGCATTGTTCTTTCTTCCTGCTTCTATCTTATCCCTTATTCACAGAAACCATGAAATAGTAAATATGGATTGTTTTACACTGCAAAACTGGTGGAAGTATTGCTAAACAACAATAGATAACTAATATTCCTAACTAATTCTAGATAGTAAATCACTCATAGATCTGGGGAAAAAAAATAAACCAATACAACATTTAGCAGTGAATTTGTAATCTATGTTTATGAGAAACCAGACTGTTCCATATCATATTCATCAGTATTATATGGATGCAAGTGATCTGCCTCTCCATCCCTCAAAGCCCTACTCTGCCCTTTGATTAATAATAATAATTTCTCCAGACAAAACTATATTCTTCTATGATATCACATATTTCTGAAAATGTAAGTTTTAGGGCTTCCCTGATAGCTCAGTTGGTAAAGAATCTGCCTGAAATGAAGGAGACCCTGGTTCTATTCCTGGGTTGGAAAGATCCCCTGGAGAAGGGATAGGCTCCCCATTCCAGTATTTCTGGGCTTCTCTTGTGGCTCAGCTGGTAAAGAATCTGCCTGAAATGCAGGAGATCTGGGTTCGATCCCTGGGTTGGGAAGATCCCCTGGAGAAGGGAAAGGCTACCCACTCCAGTATTCTGCCCTAGAGAATTCCATGGACTTCAAAGAGTCGGACATGATGGAGCGACTTTCAGTTTCTTTTTTTCAGTCAGAAAACAGAGTAAGTTACTGACCTGACATATATCAATTTTATGTTTTAAAATGGGAGGATCATCAGGGCAGTGTGAGTGCCCTTACAATTTTATTTTTATTTCCTTATATGAAATTATGTTAGAATAAAACATCTAAATGCTTTATCTAGTGCCATCTAATATGCACTTGGGCTGATAGAGTCATCTTCCAAAAGCAGGGCACGGAACCCAGAAGTGGTTGGACTTTCTGTTTACAGAGTACTTTCTGCACCAAGTTCCATTGCATCTAATCTCATGACCCCTGAAGGCCTAACCTATCTCATTAGGTGGCAAATTCTACCCTGAAAAATGGGGGCAGCAGCAGATTGAGGAGCAGGAGGCCTCATGATAAGGTGGTCCAATTCTTACTGTCTCTTCAACTTGCACTGGTGGGGTTGACAACAGAGCCTGTTTGGGCGTCTTCCTTTTGTCTAGTTGACTAGGCAGGAACAGATGCTTAAATGGCAGAAACATACAAGTGTGGGTGTTTAAATGAGGTTATAAGACACAAGAAAAAGAGCAATTGCAAGTTGTAGGTTTTGGCTCCAGAAGATGGTTAGATCTAGCACCAGATAAAGCTTCAAAAAGTCCCACTCATTTGTACATTAATCATTTGTCCATTTAAATGTGTAGGTCAACTATTACTTGCTAGGAATGAGGCTTCGTGATGGGGATCAATGGTATACAAGACAGACATGATCCCTGTTTGAAAAAATTTAAGAACAGCATATGCAAAGACCCCAAGCAATATGGTGAGCTGCAGGACTAGGCTCTGAGAGAGACAGGGTGGCGGAGAACAGGCAGAGCTTGGAAGTCAAGGCAAGGATGTCTGAAGTAAAATTTGTAAACAGCTCCCCTGACTTATTCTTTTGTACTTCTCACTGCTATTGTATTGCTGGAAACCTCATATTTTGCTTTTGCCAAGTGACCCCATGCCCTTTGCCTTCGCACTCTAAAAAGGCCTGGCCCCGTCAATATCTGAACCAATTCTATTTCATTGAAAGATATTGGGGGTCACAAAGCATAGTAATAAGGGTATGGGGCCTGGCGTCAGGCAGTCTTGGCTTAGCCCTTCATTTCTACCACTTCAAGTCCAATGACCTTGGGTAAATTATTCCATCTTTTTAAGAGCATAAGGTTGTTGAAAGCCTGTTGAGCTTGTTGCCTAGGAGACAGTGTGTTCTCAATCAATGATAGTGACTATTAATATTTTCTGCTCCTGGAGGGCTACAGCTGTTCATCAGCTAATGCTGACAAATCATATGTAATCACATGTTAAAGGAATATTTTATTAACACCCTTGGGAGGAGCATTTTTAAATGCTTAAACCCACAGAAGGTGAGCAAAAGTGGCTCAGTCATGTTCGACTCTTTGCGACCCCATGGACTATACAGTCCATGGAATTCTCTAGGCCAGAATACTGGATTGGGTTCCCTTCTCTAGGGTATCTTCCCAACCCAGGGATCGAATCCAGGTCCTCCACATTGCAGGTGGATTCTTTACCAGCTGAGCCAGCAGAGAAGTTCTACCACACAGAATTTGTCCTCTAATGCTGGAATGTCAAATGGTAGGGGAGGCCTGTAGGAGAAAGAGTTCCCAAAGTGTTTTGCATGTTTTTTCTAATTTAATCCCCACAATAAATCTGTGCCGTAGAACTCTCACTAATTTCTATAGGTGAGATAACTGATGTTTGATAGGTCAAGTCATGTGGCTGTCACTATCAGGAGGGATTCCTACGCTCTTCCCAAATGAGGTTTCCAGGGTGAGGGATGCCCTTGAATTATGCTCCTGATATCTGCACACCTGTGTACTATGGGGCAACCAAACAGGGTACATGGATCCAGATGGAAGTTTCCTTTTAGTTTCTGGAGAATAACAAGCTTGGCCCCACAGCCCCCCTTGAAATGTAATAGTTTATAGCTTTATGTGTCCACCACACTACCTGCTTTCCAGTATTCCAGGCCTCAGCTTCTTCACCATCCTGTCCTGCTGTCCCCAAGCCCCTTCCCAAAGTCATCATTTGGACCCAAAAAATGTTTGTCTGGTCAGTGCTTAAGAATTTAACTAGTCCTGAATTAAGCAAACAGAATTTGAAAAATGTTACCCATGGCTCCAAAGCAAAAACATAACTAAACTTAAAAAAATCCTGGTTTCCTCCAGGCTCACTTCATCTGGGAAGAGGTACAGGAAGATGAACAAACAAAGCCACTTTGTCTGGACTTCAGGCACAGAGGGAAAAAAACAACAAAAAGTAACAGGGCACCGAAAAAAGTAACAGGGCACCGAGGTGTCCCCTGTGTAAATGGACTTGGACATGGTGCTGGTACAGAAATGGTGGGCATACTTTAGGACCCAGATGAATTGCTGGGCATGAAATAATGGTTCTACATTGACTGAAAAATTTGAAAGTAAGTAAAAACTTTGAGGCAAACAAAAAGATGATTTCCTTGTAGTCTTCCAAGCCAGCCAGTGAATTCAGAGAAAAAAGGAAGACAAACAGCTGAGACTTGTGAAGGAGACAGAGACAGCCAGCGGAGAGGATAGAGGAGAGGGAGAAAGAAAACATGAATTACAAAGATGCTCATTCAGTCAACAAGTATTTGGAAGCAGTAGAATACCAACAGTTGAATGCCTGGGCTTCACTGCCTGCTGGCTGGGAGACTGGGCTTTGCCCTGTACTCCTCAGTCTGTAAAAGATGGATAACATGGGGATATGACTAGTATTTACTTCTTAGGGGAGTTGGATAAAGCCCTTGGTGTACTACCTGAAACACAGAGCCCCCTAGCTGTTACTGGTATTATTTGTAATATTATTTACTTGTTCACCATTTGCAAGGCAATGGGGGGTGGGCATTAAGGTCGCAGAGACAAGAAGGCGGCTCTCATCTTTTAATTGAGTGAAAGAGTTAAGAGAAGTGGACTCATCCTGCCTTTGATTGCAGTTTTGAGTACCCTAAGTTATCAAGAATGACAGGATTCAATAAAGTTGCTCAAAGGAACAGAGTGTCAAAGAGATATGCACATGCATTGTTGTTTTAAGGCCAGGCAGCAATCCTGGACATGGAATGCTCAGATGGATTCACTGCATTCTTGGGCCAGGGGATCAGCAAGAGGGCAGGTGGTGGCAGAAAGGAGAAGTTTACATGCACAACTCTCTCTCTCTACCTTCTGGTCATCTTCCTATGTTATCCAGGTTGGTACACAGCACTTGCTGTGTTTCTTGAGCTAATTTAGGGTGGAGATAATTAAGTGCATGGATTTAGAATGACAAAAGTTGTCTGTTTTGTGTTTCTAGTATTAGGTTTCTAAGCAACAACAAGCTGTCTAGTCAGTTAGGTCTTCACAATATATTGAATTCCTTTGCATTATTGCTCAAAGACAATTCACAAATGCTATTCAAATTATGTAAGAGGCTGGCCTAGAGATGACCCTTTTCTAGGCCAATATTCTCAGTTTTTTATGACAGTAGCAGCAACCTGGACCTTTAGCAGGAATCAGAGATTGTTTTCAAGGTTGTTAAAACCCAAATTTGCAACTGGAATTGATGCTTGCTGACAGCATCAATGTAAATTATGAGTCTCATCCTCATCCCCTCCCAGGGCACCTGGAGCACAACCCTAAGGGAAATCCTATCACTGTTTTCTCCAGGGCTCCATGAGATGAGCACATCTGTTGTTGACACACAAGAAACCTCAGCTTTCTTATCACTTCTCACACTCTTGGTGTGACCATGATATTTTAAAACTGAAGGCAGGACCTCCAGGCAGAAGGAAGACACACCAAACAGGATTAAAACCAAAACACAGTTGGCATGCTCGGTGGGACCAGATAAAGATGAGGAATTTACTGCCTTTCTCTATATACTCTGAACTGCTGGGTGTTAGTGAAGGGTTAAGCTAAGGACAAAATTAAAAGAATTGTATCTGTTTTCTTATACTTGAAGAAGTTACATCCTTGTTTTTTTTCTTAAAGTCTCTGAAGGTAAAATTGCTACCTTTCCCTAATTTCAAACTTACCTTGGGTAACTCCTTTCCATACACAGATTGACACTGCCTTTTAGGATTTTTTGATGCATACTGGTTAATAATCTTAGCCTGGGAACCATTCAGACCTGACTCACCACCTACTTTCTAGCTGAGTGACCTCAGGCAAGTAGCTTCCCTTCAGCAAGTCCATCTTCTCACCTGTAAAGCTGGTGGGAGACCCCACTGCCCACCTGGGAGCATTCTTGTGAAGATTCAGAGAGATCTTGGTATCAAGTCCTCCTTTCAGTAATGGACACATAGTAAGTACTCAGTGAATTTTTTACCACTGTTAAATGTTTTACTATTACAAAAGAGATTGAAATAAATAAAATGCACAAGCTGACCTGTAACATAATTGGAAAATGCACATGTATTTTCTGCAGTTTAGAACAGACTAATCAATGGGACAAATGTTTCTCCTTGTTGAGTGGGAATTGCCATATGAAAGGACAAGTCCCTGTGAGGAGTAGAACAGGCAGCAGAGTCTTGGCTTCTGGCTGCTTGAGACATCAAGTAATTTATCCAGTCTTCTTGACCCTCTGCTTCAATATCTGTCCAGAAAAGCAACAGGTATGTTGCATTCAAGGAGTTTATTGATTTCTTCCAAGTTTGATTTTGGAGTCAGAACTAGCTTCAAATTCTAGCTTCACAGCATACAAGCTGTATGACTAATTATTTGGGGCCCTAGTTTATGCCTTTAGGGTTTAGAGATTAATGGTGCACCTTCCTAACAGGTTTATTGGGAGGATTAAAAGAAAATGTGTAGAAAATGGTGGAAGCTTTGCAAATGGCAACTAATAAGATGTTCATCATCTTGAACTTTTTGCTCTCAGAACTCAATCTTAAATTGAGGATCCCAAAGAGCTGTTGTTTGCAATTATTAATCTTTAATTAAAAATAAATTAAAATCTTATTAATACAAGAAATTAAATGAAAAACCTTAAAAATATTTGCTTATTAATTTATATATCACAGCAAACTCTTTATATGCCAAAAACCAATTTTAATGAAAAGTTCTAACTATGGGGAAAAAACATAAGACTTAATTATTGTATATACTTTTCAAGTCTCTTTAATGTCTTAATAGGAAGGAATGGAATTATATCTGCTTCAATTAAAATCTGTTACAGTGTCACACATCACATAACTTGTGGAAAACTTCACTTTACACTCAAGAGGGAATGAAAGTAGGAAAAAAACACATAATATCTTGGTATTATAAAAATAGTTTTGACCTCATGGATTTCATGAAAGTGTCTCAGGGACCCCCACACTTTGAAAACAATGAATTTAAGGCAACTGTCTTACAAAACTTTCTCAACTACAAAAGATGATACAAAGGTGTATATAGCAAAAGAATGAGACCACTGCCTAAGAGAAAGAGAAACAACATCTAGACAAAGTATCTCCTCTCCTCCACCCAGAACAGCAGGAAAATTCCCAGTTGCTCCCCAGATTATCAAATGAAGTAGTTGTATCCCACGGGGACATGGCAACACAAATCCATTAAAAACTTGGTTTTTCAAACACAGAGACCTGGGTACAAATGCTGGATTTGCCACTTAGAAGCTACATGGTCTTGGAAATTTCTTAAATTTACTGAATCTCATGTTAATTATGGGGACTGTGATGGATTATAAATGAACATATTTACCGCAACTCCTCCCATCAAAAGTGCAGAATACAATGGAGTATTACTCAACCAAAAAAAAAAAAAGAAATTTTGCCCTTTGCAACAATATGGATGACTCTAGAGGGCATTACACTAAATAAGTCAGACAAAGACAAATACCATATATGATCTCACTTATATGCAGAATCTAAAAAACAAAATGAAAACAGACTCATAGATACAAAGACTAAACAGATGGTTGCCAGCGGGGAGGGTGAGTGAAATAGTTGAAGAGGATTAAGGGGTAGAAACCTCCAGTTATAAAATAAATAAGCTCAGGGATGGAATATATAGCAGAACATGGTCAATAATATTGAAATAACTTTGTTTGTGGACAGATGGTTACTAGATGGTGATCATTTCATAATGTATGTATCAAATTTCTATGCCTCCTACCTGATACTAACATAACATTATATGTCAACTGTCTTTCAATAAGAAAAGTTTTTAGGAGAAGTCTATTTTCCCATGCCTTGAATTGGGCTGGCCCTGTGTCTGTCTTCAATATTTAACTTTTGAGCGTGATTTCAAGAGACCCTGCAGCTTCTATGCTTGCCCTGTGGAACCCTGAGGCCTCCATGCTGAGATGGAAGATCCCATGGAGGAACAGGTCCAGTCATCTCTGCTGAGGACCCAGGGATCTTACCCCCATTCAGCCTCAGCCAAGCAGCCATATTGAGAGCTCCAGCACAAACAGCAGAACCACCATCCATTTAGCCCACAGAACAGTGAGAAATGATCTTTCTGTTTTAGGCCACTAAACAGATGGGTAGTTTCCAGGGAGACCAATTTGTTCCAGTTTGGCTGGGACTTGCCCATTTTTAGCTTCCAGTCCCACATCCCAAGAAACCCCTCAGCTCTTTTGTAGAACTTATGCAAACACCTTAACAGGAATAAAAGTGTACAACTCAGTGTTTGAGAGAATTAAGGGTAATGGTGATGTAAAGGCAAAATATAGATGGAGTTCATACAATGAAAGGTTTTTATTTTTCTTTTTTTCAATTTATAAAATAACCCTATAATAATCTACTTTATAATTACTCTACTTTTAACAAAATAAAGATTTCTGAAGCTAATTAAAATTTAATCTTTTATCTTTATCTATAACTGAACTTCTTATTCAGGGCCCTAGTTGCTTTAAATATACCAGAAAGCATTCTCTTCTGGAGAATACTACATTTCAAGCTAAGCACAAAGGTAGCAGGCCCCTGGGAAATAAAGAACCAAAAAGCAAAAGAAAACATTGGACTTAACCAAATTCAAACCGGCTGTGAGTTTTCAAAACAGTATCATTGTTGAATACGGAAAACACTTAATATTATGTCATTCTGGGTGGGTCTAGGACAGGACCTTTTTTGGACAGTATTTTTCCCCAGGGGCATGTCTAGAGAAAGCAGTCCAAGGAGATGATCTACAGGTAAGGTAAATGTAATGTGCCCACAAAAGTCAGAATCTCGGGGTGGGGGTTACTGGGTAAGATGGTTGCTTAGAGCTGTTCTTTAAGGAGAAAATTGGAGGTTAGGGTGTGTGTGAGGGGGTAGAAATCTTGTAAAAATCTGAAATTCATTAAATGATGGTGTAATCTTTTCCTCATGTCATAATTATTTGACCTAAAAATATATATTAAATAGCCAAGAGGTAACACATCTTTCTGCCTAACAGAAATTATCTGTTATTCATAATTAAGATGATTTCCTCACCCTACTGGCCAAAAGAACTTCATGCTGCTAAGGAAATAACTATCCTGTACATCACTAAAGTATTCTGACTCTGCGAAAAGCACATGTGAAATCATTCAGCAGGCTGAATAACAAAAAATGTCAGCCTGCAAGAATTTAATCAAGAAGGTATTTCCTCCTGAAGACTTCTGACAGCCAGCATGCTGAAAATGGCCCAGACGCATCTGTACTGCATGTGTCTTCCGTGCACAGGACATATCAAGATACTAAGAAAAGCATTGCTATTGCTCTGCAAACAAGTTAATGCCCGATTCTTGAACAAGATCAAACTAGAATTCAATTATTAATTATTAACTGCCTTTGCTCCTTCAGTTCAGTTCAGTTCAGTCGCTCAGTCATGTCCGACTCTCCGCGACCCCATGAATCACAGCACGCCAGGCCTCCCTGTCCATCACCAACTCCCGGAGTTCACTCAAACTCATGTCCACAGAGTCGGTGATGCCATCCAGCCATCTCATTCTCCGTTGTCCCCTTCTCCTCCCGCCCCCAACCTTTCCCAGCATCAGAGTCTTTTCCAGTGAGTCAACTCGTCGCATGAGGTGGCCAAAGTATTGCAGTTTCAGCTTTAGCATCAGTCCCTCCAATGAACATCCAGGATTGATCTCCTTTAGAATGGACTGGTTGGATCTCCTTGCAGTATAAGGGACTCTCAAGAGTCTTCTCCAACACCACAGTTCAAAAGCATCGATTCTTCGGCGATCAGCCTTCTTCACAGTCCAACTCTCACATACATGACCACGGGAAAAAGCATTGCCTTGACTAGAAGGACCTTGGTTGGCAAAGTAATGTCTCCGCTTTTTAATATGCTATCTAGGTTGGTCATAACTTTCCTTCCAAGGAGCAAGCGTCTTTTAATTTCATGGCTGCAATCAGCATCCGCAGTGATCCTGGAGCCCAAAAAAACAAAGTCTGACACTGTTTCCACTGTTTTTCCATCTATTTCCCATGAAGTGATGGGACCAGATGCCATGATCTTTGTTTTCTGAATGTTGAGCTTCAAGCCAACCTTTTCACTCTCCTCTTTCACTTTCATCAAGAGGCTTTTGAGTTCCTCTTCACTTTCTGCCATAAGGGTAGTGTCATCTGCATATCTGAGGTTATTGATATTTCTCCCAGCAATCTTGATTCCAGCTTGTGCTTCTTCCAGCCCAGGGTTCCTCATGATGTACTCTGCATATAAGTTAAATAAGCAAGGTGACATAATACAGCCTTGACGTACTCCTGTTCCTATTTGGAACCAGTCTGTTGTTCCATGTCCAGTTCTAACTGTTGCTTCCTGACCTGCATATACGTTTCTCAAGAGGCAGGTCAGGTGGTCTGGTATTCCCATCTCTTTCAGAATGTTCCACAGTTTATTGTGATCCACACAGTCAAAGGCTTTGGCATAGTCAATGAAGCAGAAATAGATGTTTTTCTGAAACTCTCTTGCTTTCTCCATGATCCAGCGGATGTTGGCAATTTGATCTCTGGTGCCTCTGCCTTTTCTAAAACCTGCTTGAACATCTGGGAGTTCACGGTTTACATACTGCTGAAGCCTGGCTTGGAGAATTTTGAGCATGACTTTACTAGCGTGTGAGATGAGTGCAATTGTCCAGTAGTTTGATCATTCTTTGGCATTGCCTTTCTTTGGGATTGGAATGAAGACTGACCTTTTTCAGTCCTGTGGCCACTGCTGAGTTTTCCAAATCTGCTGGCATATTGAGTGCAGCACTTTCACAGCATCATCTTTCAAGACTTGAAATAGCTCAACTGGAATTCCATCACCTCCACTAGCTTTGTTCGTAGTGATGCTTTCTAAGGCCCACTTGACTTCACATTCCAAGATGACTGGCTCCAGGTGAGTGATCACACCATCGTGATTATCTTGGTCATGAAGATCTTTTTTGTACAGTTCTTCTGTGTATTCTTGCCACCTCTTCTTAATATCTTCTGTTTCTGTTAGGTCCATATCATTTCTGTCCTTTATTGAGCCCATCTTTGCATGAAATGTTCCCTTGGTATCTCTAATTTTCTTGAAGAGATCTCTAGTCTTTCCTATTGTGTTGTTTTCCTCTATTTTTTTGCATTGACCACTGAGGAAGTCTTTCTTATCTCTCCTTGCTATTCTTTGGAACTCTGCATTCAGATGCTTATATCTTTCCTTTTCTCCTTTGCTTTTTGCTTCTTTTCTTTTCACAGCTATTTGTAAGGTCTCCTCAGACAGCCATTTTGCTTTTTTGCATTTCTTTTCCATGGGGATGGTCTTGATCCCTGTCTCCTGTACAATGTCATGAACCTCTGTCCATAGTTAATCAGGCACTCTATCAGATCTAGTCCCTTAAATCTATCTCTCACTTCCACTGTATAATCATAAGGGATTTGATTTAGGTCATGTCTGAATGGTCCTAGTGGTTTTCCCTACTTTCTTCAATTTCAGTCTGAATTTGGCAATAAGGAAGGAGTTCATGATCTGAGCCACAGTCAGCTCCTGGTCTTGTTTTTGCTAACTGTAGAGCTTCTCCATCTTTGGCTGCAAAGAATATAATCAATCTGATTTCGATGTTGACCATCTGGTGATGTCCATGTGTAGAGTCTTCTCTTGTGTTGTTGGAAGAGGGTGTTTGTTATGACCAGTGCATTCTCTTGACAAAACTCTATTAGCCTTTGCCCTGCTTCATTCTGTACTCCAAGGCCAAATTTGCCTGTTACTCCAGGTGTTTCTTGACTTCCTACTTTTGCATTCCAGTCCCCTATAATGAAAAGGACATCTTTTTTTTTTTCCGGGGTGGGGGCGGGTATTAGTTCTAAAAGGTCCTGTAGGTCTTCATAGAACGAAAGCAAAAACAATACCCAGTTGTGGATGTGACTGGTGATAGAAGAAAGGTCCAATGCTGTAAAGAGAAATATTGCATAGTAACCTGGAATGTTGGGTCCATGAATCAAGGCATACTGGAAGTGGTCAAACATGAAATGGCAAGAGTGAATGTCGACATTCTAGGAATCAGTGAACTAAAATGGACTGGAATGGGTGAATTTAACTCAGATGACCCTTATATCTACTACTGTGGGCAGGAATCCCTTAGGAGAAATGGAGTAGCCATCATGGTCAACAAAAGAGTCCAAAATGCAGTACTTGAATGCAGTCTCAAAAACGACAGAATGATCTCTGTTCGTATCCAAGGCAAACCATTTAATATTACAGTAATCCAAGCCTATGCCCCAACCAGTAACACTGAAGAAGCCGAAGTTGAACCGTTTTATGAAGACCTACAAGACCTTTTAGAACTAACAGCCCCCCTATAAAAAAACAAAAACATATACACTATCATATGCAAAATAGATAGCCAGTGGACATCTGCTGTATGACTCAGGGAACTTAAGTGGGTGTTCTGTGACAATTTAGAGGGATAGGATGGGGTGGGAGGAGGGACAGAGGTTCAAGAGGGAGGGGATATATGTATACCAATGGCTAATTCTTGTGATATATGGAAGAAATCAATAAAATATTGTAAAGAAATTAAGCTTCAATTAAAAATAAATTTTAAAAAATGAGTCCACTTAAATTTAAAAAAGGTAATTAGTTTTATTACCTTCTCTGCTTAATTTAATGGCTTTGGATTTTTATTCTAAGAGCAATGTAAATTTATTTTATCTTGGCTGACAAAGCATTAAGTGACCTGGCCCTCATCTACCCTCTTGTTTGCAAATTACTCTGCCCCTAGGTCACTGTGTGCCCTTTACACAGGTCTCCTGTTCTGCTTCTTGAGAACAACTGAGTTTATCTCACTTTCAGGTTTCTAATGTCCCTCTTCCTGTTGCCTGGAATGCCCTTTCTCTGGCACTCAACACAGTTGTCTCATCTCATCCTTCAAATCTAACCCA
The DNA here is from genome assembly GCF_049115385.1 of Moschus berezovskii. NCBI lineage: Eukaryota > Metazoa > Chordata > Mammalia > Artiodactyla > Moschidae > Moschus > Moschus berezovskii. Next base: position 57,078,906 of record NC_142467.1, on the reverse strand, counting down.
GCAACACCTCGCCAGAGAGGCTTCCCTGACGAGCATAATTTAAGTAGTCTCCTCCCAGCTACCCTTACTCCCAATCACCTCATTCTGTTGCACACCTCTGTGGCTCTTATCAAAGTCTGAAATTATTATTTCTTAGTTTACTTAAGTGGTGCTAGTGATACAGAACTCGCCTGCTAATGCAGGAGATGTAAGAGATGCGGGTTCGAACCCTGGGTTGGGAAGATCCCCTGGAGGAAGACATGGTAACTCACCCTAGTATTCTTGCCTGGAGAATACCATGGATAGAGGAGTCTGGCAGGCTACAATCCATAGAGTCACAAAGAACTGGACATGACTGAAGTGACTCAGCACACACCAGTTTACTTGTTCATCATCTGTCTTGAATGTTAGACACTGGAAGCATGGCCTTGATTTGCTCGTTTACTTTTAGATCCCCTGTGCCTAGAATCATACCTGATTTTGGTTTCAGGAAAATTGCTCTGTCTGATACAGAGAGAGAACTGATCAGAAGAGGGCAAGGCTGGAGTGGGAAGAATGCCATAATCTAGCAAACCAAAGTGAGGGTAATGGGGATGGAGAAATGGGGATGACTGAGAGGGATCTTCAGGAGCTAGAATCAGCAAGACTTGATAACTGGTTGGATAAGGGAGATCTTAAGATCAGAATCCGGGTTTCTCCCTTTATGGTAAATTTCCCAAGCAGGTTCCAAGTTTGTATTAGAAATAACTTAGGATTTTTCATGATATCAGCCTGCTCCTGTCTGCAGCTGGTTGGCACAGGTAGTGATGTATGGATACATATGGTATCCACATGTAGGTCATGGTAGGAGGGCAAGACATTTCCGTTTTCCCAGGGAAGTCCTGGACTGTTGCACTTGAATATTATTAGCACTATCTCCTTTCCCTCTCAAAACTGTCCTTGTTTGAATGACAACACACTAGGTGATTAGGGAAGGTAGGTGCCCCCACAATTGTCTGATATTAACTCTGCCCAATATGAGTGCCCGGTGCTGAATTGTGCCTACACCAGTAGACTCTAGCTTTTAAGAACACAAGCACTATTTGAACAAAGAAAGAGTGGGTCACACAAGGTGGTGCCTCTGTCGAGGCAGACAGTGACATGTTACAGAGCTGGATGTCACTGCGAGTGACAGTAGGGCTGAGAAGTTCCCCTCCCTGGTCCCTGGCACTCTTGCAGGCTACTTCCATCACTAAGGATCATTTGACTTAATCTCTTTCGTACCATTAAGGAGTTTAAGTGACAAAATTACCACTCTTAAGCAGCAGGAACATGAAATGGGTCGTCCTACATTTTGTAAGGACTTGCCTTCCATGGCTAGGAACCTGTACTAGGAGATCCATGAAGGCATCTCAACCTGTAATGGTGCATCACAGAAGCCAGCAAGAGTAAAGACTAGACCTCATGCTATATTAAAGAGTTCAGAGTTAGCCTCTGTGAAATGATAAATAAATTATTCTAATGATTGTGAGCAAGAATGGAGATCCATCACCAAAATCTCTCTTTAACACATCCACAGATCCCAGACTTTGAAGAGACTTCAAACTTAGAAAATAAGTATGGCAAAAATGATCACAATATTGTATAATTATCCTCCAATTAAAATAAATTAATTTAAAAAACAAAAAAAGCGATTTTAAGGCCTCACATCTCAATAATGTCTTGAAATCTCAATATAAATTTCCATGCTTCTTTTTTTTTGGTAATTAATTTATTTTTTATTGGAGGCAAATTATTTTACAATATTATATTGGTTTGTTTTGCCATACATTGACATGAATTCACCCCGGGTTTACATAAGTTCCCCCTCCTGAACCCCCCTCCCACCTCTCTCCTCCCTTTATCCTCCCTCTGGATCATCCCCACATGCCAGCCCCGAGCATCCTATAACATGCATTGACCCTGAACTAGTGATTCGTTTCACATATGACAACATACGTGTTTCAATGCCATTCTCCCAAATCATCCCACCCTCACCCTCTCCCATGCTTCTTAATTGTTGATCTGAGCTTTCAATGAGCCACTGATCTATAAATTGCAGGAGTTCCTTGACCTTCCCTCTACCCTTACTTTTTTGTCGGGAAAAAAATACTAGTTATGACTCCACCAGACCTTTCCTTAAAATCAAAGACTAGGTGATATTGTGGCCCAACTGATGTTTAAGAAAGCAGCCTAAGGTTTCAAATGCTATATACGCTTATGGAGTTTGTTTCATCCATTAGCCTCCTATAAGACGTTATTGAGGCTCCCCTTCCTCTGTCAGTTGGCTATTGGCCATCACCCAGAAAGAGAAACTCTGACCTGGGATGGAAGATAGGTCTTAGACTGGCTGAAAATATAGAACTTTGTCAATCCCTGGACCATAACTTGATTCACTGAGAGGCAGAAAACCTGAATGATAATCAGCAACTGAAAAGTCACCAGCTTTACAACTCAATGACACAGCTTCAGAAATTGAGAAAAGTGCTTATATAAATACATTTTAAGCATTGGAGATTTATACAACTTCCTATTCACCCAAATGTAATATATATTGAATATATTGAGAGTAGCACAGAAGAAAACAAAAGGAAATAGGGCTACAATAAATGGAAAGGGGCAAAGTTTTTATTTAAATCCAACAAAAATATCATTATTGGCAAAGTTTACCAAAGTGTCATCGGAAAAAGCAGTACTGACATTTTCTGTTCTTTCTCCTTCTGTTTTTTCCCCTTAAATTAAAATCAGAGCAAAATAAAGCCACTGACTGGGCCCTGAGAAACACTGTTCATTTTCCCCCTGACCTGATTAGTCAGAATGTCTTTCGAATGATTAGTTTTCAATTAGCACCATTGCCAGAGAGGAAGGCCTCTGAATTAATGGTTGCATTGATTGTTTATGCCTCCAAGAGGCACATTAAAAAATTTCAGCCATGCTAAAAGAAATGCTGATCTTCTGAAAGGATTTTATTTAATGGATTTTTTAAAAATTAAGAGTTTTAGAAACTTGCCAGAACTTGTTTAAAATTCCACTTACAAGTTTGTCTGTCTAGAGAGCTTGAATGGGGAGGGCTTTGTCATTTCTTAGCATAAAAAGCTTTGAACTTGAATTCTGGGAGCCCTGGACCTACCAGTGGGGATCTTGACAGAACTGCAATTCTGGCTCAAATGTAGGGCCCATCTGCCACCAGGTTTCCCTTATTAACAAATAGGGTCCCTCATTACTCCCCCAAGGGTCCCTCCTGGGTGGTTTCTCCTCTCTCTCTTTGGTTTTGGAAGCCACTCTTAGGGGAAAAAAAAAGGTTTCAACAAACATTGGTCTGTTTGGTTGGCACAGAGGGATGGGAATTTGCACAAAGCCTTTGTTGGGCAAACTTTCCTTAGCTCCCTGCCAAAGAAGTTCTAATCCTGTGTCTCAAATCGGGGGAGGTAACAATGGACTAGATGACTATTTCTTCCATCCTAAATTGTCTCTAAAGAACTGCACCATGTATTTGCAGCAGGGCAAGGACCACATCAGAAGCAAGGTCACTTTCATTATTGACATATCCCATTTTGAAACTGGACAATATAATGATGAAGTGGCTTATTCATGATAGTATCATGCACAAAGTAACAGCTCACTGAAGACTCATGAACAAATGTTCATGGATGAGAAGTAGAATTCTGTTCTTGTTGAGATCTGATGACCATGGTTTATGCCATGGCAAATGAGGGTTCATTAGATATCATAGTAGTTCCCATCATTTAAAGTGGTACTGAATGCTCATTTTGTTCAATCCCAAATGTTATCTCCTAAACATTTTATGTGTGTCTTAACCAAACAATCATACTCCCTCTCAAATGTCCATGTGCTTCTTGGTTAATGCTTTGACCTGGGTTGGCACAGAAGAGAAGTGTCAGTCTTAAATGATACCTTATTTGAGTAAGGTTTAGTAATGGGAAGAGAGATGATGAAAATCTAGAGTTTGTGGATCTCTGGTAAAAGGTAGAGGTCAAACTGACTGAGACTTAGTATCTGGCATTTGGAGACCTACAGTGAACCCTGAAAGCATTCCTGGGCTCAGACTTGCTACTGGCAGGTCAACAGACTGTTAAGACTGGTTCTCCACCTTTCAGTTGCATGCAACAACCACTGTGAAAAGTAGCAGGGCTCTACAAAACTCATAACCTTAATACCAATCATTTTTCCATAAGAATTATGATGAGGTACCTCCAATTTTTCCCCTACCCAAAACCATAGCACTTCCTTACTCATAGCTGAGTGGTGGTATTTTTAGAAGTGCTGCTTTGACCATGTGGTATGAATACTCCTCATAGAGACCTGATAACTTCCTTCCAAACACAACAGAAAAATTGACACTTGTCAAATGAGTTTCATGTCAGCTACCTCATTATGATTGACATGTTGTTTACTAGAGTATACCTAATGTCATCTCCCATTCTTGATTCACTAATTTAGTTTTGAGGTTTGCCATCTTCTTTATACAATGCATAAAATAGTTTTCTTCTTAATTATATTGTATTGCTCAGGACCTTTTACAAATGTTAAGAACAAAAGCTTGCATAAAGCTTTCCTGGAATCACTGGTTCCACTTTTCAGGACAGAAATAATAGTCTATGTTTCACTCAAAAATTCTGTGATTATATTTCCTAGTAGGACATATCTCCTATTATACTGAAAGCTCTTGAAAACTGTCCTTAAAAATACTTAAGGTGCCTAGTAGTTTAACAAACTGGGTTGAGGGATAAAGAGAGCCAGTTATGTGAGCAGTCTACTCTGGTAGAGAAAGTATTTTTTTTATTGTCATTGTTTAGAATTAACGGCATATGGCCATAGTGAAAAGCAGACCAATTTTTAATTGATTATTATTTTAAAATTCTCTAGATTTAGACAAGGAACTTCCTTATTCTGTGTCACTTTTGTCAGAGTGCTCCCAACCCATCCATGTACACAGCTGTTCAAAGAAAGTCCAAAATGACCAACTTCTATTCAAAAACAAAGCAACTCTTTAAGATCACCCTTTGGATATTAACCAAACGTCAAGGAGGATTTCAAAGACAATACCAAAAGGAGCCAAGCACTGTGTACAACAAGCAATTACTGTTATTCTTATGTAGATCTAAAATTGCAAAAGACACTTGTATGGACTTTAATGTCCTAGTTTATTCCTTCTGTGTTAATACAAATAAAATATACCACTTAGAGTCTTTAAAACCTTACACTTTCCTTTAATTTTTGATAGTTTTATCTCTACTACACCGACTCTGTGGACATGAGTTTGAGTGAACTCCGGGAGTTGGTGATGGACAGGGAGGCCTGGTGTGGTGTGATTCATGGGGTCGCGGAGAGTCGGACACGACTGAGTGACTGCACTGAACTGAACTGAACACCCAGCTGAAGTTCTTCTGGAGTTTTCCCTCATTTAGGTAAAAATGCTAACTCTTAAGAAATGACCAAACCAAGAACAAATATATATTTTTTCTCATCTTTCTCTGGGGACTTTCCTGAGACTTGAGGCTCCCCACATACAAGGTCATGTCCAATAGTTTAACTTCTTTTCACTGAAAACACTTTCAATAAATTTTGTTCATAGTATATAAATTAGGAAGTGTGAAGAACATGAAATTATGTGCAGAGGTAGGTACATGGGAGGGTTTTGGGGCTAGGCCTGCAATGGTACACTTCATTTTTGCTCATTCCCTGTACCACTCATTGGTAGAACTCAGCCATGAGTCACACATAGCAGCAAATGTAAGCTGCTAAATGCCTGGCCAGGAAGAAGAGGAAATGGAAGTTGGTGACCAGTTAGTGTCTGTACTATCCCATCAAATGGTTAGAGCCAGGAAGGCAAGGCATGCTAAATCCTGTCATGCAAAAATCTGTGCTTAATATAGTACCTCATACGTGGTTGAGTTTTATCGACTCTAGCCCACTGGATGGGAAGCAAGCATCTTATAAACAAGAAAGAAAGAATTGGGCCTACAGAAAAGTCAAAGACTTTAACCTCAGAGGTAAGACTTAATCTGCTAAAACAGAAGAGGAGACTCAGAGATCCCATGAATGCTGACGAATTTCTAACACTTGGTCGTGAATTTTAAAAATCAAGGACAATTTATAGCAATTCACTTAAAAATTGTTTAGTTTTTGTTAACCTTCTAAATAATCAGCTTATGCACAGACAGATATACACACACACTTATGGTTATATAAGCTACTTGAATGTGTAAATGTACAGAAAATTTTGATTTCATATGGCTTTTCTGAGACCAAAGAGAGAACACATAAACACTTTCTATGAGTAAACAGAGCCTAATTCAGTATCTTAGTACACAGAACTTTGAAATAAATGGAAAAAATATTCTATTTTGAGTTTTCCATGAAGGACTTTATTATTGCATGCATGTCACCCAGAAAACCTAGCAACAATTTATAAGCTCTCACATATCAACCACTAAGCAGTGGCCCACATTTTGTTCTAAGCATTGCTACCTTATGAGAAAGGAATACTGATGCAGAGGTTCTGGAGATGTGGTTAATTCTTTCAGGCACAATATGATCACCATGATGACTAATAAGCTACATTTTTAAGATCATAAGAGAACTGTAGGTTAACAAGCAAATAATATTAATTATGCTAAAGTAATAGGCACTATCAAACCAGGATTCTGTGAAGATGGATTGCTTCTGTACACCAAAGAAACTCATAAAATCATTCCCCTTTCTATGCTCCAAGATAAAGATATCACACATGCACACTCTAAGAAAAACTAAGTGGCAGATTCCTTTTATTTAGGAGTGTACTGCTTTTTCCCTTGATATTATAATATTAACTGAAGATATTATATGAAGGTTATATAGGTAAGTCATACTGCATCAAATCATTGTTCAAACAGGATTTTTCTGAACCATTTAAACTATTAGTACAGAATGAAACATACAATCAATAGGCACCGAAACACAGAATTAATAAATTAAAAAACCAGAATGGTCCTCCATTTACCCGCGGAGTGCACCTGGATTTTATTCAGTGACAGCTTTAGTCAACTGTATCTTCACCTTGATCGTAGCAACTGTATCACCATATTCCTCATTGTTGGTTGTGGAGCTTGCTGTACTTGGAAGTGCACTAGTTTATTACCTATAAGTATGAGGAATATAACGTAAGAACGTCAGAACTGAATTACTGCTCAGATCCTAGTCAGTGGTGCCAATTAAGAGTAAATTTTAAATCAGAGACTCTCAAGCCGTAGGGGTCATCAGAATCATCTGGATGGTTTATTAAAACCCTGATTTAGTAGATCTGGGATAGAGTATGGGAATTTGCATTTCTAACAAGATCCCAGGTGATGCTGATGCTATCAGCCGGGGGCCACACCTTGAGAACCAATATTAAGTCAATAAACATCTATTTGAAGACCCTCATATGCCTGGAAATGGAGAATAGATTTTTGCCCTTAAAGAGCCAGCGGTGTCACCAAAACCATTGCACTTTCTTATTAGTGTTTGTCATATCTACAATTAAAATCTTTAAAAATATGTATATTATATAAAACAAAAATCTGAATAAAATGCTGGTATTAACAGTAAATTGTAAGAGTTCACAAAATAACATTTAAAATCAAGGGGTACTGATTATTTAATACCTTTTAAATACACATATTTCTGACAGTAAAAATCGAGTAAATTATATAAATATGAATATTAAATTATATAAATATGAACTTTTCCCCCTTTTTTGAGGAAAATAAATCTAGGGATACATTACTTAAAATCCTTACCTTTTCTCCCACCAAAGAAATAAACAAAAAGTGACCACCCATCCCCATTTACTAGCATCAAAAGTTTCTTCTATGTTTTACCAAAATAATACTGCATATTCCTTAGAATCTTTTTTCAGCCTTATTACCTTCAGGAAAAATACCAGTTCCTCTTTGGCCTGATGTCCTCAGCTTGTTCTTGGGAAGCTCAATGGCTTAGCAATCATTCTCAGTTGAAGTAACAGGACTGAGGTCATCAACTGCTATTGGGTCTCCATCTCCTGATTCTGGCCAGTTCCCTGCAGGCAGTGAACATGTTGATCCCCAGTGGCCAACAAACCCTAAACGTTACTATGTGCTGTAAAGCCTCTGAAAGTGTATCTGGGGTCAAATTCAGTCATAGCTGCATTCCATTTGGCTGGTATGGTGCTTGGGGAGACCCGCACTGGTGAACCCTCAGGAGAAGCCTGCCCTGTACAGTGCACTTCTGGCTGATTGCTTCTGACTGCTTATTTACATGACCTGTCTGGTCTCGCGAGAAGGCTGAAATTGCAGCACCTGAACAAATGGGAAAACAGTGACTTGAATAAGTAACTTTCCTAGAGGCACCATAGTAACTTGTGCCACGTGCTCAGAATGACACTCAAGGCTCAAGGTTCCTTTCTTTCGCTTTGCTGCATCCACCACTTCTGGGGTTTCTGTAGTGATAACGTAGAACTTAGACAAGAACTTAATCAGCGTTGTTTACCGATCCTGATGAGTTGTGCTTAAGGACACAAATATCACACTCATCATATCCATCTCTCAGGTATGCCATGTCAGCCTGATCAACATGGTACCTTCCTCAACTTGGTACCTTCCTCTGGAGTGTTTTGAAACAGGTTGAGACTCCACTTTCCATTTTTAGGTTTGTGGAGGAGGAAAATATTATGTAAACCAGTGCAGGGTAAAGAAATAACTTGAGCCCTGGCCTTGGAGCCAGTGACTAGAATAAGTATAGGTTTTCATAAAGGCATTCTTTAAAAACAAAACAAAAAAGAAATTGAGCTTCAACTGTCCATGGCACAGTCTAAACTGGAAAACATGAAAGTCAAGAGAGAGAAGGTTTCTCCTTGGCCCTTCCTACTTTGGCTGCCTGGGCTATTCTACCAGTTCTTTTTGTCATCGTTGCAGAGAGAGAATGCACCTGTTCCAATTTGAATCTTATTCTTTTAACTGGCAAGCGAGGGGCAGAAGCAGGAGAACCAAAGGCAGTGATTTTCAAAATTAAGCATATATAGCAATCACCTAGGGAACTTGTAGCATCTTTGACCCTAGCTGCAGAGACTGCTGGTTAGTATGGAATCTGCATAGCTCTCCAGCATCCACGGTGGTTTTTGATGTTGAGGGTACTAGAGCACACTTGGAGAAAACCCTCTGTTTTAAAACAATCCTTCTAAAACTTTACCCACAAATTTCTGTTAAAATGCATAATCTGCTTAAGTAGGTCTGGGATGTGTCTGAGAGTGTTCTCACAATCTCTTGGGGGATGCTGGTCCAAGAACTACTCTTTGAGTAGCAAGAGTTTAGGGCTCGGACATGTCAGTTGTATTGCCTGGGTTCAAAACTCAGAACGTAGTTAGTACTTAGTCCTATGACTGTAGTAATGTTTCAGTGAGATAATAAATATAAAGCTCCTAGCATATAAGGAGGCCTAACAAACGTTAGCTAGCATTGACATTTTGGGATAGTTTGCTTGGAGTTTTGTTTGATATATGTATTCCTCAGTAAGGGGACTTACAGAATTGCATACTGGTGTCTTGGTGGTTTGGGCTTGTCTCGGCCACTTGAGTTTCAAGCCTCTTTCCCGCAGCCCCCGCTTCTTCCCTTCTCTGCGTCAAGCACATCCTGCTGCTGCTGCCAAGTCACTTCAGTCGTGTTCGACTCTGTGCGACCCCATAGATGGCAGCCCACCAGGCTCCCCCGTCCCTGGGATTCTCCAGGCAAGAACACTGGAGTGGGTTGCCATTTCCTTCTCCAATGCATGAAAGTGAAAAGTGAAAATGAAGTCGCTCAGTCGTGTCCGACCCTCAACAACCCCAAGGACTGCAGTCTTTCAGGCTCCTCTGTCCATGGGATTTTCCAGGCAAGAGTACTGGAGTGGGGTGCCATTGCCTTCTCCGCGAGCACATCCTGAACATGCCCAAATGGCCATTCCTTCCTCTGAAATCAGCGGTCCCTGAAGAACAGCTCATTAACTGGCAGTCTTGGTTGAAGTAGGAGATAAAGAAATACGATAAAGTTTTTGAGCTATGCTCAGGCTAAGAGATTACAGACTCCTTATAAAAGATACCACATCTTTCTGGAAAGCCAAACTTAAGACTTTTCCACTTCATGCATCTTTTGCAATCACAGGCTCCCACGAACCCAGTTCTCTTCTGCTATACCAGGAGCATTTTCCCTCAGAAATCAGTAAAATTGCCTCAATTTCAGGTTGGCCAGCTGAGAAAAATCCAGGAAGCCGCCCATCACCCACCACAAGTAAGGGTGGTAAACAGGGGAATCAAGTTCACTTCTTGGTTCTACTTCCCAGTGTAATGTTGAGACCACATGTCTGCCTCCTTCAGCCTCTTTCCTCAGGAGAGTGACTACGATAGTTAAACAACAGCTAAGCTGAGCCTTATCTTATCTCTTCATTTTAATTGATGATTCTTACACCTCAGTCTGCTGAAGCATCTTCAGGGAACAATTCTGAAGCTTTTAGATACCCAGACAGACCACACTTCTCAAGATGCAGATTAAGTAGGACTGAAATGAATACTGGATAGCTGTGTTTTTAAACTGACACACCAGGTAATTCTGAAGCAGGTGGTCCATTCTCTGATAAACAATGCCTTTATTAAGGGCGCACACGCAGGAGATGCTGGCCCCGTGCAACCGACCACATGCAGAAGCGTGGCTGAGAGAAGCTACCCCACGTCCAAGGTAAGGTACAGCGGCTGCGCTTTGCTGGAGCAGCTGTGAAGAGATATCCCATGACCAAAGTAAGAGAAACCCAAATAAGAGGGTAGGTATTGTGAGGGGGCATCAGAGGGCAGACACACTGAAATCATAATCACAGAAAACTAGTTGATCTGATCACATGGACCACAGCCCTGTCTAACTCAATGAAACTAAGCCATGCCGTGTGGGGCCACCCAAGACGGACGGGTCATGGTGGAGAGGTCTGACAGCATGTGGTCCACTGGAGAAGGGCAAACCACTTCAGTATACTTGCCTTGAGAACCCCATGAACAGTATCAGAAGGCAAAATGATAGGATACTGAGTGAGGAATTCCCCAGGTCGGTAGGTGCCCAGTATGCTACTGGAGATCAGTGGAGAAATAACTCCAGAAAGAATGAAGGGATGGAGCCAAAGCAAAACAAATACTCAGTTGTGGATGTGACTGGTGATAGAAGCAAGGTCCGATGCTGTAAAGAGCAATATTGCGTAGGAACCGGGAATGTTAGGTCCATGAATCAAGGCAAATTGGAAGTGGTCAAACAGGAAATGGCAAGAGTGAACGTAGACATTCTAGGAATCAGCGAACTAAAATGGACTGGAATGGGTGAATTTAACTCAGATGACCATTATATCTACCACTGTGGGCAGGAATCCCTTAGAAGAAATGGAGTAGCCATCATGGTCAACAAAAAAGTCCAAAATGCAGTACTTGGATGCAATCTTAAAAACGACAGAATGATCTCTGTTCGTTTCCAAGGCAAACCATTAAATATTACAGTAATCCAAGCCTACGCCCCAACCAGTAATGCTGAAGAAGCCAGAGTTGAACGGTTCTATGAAGACCTACAAGACCTTTTAGAACTAACACCCAAAAAAAATGTCTTTTTCATTATAGGGGACTGGAATGCAAAAGTAGGAAGTCAAGAAACACCTGGAGTAACAGGTAAATTTGGCCTTGGAGCACGAAATGAAGCAGGGCAAAGGTTAAAAGAGTTTTGCCAAGAGAACGGACTGGTCATAGCAAACACCCTCTTCCAACAACACAAGAGAATACTGTACACATGGACATCACCAGATGGTCAACACCAAAATCAGATTGATTATATTCTTTGCAGCCAAAGATGGAGAAGCTCTATACAGATAGCAAAAACAAGACCAGGAGCTGACTGTGGCTCAGATCGTGAACTCCTTATTGACAAATTCAGACTGAAATTGAAGAAAATAGGGAAAACCACTAGACCATTCAGATATGACCTAAATCAAATCCCTTATGATTATTTAGAGTAATGATGCTTAAATATGTGCTGGTTTAACAGGAACAGCTTGCCTAAACCTTGTTTAGTATGAAGTGTTCTAACTGTGGTCTTTTGAATGACCCCATATGGCTTCCCTGATAGCACAGTTGGTAAAGAGTCTGCCTGCAATGCAGGAGACCCCGGTTCGATTTTTGGGTCAGGAAGATCCCCTGGGGAAGAGATAGGCTACCCATTCTAGTATTTCTGGGCTTCTCTTGTGGCTCAGCTGGTAAAGAATCTGCCTGCAATGCAGGAGACCTGGGTTCGACCCGTGGGTTGGGAAGATCCCCTGGAGAAGGGAAAGGCTACCCACTCCAGTATTCTGCCCTAGAGAATTCCATGGACAGTCCATGGGGTCACAAAAAGTCGAACATGACTGAGTGACTTTCACTTTCATGAATAGAAGCTACCATTTGCTGACTGATCAGGGATCAAATGACTATTCCTATTTATTTTCCTTTATACCACCCTGTTACTACCACTCTTAGTCTCACAGAGTAGAATAAAGTCACAGCTCAGCATTTAAGAACCTCACCCAAATTTTTACCATGAATTAGGGTTCAAGGTGGACCCCCAACTCTTGTCTGTCAGACCCTGAGTTAAGAGTCTTTTCTATTATGCTAAGCTTCAGTGGCAAAGCATCCTCTGCCAATACAGGAGACATGGGTTTGATCCCTGATCCAGGAAGATCCCACATGCTGCAGAGAAACTAAGCCCATGCACCACAACTATTAAGCCTGTGCTCTAGAGCCTGGGAACCACAACTACTGAAGCCTGAGCACCCTTGAGCTGTGCTCCACAACAAGAGAAGTCGCTGCAATGAGAAGTCCATGCACTGTAACTAGAGAGTAGCCCCCACTTTGCTGCAACTAGAGAAAAGCCCCAGCAGCGACGAAGACCAAGCATGACCAAAAATAAATACTATAAAAAAGACTTCCCTATTGGCTCAGCAGGTGAAGAATCCACTTGCGATGCAAGGGGAGACATAGGAGATGCTGTATCGATCCCTGGGTCTGGGAAGATCCCCTGGAGGAGGAAATGGCAGACCATTCTGGTATCATTGCCGAAAAAAATGCCATGGCAAAGGAGCCTGGCAGGCTATAGTCCAAAGGGTCACAAAGAATTGGACATGACTGAGTGATTGAGCACTACAAAAAAAAAAAAAAAATTATGCTAAGCTTCTCAAACTTTAGCTTACATTAGAATCCCCGGGCTGCTGCTGCTGCTAAGTCGCTTCAGTTGTGTCCTACTCTGTGCGATCCCGTAGACAGCAGCCCACCAGGTTCCCCCATCCCTGGGATTCTCCAGGCAAGAACACTGGAGTGGGTTGCCATTTCCTCCTCCTGGAGGGCCCATTAAAACAGATTGCTGGGCCCTCAGAATTTATGATTTGGTATGTCTGGTGTGGGACCTGAGAATCTGAATTTCTAACAAGCTTCCAGCTGCTGCTGTTGGACTTTGAGAACACAGCCCTAGAGTTTGCTGTGGGGTATTTTTCAATAAGTCTGATGCTGCGTCTCTTTAGCAGTCCTATCTACTCGCCCAGGACAATTCAGAAAGCTTTCTTTTTCCTTCCACTGTTGCTTAGTCAATAAGTACATGACAAATGGCCAATAAAGTCACTGTTAAGCCAGTTCTTAAGTGCCTTCAGAGGTTACTTCTGTTGTAATATGTCACCCTCTCCCCTAAAGCAGAGAGAACAATAGTCTTTTTGTAGTGGCTCTTTCCCAAGAATTCTTTTGCTCTTTTATTTCTTGCTTAAAGAATGCTGAACTGTGTTTCTATTCCAACTAAGCAATGGTGAGTGATGCATGCATGCTTAGAAGCTCAGTTGTGGCCAACTCTTTGCGACCCCATGGACTGTAGCCTGCTAGGTTCCTTTGCCTATGGAATTTTCCAGGCAAGAATACTGGAATGGGTTGCCATTTCCTCCTCAAAGGAATCTTCCTGACCCAGGGATCAAACTCGTGTCTCCTCTGTCTCCTGCATTGCAGGCAGATTCTTTACCCACTGAGCCATCAGTGAAATGCCATCCTAATCACTTCTGTTCAACCAGCTGCTAAAGAAATTATCCAGCTCCTGTGTCTTCTTCCTCCCTCAGTTTGCTGATGGAATTCCAACTGGGATATGGATCAGTTCAGTTGCTCAGTTCTTCCAACTCTTTGTGACCCCATTGTCACAGCCATGGACTGCAGCATGCCAGGCTTCCCTGTCCATCACCAACTCCTGGAGCTTACTCAAACTCATGTCCATCGAGTCAGTGATGCCATCCAACCATCTCATCCTCTGTTGCCCCCTTCTCCTCCTGCCCTCAATCTTCCCCAGCATCAGAGTCTTTTCAAATGAGTCAGTTCTTCGTATCAGGTGGCCAAAGCATTGGAGTTTCAGCTTCAGCATCAGTCCTTCCAGTGAATATTCAGGACTGATCTCCTTTAGGATGGACTAGTTGGATCTCCTGGCAGTCCAAGGGACTCTCAAGAGTCTTATCCAACACCACAGTTCAAAAGCATCAATTTTTCGGCGCTCGGCTTTCTTTATAGTCCAACTCTCACATCCATACATTACTACTGGAAAAACCATAGCTTTGACTAGACACACCTTTGTTGACAAAATAATGTCTCTGCTTTTTAATATGCTGTCTAGGTTGGTCATAACTTTCCTTCCAAGGAGTAAGCGTCTTTTAATTTCATGGCTGCAGTCATCATCTGCAGTGATTTTGGAGCCCAGAAAAATAGTCTCTCACTGTTTCCACTGTTTCCCCATCTATTTCCCATGAAGTGATGGGACCAGATGCCATGATCTTAGTTTTCTGAATGTTGAGTTTTAAGCCAACTTTTGCACTCTTCTCTTTGGTCTTCCCTTTATTATGATGGCCCTGTGGTTCTCTTCTCCTTTGGAGTTTCTGGGCTTTACTCACTCTCAGGGCCTTCACCCGAATCATGAGCACAGACTTCTTCATAAGGAGGGTACATTTCATCCACATTACCTTTTGTTCTTCCCCGGGAATTGCATGTATGACTTGCTAAATTATCCCTACAGCAAGCTGAGGGAATATCAGCCAGGGTCGAGCAAGTAAGATGATCCTGTGAAGTTTCTAAAGGGTGTGATGGTGATTCTCTCTGGACACCTAAGTTGGCAAGCTCAGAGTCAAATGCCTCCAGTGACTCTGTTCTCTCCTGGTGCTTTGTGGACATTGTAGAGCAATGAAGCCATGTCTCTGAGGTCCCTTCTTTTGCAGGATTCAAACTGCAGTTTGACTTGATGGATCTCATAACAGCAGTTCAGCAGGCCTTCTGGATGACTCCTCTCCAAGTCAAGAATCTACCAGCCTGACTTCAGCTTGGGCAATGGCTAGTGGAGTGGAAGACCTAGGTGCCAGACCCCCTGTGTCACTTACCTAAAGCAGTGTGATGTGACCACTCTGAGTTAGCATTACAAATGTCAGATATTTACACCTATTGCCCTCAATGAAATAGGATAAGATAATGGAATGGAATTTTTTTCCCAAGTGCTTGGAAGGTTTAGACCCTCAGAAAATATAAGCAGAATCTGAGCCCCACTAGGCACCTAAGTCCATTTCTCTAATTTTTCTCTCTGGGGGAAAACATTTGAAATGGTCACAAAGTCTGACTTGAGATTCATTGAAGTTCAGAGGGCAAATGGTTGGAGGCCATTAAGGATGTAGGATAATAACTTTGGCATGAGTCCAAGTCCTTGCCTGCTACTCATTAGTAGTGTGACCTGGGTAGGGTGACTCACAGTCTTCAATTTTCAAGTTTTTTTTTTAACTACAGAGTTATAAATATGAAACAATTGTGTATTAAGCTGTTAGTAAAATAATACATAGTAAACACTGAATAGATGCTAGTTATTTTTTACTGTTAACTATTTTCCCTGGTGGCTCAGATCATAAAGAATCTGCTTGCAATACAAGAGACCAGGATTCAATCCTTGGGTTGGGAAGACCCCCTTGAGAAGAGAATGGTTACCCATTCTAGCATTCTTGCCTGGAGAATTCCATGGACAGAGGAGCCTGATGGGTTACAGTCCCTGGGGTGACAAAGAGTCAGACACCACTGAGCGACTAACATACACACACACACACACACACACACACACATTTTCACATGTATTTATATTTTATACATCTATTTCATGTATATACAATTATAATTTGCATGTTATTTCAGGGAGTTCA
This sequence comes from Moschus berezovskii, assembly GCF_049115385.1. Taxonomy (NCBI): domain Eukaryota; kingdom Metazoa; phylum Chordata; class Mammalia; order Artiodactyla; family Moschidae; genus Moschus; species Moschus berezovskii. The sequence continues at coordinate 57,062,673 of NC_142467.1, read as the reverse complement.
TGGATTCTTTTTGAAACCTATTTATGAATATATGAATACTTGGGGCTATACAATTATATATGATATAAAGTATATGGTGTTATTGATTCACTATCTAATGGGTTGGACTTTGCAGTATGTATTTTCCCTCTATTCTCAGATGATTTCAAATGTACTTCTACGACCAACTGAATATGAAACCCCAGTGTAGACCAGAAGCCCCAAGTGTTTTGCCAATCTGGCAAAAGCAATCTGGACTTCATTTACATGACCTGAGATGGGATAGAACTTTTCCCATGAATACCTATGGTGTCATTCTCATCTTTCTCTCTGATTTCTCTCTGGTCACTGCTAGCCCCTTTGCATACTATTTCTCTTGTGCTCTGTGACATCCCATGCATAGAACTGAACCCCTCTACTGGTTTTCACAAGAAATCTATGCCGAATCTATCTGAGTCTCTGGTGACGTCTCACATTGCTGAACACAACTTCTCGCCGTCTTGATCGCTCCCTCCACCACCACCCCCTCTTCTTAGGCACATCAAAACCATTTCTCCCTTGGCTTCATCCATATGTAGTCCTCAGTCATAGAGAGACCTGCCAGGCTACCACTTTCTGTACCACGCATTCATCAAGAATGGCTTTTACAAAGTAACACAATTTCTTTCCTAAGAAAAATTTGGTGAAAAAGTTTTCTCCCTCTTATTCTGTATGAGTTGATGTCATTTGTTACTGGGATGTCTTATTCTGCGTTTCCAGTGCCTGGGAAGTACCCATCACATAACAGATGTTTACCCACTGGATGACAAAAGGGGAGAGAGAGGGAAGAACAAGGGGAGGGAGGGAGGAAGAAAGGAAAAAGTAGAAGAGGAAAGAAACCCCCAGACTTGTTCTGGACTCAGATCATGATTTTTTTAGCCAGCTGAGAAGCTATGATCTCAGGTAGCTGTCCCCCTGCTTATTACTGCTCAGGAGGTTTTTGCCCTGCTTTTCATTCCCAGTACCTCAGCAGTTTTTTTCCTAAGCCTATTTCTAAACCTCCCAATAGAGTAACAAAGTGGTTCTTCCATTTTTCCCCCACAAAGCAAGAGAAGTTCACAATCACTTCCTAATCTCTTGCAGGTAATTAGTCGACTCAGGGGGCATCTTCAAGAAGCCAGAAGCATGTTGACTTTAATTTCCCTTTCTGAGATTCTCTTCCCTCTGTTAACTTCACCTTTCCTCGGCCAAGATAAAGTTAATTTGTGGGCATCATTTGTCCTTCCAATAGGTTTTATTTATTTATTTTTTTGAATAGTTATCCCCTCAGTTCCTGTAAATTGTAATACTCCTGGTGTAGTTTTTCCTTTTTTCAGAGTGAATGTACCTGTGAGTCGGAGAAGGCAATGAATGGCAAGCCACTCCAGTACTCTTGCCTAGAAAATCGCATGGACAGGGGAGCCTGGTGGGCTGCAGTCCATGGGGTCGCTACTAGTCGGACATGACTGAGCGACTTCACTTTCACTTTTCACTTTCACACATTGGAGAAGGCAATGGCAAGCCACTCCAGTACTCTTGCCTAGAAAATCGCATGGACAGAGGAGCCTGGTGGGCTGCAGTCCATGGGGTCGCTACTAGCCGGACACTACTGAGCGACTTCACTTTCACTTTTCACTTTCACACATTGGAGAAGGAAATGGCAACCCACTCCAGTGTTCTTGCCTGGAGAATCCCAGGGACGGGGGAGCCTGGTTGGCTGCCGTCTATGGGGTCACACAGAGTCGGACACGACTGAAGTGACTTAGAAGCAGCAGCAGCAGTACCTGTGAGTGAGTCTACTTCAATTCAGCAATAATCAATATTTGTTAGTTAATATATAATAGCTGATACAGATAAGTACTACAGACTTCATTAGTATTTTTGAAATTATTTTCGTATAATTTATGTACATTTAAGAAGTGTTGTTCTCTAGACTTATGGTTGCCAAGGGCAGGGTTGGAGGAAGGATGGAGTAAGGGGTTGGGGTTAGAGATACAAACTATTATATAGAGAATGGATAAACAACAAGGTCCTATCATATAGCACAGGGAACCATATTCATTATCCTGTGATAAACTATAATGGGAAATGATATTTTAAAAATAGAATGTATGTAATCACTTTGCTGTACGAAAGAAATTAACACAACATTATAAATCAACTATCCATCAATAAAAAAATTAAGAAAAGAAACAGAAATATTCATTATTTCTTTGGAAAGCCTCCTGGTAGGATTCTGGGACAGATTAGGGTTGATCCTTACAGACAGGGTTACCCCGTGACATACTGGGGATGGCCTAGATTGAGGAAGGGCTGTGAATTAAACAGAGGAAAAGAAAGGCGAGGCTAGAGGAGCCATGGCAACTTCCTGTTTTTTAGGAGGACGGAACCTAATCTCAACCTCACACAATTATACTCCCTGCATCAGCCCCAGGTGACAGAGGAAAATGAAAGTCAGGTCTTTCCCTCGTGAAGCTGGATTGATATATTCAGACAGGTAAAACTGAACTGAGTGACCAGATGGCGAGCCTGTAATTTCAACACATATACAAGATTTATATCTGCACTCTGTGTGCTGTGTGAGCAGAAAAGAGACTAACTTTTCATTTCTGTGTATTGAGTACTTGTACCAATGCATACCCCTTGATTGGAAGTCAGAATTATTCCTGGAGCTGACTTGAACTGGTTAATGGTTGCTTGAATATATATATAGGGCTGAGGGTATCACAGCAGCTCACTACTTTAGAGAAATAAAGAGGAAATACTTCCTCCCAAGATTGAAATATAAAAGAGAATCCTCAAAACCTTTGGAAGATATTGGTGGGAAGATTCCTGGTTTAGTTTCTGTTTACATCAAGCTCTATACCAGATGACAAGAGTTAAGTGGAAAGAAGATTCAGTCCTTGACTCCATAGTCTGGAGGGATATTCAGAGAGGTATATGGATAATTAAAAATACATGATAAGGGACCTCCCTGGTGGTCCAATGGTTAAGACTCTGTGCTCCCAATGCAGGGAGCGTGGGTTCAGTCCCTGGTCAGGGAACTAGATCCCACATGCTGCAACTAAGACCCAGTGTAGCAAAAAAACAAGCAACATAAAAAACATGATGTAATCTGAATTTCTAGCAGTTGACCAGTGAAGGAACGTTTTCTTGGTGGACTAGCATGAGAGCTCAGTTGGTAAAGAATCTGCCTGCAATGTGGGAGAACCTGGTTCAATTCCTGGATCAGGATGATCCACTGGAGAAGGGAACTGCTACCCATTCCAGTATTCTGGCCTAGAGAATTCCGTGGGGTCACAAAGAGTCAGACATAACTGAGCAACTTTTATTTCACTTCACTTCACAGCATGAAAATTACATTTGTAAACGTAAACTTGAAAGAAAGGAAAGATAATCATTGTATGTATATATAAAAAAGCTGTATTTTTAAAATATCACTTTTCTAATGAAAACCCTTTAATATTTTCCCACTATCTTCTTAAATAAAACTGAACTCCTTCAAGTTGAAGCTCAAGAAGCTTGCTGTTACCTGTCATTGCCACCTACCTCTCCAATATCATCTCCTTCCATTTTTCTTCCACCATCCCTCCCCACATCAGGCACACTGTGAAATTCCATAGCTCTGAGAAAGAAATCTGCCTCCCCATTAACATTATTTCAGGGTAAATGTGGAATAGCATGGTACAGAAGAGTCAAATTACGTGTATTTTTCTCAAATGGTATAAATAATAAAGTCTTCAGGCTTTTTTATTATTTTATCCTGTGTTTGCCTTTCTTTACACCACTCTTGATCTAAAACATCCTTAAATTGGAAAAGTTTGAGACTAAGTACTTGGAAGAAGATATATCTTCTCTTGACCTTTGTTCTATAATGATAGATCTGCTTACAGTTTATATCCAGCTAGAATTAGAAATAGACATGGGTTTTCTCTTTGACTTCAAGATAAAAGAAATGGACAAGCTCAGAGGATTAGGAAGTCTGCACACATTTTAATCCACGCTCTGCATTGTGAAAGCCTTTTGCACAGACAAGTATGAATGTGGTGAAGGGAGCCATACTACAAACAGGAAAGAGAGCAGTGAGAAGATTACTAATGGAGATGCTAAAATACAGACTCCCTTTAAGTCCCAGATGCCACACCAACTCTCCAGACCACCTGTGAGCTATAACATGAAAACATCACCAAACACCCTTCCCTTGCCTTTTATAAATGCTTGAGCCCCTAAACCATGCTGCATGAGCAGGGCTGACACTTGACACATCACACTGCTGAACTTCTTAAAGTGATCTTGGGGAAAAAAACCAGTTATACTACTGTCATTTTTAACATTGAGAATTCAGCCAAACTGCAACATCCAGTGATAAATCTAGAATATGAGACAGAGATGCTGATGTTTTCATCTTTCTGTCACTAGCACTGAGCAAAGTATTCAACCTAAAAGAGGTTAATAAATCAGCAGATCACCAACTCAATTCCTTTTCAGAAGGAATTTGCTGGGCTGTGGAAAAGAGCCTGCTTTGATTCAGAATAGAAATGTTAATGTGGAGTTCTTTACTTACTCTGAAGCCCTCTTCATAGGATTCTAGGAGAGATTAGGGTTGATCTTTACACACTGAATGTCAGTGTGATGCCAAGTAATGGGGTTACCTAAATGGCAATGCAATGTAACAATAGGAAGACAATTAAACTTTCCCGGATTGGATTCTTCACTGAGAGTCATGAGTCCACTGCATATATTTGAATGGATATTCTAATGAGCTATTTGAAGAAGTGGGTAGGACTTTCAAGGGACATGGGCAGTCACATGAAATAATCACCAAATGGCCTTTCAAAAAGTTGGTTCTGTTTCTCTGCAGGACCTCACTTTTTCAGCAGGAAGAGGGCAAGTGGAGAGGCCAGAGTTAAACGGCTCATAGTGTTAGTGGAGAGGTTGAGTGCAGCCACCAAGGAGTTTTTCCCCGCCCAGTCTCCCTGCCTCTCTGATGAAAAAATGTGTAAGAGCTATTTGACGAAAGAAAAGTTAAAAGTGTTAGTCATTTAGTCTTGTCCAACTTCTTGCAACACCATGGACTATAGACTGCCAGGCTCCACAGTCCATGAGACTTCCCAGGCAAGAATACTGGAGTGGGTTGCCATTTCCTTCTCCATGGATCTTCCAGACCAAGGGATTGAACCTAGATCTCCTTCACTGCAGATGGATTCTTTACCATCTGAGCCACCAGAGAAGCCTGGAACAACTATTTGGAGACTCTTTTTTTTTTTAATTTAAATTTTTTTTAATTGAAGGATAATTTCTGTATAGAATTTTGTTGTTTTCTGTCAAACCTCAACATGAATCAGCCATAGGTATACTTACATCCTCTCCCTTTTGAAACTCCCTCCTGTCTCCTGCCCCATCCCACCCATCTAGGTTGATACAGAGCCCCTGTTTGAGTTTCCTGAGCCATACAGCAAATTCCCATTGGCTGTCTATTTTACATATGGTAATGTAAGTTTACATGTTACTCCTTCCGTACATATCACCCTCTCCTCCCCTCTCCCATGTCCATAAGTCTGTTCTCTATGTCTGTTTCTCCATTGCTGCCCTGTAAACAAATTCTTCAGAACCATTTTTCTAGATTCCTTATATATGCATTAGAATATGATATTTATCTCTCTCTTTCTGACTCACTTCACTCTGTATAATAGGTTCTGGGTTCATCCACTGACTCATCGGAACTGACTCAGATGTGTTCCTTTTTATGGCTGAGTAATATGTGAACCGTGAACTCCAAGATGTTCAAGCAGGTTTTAGAAAAGGCAGAGGCACCAGAGATCAAATTGCCAACATCCACTGGATCATGGAGAAAGCAAGAGAGTTCCAGAAAAACATCTATTTCTCCTTCATTGACTATGCCAAAGCCTTTGACTGTGTGGATCACAATAAACTGTGGAACATTCTGAAAGAGATGGAAATACCAGACTACCTGACCTGCCTCTTGAGAAACCTGTATGCAGGTCAGGAAGCAACAGTCAGAACTGTACATGGAACAACAGATTGGTTCCAAATAGGAAAAGGAGTGTGTCAAGGCTGTATATTGTCACCCTGCTTATTTAACTTCTATGCAGAGAACATCATGAGGAACGCTGGGCTGGAAGAAGCACAAGCTGGAATCAAGATTGCCGGGAGAAATATTAGTAACCTCAGATATGCAGATGACACCACCCTTATGGCAGAAAGTGAAGAGGCACTCAAAAGCCTTCTGATGAAAGTGAAAGAGGAGAGTGAAAAGTTTGGCTTGAAGCTCAACATTCAGAAAATGAAGATCATTGCATCTGGTCCCATCACTTCATGGGAAATAGATGGGAAACAGTGGAAACAGTGTCAGACTTTATATTTTCAGGCTCCAAAATCACTGCAGATGCTGATTGCAGCCATGAAATTAAAAGACGCTTACTCCTTGGAAGGAAAGTTATGACCAACCTCGATAGCATATTAAAAAGCAGAGACATTACTTGTGCCAACCAAGGTCCGTCTAGTCAAGGCTATGGTTTTTCCCGTGGTCATGTATGGATGTGAGAGTTGGACTGTGAAGAAAGCTGATCGCTGAAGAATCGATGCTTTTGAACTGTGGTGTTGGAGAAGACTCTTGAGAGTCCCTTGGACTGCAAGGAGATCCAACCAGTCCATTCTAAAGGAGATCAGTCCTGGGTGTTCATTGGAAGGACTGATGCTAAAGCTGAAACTGCAATACTTTGGCCACCTTATGCGACAAGTTGACTCACTGGAAAAGACTCTGATGCTGGGAGGGATTGGGGGTGGGAAGAGATGGGGATGACAGGGAATGAGATGGCTGGATGGCATCACTGACTCAATGGACATGAGTTTGAGTGAACTCCGGGAGTTGGTGATGGACAGGGAGGCCTGGCGTGCTGTGATTCATGGGGTCGCAAAGAGTCGGACATGACTGAGCCACTGAACTGAACTGAACTGATGGTCAGTTCTCTGGTAGTTGAGGGTCTTTGCTCCCACTCCAAAGGCTCAGAGCTTGATCTCTGGTCAGGAACAAAGATTCCACAGATGATTTGGTATGGCATTAAGTGAGATTAAAACAAATATCCAAAAACGAGAAACCAAAGATGAAACCCAGACAAACGGCAGTTACAAAATCAGACAAATAATAATTAAAATAATGGAATATCAGTTCAGTTCAGTTGTGTCCGACTCTGCGACCCCATGAATCACAGCACGCCAGGCTTCCCTGTCCATCACCAACTCCTGAGTTCACTCAAACTCATGTCCATCGAGTCGGTGATGCCATCCAACCATCTCATCCTCTATTGTCCCCTCCCCTCCTGCCTTCAATCTTTCCCAGCATCAGAGTCTTTTCCAGTGAGTCAACTCGTCGCATAAGGTGGCCAAAGTATTGGAGTTTCAGCTTTAGCATCAGTCCTTCCAATGAACACCCAGGACTGATCTCCTTTAGAATGGACTGGTTGGATCTCCTTGCAGTCCAAGGGACTCTCAAGAGTCTTCTCCAGCACCACAGTTCAAAAGCATCAATTCTTCGGTGACCAGCTTTCTTCACAGTTCAACTCTCACATCCATACATGACCACAATGAAAACAGTCCAGCTAAGATAAAGTACAGAAGATTGACCTGGCGAACAAAGTAAATAAAAAATTATATTACCAGTTAAGAACAAAGTAACTAAAGCACTAAGTAACTAAAGCACAAACTGGAAAGCAAAACTAAAGCAAGGTGCCAAGTGGGGACTAAAGCAATGAAAACAAAATTAACAAATATGATGAAAGGAAAAGAAAGAAAGAATTGATATGGAAAGTTAAATAGAGGTAGATGAAGAAGATTTATATATATTAAAGATTAACTGCAAGGGGAAAAGAACAATAAGAAAGGGAAACAAAGGAATAAATGTAGAAAAAATATAATAGGTATTTAAAAAATAAAAATTATAAAAATGAGATAAGAGAAAAAATGGAAGAAGAAAGAAAAAAGGGAAAAAAAATGAAAACACAGAATTGCAAAAACGCAACATAGAGGCAGAGGTTTATAACAATAATAAAAAGTTTGACTGAATATACATATATATGTAGATATACCCACATACATCCATAAGCAAAATCAAAACAGTCCAACAAAAATAAAGTACAATAGATTGACCCACAAACAAAGGAAATAAAAAATCATACCTACCAGGGTAAAACTAACTAAAGCACAAATTGAAAAACAAAACTAAAGTAAGGCACCAATTGGGAATAAAGCAATGAAAATAAAACTAACAAAATGTTGAGAGGAAAGCAAAGAAAGAATAGATATGCAAAGTTAAATAGAGGTAGACAAAAAAGATTTATACACATTAAGTACTAACTTCAAGGGGGAAAGAACAGTAAGAAAAGCAAACGAGAAATTTCATGTCTTATTTCAGGTAGTTCCGAAAGTTTCTTCTCATTTCTTTAAGGTTAGTTCAAGGAATTAAGTAACCATGGGAGTTATCAACTAGTGTTTTGTGTCATAATATGACTACGTAGTTCAGCAGTTATTTGTGTGGCAGAAAAGGATTTTTTTTCTTTTTTGCATTCAAAAATGAACATTGACACTTAATATCATTTACTTATAGTGAGACGTTCTAATGATGATAGTATAAGTACATCAGAGTTTTTGCATCTCTCAATGTGGCATGGATTTTCCTTTCTACAAAAATAATAGTAGGTTTAAAAAATTAAAATTAAAAAAAGAGAAGATGGCTCAGCTGTTTTGCTTGCGGGGACTCTGGCGGCACCGTGTATTCCGGACACAGACTGGCTCTGCTGCAGGAGTTATGGCCCTCTTAGAGTCTTTATTTGAACCTCTTGTAGCTGGTGATCAGAAGGCTTCTTTGGCCAGTCTTTCTTCATAGCTCAGCCTGTTCAGGCACATAGAGGGCCTCCCTTAGCTGGGGTCCTACTCTGTAGATCAGCATATCAGTCACTTAAAGGAACACCCTGGGTGGGGTTCTGCTCTGTAGTTCAGTATATCAGGCTTTGATTATATAAAAATTTTTATAATTTTTATCTATCGTTCAGCTGCCAATGCTGGTGTGTGGGGAAAGAGAGGCTATGGTGATGACTCCACCCCCTACTCAGGACTCAGCAGTATCGCCTTTCTTCCATGGGTGCCTGGCTTTCCTCCACAGGCATTTCCCAGCACAGTCTCCTCTCTCACCTCCTCTTGATCCATTTCTCCACAGTCAACAGCAGTCCTTGCTCTGGACTTGTTCGGTCCACAATCCCCAAACTCCAGCTCCCAGCTGCCGTGCCTTCCAGGGAACCCACATACCTGTTTGGGGTATGTATGACTGGGGCAAGGACTGTCTGATTCTCATTTCATTTAGGCTGCCACAGGCCACGTGTTTCACACTCAGCCTCAAATATTTCTCCTCTGACTCAGACAATTGCTCTGATGTGGGGATCAGACCCCTGCTTCAGTTCCCCCACCCACTGAAGGCAGGTCCAGTTCTACTCTCACTCCTGTTTTTTCCCCTAGTTCCTTCATCCTACTGAGTTTTGATGGTCTATATATTCTTTTCCTCTGGTCAGGTACTCCTGTCCACTCTCAGCTGGTTTTCTGCTTGCACTTCTGTGTCTGAAGGTGTATTCCTGATGTATCTGTGGAGAGGGATGTACTCCATGTCCACCTACTTATCTGCCATCTTGCTCTTGAAGACTCTTTATTTAAGTGTATGCTGTGATCAATTCTTCTGTGGAGCCTATGTGTCTGGATGCCATCATGGATCTGGCTCGTGATATATGGGGTGCCGTACAGTGTGCTAGCCAGCTATAAGCAGTGGTTCCCATGACACAAAGGATTATTATCATTAATTCATCCTCCTGGAGGGAGGCTAATCAATGAAATGTTTGAGTTACAACAGCCTCAAAGAATTAGATTTATAATTTTCAAGTTCCTGCCAACAGGAACTGGTTGAGGGTTTGAGGGGAAGGAGGGAAGAGGGAGGAGAAGCCACATTCTTAGAGAACACCGAGAATGTCTTAATACATAGATAAGAATCTTGTTCATTTAGCATTTTCAATTTTAGAATGCAAACAGGACCAAAGCAGGGTGTGAGAACTGTATGTTCTTCCCTAATAGGAGAAGAAAGATTCTATGAAGTGATGCATGCTCAGGCTTCATGATTGGTGCAGGAAAGCACTGAGACAGGCTTGGTCAGTATCTCAGAAGAGACAATAAATGATTAAGCTGGTAAATATCAAAGGAGAATTGATTTCCCCTCAAGTGGCCTCTACAGTATTAATTAGTCTTCAAAAGATTCAGTTCAGTTCAGTTCATTTCAGTCGCTCAGTTGTGTCCGACTCTTTGCGACCCCATGAATCACAGCACACCAGGCTTCCCTGTCCATCACCAACTCCTGGAGTTCACTCAAACTCATTTCCATCGAGTTGGTGATGCCATCCAGCCATCTCATTCTCTGTCGTCCCCTTCTCCTCCCGCCCCCAATCCTTCCCAGCCTCAGAGTCTTTTCCAGTGAGTCAACTCTTCACATGAGGTGACCAAAGTATTGGAGTTTCAGCTTGAGCATCAGTCCTTCCAATGAACACCCAGGATTGATCTCCTTTAGAATGGACTGGTTGGATCTCCTTGCAGTCCAAGGGACTCTCAAGAGTCTTCTCCAGCACCACAGTTCAAAAGCATCAATTCTTAGGCGATCATCTTTCTTCACAGTCCAACTCTCACATCCATACATGACCACTGTTTTAAAAATAGTTCAAACATCCGCTGGATCATTGAAAAAGCAAGAGAGTCCCCAGAAAAACATCTATTTCTGCTTTATTGACTATGCCAAAGCCTTTGACTGTGTGGATCACAATAAACTGTGGAAAATTCTGAAACAGATGGGAATACCAGACCACCTGACCTGCCTCTTGAGAAACCTATATGCAGGTCAGGAAGCAACAGTTAGAACTGGACATGGAACAACAGACTGGTTCCAAATAGGAAAAGGAGTACGTCAAGGTTGTATATTGTCACCTTGCTTATTTAACTTATATGCAGAGTACATCATGAAAAACGCTGGGCTGAGAGAAGCACAAGCTGGAATCAAGACTGCTGGGAGAAACATCAGTAACCTCAGATATGCAGATGACACCACCCTTATGGCAGAAAGTGAAGAGGAACTAAAAAGCCTCTTGAGGAAAGTGAAAGAGGAGAGTGAAAAAGTTGGCTTGAAGCTCAACATTCAGAAAACTAAGATCATGGCATCTGGTCCCATCACTTCATGGGAAATAGATGGGGAAACAGTGGAAACAGTGTCAGACTTTATTTTTCTGGGCTCCAAAATCACTGTGGATGCTGATTGCAGCCATGAAATTAAAAGACGCTTACTCCTTGGAAGGAAGGTTATGACCAACCTAGATAGCATATTAAAGAACAGAGACATTACTTTGCCAACAAAGATCCATCTAGTCAAGGCTATGATTTTTCCAGTGGTCATGTATGGATGTGAGAGTTGGATTGTGAAGAAAGCTGAGCGCCGAAGAATTGATGCTTTTGAACTGTAGTGTTGGAGAAGACTCTTGAGAGTCCCTTGGACTGCAAGGAGATCCAACCAGTTCATTCTAAAGGAGATCGGTCCTGGGTTTTCATTGGAAGGACTGATGCTGAAGCTGAAACTCCAATACTTTGGTCACCTCATGTGAAGAATTGACTCATTGGAAGAGACTCTGATGATGGGAGGGATTGGGGGCAGGAAGAGAAGGGGATGACAGAGAATGAGATGGCTGGATGGCATCACCGACTTGATGGACATGAGTTTGAGTGAACTCCGGTAGTTGGTGATGGACAGGGAGGCCTGGCATGCTGCCATTCATGGGGTCACAAAGAGTCAGACATGACTGAGCGACTGAACTGAACTAAATTGAACAGTTCTGCTGTCTTATGAATTCCTACTCATCCTGCAAAACCCACTTAGATACTTATATTGTCAACCAAGAAAGCATTCCCTAATCTCCCCCAGCTTACAAAATTAGTCTACATTTTCTGCTTGCAGGTATTTTACTCTTAACATGTTGAATTGTCCTGTGTTCATTTGCAAGTCTGTCTCTTTTACTGGACAGGAGACACTCGAGTCCAGATGCTGGCTTCACTTAACTCTGGGTCCTTGTTTTAACCTAGAGTTTGGCTCACTGTAATTGTTTGGTATGTATATAATTAATAAAGGAACACACATCATAAGTACAGTATTTATTCTGCAACTTTTGCTGGCCATGAATAAATATTCTAGTTTTCTTTCTGGATGCAGGTTATGGCTTAGTTAGTCTGATGTAATTAAATAATGTCATGGATAAGATAATTTAAATAATTCTCCCAAGGTAGTAGGATTTGTTAAATGGCCCAACCATTTTACTAGTAAGTTCATGACAAACTCATTTAGTGATAACAACTGACCTGTGCTAACATTCTGTTCAGTTCAGTCACTCACTTGTGTTCGAATCTTTGCAACCCCATGAACCACAACACGCCAGGCCTCCCTGTCCATCACCCACTCCCGGAGTTCACCCAAACCCATGTCCATTGAGTCGGTGATGCCATCCAACCATCTCATCCTCTGTCGTCCCATTCTCCTCCTTCCCGCAATATTTCCCAGCAGCAGGGTCTTTTCCAATGAGTCATCTCTTCACATCAGGCGGCCAAAGTATTGGACTTTCCGCTTCAACATCAGTCCTTCCAATGAACACCCAGTACTGATCTCCTTTAGGATGGACTGGTTGGATCTCCTAGGAATCCAAGGGACTCTCAAGAGTCTTCTACAAACATCATAGTTCAAAATCATCAATTTATAATTTTTAATCATCCCATTTACTATGAATATTCATATATTACATAATAAAAATATTTGTGCATTTGATTATTGTGTTATTATTATTTCACTTCACATGAAATTCCATAATTGTGTAATACGTCTTATGTCAGGGATTTCAGATAAGATACCATGAGCTTGTGCAGTATGATTTCATCAAAAGGACCTGTATCATGTAGTAAGTGTCTTTATATTGTTAGTGCTTATTTCAGCAAAGCAACATCAATCATGTTAAGTTGGTGTTAGTCACTTAAGTTGTTTGTGTGTTTTTGTTCAATTTTTCAACATACTTTGGGTTTAAATCACTATTAATGTCTAATTTTATGTTTATAATATCTAGGTATATATTTGAGATTATTTTATAATAAAAGTAAGCCAATAAAAAATTAATAAAATCAATGGAAAGTTGTATAGCTAAGTTATATATAGCTATATAGTATGTATATACTGTATAGCCCTTAGAAAGTCCTGAGGGACAGTATAAATGTTTGTGTGCCTGATTATATTCATATATATGTATATGTAAATAAATAGTGTATCCTGTAATAAAGATGGTCATTGTACATATTCAGATTGGTCTTTCTCTTCTCTTGACAACTGTGCTTATTTTCCTCTTTTGCCAAAGGCATATTGAGTCCACCTAAGTTAAACAGATACTAGTGGGTTACTACGAGGCGCTTAGCTAAGAAACCCTCTCTGTATCTACAGTCACAGAAATCACTGATTGTTTCACTCAACTAGTCCTTTGCAGATCCCATTCCCAACTCTCCAGTGACCACATGTACACAGAGGTTTTTGGAGAAATGATTACAGTCAGTTGATTTGCAACAACAAAGGTAGGGTCACAAATTGGAACACTTGTGCATTCACTCTCTGCCGTAGGATGGAAATCTAACAATAACACTTGTGGGACAGTTTAGAACAGTAGTTATGTACAGGTCCCCATTAGATAAAATAAACATGTGAGACAGGCAAGCTGTAATAAAGAAAACAATGCAGGGAGAAGGGGAATGGCAAACTGAAACTGTTTTTAGTCTCAGAGTGGAAATAGGCAGGGCCGGGACTATAGTGAGGAAACAGGCAGTGATGGGAATTTGTATGTCAACACCAGTTAAAAGTTGCCATGTTTGGGATTGTAGGCCCAGTGCTGCTACAGTTTTTGTTTTTATTTTTTTCCCTAGGGGGAAAAGAAGAAACCAGAGTTTTATATGAATTCTCCTGCCTTTCCATATTGGCAGATAATTCAATAAAAAAATAGCATAGATGAAACAAAATACATATGTGGGCCAGATTTGGTCCTCGGACCATCACTTTGCATTCTGTGACTTAGCATCTGATGGCAGTCATTAGCATCCTAAACAAACTTGTCACACATGGCCCCCTATTCCTAACCATGGATGAAAGGAGACAGAAACTCTTCTCTTGTGGTAAATCATTTTATTTTCATCCGAGGTGATAGCTTTGGCTGCAGCCCAAGAATTCACTTCTGGAAACCAGAAATCTCTTCCTGCTTTTATTAATGTTTTTGGCTAGTTGTGTTAGAAATTAAACTGGGTTGGAACAAATTGAAACAAATACTCAAGGGCCAATTTTAGGGACCTAAAAAACTCCTCCTTTCAAAGTGAATCCTCAACTAAAAATCATCCTCTTCCCATTGCCTTTATCTACACTTCCCAGAGTATATATAAGGTGCTGAATGTTCAACACTGCATGCTTCATTGGGCCAACAGAACCTGTGAAATCAATCTGTTCAGTTAATGACAAACACTTGATGATGGAATGGTTTCACTCATTTCCTTGAGAGCAAAACTGTTTGGCAACAGGTTTTCAAAGTTGTTAAAAAAGACAGTTTTCACATTTGAGCACTTGCTTGTGTTCTGTTTCTTTCTTTTTGCAAAAATATACCTGTGTGCCTATAACGTAGTAGGGGCTATTTTACATACTGGGGATACAGCAGAGATTAAAACATACAAGGTCCCTACATTCCTGTAAGTACAAATCAAATATGCAGTAATAAGTTGATACCACATCTAATACCTGTATTCCAAGCAGAAGTATAAAATATGTATTACCCAAAACCAAACCTAAATTCACAGACTACCCTCTTCTCAAAGGATAGATGAAACAGTTGCAGCCATCCTGGGAACAGGAGGAAATGAGCACAGAGAAGGAAAGAAAGAACGATGAAAAAAGGGTAATGGTGAAGATAATGAAATTGGAAGATACATATAAAAGCAGGTGAGCACAGGCAACTCTCAGGACCAGGTAGTAAAGAGATTCTTGGGACTTCATCTATGTATCTCTGGTTCTCAATTCCGTATTTCATGACTTAAGAACTGGTAAAAAGAAAGGGCTACTTTTGTGAAGTTCAGCCTGTAGTTCACTGTGACTGCATTAGTAACTGTATTTCCTAGGCAGAGTTTAAAGAAAATCTCTGCTGGAATAAATAAATCAGTAAAAATGTCCAAGTAATAATCACAGTTTAATTTTAAGAGGCAATAGGACAGAAAACAAGCTATTACTGACATAAACAAAGATTAAAGATGGTGCCTGCTTATCAGAATAGCTCAAGCAAAGAAACTTGACTAACCTGGGTTCTAATGTGTCTTGAGTAACTCTTGGTCAACTTGACTTTATCTTTTATATTCGGGTTTTTTTCTGAATAAAACTCTTGGAAAAAATATCAATAGATTGGCTGAGATCATCAAAGCAAAACTGTTTTACAAGTCAAGTTTCTCTATCAGCTGGTTTTCCCGAGGCTGATGATAGCATGTGTATCAATAAACATCAAATTAAACAGTTCCTGTGTATTTCTGGAGGCACAGCCTGAAACTGCCAAAGCCAATGTACTAAGAAACCTTATTTTTTAAGAATTGAGAAACGTCTCCTCCAGCTTATAAAAACATAGATTTGACTATGACTTTTCTTACTCCCCTAAAACTCTGTCTGCTAAAAAGGAGAAATAAGTGTTAAAAAAAACTTTGTAAGAATTTTTGTTTTCCTATTTATATATAACCAAATGAAAAGAAACTGAAGGAATTATTCAGATAATCTTATAATATTCACAAATTTCAATTTATAAATAATTGAGAATGGAGTGCTTTATATTGTTGGCATAATTTGGGTAGTACATCTTTCTTTTTCATTTAGTATGTGTAGACCTACTTTATAGAACCTAGAAAACAATAGAATATGCTCAGGATTCAGGAGAAATGATAACTTCTGAAAATTAAAAAATGGTTTCCAAGTGGTCATTCATTTAGTCACTCAGTGAAATATTTACTGGACACTTACTATAGGCAGATACTGTATGTGACATTGAAGACACAGTGATAAATAAAATGGGTGCAATCCTGCCCCCATGATGCTCACAACCTATGGAGGGGACAGACAGCAAACAGGACAGTACAAGTGTGATGAGGGTTGTGAAGGAGAAGTTCAGCTATAATGGAAGAGACCTATTCCTAGAGTCAAGGATACCTGCTTGAAGAAAGTAGTATCTCTGCTGAGACTTGGAGGTTACATAGAAAGTTGGAATGAGAGGAGATAGGAAGAAGGAAGGGAGTGAGTGACACCATCCTGGATACTCTAGCCCAGCTCTCAGCTGACTACAGCTGCATAAGAGAAGCAAAACAAGAGTGATAGGAAAATGGTAAAGCCAAGTCAGCCAGCAGAATCAAGAGTACTGAGGTGTTCACTGTTGTAAGCCCACTAAATTTGGGGGCATTTATTATGCAGAAATAAATAAAGCACAATGGCTTCCATTCCACAAGTAAGAGTGATCTTGATCTTTGTTGATCATGGAGTTGGATGATGAAACCTAACCAGGAGTCTCAGTGTATCAATGTATGTGCCTTCCAGACATACGTTTCATGGGTAGAAAGAAAGCTAGAGAGAACAAATATTAAGTGTATGTGCTTGGATATTGGCAAGTTCAGGGATCAAGGGAAGGAAACCTGGTGCTTTTTTCTAAGGCCTTACAGCAGAGGTCTGAGTCCTCACATCCGGATGGGACCTAGTGCAGGCCAGTGGAGCAGTGGAGACCAGAGTGAACATGGCCATGCTTGACATGTCTCGAAGGTTGTATGACTTTCTGTGCTTCAGCACGTTCCTCTGAGGTGGGAGGAGGAACCACTTCAGAGAGGAAGCGTTGAGGCATCATGCTCAGTGAAGTTGAAATGGCAAGCAGGCCAGAGCGAAGGATCGTGAGTGGGTTTCCCTTGGTGCGGACTCCCCGAGGCAGTGATAGGATGCGGGGAAGGAGGTCAGGATGCTGTGATTATGAGTCTCAGAGAAGAGTCTCCCTGTTCCTGGGCTGTTCATCCCCAGAACAGCTGTTTGCCTTTCTGTTGCTTTCCCCACTTTTCATAATTCTTCCCTCTAGAAAAGGTAACCAAACCTCTCGAAATCACATTTTCTTTATCTTTAAAATAGGGAGAACAACAATATCTACTGTGGGAATTAAGTAAGATGATGGACATAAAGCACTTAGAGAACTTGGCACATAGTAAAGGCTCAATAATCATTAAATGTATTATTATCCTACTTGGAAAACCCTTCTAATTGATCCAAAATCAATTAGCTAAAAGCTGGGTATAGTCTGCTTTTAAAGGATAATGACTATTGGTTAGACTAGGATTAAACTGATGGAGACGTATATTGGTGGTCATATCAATGATTATTCTGTCCTTGTGTAAATCTCCTTAGAAGATATCTCTGAGATAGCTAGCAGGAGAGACATATTAGATAGTCAACAATATTTCCTGAATGTCTAATAAGTGCTAAACACTGGAAATACAGTGGTGGACAAAACAAACAACATCCTTCTCACAGAACTTAAAAGGAAACAGAAAAGCAAATAATAAAGAAATAATTACCCAAATAATTACCAATTGTGTATCAACTACTAGCTACTATGAAGTGTCCACTGCCTACTTTACACATTCAGTACCATTTTGTATTTTCCCAACAGACTACTGACCTAGGAATCTGATTTTGTTTTTCTTAAAAAAAAAAAAAAAAAAAACTTGGATCCAGGCCACTATGATCAATATCAAGCAGGCATTTACTTTCTCTGAATGTCAGTTTGCTTATCAGCAAAATGGAGATGATATAAAAATTCCAGTCTCAAAGGACTATGGAGGGCTTATTAATTGAAAATGTATATGAAAGCATCCTCAATGCCTTGCTTATAGTGGGCACCTAGTAAATGTTAAGTTCTCTTTCTTCTACCATTTCAGGTGCACATTAAACTTTTGAGTGGATTATTGTGAACATCAAACTTGAAGACAGAGAAAAGGTTAATAAGCATAATCCACATAAATGAAGTCTATGTGTTTAATTGAGAGAATTAGGTGTACTAACTTTTTTTTGGCACTGTTTCTGAAAAGTTCCTCTCTTTTATATTGTTTTGTATTAATTATATTTTGTTGTTTTAGTAGCTAAATTGTGTCCAACTCTTTTGTGACCCCATGGACACAGGGTAGCCTGCCAGGATCCTCTGTCCGTGGGATTTCCCAGGCAAGAATAGTGGAGTAGGTTGCCATTTCCTTTTCCAGGGGTCCCAAAGACTTAGATACAACTTAGCAAGTGAAAAACAACAACAAATAATTCTATTTTAGTTCAGTTCAGTTCAGTTCAGTTGCTCAGTCGTGTCCGACTCTCTGCGACCCCATGAATCACAGCACTCCAGGCCTCCCTGTCCATCACCAACTCCCGGAGTACACTCAAACCCATGTCCACAGAGTCGGTTATGCCATCCAGCCATCTCATTCTCTGTCGTCCCCTTCTCCTTCCACCCCCAACCTTTCCCAGCATCAGAGTCTTTTCCAGCGAGTCAACCCGTCGCATGAGGTGGCCAAAGTATTGCAGTTTCAGCCAGTCACTAATAAGAACCAAACCAAAATCATATCTGTTAAGCAGCAGCAGGTTAAAATTTGTCTTATCATCATCCAATAAGAGGCTATCCCCTAGTGACGAGGAAGTATTCAAAATGTGTCTGTGTGTATGTGTGTGTGTGTGTAGATCTGTGTAGTGAGTGCTTGGGGGTGGAGAAGAGAAACATTCATGTGGCAGTTTGATCTAATGGAAGAGTCAAGTTGTTTCTTTGTGAAAGGGAAACTCAGTAATCATCAAATTATGAAACGGCAATTTGGGAATTTTTTTTATAATAAATGGTTTAGTAAGCCAGCATCTTGTTGGAAAATGATTTCCTTACTTAACTGTGATGGTTCTAGCTGACAATTTCAGAACATATTGGAAATTTGGTCAATAATAGCAAGATATTGAATAATCATCTAATAATAGAACTGGAAGAGGGCCAAAAGGTCATTTTTTCCCTGGATCTTACTACTGGTTATTTGGTAAATACATATACTCACACACAATATTCTAATGTGCCTTATTATACTTTACATCAAAGTTATTTTAATAATTTGGATGACTCTAGGGATCGAATTTTTGATATCTTAAAATATCCCCTTGCTATTAATTGCATGACCAAGAACAAAAGAGGGAAAAGGCATTTTAAAGTATCTTATTTGCCTTCAGCAATTTCATAGCTTTCACCTTTAATTAACTGAAATTGGCAACAGAACTCTCTCAAAGTGTGTGCTTTTTGTCAATGAGTGTATTGACAGATGTTATAAAGTAGCTGTATTAAGGAAGTTTACAGATAACTCCATGCGACAATCAAATTATACTGATTTATAGCAGGCTAGTGTTCAAGATAGTTGGCAGAAAAAGGAAGATCTGGCTAACACATTGCATTTTCTTCCCTGGGAAAATAATTTAAGATGATTTTAATAACTGGGCTCATTAATATAGCCCAGTATCAAAATATTCAGTTATGAAACCAAATACTGTGTATATTTAATGTTTGTGTGCACTTTAGGAATATGGATCACAGATGTTGTTTGGAACCAACTGAAACTCAGAGTGTTTTTAAATAGCTAGCAAGCTCTAAATATTACATAAAGTACTTGAAATTTTTTACTATAATATCACAATATTTAACTAAAGTTTTAAATTATTAAGAAAAAAAGTGTCGTGTAGGCTAAAATCAATTGTGCCAGCTGGTGGGACCTCAGATGTTTATAAATTCTCATGTGCAGATTTTCAGTCTTCAAAAGGCCATTACTGTACCACTTGGCATTTGGAGAGACAGCCTTCAAAACAGTCATTTGCTTTATTATTTCATGTTTTGTACTCTCTATCCATGGGTAAACTAAGGCCCAGATTGTTGAGAAAGACTAATTAAGAATCTTAATTTACCTGGATTTGGAGCAAATCTGGATATTAATATCTTGCTGCTGCTGCTAAGTCGCTTCAGTTGTGTCTGACTCTAGTCTAAATTTTTATAAGTTTGTTATTGAATAAACTGTTATTTAACTTGTAGTCAAAACTATAAGCTATTGAATCTTATATTTCCATAGGGAAAAGTTTTCATTGTAATGCAAATGAAGAATTCATATTTTCACAGCCATTCAATCTGACTTAGAGACTCAATTTAATGGATAATAAAATATACTTGTAGCATGAAACAAAATAAAAAGTGAATTTCTTACATTAAAACATCACCAAAAAATCCACAACACCAGGTTTGAGAGACTGTGACCTTTCATGCCTAGAAATCGGATTTGGAGACTTCCAACAGCTTGACACTAAGTTGAACCTTGAAATATTCTCAAGAGCTCTTAAGAAACAGCTGCAAAAAGTATGTGAGCAGCTGAGCCCCTGAGCATTTGTTAATAACAAACAAATGGGTACATTAGCAAAAGGAAAATAATTTCCCAAGTGCTTTGATATGGAAGCCTCTAAAATTTTCTGAAGTGGTTCCTTTTCTTTCTGTTTGTCAATAATAAGCATTTTTGGTATGCCGAAAATTATGGGACATTTTTACCAAAAAGCAAGACTAGTTAATTGATTCTATAGGTCATTTTGGTGTTTTGAATTTGAAATATTTAAACTTCTGACTACCATACCAACACATCAGCATGGTAAAAGTAAAGTCTTCCAAATTATAGAAAGAGTGTTCTATTTTTCTGAGGAGGAAATGGTGCATCATAAATAGGTTAAATCTCTGGGTACTTTTAAATAGAAGGGTTTCAGCCAATGTCATTACAGATGAGATAACTGTCTGCTATTACTTTCCAGAAACTAGGGTTTATTTCCCCATAAAGTCAGAGCCACTGGGATTCCTTTTATGGCCATGTAAAAGTGGACCAACTGTTTTAAAGCATGAGAACATCTTAGGACAAAATTTATATTTGAATTAGGCATGTTATGTATCCTCAATTTAATATTAGTTAAACACCAATTAAATACTCTGCATTTTAGTTCAAATCAGAGATTCCTTGTAGCTTTATGGCCACAGAGGAATGACTTTTCTCTCTGAATTTAGGTCTATGCTTCTGGAAGTGACACCAATTTCTGAGCACTCACTTGGATTCTGTATACAGAATATCTTGCACTGAATTCTCCTTTTCTAGGCATACAAGCATGTTGTTTAGATGCCAAGTACCACATCTGTTATGAAAGCCATTTCAACTGGCTGCCCTGAATAAACTCTAAGACTTAGCTTCTCTTTGTAAATTTCCTGTCTTTTCAAGTGATCTGAATCATTTTCTTTGTTTCAAACTTCAGTTATCATGTATCATGTATCTTCTACAACAGTGACTGCATTAGACATATAAAGCTAAAGAGAACCCTATACTCTGTACTTACAGTCCAAGGGAAACTGCCATAAACATGAATATCTGCCTGACACCATGCATTGGTTCTGTGATAGCTGACTGAAAGAAGCAAAGTGAAGAATTAGACTCGCATCTTGGGCTCTGTCTCTTACTAGCCTTCTGCCTTCCATAGTTTATGAAATTTTCCTGAACTCAGTTATCTCCTTTGTAAAATCAGGATAACCCTATCACATGCCTTATAGGATAACTATGATGACAAAGTGAGATATCCAAAGGAAATCTCTTATCATGGTGCCTAGTGTGTTGGCAATTGTCATTAATGGTCAACTACTTAGATTTGTGTCATACTTGTAATTTATCAAGGTGCATTTGTGTACTGGAAATTTTAAAGCTGGTAGAACTGCAGAAATCACGTAGTTCAAAAACAGACACCTATATGAGTCAGGGTCCAATGAAGAGACAAAAATCCCACCAGTTTTTAAACAAAAATAATTTAACACTAAGAATTGTTAACCTGGTAGAAGGTTGTCAACTCTGTAACCAATAAGATAAACTTAGAAGTGGCAATTTCAGAAAGCATCTATCACCCCAAGACTAGAGGAACAAAAGGAAGAGAATGTGATTATTAAAACTGAGAAGCTTGAAGGAGGGGCCCTAGAGCTGAAACTCAGACCTCTGAGGAGACAACAGCTCTCAGTCCTCTCTGAGCTCAGAAGAGAAACCCATGGGGCTCCTGTTAGATTCTGAGGAGGAGGTATTGGCTGGCTGGGCCTGGGGTTGATGTACTGATGGAGTGCTAGGAAGTTGATTCTAAGTTCAAAGAGCTGCATGTCGGATTCAGCTGCTGCTACTGGAAGGCACCAACATTTCTGAGGTAAGAAAGAGAATGCCGGCTAGATTCCTCATTCTGGTTCTTTCAAGAACTGGCTGCATCTTGACCTGAGTTTCAAGTCAACCCTATCCATATCTTTAACATAAATTCTCCATTCTTATTTAAGACTAATAGAATCTCTGTTACTTGGGGGGTGGAGAAGTCTTAACTAAAACATAGTGAACCAGAGAAAAAAGTAACATTTTGTTTGAATATAGTGTATTTTTTGTCACACCACCAACCTCCACATGACCATGCATCTTAAAAATCTACATTAAATGTTGCACTAAGCTCAGGGAACAGGGTTACATAAAAAGCTTTGTTTGTTTAAATTCTGACATGACCCTAGATACTGTCTGTACATTTCACTAGGATTTATTGATACATATCCATAATTCTCTAGTCTTTCC
Organism: Moschus berezovskii; assembly: GCF_049115385.1. Lineage (NCBI taxonomy): Eukaryota > Metazoa > Chordata > Mammalia > Artiodactyla > Moschidae > Moschus > Moschus berezovskii. Next base: position 57,039,846 of record NC_142467.1, on the reverse strand, counting down.
CATTCTACTGTTTTCCTCTATTTCTTTGCATTGTTTATTTAAGAAGGACTTCTTATCTCCTTGCTATTCTCTGGAACTCTGAATTCTTTCCCTTTCTCCATTGCTTTTCCTTTCTCTTCTTTCTTCAGTTATTTGTAAAGCCAATTGGGAAAGGAGTACAACAAAGCTATATATTGTCACTCTGTTTATTTAACTTATATGCAGAGTACATCATGCAAAATGCCAGGCTGGATGAATCACAAGCTGGAATCAAGATTGCTGGAAGAAATATTAACAACCTCAGATATGCAAATGATGCTGCTCCAATGGCTGAAAGTGAAGAGGAACTAGAGAGCCTCTTGATGAGGGTCAAAGAGGAGAGTAAAACAGCTGGCTTAATACTCAACATTCAGAAAACTAAGATAATGACATCTGGTCCCATCACTTTATGGCAAATAGAAGGGTAAAAAGTGGAAGCGGTGACAGGTTTTCTTTTCTTGGGCTCCAAAATCACTGCTGATAGTGACTGCAGCCATTAAACTAAAAAATGCTTGCTCCTTAGAAGTAAAGCTATGATAAATCTAGACAGCATATTAAAAAGCAGAGACAGCACTTTGCTGACAAAGGGCCACATAGTCAAATACAAGGTTTTTCCAATAGTCATGTACGGATGTGAGAGTTGGACCGTAAAGAAGGGTGAGTGCCAAAGAATTGATGCTTTATTGTGGTACTGGAGAAGACTCTTGAGTGTCCCTTGGACTGAAAGGAGATCAAACCAGTCAATCCTGTAGGAAATCAACTTGACATATTCATTGGAAGGACAGATGCTAAAATTGAAGTTCCAATAATTTGGCTACCTGATGCAAAGAGCTGACTCACTGGAAAAGACCCTGATTCTGGGAAAGACTGAAGGCAGGAAAAGAAGATTGAGCCATGACAGATGATGAAATGGTTGGATAGTGTCACTGACTCAAGGGACATGAATTTGAGCAAACTGGGAGAGACTGTGAGGCAGAAGAGCTTGAAGTGCTGCAATCCATGGGGTTACAAAGAGTTGGACATGACTTAGTGATTGTACAAAATTCCATAATTCTGGAACCATTCTCACTACTTCTTTGAGTGTACCCATGGATGTAAAGCTATGCAGTATGATTGCAGTGAACTGGCGCCTTTAATTGACAGCCTCTAATTCTGCCTCATACAGGTTCTGCCTCACACAACCTCTAATTCCTTCTGATAAAGGAAATATCTAATTTCTTAAAAAGAATGTCAGCTCTCTTTAAAGTGAGTAAGCTAACAAAATATGTTCATTTTGCATGCCAAGTTTCTTGGTGTGGTTCATTTCAGCTAACACTTTGGTGCATCTAACAGTCTCAGCATCATTATCATCAACTCTCTGTGGTGCCAAAAATGCCTAGAAAAGCCTGTTGTATATGCTGTAGCAGTATAAGTCATGACTGTTCATCTGGGAGTTGTTTTGACAGAAAAATATTGGTGTTTCCCTAGTTCATCTAGAATAATTATTTCAGATCATGTATTAGGCAGGATTTACTATTCAACACAAAATCTGTTTGGCAGTAAAAGAGGTAATGGGAAGAGAAACCAGCAAACAATATTAGTGAGTTTAAAAAAATCATCACATTAGCAGGATAGAGTATTAGCTAGAATTCTATTTTCCTTCACTTAATACTTTTCTGATAAGTTCAGTAGCTCAGTCATGTCCAACTCTTTGTGACCCCCATGGACTGCAGCATGTCAGGCCTCCCCGTCCATCATCAACTCCTGGAGTTTACTCAAACTCATATCCTTTGAGTTGGTGATGCCATATACTTGTCTAAATTGTGACACAGCCATTGTTGAGGGATGAGGGAAGATGTGGGAAAGGAGGTTTAAGCTCAACTGAAATCAAACACTTGATCTGCACAAGGATATGATGACCAATATTTTCACCATCATTTACTGCTCCGTCTGCGCCGGCAGTGCAGATGCGAGATGCAGGCTCCGGCGCAACTGACCATGCGCAGAAGCGTGGCCTAGAAGAGCTACCCCAGCAGGAGGTCAGGGCCGGCAGCCGGGAGGAGCTACCCAACCTCGAGGTCAGGGCCGACGGCCAGAGGAGCTACCCCACGTCCAAGAGGCGGCGGCTGCGGGGCCGCAGGAGGGCAGAGAGGAGCTACTCCACATTCAAGGTCAGGAGGGGCGGCCTTGAGGAGATACCCCTTGTCCAAGGTAAGGTGCAGTGGCTGCGCTTTGTTGGAGCAGCTGTGAAGAGATATCCCAGGACCACGCTAAGAGAAATCCAAATAAGACAGTAGGTATTGCAAGGGGACATCAGAGGGCAGACACACTGAAATCATAATCACAGAAAACTAGTCGATCTGATCACATGGACCACAGCCCTGTCTAACTCAATGAAACTAAGCTATGCTGTGTGAGGCCACCCAAGATGGGCGGGTCATGGTGGAGAGGTCTGATAGAATGTGGTCCACTGGAGAAGGGAATGTCAAACCACTTCAGTATACTTGCCTTGAGAACCCCATGAACAGTATCAGAAGGCAAAATGATAGGATACTGAATGAGGAATTCCCCAGGTCTGTAGGTGCCCAGTATGCTACTGGAGATCAGTGGAGAAATAGCTCCAGAAAGAATGAAGGGATGGAGCCAAAGCAAAACAAATACCCAGTTGTGGATGTGACTGGTGATAGAAGCAAGGTCCGATGCTATAGAGAGCAATATTGCATAGGAACCGGGAATGTTAGGTCCATGAATCAAGGCAAATTGGAAGTGGTCAAACAGGAGATGGCAAGAGTGAACATAGACATTCTAGGAATCAGTGAACTAAAATGGACTGGAATGGGTGAATTTAACTCAGACGACCATTATAGCTACCACTGTGGGCAAGAATCCCTTAGAAGAAATGGAGTAGCCATCATGGTCAACAAAAAAGTCCAAAATGCAGTACTTGGATGCAATCTTAAAAACGACAGAATGATCTCTGTTCGTTTCCAAGGCAAACCATTCAATATTACAGTAATCCAAGCCTACGCCCCAACCAGTAACGCTGAAGAAGCCGAAGTTGAATGGTTCTATGAAGACCTATAAGACCTTTTAGAACTAACACCCAAAAAAGATGTCCTTTTCATTATAGGGGACTGGAATGCAAAAGTAGGAAGTCAAGAAACACCTGGAGTAACAGGCAAATTTGTCCTTGGAGCACGAAATGAAGCAGGGCAAAGACTAATAGAGTTTTGCCAAGAGAACGCACTGGTCATAGCAAACACCCTCTTCCAACAACACAAGAGAAGACTCTACACATGGACATCACCAGATAGTCAACACCAAAATCAGATTGATTATATTCTTTGCAGCCAAAGATGGAGAAGCTCTATACAGATAGCAAAAACCAGACAGGGGCTGACTGTGGCTCAGATAATGAACCCCTTATTGCCAAATTCAGACTGAAATTGAAGAAAGTAGGGAAAACCATTAGACCATTCAGATATGACCTAAATCAAATCTCTTATGATTATACAGTGGAAGTGAGAAATAGACTTAAGGGAATGGATCTGATAGAGTGCCTGATGAACTCTGGACGGAGGTTCATGACATTGTACAGGAGACAGGGACCAAGATCATCCCCATGGAAATGAAATGCAAAAAAGCAAAATGGCTGTCTGAGGAGGCCTTACAAATAGCTGTGAAAAGAAGAGAAGCGAAAAGCAAAGGAGAAAAGGAAAGATATAAGCATCTGAATGCAGAGTTCCAAAGAATAGCAAGGAGAGATAAGAAAGCCTTCCTCAGTGATCAGTGCAAAGAAATAGAGGAAGACAACAGAATAGGAAAGACTAGAGATCTCATCAAGAAAATTAGAGATACCAAGGGAACATTTCATGCAAAGATGGCTCGATAAAGGACAGAAATGGTATGGACCTAACAGAAGCAGAAGATATTAAGAAGAGGTGGCAAGAATACACAGAAGAACTGTACAAAAAAGATCTTAATGACCAAGATAATCACGATGGTGTGATCACTGACCTAGAGCCAGACATCTTGGAATGTGAAGTCAAGTGGGCCTTAGAGAGCATCACTATGAACAAAGCTAGTGGAGGTGATGGAATTCCAGTTGAGCTATTTCAAATCCTAAAAGATGATGCTGTGAAAGTGCTGCACTCAATATGCCAGCAAATTTGGAAAACTCAGCAGTGGCCACAGGACTGGAAAAGGTCAGTCTTCATTCCAATCCCAAAGAAAGGCAATGCCAAAGAATGCTCAAACTACCGCACAATTGCACTCATCTCCCACGCCAGTAAAGTCATGTTCTAACTTCTCCAAGCCAGGCTTCAGCAATATGTGAACCGTGAACTTCCATATGTTCAAGCTGCTTTTAGAAAAGACAGAGGCACCAGAGATCAATTTGCCAACATCCACTGGATCATGGAAAAAGCAAGAGAGTTCCAGAAAAACATCTGTTTCTGTTTCATTGACTATGCCAAAGCCTTTGACTGTGTGGATCACAATAAACTGTGGAAAATTCTGAAAGAGATGGGAATCCCAGACCACCTGACCTGCCTCTTGAGAAACCTGTATGCAGGTCAGGAAGCAACAGTTAGAACTGGACATGGAACAACAGGCTGGTTCCAAATAGGAAAAGGAGTGTGTCAAGGTTGTATATTGTCACCCTGCTAATTTAACTTCTATGCAGAGTACATCATGAGGAACGCTGGGCTGGAAGAAGCACAAGTTGGAATCGAGATTGCTGGGAGAAATATCAATAACCTCAGATATGCAGATGACACCACCCTTATGGCAGGAAGTAAAGAGGAACTCAAAAGCCTCTTGATGAAAGTGAAAGAGGAGAGTGAAAAGGTTGGCTTGAAGCTCAACATTCAGAAAACCAAGATCATGGCATCTGGTCCCATCACTTCATGGGAAATAGATGGGGAAACAGTGGAAACAGTGTCAGACTTTATTTTTCTGGGCTCCAAAATCACTGCAGATACTGATTGCAGCCATGAAATTAAAAGACACTTACTCCTTGGAAGGAAAGTTATGACCAACCTTGACAGTATATTAAAAAGCAGAGACATTACTTTGCCAACCAAGGTCCGTCTAGTCGAGGCTATGGTTTTTTCCATGGTCATGTATGGATTTGAGAGTTGGACTGTGTAGAAAACTTATCGCCACAGAATTGATGCTTTTGAGCTGTGGTTATGGAGAAGACTCTTGAGAGTCCCTTGGACTGCAAGGAGATCCAATCAGTCCATTCAAAAGGAGATCAATTTTGGATGTTCATTGGAAGGACTGATGCTAAAGCTGAAACTCCAATATTTTGGCCACCTCGTGTAAAGAGTTGACTCACTGGAAAAGACTCTGATGCTTGGAGGGATTGGGGGTGGGAGGAGAAGGGGACGACAGAAAATGAGATGGCTGGATGGCATCACCGACTCTGTGGACATGAGTTTGAGTGAACTCCGGGAGTTGGTGATGGACAGGGAGGCCTGGCGTGCTGTGATTCATGGGGTTGCAAAGAGTCGGACACAACTGAGCGACTGAACTGAACTGTGTGAATGTTTCTCATTTGTGCCTCAGTCACATACACCCACCATCAGTTCAGAATATTTTACAGGCACTTTTTGATCATATGTTAGGAAACAGACAGTTCACCACCATTTTATGTGTATGGTCCTGGCTCAAACCTTAAATCTGGGCAGTTCTGAGATGTACTGTTATCTGAAGATACATCCCTATAGAGTCTTATTTTGTTTGTATAAGCAGAAGTGTTTGCAACTAATTCCTCATCTTTCTGTGCCCTATTACATTTGGCTGTATGACAAGCATTTTAAAAAGTACTTAGAGGAAAATGTAATGATGATAGTAAAAAGCCTTTATTTGGATATTAATGGAAAGCTTCTGACATGTTAGAAGCTTATGTTGTGTAAGACTAGAAATTGAGCAAATAGTAGAAGTCCAGATGTAAATAATTTGTGTTGTTTGATTATGTAGGTTTGAACCTGAGCCTGTGTGACACCAGAGTTTCCCTGAGGACTTCATACGTCCCCTTCTGTTTCTACCACCCTAATAGCCTCAAACTCACGTGTCAATTTGGTTTGTAAGTTTATATTTAGGTCCTGAGAGGGTGGTTGCTTAGAGCTCAAGGTTAATTAAGCAGGATTCTTAATTCTACTTCATAGAGAGATAAAGCTAAGAGTTAAGAGTTATGGGTTGATTCCATTGATTTAGAAAAAATAATGGACCAGACAGAGACACTCAAAATAGAACTCAGCAGCTAATGTCTGTTGATCATATACAGTATGCCAGGCACTACCATAGCTACTTCATATGCCTCAGCTCATTTATTCCATTCAAAGAGTATGAGGGGTACTATTACTAGGCTACCTTTAGATGAGGACACTGAAAAGTAAGAAAGTCAGAGAGGTAAGAAAGTTATGTAATTAGTAAGAACCAGAGACTGTATTCAAATCAAGTGTTAACCTTGGACTCTACTGCTGCCCAAGTGAAGTGAAAGTCACTCAGTTGTGTCGACTCTTAGCGGTTCCATGGACTGTGGAATTCTCTAGGCCAGAATTCTGGAGTGGGTAGCCTTTCCCTTCCCCAGGGGATCTTCCCAATACAGGGATCAAACCCAGGTCTCCTGCATTGCAGGCAGATTCTTTACCAGCTGAGCCACAAGGGAACTGCTGCCCAAAGGCCCCTTTAAAGCTCTGGACTATTGTTGTTGTTGTTGTTGCTGTTCAGTCACTAAGTAGTGTACAGACTCTTTGCAACCCCATGGACTGCGGCACCCTAGGCTCCTCTGTCCTCCAGTATCTCCGGAGTTTTCTTAAATTCATGTCCATTGAGTTTGTGACATTATCGAATCATATCATCTTCTGGTGTCCCTTCTTTTGCCTTCAATCTTTCCTAGCATTAGGATCTTTTCCAGTTAGTCAGCTTTTCACATCAGGTGGCCAAAGCACTGGAGCTTTAGTTTCAGCCTCAGTCCTTCCAATGAATATTTAGGGTTGATTTCCTATAGGACTGACTCGTTTGATCTCCTTTCAGTCCAAGGGACTCTCAAGAGTCTTCTCCAGCACATTAGTTCAAAAGCATCAATTTTAGTGCTCAGACTTATGGTCCAACTCTCACATCCACACATAACTATTAGAAAAACCATAGCTTTCATTATATGGCCCTTTGTTGACAAAGTGCTGTCTCTGCTTTTTAATATGCTGGCTAGGTTTGTCATGGCAAGCATCTTTTACTTTAATGACTGCAGTCACTAACAGCAGTGATTTTGGAGCCCAAGAAAAGAAAATCTGTCATTGCTTCCACTTTTTACCCTTCTATTTGCCATAAAGTGATGGGACTAGATGCTGTGATCTTAGTTTGTTGAATGTTGAGTCAGCTTTTTTTACTCTCCTCTTTGACCCTCATCAAGAGGCTCTTCAGTTCCTCTTCACTTTTGGCCATTAGAGTAGCATCATCTGCATATCTGAATTATTGATATTTCTGTCTGCAATCTTGATTCCAGCTTGTGTTTCATGCAGCCTGTCATTTCCCATGATCTACCTCTGCATATTTTTTACTTAGGAAGGCTTTCTTATCTCTCCTTGCTATTCTTTGAAACTCTGCATTCAGATGGGTATATCTTTCCTTTCCTCCTTTGCCTTTCACTTCTCTTCTTTTCTCAGCTTGTAAGGCCTCCTCAGACAACCATTTTGCCTTTTTGCATTTGTTTTTCTTGGGAATGGTTTGATCGCCACCTCCTATACAGTGTTAGGAACCTCTGTTCATAGTTCTTCAGGCATGTATGTTAAACAGGGTGACAATATTCAGCATTGTCATACTCCTTCCCCAATTTTGAAGCAGTCTATTGTTCCATGTCCAGTTCTAACTGTTGCATTTTGACCCACATATAGGTTTCTCAGGAGACAGGGAAGGTAGTCTGGTACTCCCATTTCTTTAAGAATTTTCCCACAGTCTGTTGTGACCCACACAGTTAAAGGCTTTAGCATAGTCAGTGAAGCAGCAGTAGATGTTTTTCTGGAACTCTCTTGTTTTATCCATGATCAAACAAATGTTGGCAATTTGATCTCTGGTTCCTCTGCCTTTTCTAAATCCAGCCAGTACATCTGGAAGTTCTCAGTTCATGTACTGCTGAAGCCTAGCTTGGAGAATTTTGAGCAAAACTTTGTTAACATGTGAAATGAGCACAACTGAACCATAGTTTGAACATTCTTTGGTACTGCCCTTTTTTGGGATTGAAATGAAAACTCACCTTTTCCAGTGCTGTGGCCACTGCTGAGTATTCCAAATTTGCTGACACATTGAGTACAGAACTTAAAAACATTATCTTTTAGGATTCTAAGTAGCTCAGCTGGAATTCCATCACTTCTACTAGCTTTGTTCATAGTAATGCTTCTTCCGACTCACTTGACTTCACACTCCAGGATGTTCTGCTCTAGATGAGTGACCACATCATCATGGTTATCTGGGTCATTAAGACCTTTTTTGTATAGTTCTTCTGTGTATTCTTGCCACTTCTTCTTCATTTCTTCTGCTTCTGTTAGGTCCTTATCACTTCTGTCTCCGTACCCATCCTTGCATGAAATAGTCCCATGATATCTCCAATTTTATTGAAGAGATCTCTAGTCTTTCCCATTCTGTTGTTTTCTTCTATTTCTTTGCATTGTATATTTAAGAAGGCCTTCTTATCTCTCCTTGTTATCCTCTGGAACTCTGCATTCAGTTGGGTACACCTTTCTCTTTCTCCCTTGCCTTTCACTTCTCTTCTTTCATCAGGTATTTGTTAAGCCTCCTCAGGCAACAGCTTTGCCTTCTTATATTTCTTTTTCTTTGGGATGATTTCGGTCACTGCCTCCTGTACAGTGTTATGACCCTCCATCCAGTTCTTTAGGCACTCTGTCTATAAGATTAATCCCTTGTATCTATTTGTTACCTCCAGTATATAATCATAAATGATTTGATTTAGCTCATACCTGAATGGCCTAGTGGTCTTCCCTACTTTCTTCAATTTAAGCCTGAATTTTGCAATAATGAGCTCACGACCTGAGCCACAGTCAGCTCCAGGTCTTGCTTTTACTGACTATATAGAGCTTCTCCATCTTTGACAGCAAAGAACATAATCAATCTGATTTCAGTGTTGACCATCTGATGATGGCCATGTGTAGAATTGTCTCTTGGGTTGTTGGAAAAGGGTATTTGCTATGATCAGCATGTTCTCTTGACAAAACCCTGTTAACCTTTGCCTTGCTTCATTTCATACTTCAAGGCCACACTTGCTTTTATTCAGGGTATCTCTTGATTTCCTATTTTTGAATTCCAATCTCTTATAATGTAAAGGACATCTTTTTTAATGTTAGTTCTAGAAGGTACTGTAGGTTTTCATAGAATAGGACAACTTCTGTGGAATCAGAGGTTGGGGCATAGACTTGGATTACTGTGATGCTAATGGTTTGCCTTGAAAATGAACCAAGATCATTCTGTCTTTTTCAAGGTGGCACCCAAGTACTGCATTTCAGACTCTTTGACTATGAGTTTTGTTGACTATGAGGGTACTCTAATTCTTCTAAGGGATTCTTGCCCCATAGTAGATATAATGGTCACCTGAATTAAATTCACCCATTCCAGTCCATTTTAGTTCACTGATTCCTAAAATATTGATATTCACTCTTTCCATCTCCTGTTTGATTACATCCAATTTGGACCTAACATTCCAGTTTCCTAGGCAGTATTGTTCTTTACAGCATCAGGCTTTACTTTTACCACCAGACACATCCAGCTACTGCTGCTGCTGCTAAGTCGCTTCAGTCGTGTCCGACTCTGTGTGACCCCGTAGACAGCAGTCCACCAGGCTCCCCCGTCCCTGGGATTCTCCAGGCAAGAACACTGGAGTGGGTTGCCATTTCCTTCTCCAATGTGTGAAAGTGAAAAGTGAAAGTGAAGTCGCTCAGTCATGTCTGACTCTTAGCGACCCCATGGACTGAAGCCTACCAGGCTCCTCCATCCATGGGATTTTCTAGGCAAGAGTACTGGAGTGGCTTGCCATTGCCTTTTCCGAGACACATCCAGAGATGAGCATCATTCCTGTTTTGATCCAGCTGCTTCATTCTTATTAGAGTTGTTTGTAATTGCCCTCTGCTCCTCCCTATTAGCTGGATACCTTCTGACCTAGGAGGCTTATCTTCCAGTGTCATATTATTTTGCCCTTTCATATAGATCATGGGGTTCTCCAGATGAAATACAGGAGTGGGTTGCCATTTCCTTTTCCAGTGGACCATGTTTTGTCAGAACTCTTCACTATGACACGTCTGTCTTGGGTGGCCCTACATGGCATGGCTCATAGTTTCATTGAGTTAAGCAAGCTCCTTCCCCATGATAAGGCTGTGGTCCATGAAGGAGGGACTATCAATGCAGACTCTTAATTCCTTAGTGTTTAGAAATCTTCATTCTGGTAGATCAGATCTGTTAATGGTATCATAGTCCAGTTGTCTTCAAACCTATATACCTTATCATAATGGTAATTAGATAAATACTAGGGTACTTACTTGTTTAATGTGTTTCCTCTGACAGAGTATAATGAGCATAAAAGCAGAGATCAGATTTGTAGGCTTACCCCTGCATCCCCAGTGTCTAGGTCCAAATTCAACCATTGAAGGCAGAAGAAATTTTTGTTGAAATAAAAATAAAGAATGATTGACTATTTTATTAATTATCTTGCTGTATAGCAAGTTATCCTAAACCTCAGTGACTTTAAACAACAAATACTTTTTCTTTCAGTTTGTATGGGTTAGGACTATACGAATTAATGGAACAACAGACTGGTTCAAAATTGGGAAAGGAGTATGTCAAAGCTATATATTGTCACCCTGCTTATTTAACTGATATGCAGAGTACATCATGCAAAATGCAAAGCTGGATGAAGCACAACCTGGAAACCAGATTGCTGGCAGAAATATCAATAACCTCAGATATGCAGATGACACCACCCTTATGGCAGAAAGTGGAGAGGAAATAAAGAACCTCTTGATGAAGATGAAAGAAAAGAGTGAAAAAGTTGGCTTAAAACCCAACATTCAAAGAACTAAGACCATGGCATCCAGTCCCATCACTTCATGGCAAATAGATGGGAAAACAATGGAAACAGTGACAAACTTTATTTTCTTGGACTCCAAAACCATTGTAGATGGTGACTGTAGCCACGAAATTAAAAGATGCTTGCTTCTTGAAAAAAAATCTATGACAAACCTAGACAATGTATTGAAAAGCAGAAACTTTGCCGACAAAGGTCTGTCTAGTCAAAGCTATGGTTTTTCCAGTAGTCATGTATGGATGTGAGAGTTAGACCATAAAGAAGACTGAACACTGAAGAACTGATGATTTTGAGCTGTGATGTTGGAGAAGACACTTGAGGGTCCCTTGGACTGCAAGGAAATCAAACCAATCAACCCTAAAGGAAATAAATCCTAAATATTCATTAGAAGGTCTGATGCTAAAGCTCCAATACTTTGGCTACCTGATGCGAAGAGCCAATTCATTAGAAAAAACCCTGATGCTGGGAAAGATTTAAGGCAAGAAGAGAAAGGGACAACAGAGGACAAGATGATTGGACGGTAGTTTGAGCAAGATCCAGGAGATGGTAAAGGACAAGAAAGTCTGGAGTGCTGCAGTTCATGGGGACACAAAGAGTTGGACACGATTGAGAGACTGAACAACAACAATAGGAATTAAAGCTTAGCTGGATGCTTCTGGTTCAGGGTCTTTCATAAATTTGCAGTCAAGGTATCTGCTGGGACTGGATGATCCATTTCTAGGATGACGGCTTACTCAGAGGGTAGCAAGCCTCAGTCCCTGGCCTTCATATAGAAGTACTTCACAGGGTGTCCTCACAATATGGCAGCTAGCTTCCCCACTGAAAATGTGTGTGTTGGGAGGAGGGTGAGAGAGAGAGAGAGAGAGAAGAGCATGCAGTGCTTTTCATTACATATAAAAAGTCACACAGTGTCACTTCCACCATACTGTATTCATGAGAAGCAAGTCATTTGGTTTAACCCACATTCAAGAGGAAGGGTATTAGACTCCCCCTCTTGTACAGAGAACTATTAAATAATTTGTGGGCATATTTTACAACTACCATAACTTTTAACCTTATCTTACATGGGCAATATTTCAGCATGCAGGCATGGGGCTCCAGAAAGGAGATCGTTTTAGGCAAAGAACAGAGTATGATGCACAGGTAGGGAAACAATTTTTTGGAGAACAGCAGGTATCCTACATTACAATGGAGAATAAGGATAGAAGAAGAGAAGAAAAACAAAATGAAAAGAGGGAGGAGACCTTGAAGAGCTTTTTCACTTGCAACGGTGGGCAAAGAAAAATAGTGGAATGACAGGATTAGAAATTCTTATCTGGAATGACAGAATTCAGAAGTATTTATCTGGGAATATGCAGTTAAGCATTGGAGACTGAAATCTGAAATCATTAGGAAACCATTTTCTTTGCAGTAAGGTTGCAGAGACATTGACTTGAACAGAACAGTGGGAGTAGAAGGCTGGGGACAGATACCACAGTTCTTGGTAATTAAATAAATGAGAGAGGAACCCGGAAGGAGTTGCCAAAGGTGAAACTCTGTTTTGGGTCTGAGTGACGGTATGCTATTAAGCAAAAGGGAAATAAAGAGCACCAGAGGATAGAGGTATGGATTTTATAAGCAAACTCCATAGAACAGAAATAATCTTAGAACATTGACTGTATACTTTCCCAGGTAGATGATGAGATATGATTGGTTTGTTGACACTGGGTTATGGAAGGACATACAAGGGAAGATGCCGAGCAGGTAATCAAATATGAGTTGAGATGACCAACAGGCCATAGACAGCCTGGAGCCAACCATGTTAATGGAAAGTAAAACATTTCCATGACTTACTCACAATACTAATCCTGCAGGTACAAGTGTTTCATGTTAATAGTATGACTTGTCTTTTAAAATTGTTTTTCTTTGAAGTGTTCTTTTGAAGAAAAAGTGCTCAGGTGGGGATTTCAGTCCTACCTAGTGAGTCACTGTATCATATTTCCATTGCTGCTCTAACAAAGTACCACAGAACTAGTGTCTAAAAACAATGTCACTTTGTTCTCTTATAGTTCTGGAAGTTAGAAGTTCAAAATCTGTTTCTCTGGGCTCAAGTCAAAGTGGCTTCAGGTCTGGCTCCTTCTGGAGGCTTCAAGCAAAGAATCTGTTTCCTTGCCTTCTTCAGCTTCTAGCAGCCACCTAGATTCCTTCATTTGTATTCCCTTGTAGCTCAGTTGGTAAGGAATCTGGCTGCAATGCAGGAGATCTGGGTTCAATTCCTGGGTCAGGAAGATCCCCTGGAGAAGGAAATGGCAACCCACTCCAGTATTCTTGCCTGGAGAATCAAATGGACAGAGGAGCCTGGCAGGCTACAATCCATGGGGTTGTAAGAGTTGGACACAATTTAGCAACTAAACCACCACCACCTCCATCTACAAAACATATCACTTCAATTGCATCCCTCCTCACACCATCTTCTTCTCTGACAGTAACTCCTATGTCCCTCTTACACAGACATTGTGTTTACTCTGGACCCACCAGGCTAATTCAGGATAACTCCCTATCTCAAAACCCTAAACTTACTCACACATGCATTGTTCCTTTTGCTGTATAAGGTAACATTCATAGGTTCTGCTGATAGCACATAGAAATATTTGGGAGGCCACTACTCAGCCTACCATGGCCCCCCAAATCCAACTGGGTACAAATCCACTGCCCTCCCAGTTGAATATACACCATCAATGTGAGTTTTTAAATGTAACTTCCCCTACCCTCTCAGCTTCATGAGGTTTTATGTTGTCTGTTTTTTGTCAATAGATCATAACCAACATTCTGAAAAAGCCTTCAGTATTAACACAGCAGTTCATGGTCCAAAGGGACCTCAAATTTCATCTAGTGTAGCATCACCTGTATATTTATTACTACTGATCTTCAGATCTGGAGATGAAAATTGAAGTACTCAAATTTACTTCTCCATTTCTCACTCAATTTGTATTCCTTCCTTGCCACTGATTCCCTGGCAACTTACCCTACCCACGGTTTCTCTTTCTTCAGCAAAGAGAAATCCTAGAGAATTTACAACTTGATGTGTTAAGTGCTCAACATCCTAATCAGAGAAACAGATATAAATCTCCAACTATGATTAGATCTGATACAATTTAAGTCCTTTCAGACCCTCAGCTTCCATGATTCTGTTATGTAATATAGACTTGTATCCACTGTAATATAAACTTGCATTATTCACTAGAAATAATTTTACTTTAAAGAAACGAGTGAACTGTAGATCATTCCATTATTGCTCATGACTGAACTGAGATTTTGAGAATTTTTTCAAACCTGTATATCACATAGTTTGTAATTTTCAGTGATACATATATTTAGGTATGAGGAACATGGTAGAAAGAGCTGTGATTTAAACAAACCAGAATCAGATTTTAGCAATGCAGCCAAGATGTTGGCAAGTGTGTTAATTTCTCCAAAACTTCCCTTCTTTATTAGAAAACTGGGGATAGGAATACACACACAAATCCTAGGGAGATTGGATGTGACAATGATGCAAAGTACTTAGCACTGCTTGGCACATAGTAGATGCTCAATAAACACTAATCCCAGACAGTCAACTAGTGTTTATCTTCTACTATGTGTCAGGAACTGACTTCAACTCATTATTCCCTCCTCTTCACAGTCATTACCACGTAAAGAATAGAAACAACATGGTCCAAACTTGACACTAAAGATTCTTGACTAACTGGTTAATGTTCAAGAAATAATGATTAGCCAATATATTAATGATTAGCAGATTTATAGTTATAATGTAAAAGACAGTTAGTCATTAACTTGAGTAATGTTTACTAATGGTAGCAATTATAGAAAATTATAAACTGTAAGAAAGAAAAGGCCAGTAATGGTCACAAGTGCCTGACATATTTCAGCAGGCTAAAGTCACTATTACAGTCAATGAGGTCTTAGGTCAAAGATACGATCATTGTTGAAAGAACAAAACATTACATTAAAATTAATTCAAAAATTAAAATCCATTCCTTCTATATAATTATCAATAAATTTATTACCATTTTCAGCTACACTATTTTGCAATACTTTGGCCACCTCATGCGACGAGTTGACTCACTGGAAAAGACTCAGATGCTGGGAAAGGTTGGGGGCGGGAGGAGAAGGGGACGACTGAGAATGAGATGGCTGGATAGCATCACCGACTCTGTGGACATGAGTTTGAGTGAACTCCGGGAGTTGGTGATGGACAGGGAGGCCTGGCGTCCTGTGATTCATGGGGTCGCGGAGAGTCGGACACGACTGAGTGACTGAACTGAACTGAACTGATTTATCAAGCATGTCTTCTTTTATTCCTGGAACAAGTTAACAAAAAATAGACTTTAAAACATGAGTTTATCTTGTAAGTTTCTTATTTCTCTAAATGCCAAAAAAATGTTTTGTGTTCTGTATGGGGAGAGAAAGATGGTGTTGTTATGTGGCAAAAGGAGACTGTTGCTCTACACTGGCCTGACAATGTAGGTTTTTGGTGAAGAAGTGAAATTTGAGGTCCTCACACTCCCCAGTACAAGAAGTAGATACTGTTTAGATCTTTCTCAACTTTAGCTCTGCCTCTGTAGACTCCATCTTTGTAGGATCTTATATGGAAATGCCAACATAAATTATAAATTTAGCAGTGATACCAAAATTAACTTTCCATCTACTCATGCCTTTGGGTTTTATGTTTTCTCTATTTATGAAATTATTTTCCCCTTATATGAGTCTTCATTAATCTAGGATGTTTAAATTCATTCAAATTGAGTGTTCGCATATTATCCCTTCTGGAATTATTGTTACTTAATACCTAAATGAAATTTAAGCCTATGAAACTGATGAGGTAGTTTTATTAATATAGAATTCTGGATAAATAAAATTCAAAGCCAGGAGTTTGACAGGTTAACAGGAGACGGAATACAAACTCATTGAAACACTAGTGCAAGCCAAGGAAATTTGTAAGCCTTAAATTCATCTCAATTCAGAAAAGAACTCTAGGAATAGTTTACTACTTATATTGTGTTTACTTATTCACTTGTCAAGACCATAATGTTTTCTTAATCCAAACTATAGCTTGCTAGTGACTTCCTATGGCGTGTATCTAGCGTGACATTAATTGTCATAAATCTTCTTACGAAAATGTTGTTAACCCAAACTATTACTATTAAGTGTGGCTTAACACTCAGCTACAGTAAGCTTTAGGACTGGTCCATGATAAGGATGGAGAGGAAGTATAATGTATCTTACTTTTCCTTTCTATAACTTGAATGGCATGCATCTTGATTTAAATTTTCCTGGTTGTTATTCTTTTCTTTTTTTTTAAATTGAAGTATAGTTGATTTACAATGTTGTGTTAAATTTCAGGTATATAGAAAAGTGATTCAGTTATGTGTCTATGTATGTATACACACACATATAACACATATGTATATGTTTTAAGATTCTTTACTTTTATAGGTTATTAAAAAATATTAAGTACAGTTCCCTGTGCTATACAGTAGGTCCTTGTTGGTATTTGTTTTATATATAGCAGTATGAATATGTTAGTCCCAAACTCCTCATTTATCCCTTCCCCACTTTCCCTCCCCCTTGGTTGTTCTCTATGTCTGTGAGCCTGTTTCTGTTTTGTAGATAGGTTCATTTGTGTCATATTTTGGATTCCATGTACAGGCAATATCACATGGTATTTGTCTTTCTCTGACTTACTTCAGTTAGTATGATAATCTCTAGGTCCATTCATGATGCACAAATGGTATTGTTATTCTTTAAATTTTTTTTAAAGTGCGGTTATCAACATTAAGAATGAAATCTTATTGTGTTGTATTTCTTCAAAAAATTCAGAAATCTAGTCATTTCTCTAACCACTTCAACATCCTTCTTTAAATTCTTTGTATATTCTGGACTTTTGACACAAAATTTATTATTAATTATTATTTTACCAGTATTATATATTTTCCTCTTTAAGAATTATTAAATTCTCATGCTATTTTGTAATAGTGTTTAAGATAATTGCATGAATAGTTCTGTTTTGAAACATCATTAATTTTCATTAAAAATCTTTATTAACATAGCTTATTCATTATTAAGCTCTTTGGTTTGATTCATGTTTTCTGGTTCTTAGGAATTTTTTCTTCAGAAACTTGTGGACTTGTTTATTATTTTAATTTATTATATATATTACTTCATTTTGGTTTTTCTTATTATTTCATTTTTAGTATTGTATAGAAGGCCTTGAGTGCAAACTGACTTTTTTTCCTTTACAAGTAATCCTTCTTCCTCCATAGAACTCAACCTTCTCTGATCCTTTGTAGGAAAAATTATCTTTACTTTTGAAATTCAGTTATTTAACCAGGACAAGTGTAAGTGCTGAATTCACTTTAACAATTTTGCTCGCTACAAGACAAACACTTTTGACCTGCAAATTCAGATCTTCAGTAGTTTTCTATTGTGTCTAACTTTTATTTCAATTTTCATATACTTCTCTCCCCTTTTCATTTGTCTTTTAAATCTGGGAGAGTGAGTCAATCTTTCTTTTACATGACTAATTCAGTTTTCTACAGAAGTAATTCTATTTTTTATTGATTATGATTTAAATAAAAATTTTAGTTATGGTAATAGTTTCTTCATATTTGTTCCCTACCTACCTAGTTCCCTTTCTTCCTTAGTTTGAGACTTTCATCTAATTTTTCTTCTTTGTCTCAGAGACTATGTTTTATTGTATTTTATTGTGGAGTACAAAGCAGATGTTATGTAGACTTTATTTTTGCTTTGATGTAGTATTACTTTTTCAGATGGGTGTTCTTTCTCTATTTCTTGATTTCAGTGTTTACAGATACTGAATTTGCAGAATGATTTTTTAAATAGATTCTATACTGTTTATCCATTCCTGAACATGAAGACATTGATCTAGGCCTAGTATTAAATCCAAAACAGGTGAGTAGGTTCTGTGTGGATCCTAGTTATTTACCTAAACCATGTAAGTATGCTGCTGCTGCTAAGTCCTTTCAGTCGTGTCCGACTCTGTGTGACCCCATAGACAACAGCCCACCAGGCTCCCCCGTCCCTGGGATTCTCCAGGCAAGAGTGCTGGAGGGGCTTGCCATTTTCTTCTCCAATCCATGAAACTGAAGAGTGAAAGTGAAGTCGCTCAGTCCTGTCCGACTCTTAGTGACCCCATGGACAGCAGCCTACCAGGTTCCTCCGCCCATGGGATTTTCCAGGCAAGAGTACAGGAGTGGGTTGCCATTGCCTTCTCCGCATGTAAGTATATTCTCAGCAATTTTTAAGTTGGAGGCCCAGCTGGTATAAGTTTCCATGAGTAGTTCAGTGATTCCCCTAGATCCTTGGGAATGGGGAAAGATTTAGGGCTGTAGGCAGATCTGAAGGAACCAACTTTATTTTGAACCATTTCTTCCCTGTTTTGGGTGAGAAAGTGCAGCCAGCATCCATCTTTCTATTTTACCACTTTTCCCAGTTATCACTCCCTATATTTTATGTGTCTGTTTCTGGTCTCTTTACTGCTGTTCAGTGACTGTAAAGGGCTCTACCACATTCAGAAGATGCCAGTCATCTGGGTTTTTCCTTCAGTGGAATAGCAATTATCCTTAACTTCCCCCAAAACCTGCTTGGAAAGCTTTCTGTCCGTAGTACTGGAGCAGCTCCTAACGGAATTCCCCATTCTCCTTTCTACTTTCACCTTCAAAACCTTCCTCCGCTATTCAGGGGTATGGGTGGGTCCTATCTATTTATTTAAGAAGTATCTGGTAAGTGTAATTGCTGTTGAATTGTTTTCCTACAATTTTAAGTAGAAAGACCCCTCCTACCAATTGAAAAAGATTGTAGAGAATTCCTAAGAATGCAGCTTTTGTAAAATGATACTTCTGATACTGCATCAAACAACTTTAATGAAGACATTGATGAGGGAAATCTGGCATTCTCATTCTGCAGCAGCAAATTTCAGAAGAACACCATGTACAGTGGTCACTGTGCCAGGTCAACGGGTAGCCTCCATGCCCTTAAAGGAGAAGCTATCAACATAAATGTCAAAAATAGAATATCAGGTTACAAGGCTTGAACAATTCTCAGAGCATTAGAAATGATTGGAGAGGCAAATGATTGGAGAGAAAATTCTGATCATTTTCTGAGAAATCTCCTCTAGTTAGGTCATAACTGTATACTCCAGAGATGATAACAGAATTATCTCCCAAAGCCTTTTCAACAAACTAGGTTCTACTCTGTGCCTCATCACCTAAGCACCTCATGCCCAGACCAAGAAACTTCTTATGATAACTATCACACAAATTCTTTACATTAATCTTCGATGCTCCACAAAAGGCTGAGTATGCGAATCTCCAACTCTGAATTAACTGTCAAAGCGTGGCAGAGCTTCTGGATGCAAAAAGGATCAGTCAGCAACCTAGTTAAGAAATTCCTACAAATCATTAAGATAAACAACCATAGAGAATAATAGGCAGAAGATATAAGCAGAAATTTCACAGAAGAAATCCAAATGGCCAACATGCATAAAAAGAGATGCCCAAACTTACTGGTATTCAGGGAATGAAAATAACCAGATGATATTTCATACTCATAAAATTGGCAGAATATGAGAAGTTTGCTGACATCAAGTGTTAGTGGGGAAAAGGGAACTCATAATCAGTGGTAGGGGTGCCAACTGGTATAAATACTTTGGAGAGTGATTTGGCGATGCTTAGTTAACATGCCTGTAGCCTATTACCCTCCATTCCACTTCTGGGTTTATATCCTAGTGAAACTTTTACACATGTGCAACAGGGAGACATGCCAAAGAATGTTCTTTGCAGTAATGTTTTTAATAACAAAAAGTTGGAATCGACTCAAACGTTCATCCGTAAGAGGATGGGGATTAATAAATTGTGATATATCGATAAAGATGGAATGTTGTGCAACAACTAAAATAAATGAGGAATATCTTCATATATCAACATGGACAGATCTTAAAAACACTGCTGAATGAGAAGAAGCAAGTTACATTTCGATGCCATTCATTTAAATGAAAAAAATGGTGAGCATGGTAATGCTATACATCATTTCTGGATATACGAATATGTACACACAGTAAAAGTTGAAAAGCATGGGTTAGACAGACTCTATATTTAGGATGAGAATTGCTTCTGAGATTGGAACAAGGTAAATATGTTTGGCATCTTCAGAGAAGGTGTCAACTTTCTCTGTAACATGTGTGTGTTTATTTTCTTAAATAAAAAATGATCTTGAAGTAACTATGGCAAAAACATTACTCATTTTGAGTGATGGGTGTGTCAGTATTTGTTGTATTTAACCTTTATAAATGTTAATTTAAAAAAAAATTAAAAATATTCTGGAATTTACCCTCCAGGTCACTGGTCTTCTGTCACTAAATCCCTTGAGGGGCTTTGGGTGCCAGAGCACCTGGAAGATGGGCTGGGGCTTCCCTCTCCTCTCTGTACCTTGGAAACTGGTTAGTGATTCAGTTTACACATGGCTTTTCTGGCAACATTCTGCTCAGTAGCACATACCTTAAAAGACAATATCAATCCAGCTTCAGCAGGAGAAACCATTTTAGAATTAGGATCCAACTTCAGTAATTTATTATTTTGTATATTTTAGGGTAAATGTCAGAATACGCTTTAAATATAAAGCAATGCAAATGACATTTTTATGTACCCAGACATTATTTCTATTTGTCTCACCTGCCACTTTATCTTGAGTTCTCAGGAGTCCATAATTCTCAAAGTAGATTGAGATCTCCCCGTTTTAAAACTCAATGACATGGGAGATAGACACCCATTTCTCTGACTTTCCACATCTAACAATCCTCCTTTTGCATAGCTAAAGCAAAAGGCTGAGGGTTATGAAAAATAAAAATCCAGAGGAAAGAATTGCACTTCTCTGGATTTCACCAGAATGATTTGGCATGTTTTGAAATGTTTTAAAGGAAACTGTCTTGCCTAGGGCTGGAGTGAGGGCTGAGAGTGGAGTGGATCAATACAGGAGCCATCCCAGCTTTGCCTGAAGAGCTGTGATAATTAGAGGAAATGGCTTATCGGGTCTTTTTACAATCCAGAAAAGAAACCATTTGTGGAATCAATGGATGCCTGGCAGAGCCCATCAACTGCGGTTCAAAGATAAATATCTTCATTGCTCCCAGATTCCTGAGCCAGACGGAACCTAAATTTCACAGCCCAGTGCATTATCCTGGGTAAAATGCATCCCTCTGGGTTATTAGGCATGGGGCTGCCGTCTATGGGGTCGCACAGAGTCGGACATGACTGAAGCGACTTAGCAGCAGCAGCAGCAGTATATGCAGTGGAAGGCTAGACATTAATTTGTCTCACAGGGAAACAAACGCTGGTTTTACTTTTATTATTTGTACAGCTTAATAGATTCCTTATCAGAAAACTTCAAATCGATCACAACTCACTTTGCAAGGACGAACAGAAAGAGTGAAAGGATACAAAATACAGTCACTCTGTAAATAAAGTGTGCAATTGCTTCAGTTGCTGGAATACTTTGGGATGTTCAAACAAACTCTCGCATGTACAGTCAAGGAGAGAGCTTTCTCCTGATTAGTGTTGTATAGGAAGCATGGAAAAGAGAGCAGAGAGTATGCTGGGAGCCATGTGCTACTGCCTAAGCAGAGCTGACATAAGACTCCCTTTCACTCTGCAAATTATTTCTGGGCTACAATGTTTAAATAAGAACAAGATGGATAGTTCCTCAGGATTTCGGAGCTGGAACAGAGAAACTTTTAGAGGCAGGGTGGAACTGTGGAGGCAGTTACATTCCAAGGAAAAAGTCCTCAACCAGGGAGGTTTGGCTCAGAAGATAGTGGCCAGGCAGCTGAAGTCTGAAGGCTTGTACCTTTAACCAGGAAAGCCTGTTTATAGGTCCTTGAAAATTTTGGATCCTTGTGGTCTGGCCAGGCTAGGGAATTGCATCGTTGTATAAATAAGGCACACTGAGCTTGAACATTTTTCTTCTAAGTAACTCAAATAGATCCCAAGATATTTATTAGGACTTTGGGGGCCACATAACTAATAGCCCACTTCCTTCTTGGAGTTCGGAACTCATTGAGAAATATATCACTGGAAATGAGATAGTCCGAGGTTAAAATGCCAGTTTTTATGATGGAGCTGAGCTGGAACAGAGCATGGACCTGCAACCACTAACACTTTTTTCTCTGAATGAAAGAGGCCCTCCACTCAGTGAGGGTGGAGGGGGACAGTTGCCAGCCTCTTGTCAGGCAGACCCCTCAGCACATGTATATGGAGGTGAGGCTGATTCCTATAGAGAAAATGCTGAGCCTCAGGCCCCCACTAACTTAACTGCTGGCAGGGGGAGAAGGTGGGGAGAAAGAAGAGGAGGAGGAAGAAGGGGAGAAGGGAGAGAATGGCCCAAGTGTTTCTCTTACAATTTTCCTACTTAGCAAAACATTTCCCTCTACTGAAACACAAAAGGTATTATATTATCTGTAATTTTTTACTTTTAGATTTTCCATCCTAGACAATGTGATGAATCTACTCATTTTAATCCATATCCTAGGGGTACAGTTTGTTTAAATAGATTCACTCTTTAGCTTCCCTGGTGGCTCAGATGATAAAGAATCTGCCTGCAATATAGGAGACCTGGGTTCAATCCCTGGGTTGGGAAGATCCCCTGGAGAAGGGAACGGCAACCTACTCCAGTATGCTTGCCTGGAGAATTCCATGGACAGAGGAGCCTGACAGGCTACAGTTCATGGAGTCGCAGAGTTGGACACGACTGAGTGAATTTCACTCACCCACTCACACTCTTCAGCATTGCCAGAAGCACTCAAATCTCACCATTGGCAAGTTATGAGTTAGTAGTTGTTGAGAATCAACAATACCAGTCCAACCCACTCATTACTTACAGATGCAGAATCAGGGGCCTCACCAACTTACTCAAGGTCAGAGCTAGCAGGCAGAATCAGGGGCCTCACCAACTTACTCAAGGTCAGAGCTAGCAGGCAGAATCAGGGGCCTCACCAACTTACTCAAGGTCAGAGCTAGTTGGCTGTGAGCTAGGAAGAAAACATAGGGCTCCTTCTCAATGGGCCAGTGGCCTCTTAATATGGACCTGTGTTTACTGTAGTTTTGGAATATTATTAGTTAAAATTTTTGAGTTGCTTATTACATAACAAATACGGTTCCAAGCACATGTTATCCTATTTAATTCTTATACTCACAGTGGGATTGATCACATTATCATTTCCATTTAACAGATAAGAAAACTGATGTCTAAAGAAGGACTTATCCAATGGCACTCAGACAGTGAATGGTAGAGCTAGGACTCCAACCCAGACACTGGAGTCCAGAGTCCAGACTACTTGAGTGTCTGACAGAGTGAGAAAAGTTATTTTAGGAGAAGAACCTGCCTAACCCTCTCTTTCCACTACAAGGGAAACAGGTCCAGACAACAGGAAGAATGACTGCATTTACTTCATTGATGTAGCTGATCTTGCTCAAAGATTTTTCTTGATGGTCTGTTTGTTGAGTACTTTCCAAATTTGGGTTATTTATTGAGTACATATGTGCAGTTCTATCCATATTAGTATATAGAACTGCACATATGTACTCAATAAATAACCCAAAGGAGTCTATGACTTCTTCCACTATTAATGATAGGTATCAGAGTATTTGGTGGGTTCAGCTAACATATTGTAGTTTCACTCATTGAGATGATTTTCAATTAAAAACTTATTAACCAAGTACTGAGATAGTAAGATAGACCAAATGCCAAAATATGGTATTCTAAAACTGCAATACTTTGGCCACCTCATGCGATGTGTTGATTCACTGGAAAAGACTCTGATGCTGGGAAAGGTTGGGGGCGGGAGGAGAAGGGGACAATAGAGAATGAGATGGCTGGATGGCATCACCGACTCTATGGACATGAGTTTGGGTGAACTCCGGGAGTTGGTGATGGACAGGGAGGCCTGGCGTGCTGTGATTCATGGGGTCGCAGAGAGTCGGACATGACTGAGCGACTGAACTGAACTGAACTGAACTGAATTACATGAAGAAATCTTTGGAATCAAAGGCTATATAAAATATTTTGACCTCTCTATAATGAACAATTGGTCTTATTGGATTCTAATTATTTATAAGAATGCTTGATCCCTGAAATACCAGAGGTAGAAAATAAATAGAATTTTTTTGTTAAATACGATTACTACACATTTAATATAATAGTAAGCAACAGAGGGGTCTTACAAAATTTTTGATGTGTCTATACAGAGTCAGTGAAGTGGACTGTATTATTCATTTGACTCATGGGGATTATCAGGATATGTTGTATCTCATCTTCTGCTTACTTCCCTCATCCACACACGTACAAAGGAGGCTTTGGGGAAGTTTAACAGGATTCAGTTCAGTTCAGTTCAGTCGCTCAGTCGTGTCCGAGTCTTAGCGACCCCATGAACCACAGCACACCATGCCTCCCTGTCCATCACCAACTCCCGGAGTTCACTCAAACTCATGTCCATCGAGTCGGTGATGCCATCCAGCCATCTAATTCTCTGTCGTCCCCATCTCCTCCTACCCCCAGTCGCTCCCAGCATCAGAGTCTTTTCCAGTGAGTCAACTCGTCACATGAGGTGGCCAAAGTATTGGAGTTTCAGCTTTAGCATAAGTCCTTCCAATGAACACCCAGGATTGATCTCCTCCAGAATAGACTGGTTGGATCTCCCTGCAGTCCGAGGGACTCTCAAGAGTCTTCTCCAACACCACAGTTCAAAAGCATCAATTCTTCGGCGATCAGCTTTCTTCACAGTCCAACTCTCACATCCATACATGACCACGGGAAAAACCATAGCCTTAACAGGATTACTTACAGATAATTAAAGGAAAGAAAAATGGCCAGGGCATGGGATCTTGAACTACTGATTCTGGATCCACTATCCCAGAGGACTGTGGTGGAAATTCACCAATAGAGAACAAGAAAATTAGTCTGGAAAACAAATACTCTTCACCATACTGAGATTTTGGTCTCAAGTCCTAATGTAAAACTAGATCAACCCAGGTAGTCTAGGTCAAAGGATGGATTCTATTCACTACTCCTAGACTGGTAAAGCAGTCTAGAACTAGGCAGGCAGAAGCTTCATGTTTTCCTCCAAAATTCAAGGTCTTATTCTTAAATTTTACCATTTCCATGTGGAACTGATAGGTCTGAAGTGTACATACCAGAGAGGCCTAGGGAAGCAAGGGTTTACACATTGGTAGGCCCATGGACTGTAGCTGGCTCAAAGATACATTTTATTCAGCTTCACAACAGTGTTTAAAATTTTAATTTTAAAATAAAGAGATTTTTACATGAAACAATTAGATTTCCATTCTCTTAATAAGTTATCAGAACTAGGTCAGAATGGCCATCATCAAAAGTCTATAAATAATAAATGCTGGACAGTGAGTAGAGAAAAGTGAACCCTCCTGACTGTTGGTGGGAATGTGAATTGGTGCAGCCACTATGGAGAAGAGTATGAGGTTCCTTAAAAAAACTAAAACTAGAGCTGCCATATGATCCGGCAATCCCCTTCTTGGGCATATATCCAGAAAAGATGAAAACTAATTTGTAAAGATACATGCACCCCCATGTTCACAGCAGCATTATTTACAATAGCCAAGACATGAAAGAAATCTAAATGTCCATCCACATTTGAAAGGATAAAGAAGATGTGGTATATACACATACAATGGAATATTACTCTGCTACAAAAAAAAGAATGAAATAATGCCATTTGCAGCAACATGATGGACCTAGAGATTATCAAACCAAGTGAAGTAAGTCAGAGAAAGACGAATATCATACTATATCACTTTTATGTGGAATCAATTCCAGGCACAATAAAGGACAGAGATGGCATGGAACTAACAGAAGCAGAAGATATTAAGAAGAGCTGGCAAGAATACACAGAAGAACTATACAAAAAAGATCTTCACAACCCGGATAATTACGATGGTGTGATCATTCACCAAGAGCCAGACATCCTGGAATGCAAAGTCAAGTGGGCCTTAGGAAGCATCACGATGAACAAAGCTAGTGGAGGTGATGGAATTCCAGTAGAGCTATTTCAAATCCTAAAAGATGATGCTGTGAAAGTGCTGGACTCAATGTGCCAGCAAATTTGGAAAACCCAGTAGTGGCCACAGGACTGGAAAAAGTCAGTTTTTACTTCACTCCCAAAGAAAGGCAATGCCAAAGAATGCTCAAATTACTGCACAATTGCACTCATCTCACACACTAGCAAAGTAATGCATAAAATTCTCCAAGCCAGACTTCAACAGTACGTGAACCGAGAACTTCCAAGCTGGATTTAGAAAAGGCAGAGTAACCAGAGATCAAATTCCCAACATCCAATGGGTTACTGAGGAAGCAAGAGTATTCCAGAAAAACATCTACTTCTGCTTTATTGACTATGCCAAAGCCTTTGATTGTGTGCATTACAACAAACTGTGGAAAATTCTTAAAGTGATGGGAATACCAGACCACCTTACCTGCCTCCTGAGAAATCTGTATGGAGGTCAAGAAGCATCAGTTAGAACTGGACATGGAATGACAGACTGGTTCCAAATTGGGAAAGGAGTACGGCTAGGCTGTATATTGTCACCCTGCTTATTTAATTTATATGCAGAGTACATCATGAGGAATGAGGGACTGGATGAAGCACAAGCTGAATCAAGATTGCCAGGAGAAATATCAATAACCTCAGATATGCAGATGACACCACCCTTATGGCAGAAAGCGAAGAACTAGAGAGCCTCTTGATGAAAGTCAAAGAGGAGAGTGAAAAAGTTGGCTTCAAATTCAACATTCAGAAAACTAAGATCATGACCACTGGTCCCATCACTTCATGGAAAATAGATGGGGAAACAGTGGAACAGTGACAGACTTTATTTTGGGGGGCTCCAAAATCACTGCAGATGGTGACCACAACCATGAAATTAAAAGATACTTGCTTCTTGGAAGAAAAGTTATGACCAACCTAGGAAGCATATTAAAAAGCAGAGACATTATTTTGCTAACAAAGGTCCATCTAGTCAAAGCTATGGTTTTTCCATATCGCATATGGATATGCGAGTTGGAGTCTAAAGAAAGTTGAGCAATGAAGAATTGACACTTTTGAACCATCGTGTTCGAGAATACTCTTGAGAGTCCCTGGGACTGCAAGGAGATCCAACCAGTACAACCTAAAGGAGATCAGTCCTGAATATTCATTGGAAGGACTGATGTTGAAGCTGAAACTCCAATACTTTGGCCACCTGATGCTAAGAACTGACTCATTTGAAAAGACCCTGATGCTGGGAAAGATTGAGGGTAGGAGGAGAAGGGGATAACAGAGGATGAGATGGTTGGATGGCATCACTGACTCAATGGACATGGGTTTGAGTAGACTCCGGCAGTTGGTGATGGATAGGGAGGCCTGGCATGCTGCTGTTCATGGCGTCGCAAAGAGTCGGACACTACTGAGTGACTGAACTGAGCTGAACTGAAATATGGCTAAACTTTTTTCTAAAACACAAACTTGGCAACAGTTTGATCCTTTTGGGTTTTTGCTTTCAGGATATGTTAGATGACATGAGATCAGTCTAGAGGGTCACCATTTCTAAGGCAAGATATTATGAGTGTTCTACCTAATAACTGATGAATCAGTCAGTTTTCCAATCCAGCTGATAGGAACACGTACTACACTTGGCCCTGTGTGAGTCCAAAAGGATAGTCCTCTAATCCTTTTGGGTGATTCTTTCTCCATCCTCAGGCAGTGTCTTCACACATGTGCAGGCCAGTCTTGTGATGAGTATTTTAAGGGGTTTTATCTGGGTTCTTCTTCATGTACCACTGCTTAGAAACTATAGACAGTAAGCTGGTAGAATTGTAGGACTCACTTCATGTGCTTCCTTCTCTCAGAGATCACTGTCTTTTATTGTCTGTTGAGACAGGAGGATAGACACAGTCTCTATTGCTCCATTTTGTCTAGAAGTCGAAGTATATAGCTAAAAGTTTTCTTTTAATGGATTATGTCTTTTTAATTTAATTTGGGTTGGGTCTTAGTTGTAGCATGTGGGATCTTAGTTCCCAGACCAGGGATTGAAGTCACATCCCCTGCTTTGCAAGATGGATTCTTAACCACTGTACCACCAGGGAAATCTCCCGTGAAAAGTTTAATGACATTATTTTGTTGTATTATATTTGTTCCTATGGTTCGGTTCAGTTCAGTTGCTCAGTTGTGCCCAACTCTTTGTGACCCCATGGACTGTAATGCGCCAGGCTTCCCTGTCCATCACCAACTCCTGATCTTGCTCAAATTCATTTCCATTGAGTCAGTGATGCCATCCAAACATCTCATCCTCTGTCACCCACTTCTCCTCATGCTTTCAATCTTTCCCAGGATCAGGGTCTTTTCAAATGAGTCAGTTCTTCACATCAGGAGGCCAAAGTATTGGAGCTTCAGCTTCAGCATCGGTTCTTCCAATGAATATTCAGGACTGATTTCCTTTAGTATGTACTGGTTGGATCTCTTTGCTGTCCAAGGGACTCTCAAGAGTCTTTCCCAATGCCACAGTTCAAATGCATCAGTTCTTTGGTGTTCAGCCTTCTTTACAGTTCAACTCTCACATCCATACATGATTACTGGAAAAACCATAGCTTTGATGAGATGGACCTTTGTTGGCAAAGTAATGTCTCTGCTTTTTAATATGCTGTCTAGGTTCCTATGGTTATCTTTTTCTTATCATCACTGATAATGATTTTTTATTTGTTATAGTTAATTTTCCTTTTAAAATAAGTTGATGATAGTGTGAAAAAGTGAGTCAATTTTAACAAAAATATTTAGAAAGACACAGAGGAAACACCCTGGGGAAAATACCACATGGTAATGAAGGTAGAAATTGGAGTGATAAAGCTTTAATCCAAGAGTAGCAAGGATTGCTGGCAACCACCAGGAAATAGGAGACTGAAATGGAACAGATTCTCCTTCAGAGACTCCAGAAAGAGCCAACCTTGTTGACACCTTGATTTCAGACCTCTGGCCTCCTAAAGAGTGAGAGAATGAACTTCTGTTTCAAGCACTGCCCTCCCACCTCCCGCCTCCAGTTTGTGGTAATGTGTTATAGCTGCCCTGGGGACTAAATAGGCAGTTTCTTTCTTTCTTACAAGTTTGCAGGAATTTATTATAAAAGAAGAAAAACATGTAGTGAATAACAAAAGTGATAAAAACATATGACAAGCAATATGATGGTGATAAACAAATGAGAGAAATTTGGGACAATAATGCCTGAGCATATCTGTAAGAGGTAAATAATGCTGGGCATTGTAGCCTATTAATCAAGACCTGGCTGAGAAATCTTGACCCAGATGTCTATCAAACTCAAATCCATTAAGGATTATGGGTGGTTCAGTTCAGTTCAGTCGCTCAGTCGTGTCCGACTCTCCGCAACCCCATGAATCACAGCACGCCAGGCCTCCCTGTCCATCACCAACTCCCTGAGTTCACTCAAACTCATGTCCACAGAGTCGGTGATGCCATCCATCCATCTCATTCTCTGTCGTCCCCTTCTCCTTCCACCCCCAACCTTTCCTAGCATCAGAGTCTTTTCCAGTGAGTCAACTCGTCACATGAGGTGGCCAAAGTATTGGAATTTCAGCTTTAGCATCAGTCCTTCCAATGAACACCCAGGATTGATCTCCTTTAGAATGAACTGGTTGGATCTCCTTGCAGTCCAAGGGACTCTCAAGAGTCTTCTCCAATGCCACAGTTCAAAAGCATCAATTTTTCGGCGATCAGATTTCTTCACAGTCCAACTCTCACATCCATACATGACCACGGGAAAAACCATAGCCTTGACTAGACGGACCTTGGTTGGCAAAGTAATGTCTCTGCTTTTTAATATACTATCAAGGTTGGTCATAACTTTCCTTCCTAGGAGTAAGCGTCTTTTAATTTCATGGCTGCAATCAGCATCTGCAGTGATTTTAGAGCCCCCCAAAATAAAGTCTGACACTGTTTCCACTGTTTTTCCATTTATTTCCCATGAAGTGATGGGACCAGATGCCATGATCTTTGTTTTCTGAATGTTGAGCTTCAAGCCAACCTTTTCACTCTCCTCTTTCACTTTCATCAAGAGGCTTTTGAGTTCCTCTTCACTTTCTGCCATAAGGGTAGTGTCATCTGCATATCTGAGGTTATTGATATTTCTCCCAGCAATCTTGATTCCAGCTTGTGCTTCTTCCAGCCCAGCGTTCCTCATGATGTACTCTGCATATAAGTTAAATAAGCAGGGTGACAATATACAGCCTTGAAGTACTCCTTTTCCTATTTGGAACCAGTCTGTTGTTCCATGTACAGTTCTGACTGTTGCTTCCTGTACTGAGGACCATAAATGTCCTCTTTTCACAAGATGACCGGATTTCATGGGGCGTTCCAGGATAAAAGGAGAAAATGTTCAGTGGCCAGCTGATACATGTTGTCTTTTTAAAATGATGTTAACTCATTGCCCTCTCATGTAGTGGGGCAAGTTATGGTATTATGTTGAGAGAGAATATGGAATTTGGAAGGAGCTGTATACTACTGAGCTGAAAGGAGGTTTCTTTGTTTTTCTTTTTTTTTTTTTTCCGTATATATACTATCTTTAATTGAATAGCTATATTAAGAATTGACCCAAAACAATCATTTTAAACTAGTGTAGTAGCTGTTGCTTTGTTTAATTGTTAGAACATTGATAAATGTATCTCTACATATGGCAAATTTAAATTTTCTTTGGTAAATAAAAATCTTTTTATGCAATACACTATAAAAAAGGCCACTGAAAAGTTCATATGTGAAATTACTTATTTTTTCACTAAGCATGCGATGAATATACAAATTATCTTGAAAAGTAGTTCCTCATAAAATCACTTTATTCATGAATCCCATACAACTCATTATTCTTTACTGAAATAAAAGTTTTCTGAGATAAAATGTTTAATTTCTGTGCTTAATTTAAAACTCCATCTTCTTTTTCTGCCATAGTCCAGGGGAGATTATATAAAAATAATATGAAAATACTGTGTTCAAAATATTAGTGTAATAACTGTGGTAGAAGGGCTTCCCAGGTGGTGCTAGTGATAAAGAGCCTGCCTGCCAGTACAGGAGGTGTAAGAGACGTGTGTTTGATCCCTGGGTCAGGAAGATCCCCTGGAGGACAGCATGGCAACCCACTGCAGTCTTCTTGCCCGGAGAATCCCATGGACAGAGGGGCCTGGCGGGCTGCAGTCCACGGGGCTGCACAGGGCTGGTCCCGACTGAGGTGACTCAGCACAGTCTTACAGGAGCTTGAATTTTTGTTCTCTGGTTGTCTTTGTGTTTTGAAGAGGCTTTAAATCTTTCTCTCTTTTTTTTTGTCATCGTCACCATCTTTAGCAGTTTCTTTGGCAGCTTCCTCCCCATTCTGTTCAGGCTTTTCTCAGTGGGTCCATGCAGTAAGTAGTCTGATAGCTTTCCTCCTAACTCTCTTTGTTTTTCCTTTCTACATTTTGGTTAAAAAATGGAGGAAGGCTGGTGACATCGCCTAATCTGTCTCTGTTGTGGCTCTTTGTCTCAATAAGGTTAATAAAAATCTATCAAGTTATTGCTACGCTGCCTATCTTTGTCTATGGCTAATCTTTGCACTGGTAACATGGGCATCTTCTCCACTCTCTGAGAAATGGCTGCTGTCTGAGCTAAGATCTGAAGGATGAATAGGAGTTGGCTAGGAGAAGAGTTCTTCCATGCTAGTAAGGTTATGTTCAAAATCCTCCAAGTTAGACTTCACCATTACATGAACCAAGAACTTATGGATGTTCAAGCTGGGTTTATAAAAGGCAGAGGAACCAGAGATCAAATTGCCAACATTCACTAGATCATAGAGAAAGCAAGGGAATTCCAGAAAAACATCTACCTCTGTTTTACTGACTAAGCTAAAGCCTTTGACTGTGTGGATCATAAAAAGCTGTGGAAAACTTAAATAGATGGGAATATCAGACCATCTTACCTGTCTCCTGAGAAACATGTGTGAGGGCCAAGAAGCAACAGTTAGAACCCTGTATAGAACAAGTAAATGACTGGTTCAGGACTGAGAAAGGAGTATGACAAGTCTGTTTATAGTCACCCTGTTTATTGAACTTATATGCAGAGCACATCATGCGAAATGCCAGGCTGGATGAGTTACCAGCTAGATTCACAACTGCTGGGAGACATATCAGCAACCTCTGATACATGGATTATACCATTCTAATGACAGAAAGTGAAGAGGAACTAAAGAGCCTCTTGAGGAGGGTGAAGGAGGAGAATGAAAAAGCCGGCTTAAAACTCAATATTAAAAAACTAAGATCATGGTGTCCAGTCCCATCACTTTATGGCAAACAGAAGGGGAAAAGGTGGAAGCAGTGACAGATTTCCTCTTCTTGGGCTCCAAAATCACCAAGGATGGTGATGATAGCCATGAAATTAGAAGACAACAACTTCTTGGCAGGAAAGCTACGACAAACCTAAACAGAGTGTTAAAAAGCAAAGACATCACTTTGCTGACAAAGGTCTATATAGTCAAGGTTATTGTCTTTCCATTATGGATGTGAGAGCTTGAAAATAAAGAAGGCAGAGAGCCATAGAATTGATGGTTTCTAACTGTGGTGCCAAAGAATGCTCAAACTACCGCACAGTTGCACTCATCTCGCACGCTAGTAAAGTCATGCTCAAAATTCTCCAAACCAGGATTCAGCAATATGTAAACCGTGAACTTCCAGATGTTCAAGCTGGTTTTAGAAAAGGCAGAGGCACCAGAGATCAAATTGCCAACATCCACTGGATCATGGAGAAAGCAAGAGAGTTCCAGAAAAACATCTATTTTTCATTCATTAACTATGCCAAAGCCTTTGACTGTGTGGATCACAATAAACGGTCGAAAATTCTGAAAGAGATGGGAATACCAGACCAGCTGGCCTGCCTCTTGAGAAACCTGTATGCAAGTCAGGAAGCAACAGTTAGAACTGGACATGGAACAACAGACTGGTTCCAAATAGGAAAAGGAGTACAACAAGGTTGTATATTGTCACCCTGCTTATTTAACTTATATGCAGAGTACATCATGAGGAACGCTGGGCTGGAAAAGCACAAGCTGGAATCAAGATTGCTGGGAGAAATATCAATCACCTCAGATATGCAGATGACACCACCCTTATGGCAGAAAGTGAAGAGGAACTATAAAGCCTCTTGATGAAAGTGAAAGAGGAGAGTGAAAAGGTTGGCTTGAAGCTCAACATCCAGAAAACCAAGATCATGGCATCTGGTCCCATCACTTCATGGGAAATAGATGGGGAAACAGGGGAAACAGTGTCAGACTTTATTTTTCTGGGCTCCAAAATCACTGCAGATGCTGATTGTAGCCATGAAATTAAAAGACACTTACTTCTTGGAAGGAAACTTATGACCAACCTATGTATCATATTAAAAAGCAGAGACATTACTTTGCCAACAAAGGTCCGTCTAGTCAAGGCTATGGTTTTTCCAGTGGTCATGTATGGATGTGAGAGTTGGACTGTGAAGAAAGCTGATCACCGAAAAATTGATGCTTTTGAACTGTGGTGCTGGAGAAGACTCTTGAGAGTCCCTTGGATGGCAAGGACATCCAATCAGTTCATCCTAAAGGAGATCAATCCTGGGTGTTCATTGGAAGGACTGATGCTAAAGCTGAAATTCCAATACTTTGGCCACCTCATGCGATGAGTTGACTCACTGGAAAAGACTCTGATGCTGGGAGGGATTGGGTGTGGAAGGAGAAGGGGATGACAGAGAATGAGATGGCTGGATCGCATCACCGACTCTGTGGACATGAGTTTGAGTGAACTCAGGGAGTTGGTGATGGACAGGGAGGCCTGGCGTGCTGTGATTCATGGGGTCTCAAAGAGTCGGACACGACTGAGCGACTGAACTGAACTGAACTGAACTGTGGTGCTGGAGAAGACTCCGGAAAGTCCCTTGTACAGCACAGAGATCAAACCAATCAATTTAAAATGAAAGCAACCCTGAATACTCTTTGGAAGGACTGATGCTGAAGCTGAAGCTCCAATACTTTGGCTACCTGATGCAAAGATCTGACTCACTAAAAAAGACCCTGATTCTGGGAAATATTGAGGGCAGAAAGAGAAGAGGGAAACAGAGTATGAGACATTTGGATGGCATCACTGATTCAAAGGGTATGAACTTGGGAAAACTCTGGGAGATGGTGAGGGGCAGGGAAGCTGGACATGCTGCAGCCCATGGGGTCACAAAGAGTCAGACATGACTTGGTGACTGAACAATAACAACAGGAGAAGAGTTAAGGGGCTCAGAGTGAATACTCACCTCTTCCACAGGGTTTTTTGGATTTATACCATTTTATGCAACTGTGTGTGTGTGTGTGTGTGTGTGTGTGTATTAGTTGCTTAGGCATGTCTGACTCTTTGCAATCCCATGGACTGTAGCTACTCAGGCTCTTCTGTCAATTGAATTCTCCAGGCAAGAATAATGGAGTGGGTAGCCATTCCCTTCTCCAGGGGATCTTCCCAAACCTGCTATCAAACCCAGGTCTCCTGAATTATAGGCAGATTCTTTACCATCTGAGCCACCAGGGAAGCTGTTATGCAACTGTAGAGATTCCATAAAACTCAATATTGCAAAATCCAATATATCCTACTTGTAAATTTTTCTCATGTTGGAAGGGCTACCAATACTGTTCAGTTCAGTTCAGTCGCTCAGTCTTGTCCGACTCTTTGCGACCCCATGAATCACAGCACGCCAGGCCTCCCTGTCCATCACCAACTCCCGGAGTTCACTCAAACTCACCTCCGTTGAGCTGGTGATGCCATCCAGTATGTATTCTCTGTTGTCCCCTTCTCCTTCCACCCCCAATCCCTCCCAGCATCAGAGTCTTTTCCAGTGAGTCAACTCGTAGCATGAGGTGGCCAAAGTATTGGAGTTTCAGCTTTAACATCAGTCCTTCCAATGAACACCCAGGATTGATCTTCTTTGAGATGGACTGGTTGGATCTCCTTGCAGTCCAAGGGACTCTCAAGAGTATTCTCCAACACCACAGTCCAAAAACATCAATTTTTCAGTGATTAGCTTTCTTCACAATCCAACTCTCACATCCATACATGACCACGGGAAAAACCATAGCCTTGACTAGACAGACCTTGGTTGGCAAAGTAATGTCTCTGCTTTTTAATATGATATATAGGTTGGTCATAACTTTCCTTCCAAGGACTAAGTGTCTTTTAATTTCCTGGCTGCAATAAGCATCCGCAGTGATTTTGGAGCCCCAAAAAATAAAGTCTGACACTGTTTCCACTGTTTCCCCATCTATTTGCCATGAAGTGATGGGACCAGATGCCATGATCTTAGTTTTCTGAATGTTGAGATTTAAGCCAACTTTGTCACTCTCCTCTTTCACTTTCATCAAGAAGCTTTTGAGTGCCTCTTCACTTTCTGCCATAAGGGTGGTGTCATCTGTGTATCTGAGGTTATTGATATTTTTCCCAGCAATCTTGATTCCAGCCTGTGCTTCTTCCAGTGCAGCATTTCTCATGATGTACTCTGCATATAAATTAAATAAGCAGGGTATAATATACAACCTTGTTGTACTCCTTTTCCTATTTGGAACCAGTCTGTTGTTCCATGTCCAGTTCTAACTGTTGCTTCCTGACCTGCATACAGGTTTCTCAAGAGGCAGGCCAGGTGGTCTTTCAGAATTTTCCACAGTTTGTTATGATCCACACAGTCAAAGGCTTTGGCATAGTCAGTGAATGAAAAATAGATGTTTTTCTGGAACTCTCTTGCTTTCTCCATGATCCAGCGGATGTTGGCAATTTGATCTCTGGTTTCTCTGCCTTTTCTAAAAGCAGCTTGAACATCTGGAAGTTCACGGTTCACATATTGCTGAAGCCTGGCTTGGAGAATTTTGAGCATGACTTTACTAGCTTGTGAGATGAGTGCAATTGTGCAGTAGTTTGAGCACTCTTTGGCATTGCCTTTCTTTGGGATTGGAATGAAGACTGACCTTTTCCAGTCCTGTGGCCACTGCTGAGTTTTCCAAATCTACTGGCATATTGAGTGCAGCACTTTCAGAGCATCATCTTTCAGGATTTGAAATAGTTCAATTGGAATTCCATCACCTCCACTAGCTTTGTTCATAGTGATGCTTTCTAAGGCCCACTTGACTTCACATTCCAAGATGTCTGGCTGTAGGTGAGTGATCACACCATTGTCATTATCTTGGTCATGAAGATCTTTTTTGTACAGTTCTGTATATTCTTGCCATCTCTTCTTAATATCTTCTGCTTCTGTTAGGTCCATACCATTTCTGTCCTTTATCGAGCCCATCTTTTTATGAAATGTTCCCTTGGTTTCTCTAATTTTCTTGAAGAGATCTCTTGTCTTTCCTATTCTGTTGTTTTCCTCTATTTCTTTGCATTGATCGCTCTTACTGTAGTACCCAGCCAAACAATATGTATCTATAACTGAGTTATTTCTATGCTCATCTGTTACATTTCTTAAAAAGAAGGGTCCTTTCTATGTCAAATTTTATAGGAAAAGAAAACTTTTGGCGTAATTTTCCCCATGCGAGTTGAAATTTCTTTTAAAATTTAAGGTGGAGTTCACTCCTGATGCTCTAAAGTCCTTTTACACCAGAACTACCTCTGCTTTACTCCACAGAACACCATTCATTTCTGAGAAAACCCAAGGAAACAGGAAGGAGCCAGGAGTGCTTCCTTAGTATTAGGGTAAGTAGAGGAAGTGGATAAAGGTACACATACAGGACTGATTTGAAACATATTAGGCTCCTCATGGTTTGGTGTCTGTCTACTTTTCTGAACTCACTTCTCCCATCCTCTCTCACCCCTATTGCATGCCATCCTTATACAGTTACTAACCATTTTAGCTTCCTTTCTCCTCCTCAAACAGGCGAGCACCTCCTGCTTTGGGCAATTTACTCTACTCTCTGCCTGGCAGGCTCTTCCCCAGGTCATCATATAGCCAGCTTCTCTTCATCCTTCAGTGCAGGATCAAATACTGCCTCTTCAGAGAGACCTTCCCTGTGCATTTGAGGACTTGATCTGCTTTACTAATTTATCTCTTTTTCTCTCAAGAATGTAAACCCAATGAGGGCAGGGGCATCCCCTCTACTATACTTATCTGTAACCCCAGTGCTAGCACAGTACCTACCATATAATATGTGTTCAATGACTATTCTGGAATAAGTGAAGCAATATCAAGCACCATGCTAAGTAATGGTCAATTTATAGGTTAAATAATTCTAAAAAATCGGGGTAGCTATCTGGTTTAACAAGATACACAAAAAGAAACAGTTGATTGACTTTTAACTTTGTAGGATGATGACAAGTCTTACCAAATAAATCCAGAACTATACACTCATTTAAATGGGTGACGTACATCAGCTTTTGTTGGCACAAATGCTGTCACAGACCTGGCAAATAAATCAGCTGTGACCCTTTAGAGACTGGTTCCTCTAATTGATGGAAACAAAAATTGCCATTCTCGTTTGATTGGGAGGCTGAGTGTGTGGAGAAGACCAACATTTACTTCTAGCCTTGATATAAACTCATCTGGTTGCCATTTGTCTGGTACAATTGAAATACCATTCTTACAGCCAGCCAGCCCTGTAATGACTTATCATACTCACTGTTCCTGATGTTGTCAGAACTACGTCTCCAAAATAATATGCCAGTACCAGTTTCTGCTGAAGTCAATAATTATGCAGGTTTGTCGGCCTAGAAGGTCAGCATATATTATAGAGTAGACAGTTCTGGCTGATTAGAAATCTCAAACACTGATAGCAACTTGAACATCTATTATTGTTTAAAACACAACAACAACAAAAAAAACCCAGTGGCTCTCTCTCCTGTGATTTTTCTTTTAGGATACAGTCAGAAAGAAGATTGCATCAGATTGTCCAGAATCTCAGGCTTGCAGCATCAAGTATTTGCCTGCTTGTACTTGGATCTTTCATCAGGAAACACAGAGAAACACAGCCTGAAAGCAAAACAGGAAAGGCAAAGAAAATAAAGAAGCTTTCTTTCGAGGTCTGAGAACTAATGGTAAGACCATGGTACAGAAGGCTGAGGAGACATAGAATCTGGGTTTGAATCTGGGGTTGATTACCATTTTCTGGTTATGGGACTCAAGGTGGGTTTTTGGCCCCTGCCAGCCTCAGTTTTCTGTCTGTGAAATAAGACAAATAATATTTCCCTCCCAGGATATTCTCAGGATTAAATAGTATAATGAATGAGTAACTCTTTAAACTAAAATTTACTGTGGAAATACCAGGTATAAATTACATTTGTAGGTGTGTCTTTTTAATTTTTAAAATGGACTTGTGGAAAATGGTAGAAACTTTCGGATCTCAAAGGCCACTGTACTCTTTGAAATGCCCTGAATATTGGGAAGACAATACTGTGGCAGGAAAAGTTCAGGTCTCCAAAAGACATGGGTTTGAATCCTGTCTTCACTACTTCCTAATGAGGTGGTACTCATCAGTAAGGATTACTGCAAAATTAATTGACATAAATGAGTTAAGCTACACAGTTATTGTGATTATCTGTTCTTAGCCAGAGAAAAATAGTTTCACAAATAACATTAATCTCTCATGCATAGAATCACTAAGGATATGAAATCATCTGAGTTTTATGGAAGAAATGGAATATTCACAAGTGAAAATACTCTCATAGGATTTAAGATAATTTCAAGTGTGATTGAAGGTCTCTCTATATTACGGAAGTCTCATTACCCACAGCTATCAAGCTTAAACCTCATTCTTTTCACCAGCTGTTATCACCTAACACATATTATCACCAAGCAAAATCTTATTTTCTTTATGGAGAAGCAGGCTCCTCTGTGTCATCTGTCATCTGTGTGGTCTTTGCAGCCAAAATATGTTGAAAATAAGATGGCTTGAGGTTCCTTTTCAGCAGAGCTAACACAATCACCCATTTCCTAACCTCACAACTGCTCAAATGGTTCAGACCCTCTTTTCCTTAGAAAGTCAGGCAGCTATTTAATTTTCACCCAGCAATCAGCCTCCTGTATCCCCCGAGGACTGGTATGGGAAATTTTCTCCCCTCCCTGTGAATGGTGCTGGGTTCATTATTAAATTCTGTCTAGTGAATGAGGAAATCAAGGAGACACGAGGTGATTTCAAAAGGACATGTTCCCCATTCTTTTTGGCAGGGCCTAGGGGAAAACAATGAGATTGTTTTAGAATTTTGTTTTACAAAGAGACAATTAGTGGTGTCTATAGAAGTATACATATTTTAAAGAAATCAACTTACAGTAATTCAAATGACTTAAGTAATTAGGAAGTCAGTTTTGTCAACAGTGAAAATATCAACTGACACTGTAAGGACCTGGGGTTTATATCAGGGGGTGAATGCAGGGAACTGGAAGTTAAATACTAGGTAGATGGGACCACATGTACCTATAAGATATGACCGCTCTGTGTCCAGTCTTCCAGGAGCAGAAGCAGATTTTCTGCAGGGCCATGAACGGGCACCAAGCAGAACATTTAACATTTAAAAATCACATAAACCTCAAACCATGCAAGACATTATTACTGCATTTTACAGAACAAAAATGAAATTGACGGAGGTAAGTAGCTCCATGTCAACAGCTAGGAAGTGGTGGGGCTGGAATTCAACCCAGGTCTGTGTTTTTTAGAGTTACTGCCTGAGGCTTTCCTAGAATTGTCCTCTTCTTGCAACCCTACCCACCCTATGAGGTTCAGCCCGAGTGTTATCTTCTGCAGGAATGAAATATTTATCCAACAAATCTCAAATAACTCTCCTTCTTTTAAATAATTCACCCAACATTCATCTCTATTTCCATAGGACCTGTTTTGTGTTTAGATCTCTAATAATCTTTCTGATGTTTTATCTTAATTGGTTTCATACTTTACTACATAAATTTAATTATCCACGCACCCTTTAAATCCTTCAACATCCTTTGATAAATATATGTTGACCACCCATAGCCTCTCGGCACTGAATTAGGTATTTGGAATAGGTAATAAAATAGACATGGTTCCTGCCCTTGTGAAGCTTGCAGTCTAGCAGGAGACAACAGACACAAATTACTCAAAAAGGCAGCAAGTTGTGAATAATGGGTGGTTCTGGCACGTCTAGGGGAATTGAGAAGACCCCCCTGGGGCAGTGCTCTGTGAGCTGAGAGCTGGGGATGAGTAACAACCAAAAAGTAAGAGCTATCACTTACCGAGAGTTTACTATGTGCTAAGCTTTGTTCTAAGGCTTTTCATGTAATAACTCATTGACTTCTCAATATAACCCTACCTATTATTTCCTAGAACCAGTATCCTTAATCACTACACCACTGCTTTCTGTGTCAGAGAAGAGGGGGGAACATTCCAGAGAGCACAAGTAAGAGTTGCACAGAAGTTGGAGGCTGATGCACAGAAAGCAGAAAAGACTGCTGTGTAATGAAACCCCAGAGGCAGGGAAGGCCGCTGCTGAGGTCTTTGGCCTTACTTATGCAAGTTTTGAGAATGTTTGTTTCTTAAGTTAGAAAAGTGACATATTAGATTTGAGTGTTCAAAGATCAGTTTGGCTGCTATGTAGACTGTCGAATGCAGCGGGGCAGAGTGGTGTGAGAAACCCATTGGGAGACCACTGCTGTCCTTCAGAGGAAGGCCTGGACCAGAGTGGGAGCCCTGGAGATGGAGACAAATGGATGGATTCGAGTATAAATGAGTAGTTCTGTATGCAATTCCAGTTATATGTGCAAAATTCCAATAGATTAATATGATAAAATATAGTCTTTCAATGTATGTTCACTCAAAGTTGCTTTAGTCTATGTCTCTAAGATCCAAAGTGTTATGAATTTTGCTTTTAGTTTTCAGTCCTCCTAGTGGAGAAGGCAATGGCAAGCCACTCCAGTTCTCTCGCCTAGAAAATCCCATGGATGGAGGAGCCTGGTAGGCTGCAGTCCATGGGGTCACTAAGTCGAACACGATTGAGCGACCTCACTTTCACTTTTCACTTTCACGCATTGGAGAAGGAAATGGCAACCCACTCCAGTGTTCTTGCCTGGAGAATCCCAGGGACGGGGGAGCCTGGTGGGCTGCCGTCTATGGGGTCGCACAGAGTCGGAAACGACTGAAGTGACTTCGCAGCAGCAGCAGCAGTGGGGATAGCTTAAGAGATGCTATTTCTTATAATCAGATTCCCCAGGGGTTTCAGGGCTTGTGTTTGTTGAGTGGCTAACTCATGCCCAAGTCTTTTGTGACCCCATGGACTGTAGCCTGCCAGGCTCCTCTGTCCATAGGATTCTCCAGGCAAGAATACTGGAGTGGGTTGCCATTTCCTTCTCCAAGGGAGCTTCCCTATCCAGGGATCGAACCAATGTCTCCTGCATTGGCAGGTGGATTCTTTACCACTGAGCCACTAGGGAAGCCCTTCAGGGGTTCCACATATAATTAACCAGCAGGCAGCAGTACTAAGGTCCTTGGAAAACTGGTGGATGTGATTTGAGATCGACAACCAAACCTGAGAAAACCTAAATTCAGTAAACTCATGACTTATTTGGTTCAGTGCTTCAGTTTGTAGATTAAAAACAAACTGTCATCAATCCCATAAACTCTGAGTGGTGATTCAAAGGGCAATTTCAAGAGATTTTTCATAAATAGAAAGTAAAAGTTCTATTGTGATAGCTTGCCCATAAACTTATGAAAACCACATAGACTTAATATTTATTAAGCTACTCCTGAGATTTTTAAATTAAATGGAAAAGTGTTAAGGGCCAAACATTCTTGTTTGCAAGTATTACAGAAACTCAGGATTTTAAAAAATCAGATAAAGGAGAAAAATCTCCACGATTTATACCTACAGTATGGGTACTCTTACACATATACTAGATGAAGTAGACAATCGAGACATTCTTCTACTTAATTAATACCCTCCAAACTGTCAAATCAGATACTTGAGGTAAAATTTGCTTTTGATTTTTGGAAATCTGTCTTGTTTGCTTTAGTTTCATGGAGGCTGTGTGAATTTGAGTGACTGAGCAAAGGTATCTTAAATCTGTTCAGAGTGACTGAATTGTTAGGGGGCTGAAAGAATATTATTAATACAACATGGAAGCTGGAAATGGTGTTGCTGGATTTCTACAAGTGCAAATACAAGGTATAGGGAATTTACATAGGACTGAGGGTTCCTTATTTACCTGGATCCTAAAGCCATGGCAGGTGTGACCACAGTTCTGAAGAGTCTTTCAGAGCTGCAGCTTGCCAGGAGGGCAGAGTTTCTCTTAGGTCTCCCGGAAGAGCAAAACTCCATGTTCAGCAATGTGTTTATGTGTATAACTATATCTGGGAATGACCAATGGGACACATTCCCAGAGGCCAGTGCCATGAGCTCCATTTTGGGGCTAGAGGATAAAAAATTCAAGGAGCTTTGGAAAGTGGTAAAAGTGATGGAAAGTGGTGAGACTTATCTGTAGTCATTCGTCTTGGACAGATGTGTATTTCAAGTGGTTTGCTTATATTCTCCTCTTCCCTTTCTCTCCCTTCTTCCCTCAATCTACATTTATGAAATGCTTCTGTGAACAATATTATAGTAGTCACTGCTGAGAGAACCAAGGCAATAAGCCAGCTAACCCAAGCCAAAATCAAAATAAAACTGTTCCTAGAAAAAAGAAGAGTACAAGTTCTGAGCCAGACTTCATAATGTCAAGCCAAAATTCAGATAATTGGACTAATTGTGGTTTGTTTTGTCTATCTGACTTAATTAGCTGACTAATGTCCTTATTTCTAATTATATCTGGAAGAGTGGAACCCCAAACTATAAGATATTTGTGCTCTGGGTGATTTGTTGTTTTACCTCTCTGATTCTCAACGATAACATTTTTCTCAAAAGTATATATATTTATATATATATTATAAAAGCTTCCTCAAGTTAAAATATATATATAAATGTGTTTTGAAATGAAACCTGGAACCTCTTGACATATACAGAGCTCTCAGGAAGAACTTGTTACTGCTTTTATTTATTAAGGTGAGACATGAAATAGAACTCAGAAGGATGCA
This sequence comes from Moschus berezovskii, assembly GCF_049115385.1. Classification (NCBI taxonomy): domain Eukaryota; kingdom Metazoa; phylum Chordata; class Mammalia; order Artiodactyla; family Moschidae; genus Moschus; species Moschus berezovskii. Next base: position 56,996,598 of record NC_142467.1, on the reverse strand, counting down.
AGGGAAGGTGGGAGGGCTTCCAAGGGACCAACATTTATTAAACATCTACTATTTGTCAGTTTATTCACCAAGAAGGTGTGTCTTCTCACTGTATGTTGGCCATAACACATGTACTTTCCTTGGGCCCCAGTGAGTTGACAGTCCCTATAACCAGAGAAATGGGGTTTCACTGAGCACCCTACTTGTAACATATTTTCCCTAGTTACTGATAGTCCTTAGATAAAGCATTAAATCTCCCTGACCCATAGAGTGAGGAAGTGATTCCCTTTTAAATTCTTTTCCAACACTGATCTCATCAAGTAGAAAGTCTAAGTTGGGAATTGTTAAATCTTTAACACATCTTTTACACTTCATAATTTCCATCCTTAACTAAAAAGAGCAGGTCACAAGCTCAAAACCTTAGTCAGACATTGTCTAGTTAAATTTTTAACACTTCTTTTTACAGCAATTTTATATAATTAAAATAATAATATGAAACTCGGATTCATGTCAATGTATGGCAAAACTAACCAATATAATACTGTAAAATAATTAGCCTCCAATAAAAAAAAAGAAAAAAGAAAAAAAAAGATTAAAAAAAAAGAAACTTTCTTTAAATATCATTGACTAAAATGGGGAGGTGATTTAAAAGAATAGTGAGAATTAACCAACTACAATAAAAATATATGAGCATATACAGCAGAAAATAGCACAACATTGTAAAGCAACTATACCTCAACTACAATATATATTTATAAATATATAGAAAATATGTGTTTATATATATATTTAAAATTATATTTATAAAATTTATATATTTATACATACATATGTGAAAGTGAAAGTATTAGTTGCTCAGTGGTGTCTGACTCTTTGTGACCCCATGGACTATAGCCCACCAGAGTCCTCTGTCCATGGAATTCTCCAGGCAAGACTACTGGAGTGGGTTGCCATTCTCTTCTTCAGGGAATCTTTGTGTCCTATGGATTGAACATTGGTCTCCTGCATTGCAGGAGGATTCTTTACCATCTGAGTCACCAAGGAAGCCTTTTTGTTCTATTTAAAATACAGCAATTGCCAAGATCTTGATGGATCCATAGAGTCATGTCTATCTTGGAGTAGACAGCCTTATATGACTTAAAATAAGGTTAGAAGATGATAAGCCCAAACAGAACAGTCAGGGTTCCCTTTTAGCAAGAGTAAGTGTAATGATCTCATTCCACAGATAGAGAAACAGGTTGAAAAGAGTCAAATAACACCCTAGTCAGTTAAAGAGTTAGTAGGACGGGGGAGCCTGGTGGGCTGCCGTCTATGGAGTCACACAGAGTCGGACACAACTGAAGTGACTTAGCAGCAGCAGCAGACATGAAGTCATAGCCCAAACTTAGATCACACATCATTCATTTCTCACAATGTTCCAATTGGATGGAACAGTATTTTTGTTTTTTATTCAAGGTCTATATACATCCTGGAGTGTGAAGTCAAGTGGACCTTAGGAAGTATCGCTAGTGGAGACGATGGAATTCCAGTTGAGCTATTTCAAATCCTAAAAGATGATGCTGTGAAAGTGCTGCACTGAATACACCAACAAATTTGGAAAACATAACAGTGGCCACGGGACTGAAAAAGGCCAGTTTTCATTCCAATCCCAAAGAAAGACGATGCCAAAGAATGTTCAAACTACCACACAATTGCACTCATCTCACACATTAGCAAAGTATTGCTCAAAATTCTCCAAGTGAGGCTTCAACAGTACATGAACTGAGAACTTCCAGGTGATCAAGCTGGATTTAGAAAAGGCAGAAGACCCAGAAATCAAATTGCCAACATCTGTTGGATCAAATAAAAAGCAAGAGAGTTCCAGAAAAACATCTATTTCTGCTTCATTGACTATGCCAAAGCCTTTGACTGTGTGGATCACAATAAACTGTGGAAAATTCTTAAAGAGATGGGAATACCAGACCACCCGACCTGCCTCTTGAGAAATCTGTATGCAGGTCAAGAAGCAACAGCTAGAACCGGACATGGAACAATGGACTGGTTCCAAATTGGGAAAGGAACACGTCAAGGCTATATATTGTTACCCTGTTTATTTAACTTAAATGCAGGGTACATCAAGAAAAATGTAGGGTTGGATGAAGCATAAGCTGGAATCAAGACTTCCAGGAGAAAAAAATCAATAACCTCAGATATGCAAATGATGCCACTGTTATGGCAGACAGCGAAGAGGATCTAAAGAGCCTCTTGATGAAAGTGAAAGAGGAGAGTGAAAAAGCTGGCTTAAAACTCAACATTCAAAAAATGAAGATTATGGCATCTGGTCCCATCACTCCATGGGAAATAGGTGGGGAAACAATGGAAACAGTGACAAACTTTATTTTCTTGGGTTCCAAAATCACTGCAGATGGTGACTGCAGCCATGAAATTAAAAGACACTTGCTCCTTGGAAGAAAAGCCATGACCAACCTAGACAGAATATAAAAAGCAGAGACATTACTTTGCTGACAAAGGTCCTTCTAGTCAAAGCTACGGTTTTTCCAGTAGTCATGTATGGATGTGCAAGTTGGATCATAAAGAAAGCCGAGTGCTGAAGAATTGATGCTTTTGAACTGCAGCATTGGAGGAGACTCTTGAGAGTCCCTTGGACTGCAAGGAGATCAAACTAGTCAATTATAAAGGAAATCAGTCCTGAATATTCATTGGAAGGACTGATGCTGAAGCGGAAACTCCAATACTTGGCCACCTGATGCAAAGAACTGACTCATTGGAAAAGACCCTGATGTTGGGAAAGATTGAAGGCAGGAGGAGAAGGGGACGACAGAGGATGAGATGGTTAGATGGCATTACTGATGAAATGGACATGAGTTTGAGTAGTCTCCAGGAGTTGGTCATGGGCAGGGAAGCCTGGCGTGCTGTACTCCATGGGGTTGCAAAGAGTCTGACATGACTGAGTGATTGAACTGAACTGAACTGATATACATAAGACGCAAAGGTTCTGGATCCTTTTCTTGGAATTGGAAATACATTTATCTGCAAGCAATTGTTTAGACATTCAGTGCAAGTCTGGATTCATTTTCTGTTTCTTGATGTGATAAACTGTTGATGATGACCTAGCAGAGAGCTTGGAACATTTTGGTGTTTCCCACATACACACAATTCCACTTACTAATTTTTTTTTTTTTTTACCGACTGATCCTTTCATTTGACTACATTTATGAAATGTATGCTTTGTGTTTGGCATTGGCCTTCATCCTCTGTATCTATTTACAAATGAATTTGGAGTTATCCTCAGTTCACCATGTTACTTATTTTCCTGCATCAGGTGTGTTTCATACTCTCAGTTCAGTTCAGGATCAATCCTGGGTGTTCATTGGAAGAACTGATGCTAAATCTGAAACTGCAATACTTTGGCCACCTCATGCGACGAGTTGACTCACTGGAAAAGACTCTGATGCTGGGAAAGGTTTCATACTCTACCATATGTTAAATGTGTTCCCAACATATCTGATCATTTATTATATCAATGTAGCAGAAGTTCTCCCCAGGGCAGTTGAATGAAGATGAATTAAGAAACAAATGCTTTGATAAGAGAATTGATTTCTAGAAACCACTTCTTTCTTCCTTTTATTCCCATTTAAAAGGAACAAAGTGAGAGAGAAATGCACAGGCAAAAGAAATAATTTCTTCAGCATACTGATGGCCTCCAAAAGATCTTCATAAATATCGACAGGCATATACACACTCTCTTTCAACTACCCCTTGCAGCAGAGTTTAGAACACTCAGAATATACAGATGGTATGCTACAGGTGAAGCACCAGAATCTGAAGAAATTAGTAAAATTGTAGGGGAAACAGACGGACATAACCCACCCTGGTGGTTGGGCAGGCCAGGCAAGATAGTAGCCACTTTTATGAGTTATCTTAGAACAGGAGGTTCTGGTAAGGAACACAGAACTAACAAACTACCACCAACCAGAAGAACTCAGTTAAGGCCAAAAAGAAGAGAGGAGATGCCAGTGCATACGTCTGACCCATCTCCCAGAATCCTTCTCACCAGAATCGGCCTTTGCTGAGTGATGCACGCACCACCAGGAAGGAACCTGAGTCAGAACTACTGACCAGAGACAAGCCAGAAACTAACCCAGTTGCCATAAAACCAGAGACTGCGAGCCACATGGCATAGCAGTTCTCCACCCTGGCGCCCCTCCCCAATAATGTTTCTTGCTTTGTCAGCACGTGTGTCTGTCTTCTTGGACAACACATTCCCAAGTGTTAGACAAGACCCTTCTCTCAGGGCCTGGAAGGGATCTTCCTTTCTGCAACAAAATGAACTTCCTTCTATTTTGCTTCAGGGCTCCTCAATATAATTTTTTCTTATAGTTTCTATCTAGAAAGTCAATTCAACTTCCTGTCTTGTTTACTCTAAATGAGCCTTTCAATACCTCCATAGTCTTGCCTTTTCAGTTCTTTATCATTCTTGGTTTGAATGTAAACCTTCACCTATACTTGTTTGTCTTTTCAAGAGTGGCTTGCAAGCCTCTTGTGCTTTGGATTCTCATTATTCTGTTCTTTCAAATCAAAGGCTGATTTTTTTTTTTTATAAAATCTTTTTTTTTCTCCCCTGATAACTCCTTGCTTTCTTTGTCCTGAAATACCAAACAGATCCCTAATTCTGTAACATAGGTTTTTTTAAGGCAACATTTAGACACTGTGCTGGCTGTTCAGAAGAACATATTACAAATTGTACATGCCCTTTTACTTATTCCCTGGATGAATTTAATGCATTATTCACCGACTAATCTATTTAAGTAACATGTTTACTAAATGCCTTCTCTGTTTAAGACAGTATGCTAAGGTTTGGCGACAATGATGAACAAGGGTATACACTGTATCAGACTCTCTGTTTAACGGAAGAGGGTGACTGTACAAATACCAATTATCTTCAGGTATACGGAATCAAATATCTTTGTTTTCCTCTGCTACAAAACCACAATGTGGCTATTGATACCAAACAGAACCCTGTGGGGCTCCTTGGCACCAAAGCCTTTCTGTGTCCCCTTCTCTGAGTTCCAAAGAACAGGTTCAAACAGTGGCTAATTCAGGTAAGGGAGGGGCTGCAGAGGGAAGAGAGGAGCAGTCAAGAAACAATAGGACATAACAGTATAGTCTAAGGGTCCTGGTTCCCCCGTCAAATACAAAACATTATCTTTGAGCTCTTCTGGAGAACTAAAACCTCCACCAAATGGATGACTTAAAGCACTCCTTATTCCAGAGGTCACAGTTTGCCTATCATCACCTGACGCCATATCATCTCTGGATCAAAGGAATGTGGGTCCTATGCACCCTGATCCTTATCAGCATCTACCACTAGACTATAAGTCTCCTCACAGGAATCCCCCTGTTGAGGGCATTAGCCCTCTGTGGCCCCCTTTGCCTGGCAAAGCAATAAAGATATTCTTTTCTACTTCACCTAAAATTTTGTCTCCAAGATTTAATTTCATGCCCAGAGACCAGATTCAGCTTCACTATCATATAAAGTTTGTAGCTGTGGATGTAATGAAGTAATTTTTAGTAAATCTTTGAATGAATAAATAAAGGAATACAGAGTTAGAGAAGAAAAGTCACTGGAAAAGTTCAGTTAATATCATCTAGAATTAGGGATTTTGGTAAATATACAGGTGAGAAATAAGCACTCAGTAGAGAAAGAGCAAGATTGAGAAGACCTAGAACTGATGTTTGCAAAACAGCTGAGGGGCCCAGAGGTGAAAAGCAAATCTATTTACAAACTTGTGGACCTTTTTGTTGTTGTTCAGTTGTTCAGTCGTGTCCGACTGTCTGCGACCCCACGGCCTGCAGTCTGCCAGGTCTCCAAGTCCCTCCCCATCTCCCGGAGCTTGTTCAGACTCATGTCCATCGAGTCATGTTCTGGAGTCAGTGTGGACCTCCAGCACCAGGTTAATGAAACTACTCACTGGATAGGAAGTTATCTTCAGAACAAAAAGAAACAGGAAATAATGCTTTATATTCTGCATTAAATGCTTTAAATCTGCTTTGTTGATTTATAGCATTTACTCCTCAAGACGTGATATAAGTTGGAAAATATAAATTAGTCTATATATGAGCCATGTGAGCAATGGAGCCAGATCAACTTGGTCACTCACAATATTAGGTTCTTTTTAGAACTAGTAGCCTTAAAAATATGCGGAGGTAGTTTACAGTTAAAGATCTTCTCATCTAGAACCTTGCTGTGAGGCTTAAATTTTTAAAAGTCTTAAACTAAAATCTTTCACACATAGAGAGTGTGTTAGAAAGTGGGCACTAAATAGTTTTGAATTCATCACTTGAATCCCAGTTCTATCCTTTTAGCTTCATAATTTACACTAAGCCTCACGGATGTAAACTGATGATATCGTTCATGTCTGAGTAAGATACAGTTAATGCTTGCCTGGCATTGCACAAAGAGTCCTCCAATTCAGTGACCTAAAGAGACCCTGGCTGCCATTTCAAAAGGTATAGATAAGGATTTCCACCTAGAAAAGACAACTTAACACTCCCACCTGAGTGAAATATTAAAAAGTTAGATAAAATTTATTTTTAATAAACCTTCTTTCGAGGCATCAGAGACCTGCAAAAACAATGAGGATGAGACGAAACTATAATGGCAGGCTTAGCCAGGTCTGGGTGTAACCAAGAGGCTAAACAGCCTAACTGGCCTCCAGCAAAGGCCCCTGATCGGAGGGGGAAAACAGCAGACTGTGGCAGTTACGCAGCCCTGAGGTGACCAAAACTGGTGATGTGAATGGCCTCCACATACAGCTGTTGTACAATGCAAGACATCTGCTTATTCCTTATATATATATATAGTCACGCCACTCAGCAGTTCCCTGACCAGGAACTGAACACAGGCCCTTGACAGTGAAAGTGCAGAGTCCTAACCACCAGACTACCAGGGAATTCACTAACATTTGCTAAATTCTGAAGCTGAGCAGCACAAGGCTTAGACAATAGATTGAAAAATCTCTGAAAAGGAGAGAAGAATTTTCCTGAAGTTCATGGTTCTGAGGAGACTATGACTTGCTAGGGGAGGAACTCTGGTTAACAAAGCCCTGGAAGCAGTGGTGAGCTGGCCTGTCTGGGAGCACTGGACAATTCCAGATATGGCCAGAGCTGAGAATCCAGCTTGGTCTAGCAGAGGACCACTGCAAGGAACAAGAAGCCTCAAACGTTGGCTTCCATGGGAGTCTGGAAGGAGAGTTGAGGGCTTCAACCACACAGCTGGTTTCCCCTCAAGAAATGTGTAGAATACTAAAGCTTCATGGAGCAGGAGACTAGGAATCAAAAATCTCTGAAAACAAAGTAGAACTTTCTACATTTTGTTACTACTGAGAACTGAGGATCTACTAGGAATGGAGTCCTAGTTAACATGGCAGGCTCTCATTTGAAAAAAAGGTCACATCCTGGGAAAAGAAAGCAAACCTGAAAGAGAGCCAGCTCAGTCACAGGCCTGGGGAAGGTATTTCCTTCACCCCAACCTACCCACTCAGCAGAAGAAACGTTTGGTTTTCTGGTGGAAGGTAACATTGTTTAGAACTGCCATACATTTTTATAACCAACTTCTGTCATTCAATCAAAATGCAAAGTCCACTGAGGTCAGAAGATGCTCAAACTCTCTCATGTGCTCCTAGACTATTCTAGCCAGTCAACATCTTGAACACCTTAATTTCACAAATGAATGCCTTTCTAGCATCCATTATTGCTATCACTCAGTCGCTAAGTTGTGTCCAACTCTTTGCAACCCCATGGACTGTAGCCTTCCAGGCTCCTCTGTCCATGGGATTTTCCAGGCAAGAATACTGGAGCGGGTTGCCATTTTCTCCTCCAGAGGATCTTCTCAACCCAGGTATTGAACCCACCTCTCCTGCACTGACAGGCAGGTTCTTTACCACACAGCCATCTGTGAAGCTAGCATCCATTATGCTAATAAGCAAAAGCTACTGTCACTAACCTAAAGTGAAATGAAACTCTTGCAGCAGCACTTCCAGGTGGTCCTAGTGGTTAAATGCTGGCTGACAATCCTGCAGTGTGCATTTCTGATTAAGATGTGGATGAATGTGTATTATTTACAATGTATTGTCAATGAAGTGTTTTTAAAGTAAATTATAAATTACATAATAGACTAAAAGCTCCTTAAAATCAGGAAACTGTTAAATTCAGCTCCATATGCCCAGCTCATTCAGAGCTTAGAACATATCAGGGATCAGTGATACTGGCTGAGGGGATTCATATGGAAAGTTGTAAATGAGGCATGATTCTAGATAGCATTCCAATGTGGAAGAGAGTCAAAATAAGGGTTTGTTAGCTACTTTGCCCCTTTTCTCCCTAACTCGTGATTGTGAGGCCTATATCATTTCCTTTTTTCTCTCTTGGTTCTCATTCCCTGTCTTAGATTGTTATGCTTTTCAGTCAGTTCAGTTCAGTCACTCAGTCGTGTCTGACTCTTTGTGCCCTCATGAACTGCAGCATGCGAGGCCTCCCTGTCCATCACCAACTCCCGGAGTTTACTCAGATTCATGTCTGTTGAGTCCGTGATGCAATCCAACCATCTCATCCTCTGTCATCCCCTTCTCCTCCCACCTTCAATCTTTCCCAGCATCAGGGTCTTTTCAATTGAGTCAGTTCTTCGCATCAGGTGGCCACAGTATTGGAGTATTAGCTTCAGCATTAGTCCTTCCAATGAACTCCCAGGACTGATCTCCTTTAGGATGGACTGGTTGGATCTCCTTACAGTCCAAGGGATTTTCAAGAATCTTCTTCAACACCACAATTCAAAAGCATCCATTCTTTGGTGCTCAGCTTTCTTTAGAGGCCAACTCTCACATCCATACATGACTACTGGGAAAACCACAGCTTTGACTAGATGGACCTTTGTTGGCAAAGTAATGTCTCTGATTTTTAATATGCTGTCTAGGTTGGTCATAATTTTTCTTCCAAGGAGCAAGTGTCTTTTAATTTCATGGCTGCAGTCACCATCTGCAGTGATTTTGGAGGCCAAAACAAACAAGTCTGTCACTATTTCCACTGTTTCCCCATCTATTTGCTATGAAGTGATGGACCAGATGCCATGATCTTAGTTTTCTGATTGTTGAGTTTTAAGCCAACTTTCCACTCTCCTCTTTCACTTTCATCAAGAGGGTCTTTAGTTCTTCTTCACTTTCTGCCAAAATTTGGTGTCATTTGCATATCTGAGGTTATTGATATTTCTCCCGGCAATCTTGAGTCCAGCCTCTGCTTCTTCCAGCCCAGCGTTCCTCATGATGTACTCTGCATATAAGTTAAATAGGCAGGGTGACAATATACAGCCTTGACATGCTCCCTTCCCTATTTGGAGCCAGTCTATTTTCCATGTCGTTATAACTGTTGCTTCTTGACCTGCCTACAGATGTCTCAAGAGACAAATCAGGTGGTCTGGTATTCCCATCTCTTGAAGAAGTTTCCACAGTTTGTTGTGGTCCACACAGTTAAAGGCTTTGGTATCGTCAATAAAGCAAAAGTAGGTGTTTTTCTGGACCTCTCTTGCTTTTGGTTTGATTCAGCAGATGTTGGCAACTTGATCTCTGGTTCCTCTGGCTTTCGTAAATCCAGTTTGGACCTCTGGAAGTACACGTACTATTGAAGCCTGGCTTGGAGAATTTTGAGCATTACTTTACTAATGTGTGAGATGAGTGCAATGGTGCGATAGTTTGAACATTCTTTGGCATTGCCTTTCTTTGGGATTGGAATGAAAACTAACCTTTTCCAGTCCGGTGGCCACTGCTGATTTTTCCAAATTTGCTGGCATATTGAGTGACCTTCACAGCATCATCTTTTAGGATTTGAAATAGCTCAACTGGAATTCCATCACCTCCACTAGCTTTGTTTGTAGTGATGCTTCCTAAGGCCCACGTGACTTCACATTCTAGGATGTCTGACTCTAGGTAAGTGATCACACCATCTGTGTGATTATCTGTGTCATGAAGATCTTTTTTTGTACAGTTCTTCTGTGTATCCTTGCCACCTCTTCTTAATATGTTCTGCTTCTGTTAGGTCCATACTACTTCCGTTCTTTATTGTGCCCATCTTTGCATGAAATGCTTCCTTGGTATCTCTAATTTTCTTGAAGAGATCTCTAGTCTTTTCCATTCTATTGTTTTCCTCTATTTCTTTACATTGATAACTGAGGAAGGCTTTCTTATCTCTCCTTGCTATTCTCTGGAACTCTGCATTCAGATGCTTATATCTTTCCTTTTCTCCTTTGCCTTTCACTTCTTTTCTATTCACAGCTATTTGTAATGCCTCCTCAGACAACCATTTGGCCTTTTTGCATTTCCTTTCTTTGGGGATGGTCTTGATCCCTGCCTTCTGTACAATGTCATGAACCCCATCCATAGTTCCTCAGGCACTGTCTATCAAATCTAATCCCTTGAATCTATTTGTCACTTCCACTGTATAATCATAAGGGATTTCATTTAGGTCATACCTGAATGGTCTAGTGGTTTTCCCTACTTTTTTCAATTTAAGTCTGAATTTGGCAATAAGGAGTTAATGGTCTGAGACACAGTCAGCTCCTGGTCTTGTTTTTGCTGACTGTATAGAACCTCTCTATGTTTGGCTGCAAAGAATATAATCAATCTGATTTTGGTATTGACCACCTGATGATGTTCATGTTTAGTCTTCTTTTGTGTTGTTGGAAGAGGGTGTTTCCTATGACCATTGCGTTCTCTTGGCAAAACTCTATTAGCCTTTGCCCTGCTTCATTCCGTACTCCAAGGCCAAATTTGCCTGTTACTCCAGGCATTTCTTGACTTCCTACTTTTGCATTCCAATCCCCTATAATGAGAAGGACATCTTTTTTGAGTGTTAGTTCTAGAAGGTCTATAGGTCTTCATAGAACCGTTCAACTTCAGCTTCCTCAGCATTACTGTTCGGGGAACAGACTTGGATTACTGTGAAATCCTGATCCTTTTCCATGCATTCCTAGGGAGATAGCTTAGCACAGAGGTTGGGAAACAGATGCTTAGTTATCAGGCTCTCCTTGTAGGGACCCTTGATCTGCATTTTACCACCTCTCAGACCACTGGAAAGTTACTTAACCTTTGGGTCTGTGTCCTCCACTATAGGATGGGTGCAGCAATAGTAGCTTTTGTACAAAGTTAATGTGAGGATTTAAAAGATAACACCTGTCAAATTCTTATGAGTGTGCCTTGCACATGATCATAGTGCAATAAAATATTAGCATTTATTATTTTCATATTGAAGCTTATGTTTTGAGATTCATCCAAATAGTTGCATGTATCAATAGTTCATCCCTTCTTATTGCTAAGTAGTATTCTGTTATGTGGACATTTTACAACTTAAGTATTTCACAGTGTATGCACCATTTTGCACACCCATCAGCCACATATGAGAGTTGCTTCACATCCTCATCAGCCCTTGACAGTGTCAGTACTTTTAGTTTTAGATATTTAATAGGCATACAGTAGGTACTATTGAGTTTCCCTGATGACTCAGATATAAAGAATCTGCCTGCAATGCAGGAGACGTGAGTTCGATCCCTGGTTCGGGAATGCCCTGGAGAAAGAAAAGGCAAACCACTCCAGTATTCCTGCCTGGGAAATCCCATGGACAGAGGAGCCTGGTGGGCTACAGTTCAGGGGAGAGGGCAACAAGAGTTGGGCATGATTTAGCGACTACACCATCACCACCAGGTACTGTTACTACCTCAGCTTTATGGGTGAAAAAACCAAGACTCAGAGAGACTGAGTAAATCATAGGAGGCCTCATATTTTATGAGGATCAGAGATAAGATTTGAACCCAGACTGTCTAATGCCACAGTTCTAAAAGCGTTTCATACTAGGGTCAGAAGCAATGTATTTGATCAGACATGTGTCTACATGTGTGGCTTTTATTCACAACTTATGATCCTTTATTACAACTTGTTAATGTTTTTCAAAGTTGGGAATATTTCATATAATTGTGAGCTTTGAGAAGAAGCTTGAAGATGCCTTCTATACATATAGTTTTTCTTTGGGGAAGGTGGTAAGAGACAGCCCAGCAGATATATTAAAGACAGGGATTTGAATTTTCTCTCGAGTAAAAAAAATACTCAGGGCAAAAACAAAAAGAATAACAAACAAGAAAATAAAAAAAGCTCCCTGTGACCTTTACTTCCTTTCTGCTCTTTCCTCCCACAGAGTAGTCATTTTTTTATTTTTTTCTGGACAACAAAATGCCAGCTCTTAGAGCCATTTTTATAGATTTGAAAATGGACATTTTTTTCTGCCCGGTTTCCCTTCTCCCATTTTAAAACTTTTTCTTCTCCTTCTTAAACTATGGTCTTAGAACAATTTCACAGCCTCCCAGCAGGTTATGTTGAAAGGCATCAGTAGTGGTAAAGCTGTAGAGGAATAAAAGCCCGACCCCTGGGTTCACCTACCTAAAAGAAAATTTAAAAGTATTCATTGAGTTTCTTTACAACTCAAAATATCAACCATTTGCCTGTAATTTAGTTAGATTGTTTTCCACAAACTAACCAATCTCTTTGTTTGATAGGCACTTGAATTAGCCACAGGCAGCTGATATATACAATGGAAATGAAAGTCTGCTAGAGATCCGAGACACAGGACATAAACCAGTCATCGTCCCTAAATAGATGAATCTCATTTCTGAGAGCAATGAACGATCGTTTGACTCTTCTAACATCCATCTTTGGCACAATCCGTTCTCAACTCTGCTTCTGAATATATTTTCTCCCTCTTGCAGCTTCCTCTCCTCCCACCCACCCAATTCTCCCTCCCAGTTGGGAAAGTCCTCCTGTTGAGTACAGGGTATATTTTTAAAGCTATGTACCAGAATGTCAGTGTTGCTGGGGAATTCCTCCTAAAAGTGGCCTTATTTGTATGACAAAAGCATTTAATGCTGGCATTTTCAGTATTCCATTACACACAACAGATAAAGGGATGCCTCCCAGGGCAGGTTAGAAAGAATCTTTGGATTCTGCTTCTCTGTCCTTTCTCTATGGGTCCCTTATTTCCTTTCTCTCTTCCATCTCTCTTACCCTGCATCTTCTACGTCTTTCAGGCACATTGTCCAAAGCTCTCATTATCTCTGGAGAAGAATAAAGCTGGACACCTTTCTAACATCATATTTAGATGTGGAATCCAGATGTGTTTATTTTTTTGTTTCAGTTTATTTATTTTTTATTTATTTTATTGGAAGCAAATTACCTTACATTAATATATTGGTTGGTTTTGCCATACATTGACATGAATCCGCCCCGGGTGTACATGTGTTCCCTTTCTTGAACCCCCCTCCCACCTCCCTCTTCCCCATATCCTCCCTCCAGGTCATCCCCGTGCACCAGCCCCAAGCATCCTGTATCATGCGTCGAACCTGGACTGGTCACTTATGATAATATACATGCTACAGTGCCGTTCTCCCCAATCATCCCACCTTCACCCTCTCCCACAGAGTCCCAAAGACTGTTCTATATGCCTATGTCTCTTTTGCAGTCTCGTATACAGGGTTCAGGTTACCATCTTTCTAAATTCCATATATATGCGTTAGTATACTGTATTGATGTTTTTCTTTCTGGCTTACTTCACTCTGTATAATTGGCTCCAATTTCATCCACCTCATTAAAACTGATTCAAATGCATTCTTTTTGATGGCTGAAAAATACTCCATTGTGTATATGTACCAAAGCTTTCTTATCCATTCATCTGCAGATGGACATCTAGGTTGCTTCCATGTCCTGGCTATTATAAACAGTGCTGCAATGAACATTGGAGTACATGTGTCTCTTTCTTTTTTTTTTTACAATATTATATTGGTTGGTTTTGCCATATATTGACATGCATAAGTTCCCTCTCCTGAACCCCCTCCCACATCGTGTGTCTTTTTCAATTCTGGTTTCCTCGGTGTGTATGCCCAGGAGTGCGATTGCTGGATCATATGGCAGTTCTATTTCCAGTTTTTTGAGGAATCTCCACACTGTTCTCCATAGTGGTTGTACTAGTTTGCATTCCCACCAACAGTGTAAGAGGTGGACTCCAGATGTGTTTAAATGTAAAAGACAAAATGATAAATGTAACAGAAGAAAATATAGAAGAATATCTTTGTTTCCTAGGGTGGGAAAAGAATTGATTGAACAAAACATTAAAAGAATAAAGTAAAAATATTATGATTACTTCAAAAGTAAGAATATCTGTTCAATGAAAGGAAAAGTTGATAGGGAGATAACAAAATTGGGAAAGATACTGGTCATCTAAAACTGACAAGTGATTTTTATTTACATTATGTAAGAAACTCTTATTCACCAAAAAGCAAAAGAAACCCAGTAGAAGAGTGAACAATGAATATAATAGACAATCTGTAGAAGAGTTCACCAGGGACTCACAAACATTCAGGAAGTGCTCAAAATCATCTGTAAATATGTAAGTGCAAGCTGACATAATAACAATATATCATTTAACTGGGAAAGATTAGACAGGGGGACAATATTAGGATCTGGCAAGGATGAAATTAAAAGATGCTTGGTCCTTGGAAGAAAACCTACAACAAACCTAGAGAACATATTAAAAAGCAGAGATATCACTTTCTGACAAAAGTCCATACAGTCAAAGCTATGGTTTATCCAGTAGTCATGTATGGATGTGAGAGCTGCGCCATAAAGAAGGCTGAACCCCAAATAATTGATGCTTTTGAGTTGTGGTGCTGGAGAAGACTCCTGAGAGTCCTCTGGGCTGCAAGGAGTTCAAACCAGTCAATCCTAAAGGAAATCAACTCTGAATATTCATTGAAAGGACAGATTCTGAAGCTGCTGCTGCTGCTAAGTTGCTTCAGTTGTGTCTGACTCTGTGCAACCCTATAGACGGCAGCCCACCAGGCTCCCCCATCCCTGGGATTCTCTGGGCAAGAACACTGGAGTGGGTTGCCATTTCCTTCTCCAAGGCATGAAAGTGAAAAGTGAAAGTGAAGTTGCTCAGTCGTGTCCAACTCAGCGACCCCATGGACTGCAGCCTACCAGGCTCCTCCATCCATGGGATTTTCTAGGCAAGAGTATTGGAGTGGGGTGCCATTACATTCTCCATACTGAAGCTGAAGCTCCAATACTTTGGCCACCTGATGTGAAAAGATGACTCAATGGAAAAGACCCTGGGAAAAATTGAGGGCAGAGGGAGAAGGGGGTGACAAAGGATGAGATGGTTGGATGGCATCATCAACTCAATGAACATGAGTTTGAGCAAGCTCCGGGAGACAGTGAAGGACAGGGAAGCCATAGTGTCCCAGAGAGTCAGACACGACTGAGTGACTGAACAGTAGCAAGGATGTGGAACTGAGAAATCCTTAGGTGTTCTGGTGTTGCTGACTGGGGAGCAATTTTGAGGGTGCAATTTGGCACTACTTTGTCAAACTATTTATGTATAATTTTATGACCAACAATGCCAAGTGTATATACAATAAATTATCACATAGATCCTTAGAGGGCTACAGAGAAGGATGTGAACTGTAATTTCATCTGTGGTGACAAGAAGCTGGAAGCGATCTGGCCAGCAACAGTTGAGAAAACAGGCAGATACCATGTGATGGATGAGACCACGTGGCTGTTAAAGGCAAAGAATTAGATGTAGATACAGTGACATGGAGAGACCAAAAATCACAGTGATTGTGAAAGAAGAAATAGAAGGAGTTAAATGCAGTATCATTTATATAAATCTAAAGCACACACACACAAATATAATTATATTCATTTTGCATCCAAAGAAAACAACATACTTCAAATGCATTCCATTAGACTGGGGAGAGCAGTATGGAAGTGGAAAATGGAGGTGAATGAGAATAAATCAATATAATGAGGCAGGAACCTGCTCCCATGGATCTATGATGATGCCATGCCACAAACCAAGGATTATTATTAATGCAAGCAATTCTCTGTTTCTGAAAGCCACAGTAAACAAAAACAAAACAAATTTGCTTGGGTGCTACTTTCACCCTTTTTCCACATCAGGTTCTCAAACCCAGGGCATCCTTTCTGTCAGCAGTGACCACTCCTTTAGTCCTGAATAACACTGAACTTTTCCTAGACTGCTAGGAAAGAGTTGATGGAGTCCTATTTTTCCTTTCAATCCTGTGGGTGAATTGTCCATAATATTATGATTCTCAGCATACTTGCCTCTATGCAATGTAAATCTTTTACAGCCTACATATAGTTGGGTTCTGTGATTCTAAGTTCCACATGTGGACGTGTCTATGACAAAATGCCCATATTAAATGATGCATTTTTGCTGCCCTCCCTCCACCTTTTTTTTTTTTTTTTTGCTATGGGATGAAAATGTGGAGCTGGTTAGGTAGAATTTCTGGCTGGCAGAGATATTTCTATATAAAAAAATGTATAGTTAGGAGATAATCTCAGCAAGAGGAAAGATGGGTCTGATGGCAGAAGGAGGTTCTTTATTCAGCATTTATTGAAAGAATACTACTTGCAATGAGGATACAGAGTGAACACACTGACAAGTTCCCTCTCTTTTGGAGCCTGCATCCCAGTGGGGAAGAATTGATGAGTAAAGATCATTTCAGCAGTATTAATGGCTCTGAAGAGAATACAGAGGATAATGAAATAGACAATGATGGTAAAGGACTTCAGAGGAATTTAAGTTGAGGAGTGAACAAATGCATTCACATTTTTAAAGGTTGCTTTTGCTTTTGTCTGGGTAATGTATTGGGCAGGGATAAGAACAGAAGCAGGGAGACTCTACTATCAGGAGGCTACCTCAGTAGACCTTGGGAGGAGGTGATGGTGGCTTGGAGCAAAGTTGTGGGGATGCGGATGAGAGAGACAGGTGGACAGATGAGCTGGCTGAAACAGGAAAATCAGGCATAAAGGTGAACAGAACAAAAGGTAACAGAATGGGAGTTTCTGTAGAATGAACAGTTGGAGATCATTCTGGTCCAACCCCTTAGTTTCTACAGATGAGGAAATCACATCCCAAGAGGGTGAAGTGATCACATCATCATCTCAGAAGCATGACCAGTCTCTGAGCTTCCTGGCCCCAACCCAGCACTCCTTCTACAAACCATGCTGGCCAAACTAGCACGGAAGGAGGATGGAGGAGCAAGCCTGTTGGGAAGAATAAGGGCAAGAAAAGTGAGAGTGATGATGAGGGAGAAAAGAGAGGGGAAGGGGCCGCAAAGGGTCAAGAAGGAAGGTGATCAAGATGGAGAGAAGAAAATGACAGTGGGTGAATTAAAGCAAGGGTCCCCAGCCTCCAGGATCTAATGCCTGATGATCTGAGGCGGAACTGATGCAAGAATAATAGAAATAAAGTGCACAATAAATGTAATGTACTTGAATTGTCCCAGAACGATTCTCTGACCCCAGTCTGTGGAAAAACTGTCTTCCATGAAGCCAGTCCCTGGTGCCAAAAAGATTGGCGACCACCGAATTAAAGGATAGGGGCAGGCAGGGGAAGGGAGCGGGGAGGAGGAGGGGACCTTGTTGCTAGGATTATTAGGGGTGATGGTTTCCAGTTGGGGTTTGGCTTAATAGACCATTGCCTGGCTCACCACAGGTGGCAGGGCACCAGTGGCAGCAGTTGGAGCAGTTGCCTGAGCCACCTGTGCCACAGGAGCAATGGCAAAGGAAGTACAGATGGGCAGGAAGTTGCCCTGGGTTAGAGCCAGGCTCGCCAGGATCACACTGTTCTCACCCATCTTGTGGGACATGCAGAGTCTTCCCAAGGCAGTCCAGAGACCAGGCTATTCTTCACCATTACCATCACTCAACACTGTCATGGTACTTCCATTCCTCTGGGCCAGATAATATGTGTAGGCTTTAATACAATTATCTCTTTCATCCTCACAAAAACACTTGAGGCAGGTATTAGTTCTCCGGGTTTGCAGATAAAAGAAACTAGGCTTAAGTAACTTGCATGACACCATCTCAGAACCAGGCAGTGGCAGAAATGTCCTGCTATCTAACATGGAAGTTTTGGACAGACTTTGCAAGAGGAGTCAGTGCTTTTTCCCTTTCCACAGATGGAGGATCCTTGGCCTGGGAAGACAGGACTGATGGGACGAGATGAAACTTTACTTTTCCAATGTCCCATCTGGTCCCCCCAGATACCCCCTGCCCCGGATGAATGTTCAGTTCCAGTTACATAGGCAACTTACAGGATACAAACTGAACCTTCTTTTAGAGTTTTTATGCTGCATCATTGTTTAAAATGTACAATTACTAACCTTCTCCTTTTCCTTTAAGGCTTTTTCAAATGTCACCCTTTCTGTGAAGGTTTCATTTCTCTCCAGGCAAAATAAATCACTCCCTCCTTGGTGCCCTCATAGTCCTGAGTTTTGGTTTGAGGCACTTGCTTCTCTCCTTCATCACAGCATGGACTTCTTGAGGAAAGGAACTGTGTTTTAATCATTTCTATATCCTTGGCACCTTGCACACAGTGCCTGGCATAGTGGAAATGGTCAATAAATTTTGAGTAGACTGAAAGCAAAAAATGGAAATGGAATTTGTTGGTGCCATTATAAATCAGCTGTTTCCAAGTTTGCTTCCTTAACTCAGAGACTCATATGAAAGAAGACATTGTCATCCATATCTGCTCTATTGATAAAATGTTAAATAGTATATGGATTTCTTTTGGGAGAATAACTAATAAAAATATGTTATAGATAAAACTGACCATTTGTTATTTCCAAATTGTCATTTGTAAGGAAAAAGCAAGTGTATATGAGTGTGTGTTTGTGTGTGTATGTGTATAGTGTTATTAGCTCTCTTGGGTCCGACTCTTTGTGACCCCGTGTATTGCAGTGTGCCAGGCTCCTCTGTCCACAGGATTTCCCAGGCAAGAATACTGGAGTGGGTTGCCATTCCCTTCTCCAGGGGATCTTCCTGACCCAGGGATTGAAACCTGGTCTCCCACATTGCAAGCAGATTCTTTCACCATCTAAGCCATGAGGAAATGTGAATACACACACACACACACACACGCATACACATATAACTTTTAAGCTTTGATTTAAGACTTCTGTTCCACAAGCAATAGAAATAAGATGACCAACCATAATACTGAAGAATAAGCAATAGATACAACTCATTTTAGAGGCAAATATCATATGACATATGATACTGACACATTTTTACATGTTACTATGAGTATTGCAAATTCACTTTAATTATGATTTGGCCTTTGTAGCTCCTATTTTATGGTTAATTGAAACTTCATAGCATCATTCTCACTGACATATACTGAAGACAAAATTATACTATATTTTCTTAATCTATCCTTTCTTTATTTTTTACTAAAAATATAGACATGGGTCAAAAAGGAAATGGCAGGGAGCATATTGAAATCACAACTTAAACACATGACAATAATCTATGATCATTATACTTGTCAATGAATCCTCCATGGTGGGAGCTCACCATGATGTACACAGCAGAGAGAGGACAGGCTGAGGGCTGAGTCTACTTCATTTCCCTGCTCAAGATATTGGAATACAAATATTCAAGGATGATCTCCTTATAGGGCCAACTTTTAATCTTTCCTAATTATACTTAAAAACACTTAAACTATTAACAAATATTAGTGTACTTAACTATTATTATTAGTATAAGCCAAGTCATTTGGTGTCATCTACATGAGGCTACATATGGGATCATATATATAAAACTTACAATGTCTTTCAGACTCTGACTTGCTCAAAATAGGATTTGTCCTCACTGAAAGACGTCCTCTCAAGTGGTGCTCCCTCTATTCCTACAAATCCCTCTGGCTAGCCATTACCACATGGCATTCACCACGTATTCTCTTTATCTAGCATCCATTTTGTCGATGCTTATGACCTGCTTTTAAACTATTCTGAAGATTCCTCAGTTTTGCAACATAGATGGTGGCAAAAATATGAATGTTGTAACTGTCTGCTCCTGATTCCAAAGCTGGCTTTTTGCAGGATGCCAGCATGGGGCAGGTTCCATGAACAGAGGGTGACTTGGAACAATACTGTATTAGTTTTCCATGGCTAACAGAACAAATTATCACAAACTTAATGGTTTAAGCCAACATGATTTATCATCTTATAGTTCTGGAGGTTAGAAGTTCAACAGGAGCCTTACTGGGCCAAAACCAAATTGTTGGCAGGATTATATTTTTTTTCCTTAGAAGGTCTATAGAATTTTCTTGCCTTTTTCTGCTTCTAGATGCTTTGTGCATTTCGTGGTTCATAGCCCCATCCTCCACCTTCAAAGCCAACAATATTTCATCTCTCTAATCTTTCTTCTGTACTTACATTTCCTTCTAGCCCTCTTCATTCACTTTTAACAACTCTTGATTACATTCAGTTCAGTTCAGTTGCTCAGTCGTGTCTGACTCTTTGCGACCCCATGAATCACAGCACACCAGGCCTCCCTGTCCGTCACTAACTTCCAGAGTTCACTCAAACTCGTGTCCATTGAGTCGGTAATGCCATCCAGCCATCTCATTTTCTGTCGTCCCCGTCTCCTCCTGCCCCCAACCCCTCCCAGCATCACAGTCTTTTCCAGTGAGTCAACTCTTCGCATGAGGTGGCCAAAGTATTGGAGTTTCAGATTACATTAGGTCCACCCAAATGGTCCAGAATAATCCCTCTCTCAAAATTACTGGATTTACAACCTTAATCACATCTACAACCTCAATTCTTCTCTGAGACATAACCTAACATAGTCACGTAGGTTCTAAGGATTATGATATGGATATCTTTGAGGGAGGTGGCATTATTTTGCCTACCAAGTATATTTTGTCAGTTTGACTCCAAAGTGAGATTTTTTTTCATATTCAAATTTTCTTGTGTCATTAATTAACAAAATTCTACTATAATAAGGTCAAAGGAAAAATTTTAATACATAAAAGTCAATAATATCTCTATATATTAGTAACACACAATTAGAGAATTTGAACTTAGCATAATATTATTTACAATAGCCTCTAGGGAACATAAAATACTCAGGCCTTGGAGTATAGAATGAAGCAGGGCAAAGGATAACAGAGCTTTGCCAAGAGAAAGCACTGGTCATAACAAACACCCTCTGCCAACAACACAGGAGACAACTCTACATGAGGACATTACCAGATGATCAATACCAAAATCAGAGTGATTATATTTTGCAGCTGAAGATGGAGAAGCTCTATGCAGTCAGCAAAAATAAGACCTGGAGCTGACTGTGGTTTAGATCATGAACTCCTTATTGCCAAATTCAGACTTAAATTGAAGAAAGTAGGGAAAACCACTAGACCATTCAGGTATGACCTAAATCAAATCCCTTATGATTATACACTGGAAATGAGAAATAGATTTAAGGGACTAGATCTGATAGACAGTGCCTGAAGAACTATGGATGGAGGTTCATGACATTGTACAGCAGGTGGAGATTAAGATCATCCCCAAGAAAAAGAAATGCAAAAAGGCCAAATGGTTGTCTGAGGAGGCCTTACAAATAGCTGAGAAAAGAAGAGAAACTAGAGGCAAAGGAGAAAAGGAAAGATAATGCCCATTTGAATGCAGAGTTCCAAAGAATAGCAAGGAGAGATAAGAAAGCCTTCCTCAGTGATCAATGCAAAGAAATAGAGGAAAACAATAGAATGGGAAAGACTAGAGATCTCTTTAAGAAAATTAGAGATATGAAAGGAACATTTCATGCAAACTTGGTCACAATAAAGGACAGAAATGGTACGGACCTAACAGAAGCAGAAGATACTAAGAAGAGGTGGCAAGAATACACAGAAGAACTATACTAAAAAGATCTTCATGACCCAGATAATCACGATGGTGTGATCACTCACCTAGAGAGAGACATCCTGGAATGGGAATTCAAGTGGGCCTTAGGAAGCATCACTATGGACAAAGCTAGTGGAGGTGATGGAATTCCAGTTGAGCTATTTCAAATCCTAAAAGATGATGCTGTGAAGGTGCTACACTTAATATACCAGCAAATTTGGAAAACTCAGCAGTGACCACAGGACTAGAAAAGGTCAGTTTTCATTCAAATCCCAAATAAAGGCAATGCAAAGAATGTTCAAACTACTGGACAACTACACTCATTTCACACGATAGCAAAGTAATGCTCAAAATTCTCCAAGCCAGGCTTCAACAGTCTGAGAATTGAGGGCTTCCAGATATACAAACTAGATTTAGAAAAGGCAGAGGATATTCATTGGAAGGACCGAGGCTGAAGCTCCAATACTTTTGCCACCTGATGCAAAGAGCCAACTCATTAGGAAAGAGCCTGATGCTGGGAAAGATTGAAGGCAGGAGGAGAAGGGGACAACACAGGATAAGATATTTGGATGACATCACCAACGCGATGGACATGAGTTTGAGCAAGCTCTGGGAACTGACAATGGACAGGGAAGTCTGCTGTGCTGCAGTCCATGGGGTTGCAAAGAGTCAGACATGACTGAGTGACTGAACTGAAATTAATAAATGACATGCAAAAATTTTACACTGAAAACTAAAAAGCAGTGCTAACAGAAATTCAAGAAGACTTTTGAAAAAATTGAGAAGTACACTATGTTTATAGATTAGAAGACTGAATATTATTAAGATAGCAATACCCTGATAATGATCTATAGATTCAGTACAATTCCAATAAAAATAATAGAGAGACTTTTAATAGCAATGGGCAAACTAATTCTAAAATGTGCAAAGCCCTCAAAATAGGACACATTAGTCATTTATGGTCAAAATTAACACAATTCAGTTGAAAAAAATGAGCTTCTTCTACATTTCAATAAGTATAGTAAAGAGAGGGCAGTGGTATGATGAAATGATATCTCTGAGTTCAAATCCCAGCTCTGTTACTTACAACTATCTCACCCTCAGCATAGCTGCTGGGGAGGGAAGGGAGATGATGGATGCATACAATTTAAGAAGACACGCAAAGAGGCCTGGATATAACTCACCCCTCCTTTCTCCCCACTCCCCCCATCCCAAACTAAGCACCATGATATTGAGAAGCACTGTTCTAAATAAGTCAATCAAATGACACTGCGCTATTAGACTTGGAAGGGAACTTAGGTAATATTATATTTACCCAAGCTGCTCATGTTCAGAAAGGTAAAGAAAGGCTCAAACAGGGTAAAGTGGCTTGCTCAAGACTGACCAATATCAAGGTAACTGGTATTTATCAAAGCTAGGCCAAAGTCCAACCCAAGCTACCAAAATCTGAGTACAAATCCCCAGATCTGCCACCAGCTAGCCTTGTGACTCAAGAATGAATGTCTGAAATTCAGATCTCTTACCTGAAAAAGTGAGGGAAAATAACATCCATTTGTTAGAGATACTTTGAGGGGTAATAATAATTTTCAAAGTGTTTAGCAAATTGCTTGACACCAAGAGTTCACAATGACTTTTCTCTTTCCTCTTTCCTCCCTCTCCTCTATACCTAGTTGTGTGCTGTGTTGCACTTAGTTGCTCAGTCATGTCTGAATCTTTGCGACCCCATGGACTGTAGTCCACGAGGCTCTCTGTCCATGAGGATTCTCCAGGCAAGGACACTGGAGTGGGTTGCCATACCTTCCTCCAGGGGATCTTCCCAACCCAGGGATTGAATCCGTGTCTCCCACATTGCAGGTTTCTTTACCTGCCATGGTAGAGAATTCTTTACTGTCTGAGTCACCAGGGAATCCCATGAATACTAGAGTGGGTATGAGTAGCCAATCTCTTCTCCAGGAGAACTTCCTGACCCAGGAATTGAACTGGGGTCTCTTGCAAAGCAGGCACATTCTTTATCAGCTGAGTTACCAGGGAAGCCCAAAGCTGACCTCTCCTTTAATGTATACTCTTAACATGGGTATTAGTTAGAACTTTTGTTGCAAGTAACAGAATTCTATTCAGATTCAGTTCAGTTCAGTTCAGTCGCTCAGTCGTGTCCGACTCTTTGCGACCCCATGAATCACAGCATGCCAGGCCTCCCTGTCCATCACCAACTCCTGCAGTTCACTCAAACTCATGTCCATCGAGTCGGTGATGCCATCCAGCCATCTCATTCTCTGTCGTCCCCTTCTCCTCTTGCCCCCAACCTTTCCCAGCATCAGAGTCTTTTCCAGTGAGAAAACTCGTTGCATGAGGTGGCCAAAGTATTGCAGTTTCAGCTTTAGCATCAGTCCTTCCAATGAACACCCAGGACTGATCTCCTTTAGAATGGACTGGTTGGATCTCCTTGCAGTACAAGGGACTCTCAAGAGTCTTCTCCAGCACCACAGTTCAAAAGCATCAATTCTTCAGCGATCAGCCTTCTTCACAGTCCAACTCTCACACCCATACATGACCACAGGAAAAACCATAGCCTTGACTAGACGGACCTTGGTTGGCAAAGTAATGTCTCTGCTTTTTAATATACTATCTAGGTTGGTCATAAAAATGGGGTATCTGCTATAAGGATAGAGAGGATTATCATAAAGACCCCAAAGTCAAGAACTCAGTCAGGCTTCAGGAAATCACCAGAACCAGAAACCATAAAGACCCCTCTTTCATCTCCCTTCTCAGCTTATCTCTCTGCATTAGCTTTTCTGTCAGGCTCTTTCTTCTTCTTGATACACATGATAATAGAAAATGGGTATTTCAGAATTAATGACAGATTTCTTCCATTTACTGGCCCAGACTAAACCATATATTTTAGTCTAAATCCTAAACTTTTGGAAAAGAGAATCTGGCTGGCTGGTGGCAGAGAGGGCTAGGAGAATCATAAAATATAAATTGCCTGCCAGGGATCCACCATTCAAGCTTAATGAACAGTTATAGAGGGTCCTTGCAAATCGGGTAGAGACAACTTAAAAATCGACTACAATATGCTGTCAACTTGCTAGTAGATAATCTGAGATGAGTCTCCATCATGTTTGAAAGTTTCCAGCTTAATATATAGCTTACAGAGGTATTGCCATAATGGTAATACCTTGTCTATCAGTGTGGGTATGTGACAGTTTAGATTTTTATCTATTTTCAAAGCTCCCTGTTGATTTTTTTAAATACCCAGAGTCATGGTCACAGAACAAATTTTCTCAAATCTCTTTCCTTAACGCAGTCGTAAGGAGGGTGAGATTGGATATTCTTACTCTTAAAATCTGGGCTTATGGAAAAACTGTTCTTAAAAGAATCATCTTATTTTAGATAGGCTTGGCTCTAAAATAAAAGGCCCCTTTCATGGAGTTTCTTTGGAAAGCTGCCAAGAAATATACTGTATCAGAAAAAATATTGGCTTAATGTTTTTCAACATTATTCATCAGTTATTCCCAGAGTCCAGTTATTAAAACTCTCCAGCTCAGCAGTCTGATTTTCTGCTTGTATACATCACTGCCTTTCTAATGAATGAATTACAGGTGAGCTAACTATAGAAAAAACATTTTTTTTGGTAAGACCTGGCATGGTCTGTTATTGGCGAGACCAATTGCCTCTTCAAGTTTTAGATTTCATAATTTTCTTATTAAAACCATTGATTTTAGTGGAAAATTAAATGAACAACATGCTTTTCTAATGGATGTTAGCTTATCCTATGCAAATATCAAGAGTCATGCATTGCTCCAAGTATGGCCCCAGTTTATCACCAGTAAAAAACAAACAAAAAAACACCCTTAACACAAGTCTCCTTTACCCCAGATAGCGTCAGCTCTGATTTGAAGTTTTTCTAATAATAAGCAGAAAATATTGCTCAGAAGTTTCACGCTCAATTCTGAGGCAGCCCATTCTTTTCATAGTCTCTGCGTGTTTAGTTCTAAACTGGTTAAATTGAAAATTATGAGGGTTTCCCAGGTGGCACTAGTGGTAAAGAACATACCTGCTAATGCAAGAGACATAAGAGATGTGGGTTCAATCCCTGGGTTGGGAAGATCCCCTGGAGAAGGGCGTGGGAACCCACTCCAGTACTCTTTCCTGGAGAATCCCATGGACAGAGGAGCCTGGCGGGCTATGGTCCATAGGTTCGCAGAGTCAGATGCGACTTAGAATGCATGCATGGCACAGGTATTCCCCGACTTATGAATGTTGACATTAGTGCAGTCTAGCTGTAAGCCCAGAATTTTTATGTGGATGCATGAGGATGATGAGCTGATTGTGAAGTGGAGTTAATTCAAGGAAACAGGAAACACGCCCTTGCCTTTTCTCTGCAGAGTGGAGTGAAAAGTCCATGTATGAGCTTGTATATCTCTTTTTTTCCAAATAGGATCAACCCACCATGCTCTACGGTCCTTTCTGTTAACTCCTTGTTCTAAAAAGATCTAGAGTCCTATCAAAGAGGGCAGTGACTTCAAGCAAAATCACATTAGGCTGGAGTTATAATACTAACAGCAGGTAAGCACAGAGCCCTCTTCCTAACTAACTAATGGGAAAAAGAGCAGTTAAAATGTTTGTGTAGAATAATATGACAGTCAGTATACATCACCTTTTTCTCTCTACTGGGTCAGCCTTTATTATTAGGAATTAAACCTTTAGAAATGTGTCCTAAGAAATGTTTGCTTGAGTATATCAGAGTTTTTACTGTGACAGTTTTTAAAAGGAAGAAAACTTAAGAACAAAGTGAAGTGTCCATAACTGAGGCAACAGTTAAATAAATTATGGTACATCCATAGGATGGAATACTAAGTGGCCAGCAAAAGGAATTTAGTACAGACATACACAAGGACATGGGAAAATGTCCATAATATTTGGTTAAATGAAAAAAATCAAAATAGCACATGTATTTATGATTTAATTTTTATAAAATAATACATTCCTGTGGACTTGTGTATGTAATTTTTTCATACCAAAAGAGCCAAAGGATATACTAACAGCAAAAACTTGGTCTATAATGCATGGAAAAGAACTTACACTTTGTACTCTGTACACTTTGATATTATTGAATTTCCGACCATCAGAAGACATTATTTTGTAATTAGAAAACAAATATGACAGGGTATAGAATTTCAGTTTAGGATGATGAGCGAGTTCTGGAGATAAAAGGCACTGACGGTTGTACAACCACATGTGAATGTGGGAATGCCACTGAAATGGATCCTTAAAAATGGTTGAAATAGTAGATTTTATATTATGCATATTTTACCACAAGAAAAAGATGGTGTCCTTCATAAGGCACCTCCATTATATAAGAAATGGGCAGTGGTGGCCTCAAAGATGAGTCACTTGATCTCCCGTAAGTTCAGGTAAGTGAGTTTGGACCTACTTGTAAAGTGTGGTGATGCCAATGAATTAGATAGTGTCCCTGGAGTTACACATGATGTCCTTGAGCAATCAGTATAATATAAAAGTCACCTTCCACTGTCAGCATCACAGGAGGGTTCCCTTTGGTAAAGTAGACATTTAGGGGCACGTTCTTCATGATATTTCTTATGTATATCATCATAACCACAACCCCCACTCCATTCCCCACTTTAGTGATGACTGTTTTTTCTCTTAAACATGAGCCTACCAATAATAATGTAATATGTTACACCTTTGTACACAGTTGCCTAACTTCATTTTATCTTATTAGATCTGTATAGGAATTCCTTAAGAATCCATATTAAATGCCCTGACTATTTAATTGTATGAAATTATACCTTTCAAGCTTACATAGTATCTATAAGATAGAAAGAAATGAGGGTCCAAGGCCAATCGACACTTATAAGACAAAGAGTGTCTTTAAGTTAAGTGAACCAGTCAGTAAACATTTATTCATCAACTACTGTATGAATTAGATAGGACATACCAAAGAGCATAACACAAATGTCTAAGCTTAAGAGGCTTATACTTTATAAAGGAAATATCAAGTATACAAGCGTTGGACTGCACTGAACTGAATTGAACTGAATTCGATTGGATTGGGTGGAAAAGGATTTTTTTGATTTGATACAACAGCATTTAACACCCATAAATATGTTGCACTGAGCAAGGTGGCATAGGTTTGAAGAGGAGAATAAGAACACTATAAAACATGCATCCTCTCAGATTCACAGCTGAGGAGCGAGCAGGGAATGTCAGTGAAATGCAAGACACAATGTACAGGTGGTACAACAGAGTTATAAACCCACGTTGTGAAGAGGATAATCATTCTCTATGTGGAGATCAGAGTAGACGGTGGGAACAGGCCCAGGGTGGAGGGTGGGTGGTATTCAGGCTGAGGGCACAGATTGAGCAAAGGCCTGGAGGGGAAAATATGCCAGAGTGTTCAGGGAACAGAGTAGTTCAGTTCGTCTAGAACATAGCGAACAGGATGGGAGACAAGGCTCTCTGCATGAGATAAATTAGGGGAGGGAGATCAGGGCCAGAGCCTCAAGGCACTAGAGAGGAATCACACATTCCAGGAGCTGCAAAGGCTGACGGGAACTTAGTGTTCACCTAATAAAGCTTTTATCCACAGGAAGCCATCACCTCTCACCCAGGTTACTGTATTAGCTTTTAACTGTTCTTTCCATTCCCACTCTGGTACCCTCTAATCCATTCCCCACACAGCGATCAGTGTGGTCTTTTCAAGACTGCAAATCAAGTCATGTCACACTTCTGCCCCGGATTTCTCCTTTGTTTCTAAGTTCAAAACGTTAACATAACCTCGAGGTCCTGAAGGGTAGAATTTCCAGCTCCCTGACCTTGTGTGTGCATGGTCAGTTCCTGTCTATCCCTGAGAGCATAGCCCAGCCTGACTAGGATCCCAGGGAGTGTGAGAGACATATGTTCACAAGACTGCAATCAGAGAAGACCTGCTCCAGGTGGTTGCAGTAGAGAAGAAGGTTGTAAAGAACTAAGGTCAAGAAATTGTTGGACAGAGAGCTGTCACCAGGGCTAACAACTCACCACTAGACCCTCTTTATGGTACATATAACTGCAATCTCACAGTTATTTGTTGACTTATTTGTTGTTGTCTATTTCTTTTTTAAAATCCCAACAAGATTATAGTCCCCTCAAAGGCAAGGACCGGCATGTTTAAGTGTGATAACTAGTGTCTAGCATAATCAGACATATTTACTGAATATCTGGAGAGTAAACGAGTAACTGAAGGGTTCGGGTTGCTGACTGCACCTCACTCTCATTCATCCTTTCATATTTGGAATTTATAGAAGTTGTGTGGCATGAGTGGAAAATGTGTGATAATTGTTTAGACATAATTTCTTACAAATAGCTGTGAAAAGAAGAGAAGCAAAAAGCAAAGGAGAAAAGGAAAGATATGAGCATCTGAATGCAGAGTTCCAAAGAATAGCAAGGAGAGATAAGAAAGCCTTCCTCAGTGGTCAATGCAAAGAAATAGAGGAAAACAACAGAATAGGAAACACAAGAGACCTCTTCAAGAAAATTAGAGATACCAAAGGAACATTTCATGCAAAGATGGGCTCGATAAAGGACAGAAATGGTATGGACCTAACACAAGCAGAAGATATTAAGAAGAGGTGGCAAGAATATACAGAAGAACTGTACAAAAAAGATCTTCCCAACCAAGATAATCACGATGGTGTGATCACTCACCTAGAGCCAGACATCTTGGAATGTGAAGTCAAGTGGGCCTTAGAAAGCATCACTACAAACAAAGCTAGTGGAGGTGATGGAATTCCAGTTGAGCTCTTTCAAATCCTAAAAGATGATGCTGTGAAAGTGCTGCACTCAATATGCCAGCAAATTTGGAAAACTCAGCAGTGGCCACAGGACTGGAAAAGGTCAGTCTTCATCCCAATCCCAAAGAAAGGCAATGCCAAAGAATGCCCAAACTACTGCACAATTGCCCTCATCTCACAAGCTAGTAAAGTCATGCTCAAAATTCTCCAAGCCAGGCTTCAGCAATATG
Organism: Moschus berezovskii; assembly: GCF_049115385.1. NCBI lineage: Eukaryota > Metazoa > Chordata > Mammalia > Artiodactyla > Moschidae > Moschus > Moschus berezovskii. The sequence goes on along the minus strand of NC_142467.1, from coordinate 56,966,800 downwards.
TGAACCATGAACTTCCAGATGTTCAAGCAGGTTTTAGAAAAGGCAGAGGTACCAGAGATCAAATTGCCAACATCCGCTGGATCATGGAGAAAGCAAGAGATTTCCAGAAAAACATCTATTTCTGCTTCATTGACCATGCCAAAGCCTTTGACTGTGTGGATCACAATAAACTGTAGAAAATTCTGAAAGAGATGGGAATACCAGACCACCTGACCTGTCTCTTGAGAAACCTGTATGCAGGTCAGGAAGCAACAGTTAGAACTGGACATGAAACAACAGACTAGTTCCAAATAGGAAAAGGGGTACATCAAGGTTATATATTGTCACCCTGCTTATTTAACTTATATGCAGAGTACCTCATGAGGAACGCTGGGCTGGAAAAAGCACAAGCTGGAATCAAGATTGCCGGGAGAAATATCAATCACCTCAGATATGCAGATGACACCACCCTTATGGCAGAAAGTGAAGAGGAACTCAAAAGCCTCTTGATGAAAGTGAAAGAGGAGAGTGAAAAGGTTGTCCAAAAGCTCAACATTCAGAAAACAAAAATCATGGCATCTGGTCCCACCACTTCATGTGAAATAGATGGAGAAACAGTGAAACCGTGTCAGACTTTATTTTTTTGGGCTCCAGGATCACTGCGGATGCTGACTGCAGCCAGGAAATTAAAAGATGCTTACTCCTTGGAAGGAAAGTTATGACCAACCTAGATAGCATATTAAAAAGCAGAGACATTACTTTGTCAACAAAGGTCCGTCTAGTCAAGGCTATGGTTTTTTCAGTGGTCATGTATGGATGTGAGAGTTGGACTATGGAGAAAGCTGATTGCCGAAGAATTGATGCTTTTGAACTGTGGTGTTGGAGAAGACTCTTGAGAGTCCCTTGGACTGCAGGGAGATCCAACCAGTCCATTCTAAAGGAGATCAATCCTGGGTGTTCATTGGAAGGACTAATGCTAAAGCTGAAGCTCCAATACTTTGGCCACCTCATGCGAAGAGTTGACTCACTGGAAAAGATTCTGATGCTGGGAGGGATTGGGGGCGGGAGGAGAAGGGGACGACAGAGAATGAGATGGCTGGATGGCATTACCGACTTGATGGACACAAGTTTGAGTGAACTCCGGGAGTTGGTGATGGACAGGGAGGCCTGGCGTGCTGTGATTCATGGTGTCGCAAAGAGTCGGACATGACTGAGCGACTGAATTGAACTGAACTGAATTTTACCATGTCATCAAATTCTGGATTATACACAATTGTTTGTATTATTATTTGTTTAAATCATTCTTTCTACTGTGAAAGTGCACAGTCCTTTAGGGCAAGAGTCAAATTCTAGATAGCACTTCATTTCTATCCTCAGAGCACCCAGAGAGTGATTGGAAAATAGTATGCAGATGCATAGCAGCCTTGAGGGGAGGTTTTACAGCTAAACAGACTTTTGTATTTAAACAAAACTGCTTCTACCGGTGATCTTTATGTCTTCATCTCAGTTTCTGTGTCAACAAAATAGGTATTAAAAACCAGGCTATGGCTCCCAGGGTTGATGTAATGCTTAAGTGAGATAACTATATAATCATTTACTGGTGCCAAGTATATAGCATTCCATGCATGGTAGCTAAAGATAAAATTAATTTTTACCTGTTGTTTAGACTGTGGGATCTGCAGATGCATTTAGGGTTTGTCATTGTTTGCGTCAATGATACACTCTTGGCACCCTGGCTGAAAGGAACATTTCCTTTCCTGCTTTGCCTTAGCAGCAGTGATTCCAACCCAGCACCACTCTTCACCAGGACCAGCCTGGTCTGCCTGCTCTGGCAGAGGTTAGGGGTGGTGCCCATGACCTCAGGGGCTGATCTGAGTGTGCACAGCTCCATGCTGCCCTCTGGTGGTGGTATTTCAGGCTGCCCCCTGTCTGCAACGGACTTTCTCAGTGTTGTGCTGACAGAAAGGTACAAAGATAAACTACAGAAAGAACACCAATAAGGAGACTCCCTGAAGACTACAGGGTGGCAATGGGAGGGGTGGGGGGTGGACCGGCGAAGGGGCTGTGCACTACACCAGCTGTTCTGTTTGCCTCAGGTCCTCTTAACACCATCTCTACATCAGGTTACTATGAGGATGTCTAGTCTCAGTTCAGTTCAATCGCTCTGTCCTATCTCTTTTCGACCCCATGGACTGCAGCTCGCCAGGCCTCCCTGTCCATCACCAACTTCCGGAGTTTACTCAAACATGTCCGTTGAGTTGGTGATGCCATCTAACCATTTCATCCTCTGTCGTCCCCCTCTCCTCCTGGCTTCAATCATTCCCGGCATCAGGGTCTTTTCAATTGAGTCAGTTCTTTGCATCAGGTAGCCAAAGTATTGAAGTTTCAGCTTCAACGTCAGTCCTTCCAAGAACACTCAGGATTGATCAACCAGGATGGACTGGTTGGATCTCCTTGCAGTCCAAGGGACTCTCAAGAGTCTTCTCCAACACCACAGTTCAAAAGCATCAATTTTTTGGAACTCAGCTTTCTTTAGAGTCCAACTCTCACATCCATACATGACTATTGGAAAAACCATAGCTTTGACTAGATGAACATTTGTTGGCAAAGTAATGTCTCCACTTTTTAATATGCTGTCTAAGTTGGTCATAACTTTTCTTCCAAGGAGCAAGTGTCTTTTAATTTCATGGTTGCAGTCACCATCTACAGTGTTTTGGAGCCTCCCCCACCCCAAAAAGTTTGTCACTGTTTCCACTGTTTCCCCAACTATTTGCCATGAAGTGATGGGACCAGATGTCATGATCTTAGTTTTCTGAATGTTGAGTTTTAAGCCAACTTTTTCACTCACCTCTTTCACTTTCATCAAGAGGGTCTTTAGTTCTTCTTCACTTTCGGCCATAAGGGTGGTGTCATCTGCATATCTGAGGTTATTGATATTTCTCCCAGCAATCTTGATTCCAGCCTGTGCTTCATCCAGTCCAGCGTTTCTCATGATGTACTCTGCATATAAGTTAAATAAGCAGGGTGACAATATACAGCCTTGACATATTCCTTTTCCTATTTGGAACCAGTCTGTTGTTCCATGTCCAGTTCTAACTCTTGCATCTTGACCCAGAAACAGATTTCTCAGGAGGCAGGTAAAGTGGTCTGGTATTCCCATCTTTCAAGAATTTTCCACTTTGTTGTGGTCCACACAGTCAAAGATTTTGGTATAGTCAATAAAGTAGATGTTTTTCTGGAACTCTCTTGCTTTGTTGATGATCCAATAGATGTTAACAATTTGATCTCTGGTTCCTCTGGCTTTTCTAAATCCAGCTTGAACATCTGAAAGTTCATGGTTCTCATCCAGTGGAAAGCTGGCTTGGAGAATTTTGAGCATTACTTTGTTAGTGTGTAAGATGAGTGTAATTGTGCCATAGTTTGAACATTCTTTGGCATTGTCTTTCTTTGGGATTGGGATGAAAACTGACTTTTTCCAGTTCTGTGGCCATTGCTGAGTTTTCCAAATTGCTGGCATATTGAGTGTAGCACCTTCACAGCATCATCTTTCAGGATTTGATATAGCTCAACTGGAATTCCATCACCTCCACTAGCTTTGTTTGTAGTGATGCTTCCTAGGGTCCCCTTGACTTCCCATTCCAAGATGTCTGGCTCTAGGTGAGTGATCACACCATCGTGGTTATCTGGGTCATGAAGATCTTTTTTGTACAGTTCTTCTGTGTATCCTTGCCACCTCTTCTTAATATCTTCTGCTTCTGCTAGGTCCATACCATTTCTGTCCTTTATTGTGCCCATGTTTGCATGAATTGTTCCCTTGGTAGCTCTAACTTTCTTGAAGAGATCTCTAGTCTTTCCCATTCTGTTGTTTTCCTCTATTTCTTTGCATTGACCACTGAAGAAGGCTTTCTTATCTCTCCTTGCTATTCTTTGGAACTCTGCATTCAAATGGGTATGTCTTTCCTTTTCTCCTTTGCCTTTCACTTCTCTTCTATTCACAGTTATTTGTTATGCCTCCTCAGACAACCATTTGGCTTTTTTGCATTTCTTATCCTTGGGGATGGTCTTGATCCCTGCCTCCTGTACAATGTCATGAACCTCCATCCATAGTTCTTCAGGCAATCTGTCTATCAGATCTAATCCCTTGAATCTATTTGTCACTTCCACTGTGTAATCATAGGGGATTTGATTTAGGTCATACCTGAATGGTCTAGTGGTTTTCCCTATTTTCTTCAATTTAAGTCTGAATTTGGCATTGAGGAGTTCATGATCTGAGCCTCAGTCAGCGCCCGGTCTTGTTTTTGCTGACTGTATAGAGCCTTTTCCATCTTGGGCTGCAAAGAATATAATCAGATTTTGGTATTGACCATCTGGTGATGTCCATGTGTAGAGTCTTCTCTTGTGTTGTTGGAAGAGGGTGTCTGCTATGACCAGTGGATTCTCTTGGCAAAATTATATTAGCCTTTGCCCTGCTTCATTCTGTAATCCAAAGGCCAAATTTGCCCATTAATCCAGACAAATCCAAATTTGTCTGCTATGACCAGTGGATTCTCTTGGCAAAATTATATTAGCCTTTGCCCTGCTTCATTCTGTAATCCAAAGGCCAAATTTGCCCATTAATTAATGCAAATCCTACTTTTGCATTCCAGTCCCCTATAATGAAAAGGACATCTTTTTTGGATGTTAGTTCTAGAAGGTCTTATAGGTCTTCATAGAACTGTTCAACTTCAGCTTCCTCAGCATTACTCTTTGGGGTATAGACTTGGATTACTGTGATATTGAATGATTTGTCTTGGAAAGGAACAGAGATAATTCTGTTGTTTTCAAGATTCCACCCCAGTACTGCATTTTGGACTCTTTTGTTGACTATGATGGCTACTCCGTTTCTTTTAAGGGATTCTTGCCCACAGTAGTAGATACAAAGGTCATCTGAGTTAAATTCACCCATTCCAGTCCACTTTAGTTCACTGATTCCTAAAATGTCGATGTTCAGTCTTGCCATCTCCTGTCTGCATTGGACTTTCTCAGTGCTGTGCTAACAGAAAGGTAAACTACAGAAAGAGCACCAATAAGGAGACTCCCTGAAGACAACAGGATAGTAATGTTGGGGGTCTGTGCACTGCACCAACTGTTCTATTTGCCTCAGTTCCTCTTAACACCAACACTACTCAGGTTACTAACAGGGTGTGTAGTCTACACCAATGAAAAACTCAGTATCTCCAAGAGTTATAAGATCTTGGAGCTCATGGAAGTGGTTCAGAGGCTCTGAGATTGGCAGTGTCTAGCCTTAGATCACACAGCTAAATGATGACATTGGTTTCTTTAGTCCTATATAATAGCCACCTGACAGACCATTTTCTTTTTGTAAGAAAAAGTCAAGCTTCCCAGCATAGAATAAAATTTCCTACAGGAAGGCTTCAGCATTATCTTAGCTGAAATTTATCTAAATGGTTGTAGTACACCCAGGAGCCATCTTCATTTCTTCGCTTTCCCTCAAGCTTCACTTCCAATAAATAGGCAGACCCTTTGCTTTCCATATCATATATCTGCTCACTATTCTCCACCTCATCTGCTCCAAGTAGCACCATGAACTATTTCTTTTGCTTGGATGACTACAGTGTTCTCCTCATGACTCCCTCGCTTTCCTTTTCTCCTATCTATTTCATAACTCTCTGTCCTCTCAGGAACTGGAATGAACTGCTGCCAGATCACAGATCAGTCCTGTTAAATCCTTTCTCACTGCATTTGAAAAAACCAACTGTCTACCATGCTTACACATCCCTATGTGACTTCAATCTCAAAACACATCTGTTCCTTCGCAGTTGTCCACATTCCAACCAATCTGATCCCTCTTCCTTGCCTCCCAAAAGGCTAGTCTTTTCCTTGGTATTTACTGTTCTGTCTTCTTGGAATATTCTTCCTCCTCTTATGGCTAATTCTGCCTCTTTATCTCTTAGAGAAGCCTGCAATAACCACTCTATTGGAAGTAGCCTCTCTCCCCTCTACACTCTCATTATTCTTGATCATGTTTCTCAATTAATATCCTTCATGGCACTAATCACTATTTGCAATTATCTTTTCTTTGCTTAGTGAATATCCTCCATTAGAAATAACTTCCAGAAGAGTAGAGCTCTTGCTCTCACACTGCTGTATTCTCAATGTCTAGTACATAATAGATGCTCAAAAGGTGCCTCTTGTGAGGAGAAACAGCACTTCAGATCTTGTGAAGCTGGCTAACTTTCCACCACTTGCAGCTGCTTCTCTGCCATGTCCAACCACTTGGAGCCATCTTAATCAGACTGTGCTCTGATGTTGGCTGGCTAAGTGAATGAGCCAAGGGATCTCATTTCCCCATAGCATGCCTTGTGTGCATGTTTATACATGAACAGACTAAATTTTACATATTTACACAAATCACATTTCTGCCTCTATGTAATTTACAACAGTTAGTGGATTTGTATTCCTTGTTCTTTGTATTTCTTGTTCTTCACTGCAAGTCACAGTAACAAGATTTTGCAGCACTAAATGCCATCCCAGTACATTAATACAAACTTGATATTATGTTTGTTTGGTGATAGTTATTTCTGAAATTAGGCATTCAGGTATTACAGCCAAGAAAAATAAAATAATTGAATAGGGAAAGAGACTGTAGTTGCCTTTAAAAGTAAAACCAGAAAACAGTTTGTTTGTGCTATCCTTCTCTGGTTTCACCTACAGAAATGACTGGAAACAGGTCCTTAAGGGTGAGTAATATGAATTAAAGTCATAAGAGTCAGAAATAATGAACCAGTATGAAAATAGGCTGGGTAGGGAAGTATGCCCATGTGAAAAAATAGACGTTCCAGTAACGAAATATGCAGAAGTATATTGATATGTACACACAGCATCATGTCTCATTTTGAGTCAGAAACAATAATCTGATTACACAAGAGTGATATTTTAGTCAGATCTGGCCCCTGATGTAGAAGGTGCTGAATCACCTGCCCGGGGGGAAGCTGCAGACATTTAGCACTTTCACAGACAGCAGTGAGATAACAGAATTACAGTCTGGCTCACTAAGCACACATAACTTGGCTGTGCCAGCTCTCTTTAGAGTGAAGATGCTTTCTCAAATGTCGACCACAATTTACTCTCCCTGCACCATTTCCCTGGTATCTTTACATCCTTCTCTACGGTTTATGCAACATGAAAAGAGGGTAAGTTGAGAGGGGAAAAAATGGAACTGATGACAGTCTCCTAGATTTGTTTAATGCGCCTTAGTAGCCTACCAATAACACTAGAGTTTTACTTCCTGGGTTTTATCTTCTGATTAGATTAAAAAGCATTTATCTTGGCTTCAGTTTAGTTCAGCTCAGTCACTCAGTCGTGTCCAGCTGTTTGCTACCCCATGAATCACAGCATGCCAGGCCTCCCTGTCCATTACCAACTCCTGGACTTCACTCAAACTTGTGTCCATCGAGTCGGGGACACCATCCAGCCATTTCATTCTCTGTCGTCCCCTTCTCCTCCTGCTTCCAATCCCTCCCAGCATCAGAGTCTTTTCCAGTGAGTCAACTGGTGGCATGAGGTGGCCAAAGTATTGGAGTTTCAGCTTCAGCATCAGTCCTTCCAATGAACACCCAGGATTGATCTCCTTTAGAATGGACTGGTTGGATCTCCTTGCAGTCCAAGGGACTCTCAAGAGTCTTCTCCAGCACCACAGTTCAAAAGCATCAACTCTTCAGTGATCAGCTTTCTTCACAGTCCAACTCTCACAGCCATACATTCTTTAGGTAGATATATTCCTAAGTATTTTATTCTTTTAATTGCAATGGTGAAAGGAATTGTTTCCTTAATTTCTCTTTCTGTTTCCTCATTGTTAGTGTATAGGAATGCAAGGGATTTCTGTGTGTTGATTTTATATCCTGCAACTTTACTATATTCATTAATTAGCTCTAGTAATTTTCTGGTGGGGTCCTTAGGGTTTTCTATGTAGAGGATCTTATCATTTGCAAACAGTGAGAGTTTTACTTCTTTTCCAATCTGGATTCCTTTTATTTCTTTTTCTGCTCTGATTGCTGTAGCCAAAACTTCCAAAACTATGTTAAATAGTAGTGGTGAGAGTGGTCACCCTTGTCTTGTTCCTGACTTTAGGGGAAATGCTTTCAATTTTCCACCTTTGAGGTTAACGTTTGCTGTGGGTTTGTCATATATAGCTTTTATTATGTTTAGGTATGTTCCTACTATTCCTGCTTTCTGGAGGGTATTTTTTTTTTTTTATCATAAATGGATATTGAATTTTGTCAAAGGCTTTCTCTGCATTTATTGAGATAATTATATGGTTTTTATTTTTCAATTTGGTAATTCGGTGTATTACATTGATTGATTTGCAAATACGGAAAAATCCTTGCATCCCTGGCATAAAGAACACTTGGTCTTGATGTATGATCTTTTTTAAAACGTTGTTGGATTCTGATTGCTAGAATTTTGTTAAGGGTTTTTGCATTTATGTTCATCAGTGATATTGGCCTGAAGTTCTCTTTTTTTGTGGCATCTTTGTCAGGTTTTGGTATAAGGGTGATGGTGGCCTCACAGAATGAGTTTGGAAGTTTACCTTCCTCTGCAATTTTCTGGAAGAGTTTGAGTAGAACAGGTGTTATTTCTTCTCTAAATTTTTGGTAGAATTCAGCTGTGAAGCCATATGGACCTGGGCTTTTGTTTGCTGGAAGATTTCTGATTACAGTTTCAATTTCTGTGCTTGTGATGGGTCTGTTAAGATTTTCCAATTATTTCTAGTTCAGTTTTGGTAAGTATGCCAGTATAGTGGACAACTTGGAAGAAATGGACAAATTCTTAGAAAAGTACAACTTTTCAGCTATACTTCAATTAAAAAAATTTTTTTAAAGGAAAGCATGTATTTCTTACATATTGAATAGACATTTAAGTGAAAAGGTAAAATTTATTTTGGGGGCAAGAAAATTATTTGAAGATTAACCTTTGTAAATTAGATGGAGGCAGAAATATGGTTTTACCATCACCTAAGCCAAGATACACATAATTGCATTCATCTCACATGCTAGTAAAGTCATGCTCAAAATCCTCCAAGCCAGTCTTCTGCAATATGTGAACCGTGAACTTCCAGATGTTCAAGCAGGTTTTAGAAAAGGCAGAGGCACCAGAGATTAAATTGCCAACATCCGCTGGATCATGGAAAAAGCAAGAGAGTTCCAGAAAAACATCTATTTCTGCTTCATTGACTATGCCAAAGCCTTTGGCTGTGTGGATCACAATAAACTGTGGAAAATTCTGAAAGAGATGGGAATCCCAGACCACCTGACCTGCCTCTTGAGAAACCTGTATGCAGGTCAGGAAGCAACAGTTAGAACTGGACATGGAACAATAGACTGGTTCCAAATAGGAAAAGGAATACGTCAAAGTTGTATATTGTCACCCTGCTTATTTAAATTATATGCAGAGTACATCATGAGGAACGCTGGGCTGGAAGAAGCACAAGCTGGGATCAAGATTGCTGGGAGAAATATCAATCACCTCAGATATGCAGATGACACCACCCTTATGGCAGAAAGTGAAGAGGAACTCAAAAGCCTCTTGATGAAAGTGAAAGAGGAGAGTGAAAAGGTTGACTTGAAGCTCAACATTCAGAAAACAAAGATCATGGCATCTGGTCCCATCACTTCATGGGAAATAGATGGGGAAACAGTGGAAACTGTGTCAGACTTTACTTTTTTGGGCTCTAAATTCACTGTGGATGCTGACTGCAGCCATGAAATTTAAAGACGCTTACTCCTTGGAAGGAAAGTTATGACCATCCTAGATAGTATATTAAAAAGCAGAGACATTACTTTGCCAACAAAGGTCCATCTAGTTAAGGCTAATGTTTTTCCCGTGGTCATGTATGGATGTGAGAGTTGGGCTGTGAAGAAAGCTGATTGCTGAAGAATTGATGCTTTTGAACTGTGGTGTTGGAGAAGACTCTTGAGAGTCCCTTGGACTGCAAGGAGATCCAACCAGTCCACCCTAAAGGAGATCAAACCTGGGTGTTCATTGGAAGGACTGATGCTAAAGCTGAAACTCCAATACGTTGGCCACCTCATGCGACGAGTTGACTCACTGGAAAAGACTCTGATGCTGGGAGGGATTGGGGGTGGGAGGAGAAGGGGATGACAGAGAATGAGATGGCTGGATGTCATCACTGACTCAGTGGACACGAGTTTGAGTGAATTCTGGGAGTTGGTGATGGACAGGGAGGCCTGGCATGCTGTGATTCATGGGGTCACAGAGTTGGACACGACTGAGCAACTGAACTGAACTGAACTGAAAGAAACAAAAGACCTATACATAGAAAACTATAAAACACTGGTGAAAGAAATCTGAGAGGACAAAAATAGTTGGAGAAATATACCGTATTCATGCATTGGAAGAATCAACATAGTAAAAATGAGTATACTACTCAAAGCAATCTATAGATTCAATGCAATCCCTATCAAGCTACCAACTGTATTTTTCACAGGACTAGAACAAATAATTTCATGATTTGTATGTAAATACAAAAAACCTTGAATAGCCAAAGGAATCTTGAGAAAGAAGAATGGAACTGGATTAATGGAACAAAATAGAAAGCCCAGCGATAAATCCATGCACCTATGGACACCTTATCTTCGACAAAGGAGGCAAGAATATACAATGGAGAAAAGACAATCTCTTTAACAAGTGGTGCTGGGAAAACTGGCCAACGATTTGTAAAAAAATGAAACTAGAACACTTTCTAACACTATACACAAAAATAAACTCAAAATGGATTAAAGATCTAAATGTAAGGCTAGAAACTATAAAACTCCTAAAGGAAAACATAGGCAAAACACTCTCCAACATAAATCACAGCAGGATCCTCTATGACCCACCTTCCAGAATATTGGAAATAAAAGCAAAAATAAACAAATGGGACCTAATTCAAATTAAAAGCTTTTCCACAACAAAGGAGACTATAAACAAGGTGAAAAGACAGCCTTCAGAATGGGAGAAAATAATGGCAAATGAAGAAACTGACAAAGAATTAATCTCAAAAATACACAAGCAACTCCTGCAGCTCAATTCCAGAAAAATAAATGACCCAATCCAAAAATGGGCCAAAGAACTAAACAAACACTTCTCCAAAGAAGACATACAGATGGCTAACAAACACATGAAAAGATGCTCAACATCACTCATTATTAAAGAAAGGCAAATCAAGACCACAATGAGGTACCATTTCATGCCAGTCAGAATGGCTGTTATCCAAGTCTACAAGCAATAAATGTTGGAGAGGATGTGGAGACAAGGGAACCCTCTTACACTGTTGGTGGGAATGCAAACTAGTACAGCCACTATGGAGAACAGTGTGGAGCTTCCTTAAATAACTGGAAATAGAACTGCCATATGACCCAGAAATCCCACTGCTGGGCATACACACTGAGGAAACCAGAATTGAGAGATACATTCATCACAATGTTCATCGCAGTGCTGTTTATAATGGCCAGGACATGGATGCAACCTAGATGTCCATCAGTGGACAAATGGATAAGAAAGCTTTGGTACATATACACAATGGAATATTACTCAGCCATTAAAAAGAATACATTTGAATCAGTTCTAATGAGGTGGATGAAACTGGAGCCTAGTATATAGAGCAAAGTAAGCCAGAAAGAAAAACACCAATACAGTATACGAACACATATATATGGAATTTAGAAAGATGGTAACGATAACCCTGTATATGAGACAGCAAAAGAGACACAGATGTATAGAACAGTCTTTTGGACTCTGTGGGAGAGGGTGAGGGTGGGATGGTTTGGGAAAATGTCATTGAAGCGTGTATATTATCATATGTGAAACGGATCACCAGTCCAGGTTCAATGCATGATACAGGGTGCTCAGGGCTGGTGCACTAGGATGACCCAGAGGGATGGGATGGGGAGGGAGGTGGGAGGGGTTTCAGGATGGGGAACACATGTACACCCATGGCAGGTTCATGTCAATGTATGGCAAAACCAATACAATATTGTAAAGTAATTAGCCTGCAAATAAATAAATAAGAAGTATAGTTGATTTGCAATATCATGTTAGTTTCAGGTATACAGAGATTTGTTTATATCAATATATATATATATACACATGTATATTTTTTCAGGTTCTTTTCCCTTATAGGTTATTAGAGAATATTGAGTATAGTTCCCTGTGTTTCTTGTGCTATACGGTAGATCCTTGTTGGTTATCTATTTTATAAATATTAATGTATATGTAATTACATATGCATGCATATGCTAAATCCAAACTCCTAAGGAGAAATAAATGCTTTCTAATTCAAGATTTGAGTGCTTCAGGAAAACCTGTTTCAAAGATACATTTAGGAAGTGGACTAAAGACAGTGAAAAGTCAAGGTTAATAACCCCACAACCTAACATAGTAAGTCTAATTAAGAATTTGAAAGAAGGTTTTTATCAAAAGATACATCAAGTAGTGTTTATCTAGATGACCCAGCTTTCCTTCTCAAGTATGACTGGTCACAGAAAGTTTATTTGCTGTGCCCTGTGTTTGCTGAAGGGAAGAATCTAAGATCTAAGGGGAGATTCAGTTTCAGATGACAAAATTCTAGAATGTCTTCAGTTGATGGGTAAAGCTCATGAACTATGGCCTCAGCAGATCTCAGAAAATAGGCAGATGGGTTAATCGACTCAAAAAACACCCATGTGTCAACTTGGTTTCATTCTAAGCTACAAGTCACACAATATCTTTGTGATTGCCTTAAGCTCACAGTTCAACATTCTGATTCAGAAGAAGTTTCAGCAAAGGTCAAGAACGATCTATATAAAAGGCTAGGTAGTAGAAAAGCAGCATGTGTTGGGAGTCAGATTTCCTGAGTCTAAACACTCTGCTATCTCATATTACCTTGTAACTTAGGAAATTGAATCTGGCTAAGCCTCTAGTTTTTTGTTTTTGTAAGATATGGATAAATAATTTTCTTGCATGACCTAGTTGTCTACTTGGTAATTGTGAAGTTCAAGTAAAAAAAAAAGCCATTTGAAACTACAAAGAACTGAAAATTGTAGGCTCTGATGAGTGCAGTGATGGTGCTGCTAATTATGGCCTGGTAGCTGGTTGGCTATCTAGAGGTCAGGATACTTAGATCTTGCCCAAAACCACACAAAGGAATATATTCAGGGAGTCATAAACCCCAAAGCAGCGGGGAAAGGCAAGGGATTCTGTCCCCAGGTGTAATCCTTGGTAGGTACCCAAGCCCAAGGGAACAATGTCATCCAAGTTTCAACACAGTCACAATAAAATGTTCAGAATGTGATTCCAAGCAAGTGACCTAACCTTTCTGGATGCCCTGGGTTAAAAGTGTACTTCTGGCTAGTTGTGTGGCCTTGGACATGTGGCTCCACTTTTAACTGTTGATTAGAACTTTAAAAAAATACAGTGTAATGGACATTTTAGGGGGTACAGTTCTACAAATTTTGACACAGGCATAGATTTATGATGCCTCCACTACAATTGAGATGTAGAACAATCCTACCACTCCATAAAACTTCCACATTTTTCCTTTATAATCGTACCCTTCTATCATCCATAATGCATGGTGAACACAAAGCTGCTCTCCATTACTAGAAATTTTGTCTTTTCATAAATGTTATAAAAGTGAATCAGACAGTAAGTAGCCTTCTGAAACTAGTTAATTTCACTTGGCATAATGCATTTGAGAGTCTCTAAGTCATTGCTCCGGAGAAGGCAATGGCAAGCCACTCCAGTACTCTTGCCTAGAAAATCCCATGGATGGAGCAGCCTGGTAGGCTGCAGTCTGTGGGGTCGCTAAGGGTCAGACACGACTGAGCGACTTCACTTTCACTTTTCACTTTCACACATTGGAGAAGGAAATGGCAACCCACTCCAGTGTTCTTGCCTGGAGAATCCCAGGGACGGGGGAGCCTGGTGGGCTTCCGTCTATGGGGTCACACAGAGTCAGACACCACTGAAGTGACTTAGCAGCAGCAGCAGCAGCAAGTCATTGCTCATGTTAATAACTTGTTTCTTTTAAATATTGTTCCTTCCAAATACTCCAATCATATGGCCATAACACAATTTGTTCAGCCATTTATCTGCTGAAGAGCAATTGAGCTGGTTCAAGTTTTTGATGATTATAAATAGAACTGCTAAAAAAACACTTTGTTCACGTTTTGGTGTGGACATATATTTTCATTTCTCTAGATCATTGGAGAAGGAAATGGCAACCCACTCCAGTGTTCTTGCCTGGAGGATCCCAGGGACGGGGGAGCCTGGTGGGCTTTCGTCTATGGGGTCACACAGAGTTGGACACGACTGAAGTGACTTAGCAGCAGTAGCAGTAGCAGCAGAGCAGGGGATATATACCTCTTTCTGTATAAAGTCAGATAGTAAATATTTTAGCTTTATGGTCTTTGTTGAAATTAGTATAAAGCAGCCATAGATAATATATAAAGGAATAAGGGTGGCTATGTTCCAGAAAAACTTTATTTACAGAAATAAGCAGTGTATTGGACTTCACCTGCTGGTCACAATTTGCCAATCCACGCTCTGTTATAAACACCGAGGAGTGGGAATGCTAGGTCATATTATAGGTGTATTTTTAACACCGTGGTAAGACGTCATGCTGTTTTTCTCAGAGTGGCTGTACTATTTCACATTACCATCAGTATGTGTAAGAGCTCCAGTTGTTGACATCCTTTTCAACACTTGGGGATGTCAGTGTTTTCAACTTTAGTCATTCTGATGGGTACTCAATGGCATTTAACAGTGGAAGTAATTTGAATTTCCCTAGTGGCTAATAATGTTCAGTATCTTTTCTTGTGCTTATTGTCCATCCCAATAGTCTCTCTGCTGAAGTGTCTGATCAAATCTTTTTGTTCAGTCTTTAATTGGGTAGGTTGTTTTCTCGCTGTCACATTTTGAAATTTCTGTATGTATTCTGGGAGAAGTTATTTCTGAACATACTATTTGCAAGTATTTTTGCCCAGTCTGTGTCTTACCTTTTCATTTTTTTGGCAGCGTCTTTTGCAAACAAAAATTTCTAATTTTGATGAACTCTAAATATTTTCTCTTATGGATACTGCTTTTGGGTGTTATTTCTAAAATCTCTTGGCCTAATCACAGATTATGAGGATTTTCTCAAATGTTTTCTTCTGAAAGTGTTGTAGGCCTAAATTTTACATGTAAATCTATGTAAATGGAGCTATGATTCATTTTAAGATTTCATAAAGAGTGTAAGATTTATTCTTTTATACACGTACATGAAAATTGTTCCAGCACCATTTGTTGAAAAGACTGTTCTCTTTCCATTTAACTAACTGCTTTTGCACTTTGGGGCAAAAATAAACTGGCCAATTGCAATGTATCCTGGGTTAGATCCTGGGATAGCAAAAGGATCTTAATAGAAAAGAATTAATAAAATCAAAGTCTATAGTGAATAGTATTGTACCAACGTTAATTTCTTAGTCTTGTAAAATATACCACGGAAATGTAAGATGTTAACATTAAGAGAAACTGGAAGAGGGGCATATGGGAATTCTGTAGTATCTTCATAATTTTCTATAAATCTAAAATTATTCCAAATAAAAAACTTATTTTAAAAAATCAGTTGGCTGCATTTACGGAGCTTATGATCTGACTACCAAGGAATTCCAAATTAAATAAGGCCAAGAACCTAACATGCTCACCAAGGAGATGACACAGGTAAAGCTCTTAACACAGAATACAAAATATGGCCCATGTTCAGCAAATGGTAGCCTTAACTACTATTTTTAATCATTAAAAAACAGATTTGAGTATTTTATTTGACCTCAAATTATTTTATTCATTCATTCATAAAATACTTATCCATCTGACAGAATGTATATCCTTGGTATTTTGCTAGTAAAGACAAAGCAGAGAACAGAGCAGACATGAGCATGCCCACAAGAGTAAATTATATCAATAAGCATTCAAAGCAATTTACTCCATGTGTCCAAACCTAATGCACCGTGAACACCTTACTCCACATGGGTTATGCGTTTACTTTAAAAGTAAAGTTCATCTTCATCCATTTTTAAAAAGAAACTCTATCTGTATTCTGACAAGATTTTTGGTTGTTGTTTAGTAGATCTGTGCTAATTTTCATAGCTGTAATAATTAGTGTGTGATTTCCAAGTATGTGGGAAATACGAAAGAGCTAATTCTGGAAGAGCTGTTAAGGGGACCAAGGAGAAACAATAACCTTCAGGGCTTTTTCAGCTCCAGTATGTGACTGCTCTTTTTTCCCCAACTTCAGTATAATATGCAAAGTGACTCAGTAATTCTCTTTCTTTCTCTCTCACACACATCCCTACCAATCATACTTCCTTAATGTAATTAATGATTAGGATTGTTATCATTGTCTTTTACTCTCAACCAAAAATGAGAAGAAAAAGAGAATATTCAGTGACTCTCTTACCTTCTGAGGAAAATTATTAAGTCTAACTTTGGGTAACATAAGGAAGTCCCCTTATTTAAAGATCCTTTCTCATTCTGCATCAAACAAACTTTTCTCTACCTGCATCCTTACTTGCATGTATACAGTCCTCAGTTTTTGTAAATGTCATTTAATAACCCAAAGAAGTTTTCAGTCCCCTCCTTCTGATTGAATTAGGCAACAAGTGAGCCTGTCTAATTTCTGCCTTCTGTTGTCCCCACTGGCTTGGAAGCAATGAAATTATGTACTATAGGAAGCTAATTAGACATTTCCCTCTTTTGAATACGCCTTGCATCTTGAATACTTTGATCCCAGTTAAACTACATCCTCAGCTAATTAACAGCAAAACAATTAAGAAACTGTGTTATCTGTTGAAAATAAACAGTTTTCCAGAAAAGCCAACTCATTACACATAGGCAACTATGGTCTTTGAAACCAATTTCCTGCAAAGACTTAGCTAAACTTTTTTTTTTTTTTCTGAATATCCATTTCTGAGACATAATTCTTTTTACAGTGATAAAATCTTTCCAGTGGAATACTCTGATCCTGTAACCTTACAAAAAACATAGCAAGCTGACTGATCTACATCAAACCAAAACATTTGGCCTGTCTCATCATCTTTAGGATCAGCATACCCAATAAAATTAGTCATTATCATGGATGTTACAATTTACATAATTTAGATATTCTGACAAGAAATTATGTGTGTTTTGGGAAGTTTTTTGAGAGCACAGCAATCTTCACAACACAGTGGTAATATTCAAGGAATATCTACAGAATAATACCACCAGTTTTGTAGACATTTATCTCCTTTACATCACCCCAGAGAAAAGCCTAATTTTAAATACTAAATAGTACTTACACAGAAATTATAAATTGAACCTCCCTCACACTGAGCCATACTTCCAAATGGCTATTGTTTGGTATGTTAATTGCATTGGTCTTTTCATTTGTAGCATAGCAAATGAACTCTCCGCTGGCCATAAGTGATGAATAATATCTGCTTTGGTGTGAGGAAATTTACATAAGTCAGGGCATAGTCACAATGCTGAAAGATAAGTTAACTATCAGACCATGAAAAACCATGTTGTACAGGATGAAGGCTACCTTAAGGAAGAGCAAAACTGATGAACACTATAATTGGTTGGTATGTAAGAAAACTAGCCAATTGGCTGGTTGGTTAGTTAATTTATCAAATGACTGATTTAACAATTACTTATTGAGTACAATGTTCAAGGCACTGAGTGATATGTCAGCCTGTGATGAGCAGTCAAAGGCTGACCCAAAAACACCTGTGATAAAATCTCTCATTTACTTCTATGGTAACTCCATTATTTGGCAGAGAATTGACCACCTGCTGTGTGCCCAGCACTGTATTTCTGTATAGGTAAAGGAAAATAGTAGCTAACACTCATTATGTGTATTTACTGTATCCCATTCTATAGGTTTCCCATGTATTACTATATTTAATCCCCATGTAAAATACCCACCTATAAAGATAGGTATGTTTTTGATACCTATTTTGCAGATGAGGAAATACAGCAAGTAAGTGGCCCAAGGTCACAATACTAGTGAACAGTGGAGGTTTGAATTTGGGCTGTATGACTCTACAGCCCACCATACAAACTATATTCCAGGGATGGCAGAACACCAAGTTCCTGTTCTAAAAGACCTTAACATTGATCTCGGAAGCCAACATTTACTAGCACAAGACAAACAGAAAGTATTTTCAGAGTCATGTGCAGAACTGTGGTTTGTAGTTTAAAACTAGTTCTAAAGGGATGCAGCAGATGGTGTGGTCATGTGGGACAGGGCAGGTTCTGAAACGCTCTATAGCTTTACAATCAACAGCAAGGGGAACAGGCTTAGGAATTATTTGGGTTCAAATACTGCCCTATCACTCACCTCTGTCACCTTCACCTCTTATGTCACATGTCCCCATCAGTGATACAGATGCTGTTACATACCCACTGAGGACTATTTGGAAGATCAAACAGAATAAAATATGTAAAGCCTGGTACATATTAGGTGTTGGATCTTCTTGAGGTAAAAGGTTTTCAGATGGAGCTTAGCAATTTCAGTGTGTAAAGATTGGCAAAGAAAGGGCAAGACAGTGAAGACAGATATGCAATACATAGAGAGGCACAGTATGGGAGATAAGCCAGATGGTCTCAAATTCAACCAACTAAGGTCCTTTCCCCTTTCTCATTTTTGGCCCCTCACAACTATTCTGGATGTCCTGACCTCAGATAACAAAATTAGGGCCCTTGTGATGATAACACACACAGAGAGAGAAACAGGAACACACCCAAACCTGTACCGGAAGGACCTGAGACTTAATTTAATTCTGACTAAGGCAGATCATGCTTTGCCTAAGCTCATCTCTATCAGGTGGGTGCACCTTCCTGGAAGCTTGTATAAAGTGCATTTCAGCATTAGTAATGTTTAGTAATTCACTGGCCCATTGTGCTAGCTGGTACTCTCATTTCCAGGAAGAATGGAAATAGGTTCCAGTCCAATTAAGCAACCAGATTGAGACTATTTGTGGAATGTTTACTCCATGCCTAGTACTATGCTTGGTTCTTTCCTTCTTCCTGGAGAATAGACAGACACTGTAAGACTCTGGTTAATTGCCCATGAATGTGCAATAGCTTGCATAGCAAATTCTATCTGGGATCAGTGAAACTGAACCCTTGCTCTCTAGGAAGTTACTACAAAAATAGCATAATAGGTGCAAGAGTACACATATTATGTCATGCCTTACAAGCGAATGTTTCACCCATGAGCCTTGATTATTTCAAATGGGCAGTATCAATATTTCTTTTCATTTTGCCCTTTAAATATTGTTCATTGGTCTCCAATGCTCAGTGTACATTAGAAATGGAAGCTATATTATAAAACTTCTAGACAAAAAGGATGCAAATATCACCTAACAATAGATATACCCTGAGAAAACCATATTTGAAAAAGACACATGAACCCTAATGTTCATTGTAGCACCATATACAACATGGAAGCAACCTAGGTGTCCACTGACAGATGAATGGATAAAGAAGTTGTGATATATATATATACATATATATATATATATATATATACACACACACACAATGGAATATTCAGATCAGTTCAGTCACTCAGTCATGTCAAACTCTTTGCGACCCCATGAACTGCAGCATGCCAGGCCTCCCTATCCATCACCAACTCCCGGAGTTTACCCAAACTTACGTCCAAAGAGTCGGTGATACCATCCAACCATCTCATCCTCTGTTGTCCCCTTCTCCTCCTGCCCTCAATCTTTCCTAGCATCAGGGTCTTTTCAGCTTTTCATATCAGGTGGCCAAAGTATTGGAGTCTCAGCTTCAACATTAGTCCTGCCAATGAACACCCAGGACTGATCTCCTTTAGGATGAACTGGTTGGATCTCTTGCAGTCCAAGGGACTCCCAAGAGTTGTCTCCAACACCACAGTTCAAAAGCATTAATTCTTCAGCACTCAGCTTTCTTTATAGTCCAACTCTCACATCCACACATGACTACTGGAAAAACCATAGCTTTGACTAGATGGACCTTTGTTAGCAAAGGCATGTCTCTGCTTTTTAATATGCTGTCTAGGTTGGTCATAACTTTTCTTCCAAGGAGCAAGTGTCTTTTAATTTCATGACTGCAGTCAGCATCTGCAGTGATTTTGGAGCCCAGAAAAATAAAGTCCTTCACTGTTTCACTGTTTCTCCATCTATTTTCCATGAAGTGATGAGACCAGATGCCATGATCTTAGTTTTCTGAATGTTGAGTTTTAAGCCACCTTTTTCACTCTCCTGCTTCACTTTCATCAAGAGGCTCTTTAGTTCTTCTTCACTTTCTTCCATAAGTGATGCCACTTTCTGTCATCTGCATATGTGAGGTTATTGATATTTCTCCCAGCAATCTTGATTCCAGCTTGTGCTTCTTCCAGCCCAGCGTTTCTCATGATGTACTCTGCATATACGTTAAATAAGCAGGGCAACAATATACAACCTTGACGTACTCCTTTTCTGATTTGGAACCAGTCTGTTGCTCCATGTCCAATTCTAACTGTTGCTTCCTGACCTGCATACTTGGCTATAAAAAGGATGCATTTGAGTCAATTGTGGTGAGGTGGATTAACCTACAGCCTGTTATACAGAGTGAAGTCAGAAAGAGAAAAACAAGTATCATATATTAATGCATATATATGGAATCCAGAACAATGGTACTAATGAACCTATTTGCAGGGAGGAACAGAGACAATCATAAAGACCAGACTTGTGTACACAGTGGAGGAAGGAAAGGGTGGGATGAATTGAAAGAGTAAACATTGGAACATATACATTCAGTTCAGTTCAGTTCAGTTCAGTCGCTCAGTCATGTCCGACAATAGATAGATAATGGGAAGTTGCTGTATAACACAGTGAGCTCAACACAGTACTATTGACAACCTAGAAGGGTGGGAAGCAGGCTGAGGTGGGGAGGGAGGTTCCATAGGGAGGGGATATATGTATGCTTATTGCTGATTCATATTGTTGTATTGTTATAAAGCAGAAGCCAACACAATATTGTAAAGCAATTATCCTCCAATTAAAATTAATTTTAAAAAGCTAAAATAAGAGTAGGTATTTAGAAAATGTTAACGAGAAACATTTGGAATCTACTTAGGGCAGGGCAAATGCTTTGCTGGACTAGAGAAAATTGGGTCAGTTTTCTAATAATATATTTTCTAGGAACCGGAATACATTGTTGGGTTAATACAATGTCACACCAACTCACCATTTCTCCAGTTAACTCCAATCATATAAAAATGACAGTATGTGCTATAAACAAATGGCACTTTAAAATCTAATTTTTAAAGTTGAGATCTCAAACAACTTTATGGTCAGTTCATGGGGTATTTCAACAAAGTATTGTCATTGTGAGACACAATGAACAGAAAACAAATTTTAAGTGAAATGAGAAATACAACAAAGGCCCTAGGATTTGGAAGAAATTTTAGAGGACATCCAGTCCAACCCTTTACAGCAGCCTTTTTGCAATGTCTCTTGTAGCACATTATTCAGTTCTATAGTCAAAAGTAAGGGGAAACTTTTGGTCCTTTCATTAAGTCTCAGAAATACAGTTTCACTGATATATACTGAAGAGTATCTTTCTGACAACTTTTGTCTCTTTGGAGTCATCTCTATATGATGTTGGAGGTCTGCAGTGTAAACATAATTACATTGATGTCAATAGAAACAAAAAATAGGGATGATAATAAATAGTATTTGGTTACAAACACTATGTCTGACTTTGCACATGATGGAAGCCAGGCATGCTTCCTGTTTGGGAGTGTCTAATAAAGTGTTATGAGTTCTGCCTGAATGAACTTAAGATTGATGGCATAATGTCAACCCTGGAGTTTTCCAAATGCTTTTTTGATTCTGTGTTGCAAAAATTCAAGTAAATAAGTTTGTCTTTGGTTGGTTGTTTACTTGAAGTATTGAAATGGTTGATATGTTTGCCGAGTATAAAACTGAGATGAAGCCACTACCCAGCTTGGTAGTTGTCAGACTTGCAGTAGGAATGAATGAACACATTTATCCTCAGATTTTAAAGTCAGATGAAACTTGAACCATCTCTGCTCAAATACTCTTCAGGTGAAGAGCCACTGTGCAGACTGGGGACCCTCCACAGTTTCTGGAGAAAACTAGACTGGTGGGAAAGGGCACACTTTCCGTTGCACAGCTCAGAGACACCCATGGACATCCCAGCTGGGAGACATCTGGAGTGAGGAAGGCTTGGAAGTCAGACCTATCTGGGGTTAGGTCCAGTCGTTCATTGACCTCTCTTAGAGTGACATCTTAGGGAGTAGCAATATCTAAATGCATTCGGACGTGTGAAGGGAACAAAGTAAGCCACAAAGTACAGTTAATAGGCATGCAGACAGCTAAAGGCACCCAAACTGAGTTTCTGTTTTCAGGTTATGTTGCTTACTATGTTGTCACTCTAAACTCATCAATTAAGTTCTCTGAGCCTTAGTTTCTTCCTCTGGAAAAAGGGTCACACAATAGCAATTCAAGAGGCTATAGTGATACAGAACACCTGTTTGAGTTTCCTGAGCCATACAGCAAATTCCCATTGGCTATCTATTTTACATATGGTAATATAAGTTTCCATGTTACTCTTTTCATACATCTTAACCTCTCCTCCCCTCTCCCCATGTCCATAAGTCTGTTCTCTACGTCTCTTTTTCCATTGTTGCCCTGTAAATAAATTCTTCAGAACCATTTTTCTAGATTCTATATATATGCATTCAGTTCATATGAACCGACTCTTTGCGACCCCATGAATCACAGCACGCCAGGCCTCCCTGTCCATCACCAACTCCCGGAGTTCACTCAAACTCATGTCCATCGAGTCGGTGATGCCATCCAGCCATCTCATTCTCTATTGTCCCCTTCTCCTCCTGCCTCCAATCCTTCCCAGCATCAGAGTCTTCCAGTGAGTCAACTCTTCGCATGAGATGGCCAAAGTATTGGAGTTTCAGCTTTAGCATCAGTCCTTCCAATGAACACCCAGGATTGATCTCCTTTAGAATGGACTGGCTGGATCTCCTCACAGTCCAAGGGATTCTCAAGAGTCTTCAGCACCACAGTTCAAAAGCATCAGTTCTTTGGCGATCAGCTTTCTTCACAGTCCAACTCTCACATCCATACATGACCACGGGAAAAACCATAGCCTTGACTAGACGGACCTTTGTTGGCAAAGTAATGTCTCTGCTTTTTAATATACTATCTAGGTTGGAGAAGACTCTTGAGAGTCCCTTGGACTGCAAGGAGATCCAACCAATCCATTCTAAAGGAGATCAATCCTGGGTGATCATTGGAAGGACTGATGCTAAAGCTGAAACTCCAATACTTTGGCCACCTCATGCGACGAGTTGACTCACTGGAAAAGACTCTGATGCTGGGAGTGATTGGGGGCGGGAGGAGATGGGGACGACAGAGAATGAGATGGCTGGATGGCATCACCGACTTGATGGACATGAGTTTGAGTGAACTGCAGAAGTTGGTGATGGACAGGGAGGCCTGGCATACTGTGATTCATGGGGTCGCAAAGAGTCGGACACGACTGAGTGACTGAACTGTACTGAACTGAACTGAGGTTGGTTATAACTTTCCTTCCAAGGAGTAAGCATCTTTTAATTTCATGGCTGCAATCAGCATCCACAGTGATTTTGGAACCCAAAAAAATAAAGTCTGACACTGTTTCCCCATCTATTTCCCATGAAGTGATGGGACCAGATGCCATGATCTTTGTTTTCTGAATGTTGAGCTTCAAGCCAACCTTTTCACTCACCTCTTTCACTTTCATCAAGAGGCTTTTTAGTTTCTCTTCACTTTCTGCCATAAGGGTGGTGTCAGCTGCATATCTGAGGTTATTGATGTTTCTCCCGGCAGTCTTGATTCCAGCTTGTGCTTCTTCCAGTCCAGCGTTCCTCATGATGTACTCTGCATATAAGTTAAATAAGCAGGGTGACAACATACAACCTTGTTAGAATACGGTATTTATCTTTTCTAGAGGGTTGGGATGGAGAGGGAGATGCGAGGGAGTTTCAAAAACCTTTCTAGTCTTTCCCATTCTATTGTTTTCCTCTATTTCTTTGCATTGATTACTGAGGAAGGCTTTCTTATCTCTCCTTTCTATTGTTTGGAACTCTGCATTCAGTTGGGTATATCTTTCCTTTTTCTCCTTTGCAGTTAGCTTCTCTTCTTTTCTCAGCTATTTGTAAGCCCTCCTCAGACAACAATTTTGCTTTTTGCATTTCTTTTTCTTGGAGATGGTCTTGATTACTGCCTTCTGTATAATATAAGTGTACGTACGGCAGCCACTTAATCTCTTTAGCTTCATTGCCCTAATCTGTAAAACAGGGATACCAGTAGCCACCTCCTGGGATTGTTTTGTAGATTCCCTGAGTGGATGCACATAAGGCATTTAAAACAGTTTGACACCAAGGTCAACAAATGTCTTATGGTAATAATTAGCTACTACCCCAAAGTCACCTTTCTCTGAAACTGATGAAGTCAAAGGTTGTTGAATGTTATCATAATAGGATTCTTACAACACATCATTTTCCAGTTTATGTTTCTTAAGAAAGATTATACATTAGGCCCAACTGGAGATCACAGTGTATTCATGAAACCACAAAGCCATTGTTTCCTGTTATGCCTGAGCAGAAAAAACCCCACCACCCTCATTCCTACCTGAAAATTTCTTTGGGCAAATGTTTCCAGGGCAGAGCAGTGAGAAGCAAGGGTGTGCACTGAGGCAGAAACTCTGCCATCCATCTCCTGAAGGATTGCACTTGAAACTGTCTCTTATGAGCCCCATCTGGTACTAATCAGCCCATTTCCTGTCTCTGGAGTGCTCATGAACACTGAGAGTGCTGTATGTTTATGCTCATGAGGTATTCTTTGCATGGGTCTGCCTTTTTAGAAGAGGCCCTCTTTATTCCTTATATCCCCACGGAGGTAGAGAACAATGACTCTGGAGCCAAACAGATCAGGGTTCAAACAATACTCTACCCCTTAACATCTTTAACTTTAAATTTTGCTTCTCTAATCGGTAAATAGAGAGTTAACGTGTAAAGGGCTTAGTAGAGGGTTGACACATAATAAACACTCAGTAAACATTAGCTCTGTCCTGACAGCCTGCTTCACAAACAGCTATGGTGGGCAAAGACATGGTAATAAGAATGATCCTATTTCAGCTGGAAAAGCTACTGTCAGAAAAACACTCTCCCACTAACTTTACATATGACTGCATTGTATTAGCATCCATGTAAGATACCAATTCTAAAATCCCAAAACCACTTGAGTTCTTTGGAGCAATTTCATAATCTCTTAACTTTGTGAAATAACTTTAACTCTTTACTTTTAGCCAAAACTGAGGAAAACAACTATGAGGTTCCTCTAGGTAAAAAAATGAAGGAATAGAGATAAACATTATTTACCACCAGCAAAAGAAACTCAAAATACATTTAAAAACTTTTTCTGTTGGTAGAATAATTAAGTGATATAGATGCCCTGATACTAGATTCCACAATTCCTTTTATGTGTCCCTACCAAGATGCCCTTAAAATGGCATTTTCCCCGCCTTAAAATGGTTTCTTTCTAGAATGAGGGAGAAGTAATAAAGTTTTGGTGACCGTGTTTCCTAGCTGCTGAGTATTCAGTGCTTTAGAAGAAGGCTAGTTACATTCTCCAATGAATGAACATATGACTGTTTTAAAATATTCAGAAGTCATCAGTTCAGTTCAGTTGCTCAGTTGTATCCAATTCTTTGCGACCCCATGGACTGAAGGTCACCAGGCCTCTCTGTCCATCACCAACTCCCGAAGTTTACTCACACTCATGTCCATTGTGTCAGTGATGCTATCCAACCATCTAATCCTTTGTCATCCCTTTCTCCTCTCACCTTCAATCTTTCACAGCATCAGGGTCTTTATCAATGAGTCAGTTCTTTGAATCAGGTGGCCAAAGTATTGGAGTTTCAGCTTCAGCATCCATCCTTCCAAAGAATATTCAGGACTGATTTCCTTTAGGATGGACTGGTTGCATCTCCTTGAAAGGCCAAGAGACTCTCAAGAGTCTTCTCCAACACCGCAGTTCAAAAGCATCAATTCTTCGGTGATCAGCTTTCTTTATAATTCAACTCTCACATCCATACATGACTACTGGAAATAGCTTTGACTAGACGGACCTTTGTTGGCAAAGTAATGTCTCTGCTCTTCAATATGCTCTCTGCTGCTACTGCTAAGTCACTTCAGTTGTGTCCGACTTTGTGCGACCCCATAGACGGAAGCCCACCAGGCTCCCCCATCCCTGGGATTCTCCAGGCAAGAACACTGGAGTGGGTTGCCATTTCCTTCTCCAATGTGTGAAAGTGAAAAGTGAAAGTGAAGTCGCTCAGTCGTGTCCAACCCTTAGCGACGCCATGGACTACAGCCAACCAGGCTCCTCCATCCATGGGATTGTCTAGGCAATAGTACTGGAGTGGCTTGCCATTGCCTTCTCCGATATGCTCTCTAGGTTGGTCATAACGTTTCTTCCAAGGAGCAAGTGTCTTTTAATTTCATGGCTGCAGTCACCATCTGCACTGATTTTGAGGCCCAAGAAAATAAAGTTTGTCACTGTTTCCCCATCTATTTACCATGAAGTGAAGGGACCAGATGCCATGATCTTAGTTTTCTGAATGTTGAGTTTTAAGCCATCTTTTCCACTCTCCTTTTCACTTTCATCAAGAGGCTCTTTAGTTCTTCTTCACTTTCTGCCATAAAGTTGGTGTCATCTGCATATCTGAGGTTATTGATATTTCTCCTGGCAATCTTGATTCTAGCTTGTGCTTCAACCAATCCAGCATTCCTCATGATGTACCGTGTATATACGTTAAATAAGCAGGGTGACAATATACAGCCTTGACGTACTCCTTTCCCTGTTTAGAACCAGTCTGTTACTCCATGTCCAGTTCTAACTCTTGCTTCTTGACCTGCATAAAAATTTCTCAAGAGGCAGGTAAGATGGTCTGATATTCTCATCTTTTTCAGAATTTTCCACAAGTTTGTTGTGATCCACACAATCAAAGGCTTTGGCATAGTCAATAAAACAGAAGCAGATGTTTTTCTGGAACTTTCTAGCTTTTTTGATGATCCAATGGATGTTGGCAATTTGATCTCTGGTTCCTCTGCCTTTTTTAAATCCAGCTTGAACATCTGGAAGTTCACGGTTCACGTACTGTTGAAGCCTGGCTTGGAGAATTTTGAGCATTACTTTGCTAGCATGTGAGATGAGTGCAATTGTGTGGAAGTTTGAGTATTCTTTGGCATTGCTTTCTTTGGGAAGGCATATATGCCTTTCTTAGAAGTCATATATGAATATAAAGGAGATACAGTTGGAATGTTAATTAATGTTCAAATATTTCCTTATCCAGTCTCTTTCTCCAGGGTTCTCTACAGCTGGGCTCAGGTGAGTATAGGTTGTATGGGAATCACAGAAGCTCTGAGCTGCAAGGGATCTCAAAGTCATCTGGACAATGTCTAACTGCTCCAGTGATTGTTAACACTTGGTGTGTTAGGAATTTCTTCATGAGGCTGAAAGAAGTTATGAGGAACATACACACAGGTGTAGGCCCAGACAGTTTTGAATCAGGTTCCAGGAGAATTCACTGATACATGTCCAGACTTCTAAGTGAGTCTGCACATAAAGAGCTCTTGCCCAGGGCTTGGGCTAGTATTGTCCAAAGATCTGGCAATGAGAGCCCTGCCAGGCTCTGCATTTTATAAAGACCCACTCTGGCTTTTTTCTTCTTTATTTCCACACTGAAATAAGGAGTCCACAGAGCAAGAAGATGTTTGCCTGAAGCCCAGGTTGTATATCCATTTCCAGGCCTCTCTGGGGACCCAACTTTTAGAGCCTGTTAGGAGCCTCTTTTCAGAGTTTGCCATATTTAAGGTACACCACGTCACAGAGTGTATACCTCTGGGTGGCTGTTTCCTTTGTGATGGGTTAAGAACTTGACTGTTTTGGGTGGGTGTTCACACAGAGGAGCCTAAATCCCCTCACAGTACAGGATGGAGGCAGAAATGGAGAGAGTAGACTTTGGACCCAAATCCTCCACTTGCACTGGCCTTCGCACACGCTTGTTACTCCTCTCTATTGGCTAATCCCTACTCAGTCTTTAAGCCACTGTTTAGATATTCTTTTCCCAGAGAGGCATTTTGGAACTGCACCCTTAATTCCCTGGTTAATGGTGAGCACTCTATACTTCTCTTTCATAGCACTTAGTTAAAGGTTATTTGAGTGGCTTTTTGAAGGTTCTGTCTCACTTAAAAATTATTTGTGGTTGTTTGTGCAAATTTGAGTTTGTTCACTACTGTATTCTCAGCACCTAGCATCATGCCTGGCATTTAGCTGAGCCTCAGCAAATGTTTCTAGAATGAATAAATATCAGCTCTGGGACCTACATTCTCCATATGCTAAGAAATAACAGTTCAGTCTTTGAAAAGCAGGCTTATTTCTCCTTAAACTTGTAAGGCCTATGAGCCAAAATGAACTTGTAATGGCCCTATAGTGTGAGTGAACTGGGAGGCCAGTAGGTCTATGGGGCTCTTGGGCCGTGGCTGTGGTTGAGGGATTCAGGAAACATCTGGAAAGTGCTTCAGACTAGTGTTTGCAGGGTGCCAGGAGCCAATAAGAGTCAAAGAACTCTCATACAGCATTGTGTCTTCTTTGACTCTTGTCATTACTGACTAATACCATGATGTAATAATCACAGGAATCTACTGTGTGAGTGCAATTAAATTCAGTCCAAATCTGGCACGAAGTGTGAATAACAAGCAGAAATTTCTTACCTCAATATTCCCCTTAAAATGACAGTCTGACCTTGATAAAGTGAATACTCTGATTTCAACACATTAGCAACTGGATTATTTCCTGATGACTTGGCTCCCCTTGTTTTCACTGGAAAAATCATTGTCCATGAGAACAGATATTGTCAATATACGTAAATATTGCCTGAATGCTGTGATATAAGTTAGATTTTCTAAAGATAAAGCGTGAAGTTCAAGATTCTCTGCTATGGAATAATGGAAAGAAGGTGAATCACCAAAGTGATACAGTCCATGAATATTAAATAGTCATGGTTACTATAGAACATTTACTCTGTGCCTAAATCTCTGTTAAGTGCTTTACGTTCATTGTTCAGTTCACTTCAGTTCACTTCAGTTCAGTCGTTGAGTCGTGTCCGACTCTTTACGACCCCATGAATTACAGCACGCCAGGCCTCGCTGTCCATCACCAACTCCCGGAGTCCACCCAAACCCATGTCCATTGAGTCAGTGATGCCTTCCAACCATCTTATCCTCTGTTGTCTCACTTAAAGTTGTACAAAACCCTGAGAGGTAAGAATTATCCCACTTTACAAATGAGGGAACAGAGCTCTGAATTGTTAGGCACTTTGTCCAAGGTCACACAGCTAATAAGTGGCAAAGCCACATTATAAACCTATGTTTACATAAACCATTGTAAACCTATGTAGACCTATCGTTCTTAGTCATTTTACATTTTAACATGCAGTATATTGAAATCTCTTTATATAACAAAGATATAACTCCCAGGCCACTCTTAAGAACAGGAGAAAAGGGACAGTCTCAAGGGGGTACCTAATCTTGTTTTGTTTCCCACACCAGACATCAAGGGAGATGTCATTGCAACACTGCCCTATCCATTTCCACTTTATTAACTTTAAGAATCTGTATGCTCTATCATCTGCTGTTATTGTTGCTGTTTAGTCGCTAAGTTGTGTTCAGCTCTTTTGAGACCCCATGACTGCCAGGCTCCTTTGTTCATGGGATTTTCCAGGTAAGAATACTTGAGTGGGTTGCCCTTTCCTCCTCCAGAGGATCTTTCTGACCCAGGGATCAAATCGTATATCCTGCATTGACAGGGGTATTCTGTACCACTGCTGCTGCTGCTGCTGCTGCTGAGTCACTTCAGTCGTGTCCAACTCTGTGTGACCCCATAGACGAAAGCCCACCAGGCTCCCCCGTCCCTGGGATTCTCCAGGCAAGAACACTGGAGTGGGCTGCCATTTCCTTCTCCAATGTGTGAAAGGGAAAAGTGAAAGTAAAGTCGCTCAGTCGTGTCCGACCCCTAGCGACCCCACGGACTGCAGCCTACCAGGCTCCTCCATCCATGGGATTTTCTAGGCAAGAGTACTGGAGTGGCTTGCCATTGCCTTCTCTGTCTTTACCACTGAGTCACCAGCAAAGTCCCTATTGTATCTGTGCATGCTAAGTCACTTCAGTTGTGTCAGACTCTTTGAGACCCCAAGGACTTTGCCAGCCAGGCTCCTCAGTCCATGGGATTTCCCAGGCAAGAATACTAGAGTGGGTTGCTATTTCTTCCTTCAGGGGATCTTCCTGACCCAGGGATCAAACTCACATCCCTTACATCTCCTGCATTGGTAAACAGGTTCTTTACAACTAGCACCACCTGGGAAGCCCCCTATCATCTGTAATGGCATAATAAACTACTCCTCAAATGCAGATGCTTAAAACAATCATTTGATTTTGCTAATACCTTTGTGGCTCAGGAATTTGGGAAAATTTGTTGGGAGGTTTCTTTTATAAAGTTAAAAAATGTTTTATTTTTTTAATTTTATAAATATGTTTTCAAATTTTTCCCAGCTTTACTGAGGTATAATTGGAAAAAATTATATATATTTAAAGAGTAAAACATGATAATTTCATATATGTATACACTGTGAAAGGATTACCACAATCAAGCTAACACATTCATTATCTCACATTATTAGTATTTATCTTGTGTAATGAGACCACTTAAAATTTATCCTCTTATCAAGTTTCAAACATACAATATGGCATTATTAACTGTAATCACTGTACTATACATGGG
This sequence comes from Moschus berezovskii, assembly GCF_049115385.1. Classification (NCBI taxonomy): domain Eukaryota; kingdom Metazoa; phylum Chordata; class Mammalia; order Artiodactyla; family Moschidae; genus Moschus; species Moschus berezovskii. Next base: position 56,935,865 of record NC_142467.1, on the reverse strand, counting down.
ACTTATTCATATTATAACTGAAACTTTGTACTCTTTGACCAACATCTCCCCATTTCTTCCAGCCCTTGGCAACTACCAATCTACTCTGTAAGTTCAACTTTTTTAGATACTACATATCAGTGATATTATATAGTATTTGTCTTTCTTATTTCACTTGGAAGCACTATGCTTGCAAGTTGTTCCATGTTGTCACACATATTAGCACATCTTTTCTTTGGTTGCATAAGATTCCACTGTGTATGTATGAGTTTGTGAGTGTATGTACATGCATGCGTGCATATATATATATATATACACACACACACACATATATACATACACACACACCTATTTTCTTTATCTGTTTATTCATTGCCAGACACAGTTGTTTCCATATCTTGGCTATTGTGAATAATACTGTAATGAATATGGCAGTGCAGATACCTCTTCAAAACACTGATTTCATTTGCTTTGGATATAACTCAGAAGTGGTATTGCTGGATCATATACTAGTTATATTTTTAAAGAACCTTCATATTGTTTTCCATAGTGACTGCACCAATTTATATTCCCGCCAACATTCTTCAAGTGTTCCGTCCCCTCTACATCCTCATCAACACTTGTTATCTCTTGTCTTTTTGATGACAGCCATCCTAACAGTGTGAGGTAATACCTCATTGTGGCTTTAATTTGCATTTCCTTGATTATGATATTGAACACTTTTCCACATACCCATTGGCCAGTTGTATGTCCTCTGGAAAAAAAAAGATCTATTCAGATCCTTTGCCCATTTTTAAAATTGGGTTACTTTTTGCCATTGAGTTGTATGAGTTCCCTTATCAGATACATGATCTACATTATTTTCTCCATAGGTTTCCTTTTCAGTCTGTTGACTTTCTTTTGCTGCACAGAAAATTTTTAGTTTGATGTAGTCAAATTTGTTTACTTTTGCTTTTGTTGTCTGTACTTTTGGTGTCATGTTTTAAAAAAATTATTGCCAAATCTATTGTCAAGAAGGCTTTTCCTTGTTTTCTTCCAGGAATTTCAAGGTTTCAGGTCTTACAGAGTATCATTGAATGTAGCTGGTGTGGAGGAGCCACTTCCAAGATGGGTCTTTACTCACATGAGTGGAGTTGTCATGCTCCTTGGTGTCTCTGCTTCTCTTCACATGTTTCATTTTGCTTTCTTATTGTCCTGGAAATCTCCATGACACTTAGGCCTCTCACAACACAGTAATTTTAGAACAGATGAATTTATCACCTTGTATCTACTTCTCCTAGAGAGACTGTTCCAAGAACAAATGTTCTAAGAGACCCCAAAGAAGTTGCAAGGATTCACTGAACCTTACCTTGTTAGTTCCAGAATGTCAGTCCTGTTGCATTTTGCTGGTCAAATAAATTCAAAGGGTTGAGGGAAGAATATTTTCACCTTTAGACCATAGAATGGCATGGAATAGAAGAATATAGAAAATTCTTTTATTTTTATATAAAAAAAAACCCAAAATATTGATGGTGTCCCTCTTGGAGGCAAGTTATTATAGACTCTCTCCTAAGAGCATCCCCAAGTTATCAGCTCCCACCCAAATAAATATTATGACTCTTTCCCTTTCCTTTGATAGTACAGCCTAGAATAAAGGCCTCTTAGTGGAAACAGTAAGAGGTAGATAATATTTAATAATCACTTGCTACATGCCAGAGCATGAAGTAAGTATTCTATATGTATGATTTAATCTTATTCTTACAACTTCTAAGGTAGGTCAGATCAGTCACAATATTAGAGAAGTTAAACAATTTACTCAGTGACTAATAGTAAGCAGAGACTCTAAAGATTTGAACTCAGGTCTTCTGAACCCAATATTTGTACCGTTAGTCAGCACACAAGTCAGGTTAGAGTTTGTGCAGAAGGGGAAACCACAGTTGGTATTAGGCAAGTTGGCAAGCAAATTTGAGTAAGCGAGCAGGGCAGAGACAAAGAGGCAACAATATGAGTGTGGACAGAGATATGGGAACTGGTCTATTGAATAATCAAAAAGTATGATAAGAATTGGACAGATTGGCAAGAGAAAAATTCTGGTGGCCATGAAACCTCAGCAGAGTAGCCTGATCCACTGAAACAGGAGTCAGGCAGCCCACTCATTCCAGAGGAAGTCTTTATACATAACTTAAGACTTCAATTAATAGCATTGCATTTCTTTTATTAATAACAAAGCTTCTATTACTGGGCATATATTTGGAGAAAACCATATCCAAAAAGATGCATGTATCCCAATGTTCACTGCAGTGTTACTTACAATAACTAAGACATCAAGGAAGTAACCTAAATGTCCATCAACAAATGAACGGATAAAGAAGATGTGGTATAATATACAATGAAATATTACTCAGACATGAAAATGAATGAAATAATGCCATTTTCAGTAACATGGATAGACCTAGAGCTTATCATACTAAGTTAAGTAAGTCAGACAAAGACAAATATTATGTGATATCACTTATAAATGATACAGATGAACTTGTTTACAAAACAGAAATAGACCCACAGACCTAGAAAACAAACTTCCAGTTACCAAAGGGGAAAGGGGAGGGATAAATTAGGAGTTCAGGGTTAACATATACACATGACCATATATAAAATAGGTGACCGACAGGACTTACTGTATAGTACAGGGAACTATACTCAGTATTTTACAATAAACTATAAAGGAAAAGAATCTGAAAAATAATATTTATCCTTTTGCATCTGTATAAAACAACTGAATCATTTTGCTGTACACCTGAAACCAACACAAGATTGTAAATCAACTATACTTCAATTTACAAAGACAAAGAATGATACTGGGAAAATACCTAAAGTTTCAGAATTTGGTTCAACTGTCTCAATTCCCAGCTGTAACTCACATTAAGAGTGAATAAAAGTTCATACAAATCAATGAATAGGGTCAAAAAGTGGCCTCATTTCCACTCTGGAGCAGGTTTCCCTTGTGTGTGAAAACCTGTTCCTCCTTTTTCTTAGATTTAACAATATTTGGAAAAGGAAAGGGAGTTGTTAGCTGGTACAGCAATTTCTAAATCAATACCCTGACCTTGACCCAACTGCAAGAACTTATGAGCTTTTGTAAAAGTTTAAGATGAAGCTGTCTGAAACATGACTTAACAACACAAAAGTTTCACAACTTTAGTAAAGTACTATGGTTAAAAGAACACTGGCTTCAAAGCCAAACTTAACTGGGTTTCTTTCTAGCTCCACCACTTACTAGCTGGGTAAATTTGGATGAATTACTTACCTCTTGGAGCCTTACTTGACATGTAAAAACTGGAAGAAGCACGATATCTAGAGGAGGCAGTGAAGATTCAGTGTGATAATACACAGGGTCTGGCTTATAGAAAATACTCAGTGAATATTAGTTATCCATTTTAGGTGCTAGGTTCACTGATACTTGGCCTGATTTCAGGTCTAATACCTGCTCCTCTGCTTAAGGGTAGGAATGGGAATGCTGCAGTGGATGCTATGATTATAGTCCTGAGACTTAGAATTGTCCAAAAATCAAGTCTCTTCCTTGAACAGAAATGGCAGTGAAGGAGGAATTTAAGTCAAAATCGTCCCCTCTACTGCATTAAACTAATGATTGAAGGTATAACAGTACCTCCCTCATGGGGCTATTTTGAAGGCTTTATTAGTACTTTACTAATTACATAAATCACACAACAATGGTAGGTACAAGTAAAATTGTAATACAGTAAACAGTCCATGTATTATTTATTATATTTATGCATTCAAATTGGAGAAGGCAATGGCAAGCCACTCCAGTACTCTTGCCTAGAAAATCCCATGGATGGAGGAGCCTGGTAGGCTGCAGTCCATGGGGTCGCTAAGGGTCAGACACGACTGAGTGACTTCACTTTCACTTTTCATTTTCACACATTGGAGAAGGAAATGGCAACCCACTCCAGTGTTCTTGCCTGGAGAATCCCAGGGACGGGGGAGCCTGGTGGGCTTCCATCTATGGGGTCACACAGAGTCGGACACGACTGAAGTGACTTAGCAGCAGCAGCAGCAGCAGCAGCATGCATTCAAATATTCATTAACTGACACCTGTGTGGTGAACACTGTCCTTGGAGCTTCTTCAGAACAGATGGGGCTATCCGTAGAAGACTGACTCTTGGCAGACACACAAGACTTGCTAGCTGCCACTTCAGCACTTGAATAACACTACTGACAAGGTGCATACTGTCTGCACTTTGGTTGAAGCAAACCCAGGGAGTGTGGTGTTTCTGAATACCTATGTCAATGTCTTAAGTTTCCAGGAGGCCACTCCAAACCACGGAGGACGGTTATTTAGAATGTCCAAAACATGACATAGTCAGGAGAGAGTCTCACTGAGGCTGAGAGCAAAAGCAAAAAGATGAAGCCAGGTCAATCATGCCAGATGTTATGTAAATGAAAGAAGTGAGAAACAAAGATGTACGGAAGCAAAGCACAAGTTGGGTTAGATCAGAATGAAGACCATGGTCAATACGGGCATCTGAGGATGACTTTTACATGATCATGGCAGCATATGAGAGAGTCAGTCTTTTGTTTCAAAATGATAGGGTGGGGCCAGATTCAAAATGATATTTATAAATTTCCAAAAATTTGGGGCCTTCCATTGTTTGGAATGAGGCCCAAGTTCAAGTCTTGGAGGTTGTGAAAACAGACGTTTCAAGAAGCAATTGATCATGAAGGCATTTTTATTTTTAACTGCCTCTGTAGAACAACCAGAGTCTAAACTTGCTGACTTTGTTTTTTTGTTTTATTTATTTATTTTTATTGGAGGCTAGTTACTTTACAATATTGTATTGGTTTTGCCATACATTGACATGAATCCACCCCGGGTGTACATGTGTTCCCCATCTTGAACCCCCCTCCCACCTCCCTCCCCATATCATACCTCTGGGTCATCCCAGTGCACCAGCCCCGGGCATCCTGTATCATGCATCGAACCTGGACTGGCAATTCGTCTTACATATGATAATATACATGTTTCAATGCCATTCTCCCAAATCATCCCATCCTCGCCCTCTCCCACAGAGTCCAAAAGACTGTTCTATATACCTGTGTCTCTTTTGCGCTCTCATATACAGGGTTATTGTTACCGTCTTTCTAAATTCCATATATGTGCGTTAGTATACTGTATTGGTGTTTTTCTTTCTGGCTTACTTCACTCTGTATAATAGGCTCCAGTTTCATCCCACTAATTAGAACTGATTCAAATGTATCCTTTTTAATTGCTGAGTAATACTCCATTGTGTATATGTACCACAGAAAGCTGTGGTACATAAACTTGCTGATTTTGAAAGCATATGAGTGGTTAGATATGATTTGCGCTAAGAAGCAAACCAAATATGGCATTGGATGATTTGATTTAGATGCTAATCACATCTAAAGGCATGTGTGTTTTCACTGACATGCCTCAAGCTCTTTATTTGCTGACAGAGACTGTAAATGGACAAATGAGGTCGCTATATTGCATGATACTGAGGCTGTGCAAGAGCAACATGGTTGGTCTGCTTTCTTATACCTGGCTCTGTTGATTCTGCATATTAAACAATAAAAGAAAAGGTGAAAATGACCAACTTTGAAATAATCTTGAGTGAAATGCTTTTTGCAAGAAAAAAAAAGGAGTCTTACTTCAGAGGCATTATTAATATAACAAAAACGAAGGCTTCACCTTGAGGTCACTGGGGAAAACCAATGCCAAACTTTTAGTTAAACAAGTACTGATAGGATTAAGTAAGAAGATAAATAGGTGTTCAAGCCAGTCACTGTAGAGAAAAGAAAAATCCAAACCACGTGCATGGCACTGAGCAGCAAACCTACCATTTTGTTGTCTAAGTTTTTGGCTTGTCAACTGATCAAGGTCAGTCCCTTCATATATGAGAAAATGTACAGGACATAACATGTTGCTCGCCACCACCCCTGCCCAAAGTCCCGTCTGGCTTCATTTACCATCTTATTTAGTCTTGATTCCATCATCCATCATTATAATAACTCCCTTACAAATCCACTTAGCTTGACTGTCCATCATTCCCTTTTCCATCTTCTGCTGGAAAAACATCAGACCAGATGAACAACATCTGCCTTCTTTAAGATTACAGTTGAGCAGATGAATGTTACCAGATAAATTCACAAAGGGGGATATTTTCACTTTTATTCCTATTGTATCTCCATGAGGTAGTCAAAGCATTCCAGTAAACCTACTGTTTCTCTAGTAGGCTGGATTTCTCTTTTTCTCAGGAGACCTTCTATCTCCTCATACTTCCTACATTCTTTCCTCCACTAATGATGAGCTCCACTCCTCATCAGGAAATCTGAAGTTACCAGGGGAAATCTCCCTGTCTTTTAACAACCAAAGGACCAAACTAATCTATACTTACAATCTTGAATTCTCTCCAACTCTTCTCTTCTACCACAATGAAAGTCAGTACCTTCTTCATAAAGCCAGTCCCTCCTCTGTGCTCCAGATTTCATCCCCTTCCCTTCCATTTGTCTCTTTCTTTTCTTTGTACTGGTTCATTTCCCTCAGCAAACATGCTCAAATATCTCTCATCATAAAACCAAGTCACAAAAACAAAACTTTCCCTGAACCCCACATATTCTTCTAGTCATAACCCCATTTCTCCATTCCCTTCTATATTAAACTTCCCAAAAGAGTTGTTTACATACCCTGAGTCCCCTTTCTAACCTTCAATTCACTCTTATTTATTAACAAGTTGGCTTCTTCCCAGCTACCCCACTGAAACTGCTCTTGTTAAGGTTTCCAGTAACTTCCATTTTGTTACCTCATTTAGCACCTCATTAGCACAAATTCAGGTATGATCAGAAAGGAGATTGTAATGAATAACAAAAGACTCCTTCCCCTTAGGAAATTCCAAGGGTTTTAGGAGTTCTGTGCCAGAGACTAGGGATAAATACCAAGTACTTATGTTTTTATTATAATACAGTAGCAAAATACTTTCAGAATATGCATAGACTATATTGCTAAAGACTGGAGGAAATAACTTCTAGACCAGATGATACATGAAAGGAGTTTTATCCTACAGCCAAGATGAAAGTACAGATGTTTCTAGATGTCTTGATGCATGTTCTCTGCTAGATTAGATTTCAATAATAAACAAAATGAAGAATTGCTTTTTTTGGCATGTCACTAAATTAAATATAACTAAAGAAGATATATTTTTGAGAGTAGATGACTTCTATAATTAACACAACATTTTATGAAGAAAATATTTAAGTGTATTCACTCATAGAGTGGCTCCTCTTGAGACAGGAAGGAAGGAGGCAGGGCACAGCCATTAAAAGAATCACACAATCATTAAGAAAAACAGGATACCTAGAATCTACTAGGTCCAAGATAGCAGATGACTCAACTTCCAGTAGGTCTTAACCCTTATTACATATTCATCATAATATAACAGCATGTGAGATGACACACCCACAGATGCCATGACAGTTCTGAGACCAACCATAAAATGCCAAAAAAGTGAGTGGTGCCCCAATTCCTAGAAATATCTAATGCTTTTCTAAGACAGTTAGAATATTTTCCCCACTCATTAGCCTAAGAAATAGCCCAGCCTATAAAGAGCTAACCACCCCCACACCTTGGAGCCCCCTTTTGCCGTCTGAGATGGACTGTGTTCTGTCTTTGCAGCGTGTATCTTTCAAAATAAACCTGCTTTCACTTTCCTATGGCTCACTTTGAATTTCTTTCCTGCATGAAGTCAAAGACCCTCACTCAGCAGCCCATCCCAGGGACTTACTGGGATATGACCATCCTTTCATGCCCCATTGCCCACAATACTCTGATTAGAAAATTTCTTTAAGTTTCTGGGATAATGTTACATAGAAAATACTAAAATAGAAACTCATTCATCACATCATTCATAAGTAAGCTAATACAGTCAAGAAGTCAAAAGCACAAATGGCTATATTGATGTGATTAATTTAAAAAATTAAATTTAAAAACTTTCAAAAATCAACTTTTAAATTACAGTAGACTCTTGTCTACTTTTGTAAAAGTGGATTATACAAAGGAAATTCTTATTTTGGATAGAGCATTTGGAAAACAGATGCTTGGAAATATTTTTATTACTCTCTGATTCTGTAAACATGATTATGTGCCAACTCTTAAAAACCCTCATATCTATACACTTAAAAAAATTATCAGCATATATTTTCTATTGCTGTACAACAAATTACCAGAAATCTGGCAGCTTAAAACAATACACACACATCTTTTATCTCACATTTTGTTATGTCCTGGGTCAGGAGTTTGGACACTGTTTAGGGGTTACTGCCTAGGGTTTTCACAAGCTGCAGGTAAGGTCTCAACTGGACTGTTTTTTTTTTCATTTGGAGGCTCAACTGGGGAAGAAACTGCTTCCAAGTTCATTCAGATTGTTGGCTGAATTCATTTCTGTATAACCGAGGATCCAGATTTTTTGCTGGATGCTAGCTGGAGACTATCTACAGGTTTTAGAAGCTGCCCATAGGACTTCAGGGTCACCACAGTTCTTGGCTATATGGGCTTCTCCAGCATGCCCGCTCATTTCCTCCAGATCACAAGGAGAGTCTCTCATTTCAGTCTGCTAAGTCAGAGTCTAATATAACCAAACACAATCATGAGAGTGATGTCTAATCACCATTGTCATATTCTATCAGTTGCAAGTCAGTCACATGTCATGCTCACACTCAAGGGAGCGTGATTCCACCAAGGCGTGAACTTCAGGAGGGAGAAACCATGAAGGGTCATCTTAGGGCCTGACACACAGAACTTTCCAATCACTTTGCAAATCTTCATAATAAAGAGTTTCAGTGGACTTTGACTCCATTTATTAAAAATATAAGAAAGCAACTAAAAAACCACTGACTGACATCAGAGAAGTGGAAACTTACATGTTAAATTACTGCAGAGACTTTTGCATAATTAGTGGATGGGATGAAATATTAGCATCATGATTTCAAGCACAACCACTAATGCACTTCTTTAAATTAGATCTATTTCTCTTTGGAAGATATTATTTTTCTCGGCTTCGACAGCCATTAAAACCAAGAATCAAAATAAACTGAACATAGTGACAGATCTTTGAGTTGCTGAATTAAAAGTATTACAAATGTTAAATCAAGATTTTCCAACATAATCAGGCTTATTTTTATCATATTGTATTTACTAATAATAGTCATATTAATGAGTAAAATTTTAGAATTACCAGTAAGTGAAAAATTTTAATATATGCCTATGAGGAAAGAAGTTACATCTAAGCACATGCAAATATTTTCTTTAGAAATTGCACACATGGGTTATGTTATATACATTCTAAAATATACAAAAAGATAAGTCAAATGAGATACAGATGAAACAAGACATCTTTTATGTATTAAGAATATAACCCACGTATATAACTTCTACGGAGAAGGCAATGGCAGCCCACTCCAGTACTCTTGCCTGGAAAATCCCATGGATGGAGGAGCCTGGTGGACTGAAGTCCATGGGGTCGCCAAGAGTCGGACACGACTGAGCAACTTCCGTTTCACTTTTCACTTTAACGCATTGGAGAAGGAAATGGCAAACCCACTCCATTGTTCTTGCCTGGAGAACCCCAAGGACGGGGGAATCTGGTAGGCTGCCGTTTATGGGGTCTCACAGAGTCAGTCACGACTGAAGCGACTTAGCAGTAGCAGCAGCATATAACTTCTAAAGAAATACACATACATATGCTGAGATGCATGTTCACCTTTTTCCTTATAGGTATGTATGGAGAACAAGCTAGAAGCCGCTGCTCTCTGTGCTGTGCATAGCCACCAGCCAGGTTGCTACTGAGCACCTGCAAAGAGGCTAATCCAACATATCTGCTCCTGCTGCTGCTAAGTCGCTTCAGTCATGTCCTTCTCTATGTGACCCCATAGACGGAAGCCCACCAGGTTCCCCCGTCCCTGGGATTCTCCAGGCAAGAACACTGGAGTGGGTTGCCATTTCCTTCTCCAATGTGTGAAAGTGAAAAGTGAAAGTGAAGTCACCCAGTTCTGTCTGACCCCTAGCGACCCCACGGACTGCAGCCTACCAGGCTCCTCCATCCATGGGATTTTCTAGGCAAGAGTACTGGAGTGGCTTGCCATTGCCTTCTCCACCAACATATCTGAGGTTCAGCCAAAAAACAAAATCTTATTTGATTTTTATATTGACATTAAAATGATAATATTTTGGATATACTGGGTAAAATAAAATGTATTATCAAAATTAATTTCACCTGTTTCTTTTTATTTTTTTAATTAAAATTACACATGCAGTTCACATTATCTATCAGATAGCACTATCCTAAGTTATCATGGTCAACAAAAGAGTCCGAAATGCAGTACTTGGATGCAATCTTAAAAATGACAGAATGATTTCTGTTCATTTCCAAGGCAAACCATTCAATATGACATTACTCCAAGTCTATGCCCCAAGCAGTAACACTGAAGAAGCCGAAGTTGAACAGTTCTGTGAAGACCTACAAGACCTTTTAGAACTAACACCCAAAAAAGATGTCCTTTTCATTATAGGGGACTGGAATGCAAAAGTAGGAAGTCAAGGAACAACTGGAGTAACAGGCAAATTTGGCCTTGGAGCACGAAATGAAGCAGGGCAAGGTCTAATAGAGTTTTGCCAAGAGAACGCACTGGTCATAGCAAACACCCTCTTCCAACAACACAAGAAGACTCTACACACGGACATCACCAGATGGTCAACACCGAAATCAGATTGATTATAATCTGTGCAGCCAAAGATGGAGAAGCTCTATACAGTTAGCAAAAACAAGACCAGGAGCTGACTGTGGCTCAGATAATGAACTCCTTATTGCCAAATTCAGACTGAAATTGAAGAAAAGTAGGGAAAACCATTAGACCATTCAGATATGACCTAAATCAAATCCCTTATGATTATACAGTGGAAGTGAGAAATAGATTTAAGGGTCTAGATCTGATATTTAGAGTGCCTGATGAACTCTGGATGGAGGTTCGTGACATTGTATAGGAGACAGGGACTAAGACCATCCCTATGGAAAAGAAATGTAAAAAAGCAAAATGGCTGTCTGAGGAGGCCTTACAAATAGCTGTGAAAAGAAGAGAAGCAAAAGGCAAAGGAGAAAAGGAAAGATATAAACATCTGAGTTCCAAAGAATAGAAAGGAGAGATAAGAAACCCTTCCTCAGTGGTCAATGCAAAGAAATAGAGAAAATAACAGAATAGGAAAAACAAGAGATCTTTTCAAGAAAATTAGAGATATCAAGGGAACATTTCATGCAAATATGGGCTCAATAAAGGACAGAAATGGTATGGACCTAACAGAAGCAGAAGATATTAAGAAGAGGTGGCAAGAATACACAGAAGAACTGTACCAAAAAGGTCTTCACGACCAAGATAATCACGATGGTGTGATCACTCACCTGGAACCAGACATTTTGGAATGTGAAGTCAAGTGGGCCTTAGAGAGCATCACTAGGAACAAAGCTAGTGGAGGTGATGGAATTCCAGTTGAGCTATTTCAAATCCTGAAAGATGATGCTGTGAAAGTGCTGCACTCAATATGCCAGCAAATTTGGAAAACTCAGCAGTGGCCACAGGACTGGAAAAAGTCTTCATTCCAATCCCAAAGAAAGGCAATGCCAAACAATGCTAAAACAATTTACAACCCATTTATTCATTTTTGTCATCATCTTGAGAATTTCCACGTAATAATTAGCTTGGTCTTCCAACCAGTCCATTCTAAAGGAGATCAATCCTGGGTGTTCATTGGAAGGACTGATTCTAAAGCTGAAACTCCAATATTTTGGCCACCTCATGAGAAGAGGTTGACTCATTGGAAAAGACTCTGATGCTGGGAAGGATTGGGGGTGGGAGGAGAAGGGGACGACAGAGAATGAGACGGCTGGATGGCATCACCAACTCGATGGACATGAGTTTGAGTGAACTGGGGGAGTTGGTGATGGACAGGGAGGCCTGGCGTGCTGTGATTCATGGGGTCGCAAAGAGTCGGACACGACTGAGCAACTGAACTGAACTGAAATGAACACCAGTTTCATACATTTCTCTACAATCACTGTACATTTGCTATTGTTATTCAGTGGCTCAGTAGTGTCTGACTCTATAAGACTCCATGGACTGCAGCATACCAGGCTTCCCTGTCCTTCAACATCTCACAGAGCATGCCCAAACTCATGTCCATTGAGTCAGTGATGCCATCCAACTGTTGTGTCCTCTATTGTCCCCTTCTCCTCCTGCCTTCAATCTTTCCTAGCATCAGGGTTTTTTCCAATGAGTCCACTCTTCGCATCAGGTGAGCAAAGTATTGGAGATTCAGCTTCAGCAGCATCAATTGTTCCAGTGAATATTCAGGACTGATTTCCTTTAGGATTGACTGGTTTGATCTCCTTGCAGTCCAAGAGACTGTCAAAAGTCTTCTCAAAAGCATCAATTATTTTGGCACTCACCCTTCTTTATGGTCCAACTCTCACATCCATACATGAGTACTGAAAAAACCATAGCTTTAACTAGACAGACCGTTGTCGAAAAGTGATACCTCTGCTTTCGAATTTGCTGTCTAGGTTTGTCACTGCTTTTTCTCTAGGGGAAAGCATCTTTAAATTTTGTGGCTACAGTCACCATCTGCAGTGATTTTTGAACCCAATAAAGTCTCTCACTGTTTCCATTGTTTCCCCATCTATTTGCCATGAAGTGAGGGGATGGCATGATCTTAAGATCTTTGAACACTGGGTTTTATGTCAACATTTTCACTCTCTTCTTTAAACTTCAAGAGGCTCTTTAGTTCTTCTTCACGTTCTGTCATAGGGGTGGTGTCATCTGCATATCTGAGGTGGTTGATATTTCTCCCTGGCAATCTTCATTCCTGCTTGTGCTTCATCCAGCCTGACATTTTGCATGACGTACTCTGCATATAAGCTAAACAAGCAGAGTGACAATATACAGCCTTGATGTACTCCTTTCCCAATTTGGAACCAGTCCATTGTTCCATTTCTGGTTCTGTTGTTTCTTGACCTGAATACTTGTTTCTCAGAAGGCAGGTAAGGTGGTCTTGTATTCCCATTTCTTTAAGAATTTTCCACAGTTTGTTGTGATCCACACAGACAAAGGCTTTAGGTAGTCAGAGAAGCAACAAAGTATCTGGGTTCAGTTCAGTTCAGTTCAGTTCAGTCGCTCAGTCGTGTCCGACTCTTTGCGACCCCATGAATCACAGCATGCCAGACCTCCCTGTCCATCACCAACTCCTGCAGTTCACTCAAACTCATGTCCGTCGAGTCAGTGATGCCATCCAGCCATCTCATTCTCTGTCGTCCCCTTCTCCTCCCGCCCCCAATCTTTCCCAATATCAGAGTCTTTTCCAGTGAGTCAACTCTTTGCATGAGGTGGCCAAAGTATTGGAGTTTCAGCTTTAGTATCAGTCCCTCCAATGAACACCCAGGATTGATCTCCTTTAGTCTGGGTAACTCTTCCATTTCCAAATTACATTAAAAGCTGGTTGGAATAGAAGCTAATGTCTTCTAAGTCTCGTATGCCTACTGCTGCTGCTGCTGCTGCTGCTAAGTCGCTTCAGTCGTGTCTGACTCTGTGCGACCCCATAGACAGAAGCCAACCAGGCTCCCCTGTCCCTGGGATTCTCCAGGCAAGAACACTGGAGTGGGTTGCCATTTCCTTCTCCAATGCATGAAAGTGAAGAGTGAAAATGAAGTTGCTCAGTCGTGCCCAACACTTAGCGACCCCATGGACTGCAGCCTACCAGGCTCCTCCACCCGTAGGATTTTCCAGCTATATTGTGACAAATGCTGTGGCCTGTATACAAGAAGTGGTATTGGATGACCAAGACTGACTTCATGAGAGTATGACCTATGCACTTGGTTTAATGGCTGATTGTGGCTATCTGAAATTTTTGAACAAAAGGATTCACATTTTCATTTCTCACTGGACCCCACAAATTGTGTAACTGACTTTCAGAGGTAAAACATTTATGAACATTTATGAAAGATCAACTGAATAGAAGTCAGAAGACCTGGCTCTCCCAGGTTCTGCCACTAACTAGCTAACTGTTCATTTATCTACTACTTAAAAGACCCTCTCTTTTGACTCAAAAGTTATGCAACCCTCTATAGTAACCAAAGCGTTACTATGGAGGGCATCTACTGTTTTTGCCTGCCAAGCATCCAACTGCCCAATTGTCTTCCAGAACTATTCCTCCTCCCATTCTCTCCATGTGATTAGTAGGCCCTACTTCTCCCCCAACTCCTGGTCCAGAGTGACCTGGTGGCTCAGAACTGGTCAATCAGCTTGTTTTATTCCCTGGAACAATCTGGAACTGGACTTGAGATGGGTCTACGGCCCAACTAGGCCAATGGCGGTTGACTACAGGAATTTTGGGGAGGCTGTTCTCTCCTCTGGCGCTGCTGAGAGGACAAGGTAGAGCTGGAGATTCTGGTAAACACCTTGCTTCCATGAAGGAAACCTACCTGAGGACACAGCCAACCCAGAGGAAGGTCAGCCAAGAGATGAAGAGTGTGAGACCCAAATCTGAGGACATGGTGTGAGCCCTGGGTGAGCAGCTGTGCCTGCAACTTGGACATAAAGATCATAAGAGGCAATCAGGCCCTGAGGCTACTGATTTGGGTGTCTGCCCCTTGTGATAATAGGGATTATTAACCACTAGATCCAGGTCCATGGCAGGGTGCTGCCATGTAACAGACACTAAGCTAATGAATGCAGAAGTGCTTTGTCATGGGAGTCACGACAA